>NW_027526361.1:220169304-220769304 GCF_048455015.1 Haemaphysalis longicornis
CTCGCAATAAGCGATACTTCGTTCCAAGCGGACATGGTTTGCCTTAAATTCATTGGAGTGGGGACAACGAGGACACTGAGAATAGAGCGCTACTTCGAATGAGGTGACTGTTTTAACGGAGGTTTCCTTTATTGAGTGTTTTACTAATACCTAATTAAAATCTCTCTATGAAGCAGTGAGGGTCAGCTGCTCATCTTCAGGTTCAAAGTGCTGCGTGATGTGGTGGGAAGCGTCTCCTGATATTATTTGGGGCGAAGCCCTTTTGGGGCTCAGGCTGCAGGCGTCTAATGCGTCGTCGCCACCATGGACTCATGTAGTCACGGTATTAAACACCGGAACACTCGTTTACTCCTCGCGCTGGAACGTAACGCGTACTAAATAAACACCCGGATACTCGTTACGCCTCGAGCGGCAAGGCTTGGTAACGCGTATTAAAAGAACACCGGGATAGTCGCTTACGCCTCGCACTAGAACGCTTCGTGCTTCAAAGACGCGCGACGTTTACAGCAAAGCTGTATACCTCTACTCCCAACGGTTTTATTTCCGTTGCCAAGAACGCCAAGGCGCCAATAATAGAGTTATACATTGCATGCTTGGCCCCTCCCTAGTTTTCATGTTAGTGTAGATTTCCCGGGATTTATTCCTACTCTACATACTGAAACCACGCGGAGAAGGCTTTCTGTTGCGTACCTTGCATTGCATCACCCAAACGAGGTCTGACTATGGTGGGGTGACATTTAACCATAGCCGCGCGATACACTTAATCCCGAACTCGCGACCCTCACTCCCAAGCGGCTTTAGAGCATCTCACTAATTTCACCGTCACGTGAGCGACACAGCATAGAAGCTAAGAATCTCGCGTAGTGCGCAGGGTGGTTGTGGTATTTCAACCTGCAAATGTCTCACATAAATCGTTCTAGAGCAATGGTCGCTCGGAAGGGGCTACCACGTGAACTATCGTACACAAAACTGCTCGTACTAGGGTAAACAGCGTTACAATAAGAGCTTACGGTTTGAATGAGCTTAAGAACAGACCTATTCTGAGCTGCCGAAGACATCCTGAAAGGTAGAGTTTGGGATTAATAGCAATTATTGAATAGATAGCAGTGAAACTCAACAAATTCCGGACTAGAAGGTGATCGGCCGTAGAGACCAAAGTTTACAGGGGCTAAAAGGTAAGCCGTGTAGAAATATTCACCCTTTTATGTGTATGAAGTGACGATGTTTACCGTTTTTACTGAAAGGCAGGATGACCAATCCGCTAGGTACACGCACAGGGGGCTCACTAATAATACGCGTAACTGCAAACAGAAAAGACAAGCACGTAATCGAACGGGTAAACCTTGGGTTTATGGAGAAAAATAACAAATGTTATTTGCCTTTTATTTTTACAACCATGTGTACAGCGAAAAGTGCTTACGGGGCAGAAACGCGATGCCTAAGCACTTAAATAGAAAAAGATGATCCGAACTATCCATAGTAAACAGTATAATAATCGGAAAGAGAGAGAGAGAGAGAGAGAGATAGAGAGAGAGAGAGAGAGAGAGAGAGAGAGAGAGAGAGAGAGAGAGAGAGAGAGAGAGAGAGAAAGAGCGAGAGAAAGAGGGAGGGGCTTTAGGGGAATGCAGTTAATAGGGCGGGGTGGATCCCGCCCACTGTCCTGTCACACCCAGTGTCCTGTCACACGGACCGCTACATTTCGGGAAGGATGGGTCATTTGGAGGAGCCCAGCTCGGGTAGGACAGGGTGGCTAGAGCACCGCATGAAGAACTATCTGGGCGGCAAAACGTGCGGGATAGATATGATGGCGTACACCACGATACGGAGATTGATAAAACTCAAGACGCTTAAAATAGGGAGAAAACTCAGACTGGAAGCACCACAGTCGAGACTTCAAGCAGTGTACTCGAGCCGGGCATGCTACTTATACAATAATTCAAGTAGAACTGATACGTGGTGTTCTTTTCGACTATGCATCACAGTGCCTTTACTACAGAGGCTATGGTGTAGTTTTTTACGCCGTACTTTAAACAGAGCTGACTGATGCACTAGGGTATAAGTTTTCATAGACAGGAGGTGATCATCATCCTGCGGTCTTTATTAAGTTCGAACAACAGTCATATAAATTGATTCCTAGTAGTTTTACTTCGACGCGTATTTTCCCGCCTAAGAACTGACATTTGAAACGATCATTTGTCGGAGCTTCAATTTTCTTTTCCACACTATATGAACCAAACCACCTACTTATATCAACGCATTATGGAAGCAGGACGCAGTTACAAGAGACAATTTCTCTCCACGCGAGTCTTTTCTGAGCTGAGAAAGCTCTGCTTTGTTTCCGAATTGCAGAGTGTAGGGGCGCGTGTGCTGTAAAAATATTCACTTGGCTTTTTAGATGACGCAGAACTATATATTTTGAACATAAACGATGAGCTGCGTTTCTCAAGCAAAGCCTACTTTAATTCTGTTAACTCTAATTTTGTTGATTTTATCATCATAAATATTGAGGGGCACGAAGAAACAGCCATATAAAGGCTTGATAGAGGCCTAAGCCACCTTAGAGCTCTGAAAATTCCAAATCACACAACTTCAAATACGTGCCAAGTGAGTGGCAGACCCAGCTTTACGCAAGTCAGTTAAAAGGATTTAACAATACAGGTCACGCAAAAAAATTGCGTTTAGGTGCAGTCATTTTTTGAGGTTTATTTCTATTTTAGTCTATCCACCTCGTTAGCCCGAACTTGGCTTAAAAAAGGGACTCTAAAAAGGACACTGAAGGTTGCATCACAATTTCTTTTACTAAAATTCACAGGTTTTGTAGGCCTTCGACAGACATTTGGATGGTAATAAATAGGTTCTAAAGCCATCATTTCTCAGTATGTCTCTATTTAATTTTCTTGCTTTTTAATGCTACCCCACAAACCACCAAGGGCCACATTATTAGCGCGTGCCTACCGAAAGAACCGGTGCCTAGTTCTGGACTGCACTTGACACTGAGATCCCTGGAGGCCTGTTCGTGTTTGCTTTGCCTTTGATCTTAAAAACTGCAAGGTCCTTTCAGCACGCGTAGGTGTGGCAGTAACTAGTCTATGCCGACAGTAGGCAGCCATACTGGGTGGCCCTTTGGCCCCCTTGCTATTATACCCTTCCCGTTAGGCACAACCGTCTAGGGAAAGGTGCAGAACATCTGCCCGCATGTGACCACCAACAAGGTTGACAGCAACATAGTCCGGTGCGCTAATAATCTCCGACATCAGCCGCTGGCTGTTCTATATATATATATGTGCTGGCGCGGAGTACGTACCGTAGGCTCTTGTATGGGACAAAATTAATCTCTTGACTACGAAATAACTGCAGTGCGAAAGTTTTCAACAAACAATTCTGGCCGAAATTCTACCAGCCTACCACCCCTCGTCGTGAGGCTTGCTACTGTAGAATGGTTAACATGGTTACACGCTGCCTTTTTAGGATGTTTAACATGGTAATACAATGTTCGCGTTTTCGTCCTTTCTAAAGATATGATGAGCGAAACTTACTGCAAGCGTTTATTTTACGTCTCGTCTACATTTACATCTTGTTGCTTCCATGTTCTTTCATTACTTGCGGGCAAACTCCAGCACTTCCACGCGAAGGGAGCTCTGCAATACTTCCGATAAACGCTCACACTATTTACTTTTCGTCTGGAAGCACTGCAAAAACTGTAGTTATCACCAGAACGAAGACGCACTGCGTGCTTTGGTCGCTGCGGCATATACACCTTTCGTGTGTGCTTTACTATTGTGGCTTTTTTTAACGTGGCTATCGAATGGGTGTCCTGAAACTAAAAGAAGGCCGGCCAATAGCCGCACCACCACCATAACAATTTAATTCTAGTGCTCGAAGAACGCCAAGACGGGGAAAACAAGAACATTTTTTATCAAGTTTCTAAGTTATTCAATGGACATAGAACAGTAATTTTGGCTGAGGTACTTTGTGACCTATTCTAAGCACTGCAGGTGTTTCTTGACTACATCCTGATAGATTTACGATTTTGAAAAGTATACAGTGTTGCATGGTTTTGTGAACATTCAGGAGCCCTGATGCCACAAATAGAAGAGCAGGAAGCTGTTTGGGACGACAGTACTTGCTTTCAGACTCACACATCTTTTGTGTGTAAATAAGCAGCTGTGTCTGCTACGCGTTTCAGATATTTAACGGTGCTCTACCAATGTAGATGAACTTCTGTTTGCACAGTTGTGCTAATTTACCGCGCTATAGGTAATGGGAGATCCCGCGACATTATACATCAGACTTTAGTGTAAAAGCAAGATAGGAGCGACCATCAAGGTCTTTGGTCAAGGCAGCAGGATCGAAACGAGGAAGGCGATGAAGCAAGACGCACGCTCCTGAGGCAAGAAGGGACATGGCGATGGGGATACCAGCCGAGGGACCGTGGCTGAAGAACATTAAAGGCACTGGCTGGCCACACCAGAACTATGGCGGTGCATGGCGACGCAGCCGTGCCCTCTTCAGAGATATTCTAGATAGCTCATGCGATGCGACTACACCACCTGGATAGGAAAAACGACGAAAGTTTTGCTTCTTATTAATATTTTTTTTGTCACAGAAAACGTAGCAATGCTATCTCCCTCTGACTATTATATCCGATATCCGACTACGAATCTTGCCTAGCACCGAGATGATGCTCTCTCAAAAGATGGGGCAATGCCACAGCAGATCGATTCAGCGACAACTCGAAGACGTTCAAACTCATTGGTTCTGCCGTGATGACTGGCTATGCCTGGGGTCGGAAACCTTTTGAGGTGGAGGGCCGAGTTGCATGAAGCTAACACGGCGGAAGGCCGTACAGCAAAGCGGGGGGGGGGGGGGGCAGATGAGAGGGGGCTTTTCAGGCAAAGCTTAAAAAACAAAGCGAATTTGCAATAATACTTCCCAATATTCTCGCAAAGCGGGAAGGTGGGGTACAATACCATCTGAAAGCTGCCAATTCTCTGTTTTTGTCTACTATGAAAGCCCATTTGAAGTAAAGAATGGCGTGTCCGCCTTCAGATAGGAAGTGAAAGGGGCAGGGGTGGGGTTCTGACGAAATGCTGGGGGCCGCATAGTACTTCCACGTGGGCCGCCTGCGGTCCACCAGCCGCGGGCTGTTGATTCCTGGAATGTGCTATCAACCACGCCATAGCATGAAACCAGATGCCCATGTCCTCGCTCAGGAAAGAGGAAGACAAGGCTCGTATGTCTGGTGCCCGCTGCGTGCATCGCCATTAGCCTTGTGACTTATTCCTCATTCTGGTGTAAAACTAATTACTGCGCATAGTGAACGTCATTACGACGGTACATTTTGGAGCAATTCCTGTGGTTGGAGTGCATAGTATTATCCCAACTGCAGAAGTTTAATTTTCATGAACTGAGGTATTGCGAAAAATATATGTACCTTGGGTTCTACGTCGGGAGTTTGCCTCTTGATTTAACGATTGTCTTATGGGTCCACGAAGGCATTTGATTTAACGATTGTCTTATAGGTCCACGGAGGCAAAATACAAGTTTTGTTCATTAAACATACCTTCTTGTCCCGATAAAAAAATAATTAAACTCACACTGAGGCGTAAGACTTGAAGGTAGCGAAGCTTAACGCCGCCTTCGCGTCTATTTAGAAGGTTTAGGACAACGATTGCAGCCGATATGCTTCCTCGGCGCTGCCGCAACGACGTTTACTCCATCATTAATGCAAAAGTGTGCGCATTTTTTATTTTTTTTTGAAGTGGTAATCATTGGACATCACCTTAGAGGGGCGTAGGTTATGACGTGTCTTTCTTGTTCCGAGCAGGTGTTGGCACGATTACGGTAAACGTTGGAGCCTTTCTCGTTCCGAGCAAGGTTTCAGCGTAGCCAGGATTGCGGTCAACACTTGTATTTTTTTAGCCAACATTGGCCAATTTCAATCGGAATGCTTCCGTTGACAAACCTGCGACGGAGACACTGGGTGGTCACCGTGAGGCACGCACACACGAGCACTCGGCATTTTCTTGTTTTTTTTTTTTACTTCCGGGCGGTCGCGCAATCTTGGTCAATCTTCTTAAGTGGGCAAGCTTGGTTTTACAAACATGTGCAGGGGATGCTAGGCGGTCGTAGTGAGCGACGCACGCACGAGCAATAGGCGTTTTCTTCGTTTTTTTACCTGCTGGGTGGTCGCCCCGGGGCCCGCGCTCACGTGCGTGCGGTCGGCAATTTCTTTGTATTTTTAACTGCGGACACAAAAAATTGCGATTTGCTAAACAGATTTCCTACTGAAAACACTTCCAATATTACCGCAGACTTAGAATAAATAGTGGAAGTAGGAGGACCACGTGAGATGAAGTCGCGACTCGCCAGCACTTTCCGGCTATTTCTCTATGACGTCACATAACCTCGTTTGCGCGATTGGTGGCCGCCGTCCTAGGCTACCGCTAGAAACATCAATTGGCAATTGTGGTAGCGCCTCCAGCTCCGTTTAATCGTATCAATTGAATGCTAACGTGATGTTAACGCAGTGATAACTATATTTTAATTCTGACCCATATGACGTCTCTCCGGAACTGTACACGTCCGTGCAGCGCAAAAGTTGAAAGTGTTTATATTTCTTGTGATGTTTTGGTTAAATAATGCCTTTCCCGGGGGGAATATAGATAAGTGAGTAACGACTGTATCATACGCAGCACTATAAAGGTTTACTTCAGAACGAGGTCTATTGGCCACTTTGAACGAAGGGGATCGGAAGACAGGGAGAGAGAAATTAAATGAATGCTGGTATTTTTGAAGCGTCTGTTCGTTGAATCAATGGGCCACTTGTTCGTATCTGCCGTACTCGTCCGGTTCATAGTACGAGCAGTAGGGTGACTAGTTCGTTAAGAATCGGTAGTTCGCTACAGCTACATTAAGTGGAGCACACGCTCCAATAACCAGCACTAGACCGCTTTTAAGCGAGTAAAATGCAATGTCAAATAATAGTCGTGCATTAATCTGTTGAGAATGGGGGTGTGGTTGGGGGGTTGATTTCGAAAATCTAATCGTCCTATTCTAGCACTCGTAAATCAGGCCTATTTGCTTTAATTTTGCGAACGCCAACATGGTGCTACTGAAAAGAGGAGTCATGCGCAAGTATTGTTACTATAAAGACGACCCCGGTTCGGTCGATTTCTCCCGCCATGCAAAACTGTTCCAATATATCACATGGCCGCTCCGGCAAAATAACTTCAAAACCTTCACAAGTTCTCAAATTAGAGAACAATACCACTTTTCTTGCCCAAGGTGTACCAATACATCTTGAAGGCCTTTCTGTTGGTAATGAAACTAGCAATGGGGTGGTACAACAGCGTGATGCATAAGTTGTGCCCCAAGTCATCTCGAAGTTTGATAGAGATTTGAAAGCAAGTAATCAAAAGTTTTCTCTTTCTGTGAACATAAAAGGGTTAATATTGTAACACTCAAACGTTTGAAGTTTTTGCAAAACTATATATTGACGCACCCTATTTCTTGGTTTGCACAGGCTTTAAGAAATGAAGGCCGTTTCGTCCTTGTTCCTGCTCGGAATCATTCTGCAATTCTCTGAATACACACAAGGTACGTTATTGCCGGCAAAACAAGGTGAGATTCAACTAGTATTTTTTGAGCTCAGCATCAGCGTCTTCCGAATGCCATCTACTCATTTACTGAGGAGAAACCTTTATATGTCTCAAGGGAGATTGACCTCGAATGACCGCGCCGTCGACGCGAATGAAGCAGAACACCAAGTCAAACTAGGAAGGCGGGACGCCAAAGTAGGCACGCCAGGCTTTTATAAGAGATAATAATGGTTAACAAATCGGTTGATATCGCATTAACAATGCATAGTAATGATTTGAATGGCACCATTAAGGTGTGAATAACGGGAATTAGGAGGACTGAATGAGGAGGAATTTAGCTTGAGTAATATTCATGAAGGTGTTTCAGGATGAACAACCGTACACTGAGAGGGAATTAGCCTGCAATGCGATGTAGTAATGCGGATTAAGGTTGGCTAGCATTAATCAGAGGTATTAAGATTGAATAAGGTATACTAAGTAACCCTTATGGTGGATTACGCTAAATAATTATTGATTTTAACGAACTAAGGACTGTTATGTTTGACTAAGGCTGGTTAGGATGAAATGAAGTGGACAAAGATGGATTAAGGACGCTAAGATTGCGCAGGTGCTGTGTCGACGTCTGCACGTCTATGTAAAAAGTACCGATCCAAATGGTACGCCAGGCTACACCCTGCACAACACTTAAAATCTAAAAGGGTCATTGACAAAATACAATTTGCTTTATTAAAAAGACGGCTTTGTCCCGATAACAAAGATGGTATTTTGTCGCAAGCTTTAAACAAATAATCGAGATAATAAGAAAACATAAAAAGTGGCAACTCTCCACCAACCTTTGGGCGATATCTCAGTGACGTCGCAGAATCTTGTTTGGCGATTAGCAGCCGCCAACGGAAGCCATCGCCAAGAAACATGACTGGCGATTGTACAAGGGCCCCAAGTTCTATTTGAGGGCGTAACCTGAGTGCTACCGTGCAGACTAATAAGTATGTTTTCAGCATGGTTCATTTTATGTCGCTCCAGTTCATGTTACGAAACCGTAGCGCGAAATTTAAAACTACTTTAGCACTTCTTGGGTTTTTTCCGTTAAAAGTACGCCTTCAATGGCTGGACTGGAGATAAAGGGGTTACTAAAGACTTAATCTTTGAAGTTGTATGTTTTCTTTATGGCCCTATTACATATCCCGGATTTTTTCTGCTTTCTTAAACAGCATTCATGAGGACGGACGAAATCGTACAGGCAGGCCTCGCCTCATATAATACGCACTCCAGCTATCCCTCCCAAAGTTATGAACGCATGATAATGAAAAATGGCTCGGTGGATCTAAACAGTCATTCGCTGTATTTCTACATCATGAATCGCCAATATTACTGCGTTCTCTTGTGTCTAGTTTAATGAAACCAAGAGTTGTGAAATCAGTATGTTCTTTTCCGAAGTAGAACAGGCTTTACGTGGTCGTACTTGTTAGATATTTTGAATATTTGTTAAAGTAATTGCATAAAATCTCGATTCTGGTTTTTGACATAAGATTCTTCGATTACAAAACAGAAAGGAACCACTTCATTGGTAATATTCTGCCAAGAAGCTTGAACCCTGTCTATTGCTGCGGCGATACGGAAAACTTAGCTGAACCAGGGTAGATGAGATAACGGACTTAATGATAGGCTAGCGTTCTAGTCGCTCACCTGAAGCTACGCACTAGTATTACTTTGTACTCTGCTGGCTCAACGATTAGGCCGCAGCATGCCAATGCTGTATCATTCAAACAATAATAGGAGATAAACTGAATATCAGACATTGCAACATTTAAAAAAATATTTCTATACCTAGGTGATCAAAATGATAAAACATATACGCTTCTAATGGTTGCTGAAAGATCATAATAAACGAAAAATTGCTCGGGACTCTTATGCCACGTTAACGCCTTTGAAGGCGAAAGTCTGGCGTATTATTGTGGCCAGTACGCTCAATGCACACGTTCTCACGTCGATACAACAGTCACGCAATTTTACTGTCCATAACGTACCTCAATCTCTCTTACTCCACCTAACCCACCTAATACATCCTACTGAAATCTTATTCCACCCAGATATATTTTATTCTAGATTACTACACCCTATTTCACCTTATATTTTCGGTAAACCACTTCATTGCCACTTTATTCTATATTTGTTAATCTCAATGCATATTGATCGGTCTCTTATAATCCACCACAGCCCCAGTTTAGTCAAACTCCTTCCCACATTTATCTTTCTTAGTCCATCGTAACTCATCTTATCGTGCATTATTATCGAAGCCACCCTAAGCCTTGTATTTGAAAATTCATATACTCGAATGCACACTGAAGAACCTTAACGTGTCCTGATTTTTATTACACATCGATTTAAATCCACCTTGAACCCACATTACCCATCATTACGATCAATCATGGTAATTATATTTCATCAATCAATCCAATGTCAATGAATCCATATTCAATTCTAGCTCATCTTAATCACCTTCGCTCAACCAAACTTATCATGTTTCTACTTAATTCATACTATTCCCTTTTTGTTGCAGCATACTAATAATCACTATCAATCAGTGACGATCCACAAAATAACTTGGCTAATCACCACTTTTTTAATACGGCTAGATGCTTTATTCAGCAAAGTCTTGCTCGGTTTACTTCAATATTTGCATCATTCGTGCCGAGTCGAGATAATTTCAGGTCAATCCTCCATGAGACACATACGGCTTGGGCCGTAAAAAGTTCATCTCAAGAAAGGAAGGCATTAGTGTCGCATGAATACGACCTCTCCCAATAATTTATTCATATTGAAAGCAAGCAACTCAAAACCTTTCCACCTGCGTGTACATTTAAATGTGAGGAAGTCCTGTTGAATGTTCCTACTTATCTTTTTCCGGAGATAAAAATTTCTACAAAAACGTCAAGTTAGAATTGTGAAATCGTTTTTAAGCAATCTTTGGGGGTAATCGTGCATCGCCATGCATCTCTGAGAATTTTTTTTATTGCAGACACTGGGCCTGAGGGCATTTAGTTGAAGGGACATTTTATGAGAGAGCTCTTTTGCTCTACAAATGTCCATTACTTAAATTCTTTCCGTAAATACACCGTCTGGCCCATATATATCTACGGAGCGCATGGTGTTACGCTTTGAGCGCGGACTGGCCGTCAGGCACAATCCCTGGAGGAATCGCCCAATATAAGATTTTTATCATACACGAGATGTTAGTTTCGTAAGCTCTCTAAATAAAAAATGCAATTTCGCAATTTTAAGAATTAAATTCTTGTTTGCAACCTTCGAAGACCTGACGGGGATTTCTGCATCAGAGGAATGAAATAAGAGCACAGGTAAAACGCGTCAAAACCAAATGGATATACATACATGAACGCTTGATAAACCACATTTTAGAAATGGTCTTTTGCTGCTTTTATATACGTGTATGTCCTCAAAATTCTAGTTAAACGTATATTTTGCAGTGAGCCTGTTTTTCAAGGCACGTATATTCTTGTCAAATATTTGCTGAGGAACAGGTAACGTTTTACTAGATTTGAATGCCTAGTCAAAGATGTTCCGTGAAGGAGGTCGGCATGTTTGGGACATTTACGGCTGGAATTTTGGTTGAACGCGAAGCGAACCTCATACACAAAGAATCTTTTGAATCATCGATGAAAATAAAAATATCAGTAAAATAGAGCTCTCATCATTTATTCGTAACACACGAATGTCAGGGCACGTTAGGAATACATTTTGTGAATAAAAAAGCCTATACTACCGTTTTTTATACCGCTACTTTCATTTTGAAGCATTATTATGCAACGTAAGCATTTTCTTTGGAACAAAAGTAACATGCAAATTATTGCACCTTTGCGTTGCAAAAATTCGTGAAATTCTGGTGAGTGCCGCAAACTACTTAAACTGAACTTATGTGGCGCTGCCCAACGCTCTAAAGCAAACTTGAATGCCTGGAAAAGATAAATCAGCTGCACAAACTGCATCTAGGGAAACGTACAATCATTTGTTAAAATACCCTCGCGGGAAAAGTACTATAACTATAGAGAATATCTGAACCAATAAATGGGAGTATTTTTAGCTGTGCCGAACATCACTGTACCTAGTAGATTCTTTCTGGTAACGTAGCTTGGGATGACAAACATGTTTTTTTAATAATCTATAGTCAATGCCCTCACTTTTTTTTTCGCCAAACCCCTCCATGATTCCTGTGATGAACATAATCGGTCATGACTTGTGAATCAAAAATTCGTGAGAATTCTGACAATAGCTGTTTATTCAATTGTCACTTTTAGTTCACCACGTTCATAATCTTTCTTAGAAGAGGGCCCATATTTTTGCACAGACGTGTACTTCCAATCGCGTCTTAATTCACTAGTGTGCTGAATACTATATTTGTTTTTCCAGGGACTGCTGGAGAAAGACCAGTGTGCAAAAAGCCAGTATGTGAAAAAAGAGGTCAGTAATATTCTTTCTTCCATACCTGTAATTGTAAGCCTAATATGTTGCTTTACACAGCATCACGTGCCGTGTGTGGAACAACGCACCGCAAGATCGTTAAAGAAATTTACTGGGGCTTTCTGGTGTGAGAAGACGGCACTCTCATTTTCATTTGAATTTCATTATTTGACCCCGCAACTAAACGTTTGCAAAACAAAAACAGCCGGAGTAGTCACTCGGGCGCTTGGGTGGAAAATTCGCCACAATAACTAAAATATTGGATTGAACTCAACTAACATACACTATCACAATCTAAAAGTATTCGTAAGAATATATGTATATACGGTATATTTATATATTCATGTATATTATATTCAGCGAAGTTATCCTTTTAATGCATAATAAGAAACAATGAAGAAAACCCCAAGTGTAGGGAGTGCGGTTTAAAAAATACCTTCGGATTACATGACTGATGCCTTATCAATCCGACTATCTCGGTGGCTCTGTCCTCGCCACCTCGTGCGGCATTTAGGCTTCGTACAACTGTATCTTACGCTGGAGGGTAGTAACCAGCTCCGCTCCGACAACTCACAGTAAGTAGGACTTCTCTTTCAAGGGGTCATGAAAGCTGTTCCGAGCGCACTGAAAGAACAAGCCCAGCCGTTTGGTGGTATGCTCAACGTTGCATGTGCCAAGCATGACTTTTTTGCGTGCAGCCGAAAGCTCACACTCTCGTTGCAATGTTTCTCGCCCCTTATCCTCCCTTTCCTGCGTGTTTCCGGACACCGCCATTTGAACGCATGTACGTCACGGATTCTTCCATGAGCGTCACGAAGCAGGTATCCTGCTACTAGAAGGCTTTGTTATCGGTTCCAAGCGGATATACCTGCGCGCTCTAACATATTTTGAGACGATTATTTAGTCGTTCGCTCACATAGTTTATACTGTCATCTATAGCCGCCGGCAGATTTTGTATGGGGGGAAGAGAGGGGTTGGGCAAAAACCTGTTGCAGCGCCGTTAGACGGGGGGGGGGGGGTGCAGAAATTAATGTGAGAAATATTCCACAGCATCCGAGGGATATAAGGAGGGTCATCTTTTCTATTCGTAAGGGTACCAATTAGGTTTCAAAAGGTTTATCAACGTTCATACATCACAACAAGAAACCAATGCGTTATATAACGTCAAGATTTTATTAAACGGAATATTCGAGGGCACCGGTTTTTGAAACAGTGGTCGTGCACCGATCAGATAACCAAGTAAAATTAAATAATGTTGTGAGGCCACCTTGCGAAAGCATAGAATTTGACTTGTGCCGACCCATTCTTCAAATATTATAATTATTATTAATATTATTATAATCAGCCTGTCTACGCCCACTGCAGGGCAAATGCCTCTATTATAGATCTACAATTATACCGGTCTTAACTGCGAGCAATTTATCCCCGGGAACGATGTCATCGGTCCACGAAACTTTCCGCCACCCTCTGCCATGCTTGCATTCTCTGAGGATCCATTCTTTAAATCACACATCCTTACATACAAGAAAAATCGGTCTACTGGCACGCGCATCGCAAAGTGATTACCTCAGTGAATACCCTTTGCCTCTCCTTTTCAACTTTTTTCTCGACGCAGTTGAAACATGATTAATCCACGGTTTCTTCAGCGTTTGTCTGTGCTTTGCTTCACTCCTATTACTCTTCTTTTGCGCTGTTTGAAAGAACCAACTGGTCCCACTGCAGACGTCACTTCAATTCGTGATGAGTCCTGACAGACGGTTGTCGGACAACCGCGAACGAAGCCACGGTTTCACACATCGACTCATGCTAAACGAACTCTCGATCCGAACAACATGTCGTCGCGGGAAATATGATGGACGTTATCAGAGCGCGACTGCCGTTGGCATGTACCCATCAGCCAGTTCTATGAAGTCCACCGCGTATTTATCGAAATGTTTGTTTTTTCACGATCGACTTCAAAGTCCAGCTTCGCAGTCGCAGCTATCGAAATGGCAATATTTCTTAAGTGGCTCACAGAGCTTCGTTTCGAAATCTTACTCGTTCCGTCGACGCTTCTAGTTGATGCAATAAAAGTAAAGTGAATGCAGGAGTATCTTCGAATTGTTCTGCTACTGGTAATAGCAGATTGTCTAAGTAAGAGATGATGATGGTACGAGTATTATTCTGCAGTTCTGGAGTGTTTGGCCGGCCTGTGTTACCGTGCAGTGATTCGCAGCGCACAGTTCGGTTTCAAGCTCACCTCCTGTTCTCTTATCCTGTGTAGATAGGTATGTAAAGACTTATTCCGCTTTCATCCCATGCTCGGTAATTGCTCCCATCTGGAGACTACATGTGCTGCTGCGCCTCTAAACTGTCCATCTGTGGATTTATAATGTCTATTTTGTTACAAACTCTGCAAAACAGTGCAACTCCAGCGGTGCAGCCTTAATTTTTCGACTGACTCATTCTTCGCATGCCGAACATCTAGATTTAGCTCTGCCGCCCTCGGCAGACGAATTAAAAATTGTGTTCTCCGTATCTTTCAGTGTGAACACGCGAGCGCCCATACATTATATATTATTAAAACAAAAATGGGGCTTTCGATTAGGGTAACCTCAATATGTATACCAAGTAAAGGGTCAGAATGGCCTCACTCAATAATTCATCCAATAAGCTGTATATCGCAGGTTAACGCACCAACTTCACTGGCCATGTTAAATTTAGGTTTGGGCAGAACAAGGACGTTCGGTTTTATAACAAGAAATACAATGAAAAATAAAAACAACAAGAAATCGGTAAAGAGTCAGTTTCCGTTTGTATTTACCCCCCATTGTGGGCGTACCTAAACGCTTTGAACCCGAAAGGCTGGAGTCGGACTATTGTGTACAATAGAGTTTACCTGCGAGGGATGATTTGAGGGCAAATCGTTTTGGAGATTCTCCTGCACTGCGGATGGTAGTCAGATGTGTCAATGTTTGATGAAATATCTTTTTTATTTATTTATTTATTTATTTATTTATTTATTTATTTATTTATTTATTTATTTATTTATTTATTTATTTATTTATTTATTTATTTATTTATTTATTTATTTATTTATTTATTTATTTATTTAACGATACTGCAGGCCAGTATTTTGGCCCAGGCAGGAGGGGCTATACAGTATACATACAATATAATGGAGATTAGTAACAACAATCAAGACAACACGAAGGCTATAGAAACGTTCAACCATCAAAATTTACAATGTGGGACTCAAGCTGTTTCATAAAATCAGCAGATTCAAAAACCTCTCGTGGCAAAAAATTCCATTCAGACACAGTTGGGGGAAAAATGTGCACTTGTGAGTGTCAGTTCTGACGAAAATTGGTGATAATGAGGATTCATGGTTATGTCTAGTTGCCCGTGAAGTTAAAGGTTTTATACAATTAGGAAGTAATAATTTAGTTTTCCCTAGAAGACAGTTATGAAGAAACCCAAGGCGCCTAACTTTCCGGCGAGCCTCGAGAGTCAATACGTTGTACTTCTGCATCATCAAGAATGGCGAATCATGCCTCCTATTATTTACCAAAAATAAATGTCATTGCCTTTCGTTGAACTCTTTCAAGCTGCATAACGTCCTTCTTAAAATGGGGATCCCATACTTCAGCAGCATACTCCAGTTTTGACCGAACGCACGTATTGTAAGCTAACATCTTAGTACTAACTAGTGCATTTTTAAGTTTTCTTTTAAGGAACCATAGCTTGCGCAGGGCTGATGTAGAAATATGCAATTAATGCTCTGACCAAATAAGCTTCCTCGTAAGAGTCACACCTAGGTACTTATATTGGGAAACTTCTAATACAGGCTGTTGATGTAGTATGTAAGAAAAAGAACTAGGACATTTTTTCCTTGTGACCCGTAAAAGTACAGTTTTCTCTGAATTCAGCGCCATACACCAACGCATACACCAATCATTAATTGCCAAAAGAGTTTATTGCGACAGGAAATGATCATTTGTGGATGATATTTCTTTAGAAACAGCACAATCATCCGCAAACATACTTATGGATACATCATGAGGCACTACATCCAACAAATCATTTACGTAAAGAAGGAACAGCAGCTGACCTAAAACACTCCCCAGTGGAACGCCCGACGTAACAGAAAGTGCACTAGAGGAACTATGATCAATTTCTACAAACTGTTTTCTGTCGGCTAAATACGAGGCAATCCAGTTGGGAGTTGGGAGTGTGAAGTAGGGAGTGTGAGCCACGTAGGAAAAGTTTGTCTTTACCAAACAAGCAGCTGCTTAAAAATCAGCATCGGTTCGGTTTTGCCTTGAAAAAAGTTTCTGATGCGGATTCATTTTTGCAGAAGCCAAAATAGATCATCTTCACGCTTTTCTTAAACAGTTCCGCAATGCCAACATGCGTGAGCTCACTTAGGCTCACAGGGGCTGCGAGGTGCCCTGGACGGATATTTCCTTCTCTGTTCTGTCTACCAACGAGATATACATGGGTTACGATTGGCTTAGAAGAGGAGGACTGAGTTTCCGACTCCACGCCAGCTGACTGGCTGAACGCTGGTGCTGCTTATTTCACCTGTGTCTGCTCCCTCGCAGCACAGCAAAAAAGGGTGGAGGAGCATGCATTCTTCGCGTTTCGAACGCCAGCCGTTAGTACGACTTCAGGCGACCCAGCAAACTCGCCAGTCTACGTACGCAGGAAAAGCACTAACGAGAGGTGTGACGTGGAACCATAAGAGTTCCTCACCATGGCAATCAGCAAATTTTTTCGAGCACCCGCGCAGAGGGTCTTGCCTGAGTTGCAAAATAAAAAGCGCGCATCTGAGCTCCATGCAACTGAAGTCTTCGTGTATTTTCGTGGCGGTGAGGGGCTCCTCTGGCTTTTTTTAAACAAAGCAGTGGTGGGGGGCCCGAATGAACTGCAACATTCCCCGGAACATCGTTCCTTGCAGCTTTAGCAAAGCTGTGCGGAATAAATTTTCTGGCGATTACGATACTCCCTAATGCGATATTTGGGCGCAGCTGTTTAGCTGTTCTAACTGTGCAAAACATGTGGAGGCCAACAATTTCAGATAGACAAATTTGTACGGTTACAGAAAATTTGTATTTGCAGTGGCTGACGAAGCACATGCTCCGGTTGCCTCGATGATTGTTCTGACATCACTCTGTGTTATGGCGTCGCCGTTGCTGAGCCTCCGCTCTGGCAGCGCGTTTAGCTGCAACGGCTGACGAAGCGCACGACCGATTCCGTCACTCGCAGTTCGCACTCACTTCTAATGGCTGCAGTGCACTGAGGCAGCACTGACTCGTGGGTTCTCTCGACGGCAGCTATGGTGAGCCTGTGCGTTGGCGCCCCGAAGTGCGTCTCGGGAAGGGACTGCGAACTGCGTCATACGAAGCGAGCGCACATCATCGTCACGCGCATGCCCCCCTCACGTTTTCGCCAAGCGTCGGGCAGTCAAGCGTCTCGCGCGGGCACAGCATACTGCACCCTCCTCCACACACTTCTTGCAAAACATCTCGCGCCACCACTCCGAACCAACCTCCCCTCCAAATTTTTCGACAGTCTCCTCCTTTGCTTTCTTTCATCCTTCGTACTTGCCATCGTTCACTCGATGACACCGATGGCGACGCCCCTCAGCCCACCAGCGGGCGCCAAAAGACTGCGGCCTTAAAGTAAATGTGCACGTTCAGACTCAGGCAGCAGCTTCCGACCATAATGTTGCCGAGGAGCGAACCTAAAGGAGCCAACCTTTCTGACACATTCGGAATGGCCCTTGTGTGTTTCAACACCTGTTTAGAGGCTATGCGGGGTCGTTCACAAAGAACACAAACACAGAACACAAGCTTGGTCTCAAATTCGTCTAAAGGAAAAAGATCGGTATTTTTAAAACAAAATGTGGTTGTTTCATCTTCCATAGGACTCGTTAAAACACGAAAGTGAAATGTGCCTTCAAAGGAGCAGTTGAATGTTTATTGTGCATCAATATGAACTCGCACGTCTCTATTTATATTTCGTTGGCATGGCACCGTTAGACGCATCGACGTTCGACACTGGATTGCACGTGCCGGAGCATTGCGTAAATCTGCCTGAAACCACAGGCGCTTACAAACCGTCCGTGAGAGCGAAACCAAACGGCTTGACAGCGAATTGTTTGGTGAACACATGCTCCACTGCAGGGAAAGGAACAGCGGACCCTGTTACGAGCGCGACATCCGCAAGTCGGCTTCTCCGCAGCTTACGTTGCGCGTCCACGTACACGTCGGCGCAGGCATAGAGGCGCCAACTGCCGGCTCTCAATAGCGTCATGATGCACTACTTGGTTCACCTCTCCTAGAAGGCAGCATCTTCTCAAAGGAAGGCTATAAGTCGCGTTCGTCGACCTATTCACGCGTCTTTTCACAGCGCAGTCGGGAGCGCGTTTCGTACCTCCCTATGCGGCAAAAGAGTTTGTGGCTGGAATCCTGGCGCCGCCTCGTCAATAGAAGTTTTTCTGGCGATGTCATTTCCGTGACGGATATGACGTCAGTTAGATGTCGTGGACCCCGGCGTAAAACACTTTCGTGCTAAAATGCCAGGAATTGAATTTGCACAGCAAAAGCGTATAGTGGCGGCAGGCTTTTATCTTTGTAATGCTAATAAATACGATAGTCTTTCTTGGGCTACTTAAACCACGGATCAAGAATATATAGGAGAGGAAAGGCCCATTGCGGCCGGCGTGATCGAGCGACGAGATAATGTCCCAATGATAACTACAGCGACCTAGGGAGCTCCGCAGCTGAGGCGGCGAACAATTTGACAGGGGCACCTGGTTGAATGCATTCGAAGCAATACTGTTGTTTGCAGCGTTCGCCACAAGGCGTGAAGCGCTATGCGCTCGAGCTGCTGCGCGACGCGGGGAGGGAACGCGCGTTTATCTCGGACGTAGCGCGCGCGCCCGCATCGTCCCGCAACGTCGCTGATGCTGGCAATTTTTCAGTGCACGGTCGCATAACCAATAAATTTGCCGGTGCACTCAACTCGCTCCGAGCGCATCGCATGCGCGATAAGGCCGTGCGTTTACAGGTTTTACATTTTTTTGCGTTTACAGGTTGGTAGTTTGGGCTTGCTGCTCGCGCAATACTGCTTACGCCTTAAAAGGAAATGCCCCTTTTATTCGCTCGTACCGGCCAGTTTAAATTTGACACAAAATTAATCGCAAAGGCGGGCTCTTCAGCCAACGGAAGCGCAGAAGAGAGCACACGCTCGCGCTTCGGCCACGAAATGTTTCGGCGGCCCGGCGACATACCGACGCGATGCCGCCTCCGGGTTGGACTGGCCAGGCGCGAACAGAACGCGTGCCGGCCGTGGCGATGACCGCGCACTTCATTCGCTTACCGCCAGATGCCGGAAACTTGACGTTCGCCAAGTGCTTGTGACGTTATCAGGCTGCCCCACGAAGCACAGTTTCTCCTCCTATTTTATTCTTGCTCGGTGACTTAAACCAAGAACTTTTGGTCTGTCTGTACGTCTGTCTGTCTGTCTGTCTGTGACTCGATTCAGCCACCCGGCCAAAGTAAAATGAATACTGCGCAATGGTCTTATATACTCAGAGTCAAATGTTAACGTCTAATCCCGCTTTATATGTTCATACTTGTCTACTTTGTTGAACAAGAAGGAGATATTACGCAAATATAAGACAGTAAATTAGTACACAATGAATATTTACTGTGTTTCTTTATTAAAAAAATTATGGATGCTCGGTTTTTCTTTATCAAATGATATTCCGCATCTACTGCAGAAACCCTCCACCCGCTGTTGCCCGCGTCACCTCCTAGCGGCATATGAGAAATCACGCGACAACAGCAACGAAAGGTTCCACTAGCTAGGTTCCGCGTTCAGCTTGGAACGCACGTGGAGCACGGCAACGCGGTTCTATAAACATTGAAGTCTGCCGCCTTGATTCACGCGTGTCTCCGCCGTACGGCAGCGCTGGCATCGAGGAACCCGGCCTGTAGCAGTGGAACGCGGTAAATTCAAATCGCCTTGCGCAAACCTTTAGCGTGTTCACCTTGCGATGAGTGCGACGCAACAGGAACAGCATGAGAGGTGAGCGGTAAAGCAAAGGGGAGCATTTCCTTGCAAATGTCCACAAAGACTATCGTCTTTTGACGACATTTGCAACGAAAGGAGCAGATACGCGGGCAATGTTTTGCGTTCCAACTGAAGAAACCCCAACAGAAACGCCTCCCCCCTCTTTGTTTTGATGGTAAGGTTGCGCTGCATGCAATGGACATTCTGGAAAGTTTGCGATCAGGAATTTCAGCGAAAAAAAGAGCAACCACACATTGAGCTGCGTGGCCGAAGAAACGTGTGAAGGAGGGTGCTGTAAGGGCTGGTGCGGTTAGGGGGGTGGGGGTGCGGTAGTGCCCCTTTTGCACCCCCCTGCTGACGCCCATGCTCCTATTGTACGCCCCACCAAAGGTTGTCGCCGGAAGCGTGCGGTGACTCTGACAGGGTCGTTCTCCTTTCGCGCGCTGTTTCTGCGTGGTGAGCAAGCATAAAAAATCCGCACCATTCCTTCCATCAGTTTTTCCAGCCGATAGCGGAGTGCGGGATTCATAAATATAATGATAAAAAAACGGCGTAAGCGGAGCGCAGAAATCCAGCCGTCTCCGTTCCAAAACAATACTTGCGACTCGGCACTATCAAAGTAGCACACGCACGCAACCGGATGTTCTTGCAGACGTCCCCAAGATGCGAGCCATGATGAACAATATTCGAGCGGAGCGCTGGTGCAGGGCGAGAAAGGCGAAAATAAGGAGGAACGCTGTGCTTTCGAAATTAGGGTGTTTGGATTATCGATTTAACTATCGATTTCACAAATTTCGTAATGGTGGTTACTACTAGAACATTTATTCACGTGAAACTGCCAACAACGATATATCGGAGAAACCTCTTTCTGGCCCACCTTCTTTCTGGCCCACCTTCTTTCTGGCCCACCCTCTTTCTGGCCCACCCTATTTCTGGCCCACCTTCTTTCTGGCCCTTCGCCCCGTGACTCCAATGGCCAAAGCATCTGGCATGTAATTGGAAGGCGTTGTTTGGGTCCCCACTGTAGACTCACATTTTTAAATTCTTCGTAACGTAAATTAAAAATGTAAAATTCACTAAAAGTAGTGATATTATAAAAAGTCTAACTATTTTCCTAAGCGTTCTTTGGATTACAGAATGCTGGCTTTCTGTACTTATTCCCCGGGCCCCTCAATCATAACAATATTATTCTGCAGACATAGCGAGGAATTCGGTTTTGGCAGTCTTAGTACCAAGCGAGGTTTTTGTTTGGTCGACTGTCTGTACAGTCTGTAGGGGCAGTATAGATATAAATACAATAATATATAGACGTACATATACGTATACATATCCGTGCTTTTTGTTTCCGAAGGGATTTCACATTAGCAATAAAAAGACTGATTGAGTATAGGTTTCAACGCGCCGAAACTACAAAGTTTAGATTTTGAGGTGTGTCAGTATTATTCTAACCAGGCAATCTCTCGGATGAATCTTTCGGATAAGGCGCCTTACCTTTAAGCTTGACTTTTTAAAGTTGCTTTATTGTTTCCGCAAGTAACATGAAGTGCCACATTTCTCTCAATGCGATATGGTTGTCATACTTGCAGCTGGAGTGTTCTCGAAAAGTGAAACTGACATATTTCACTTTGACGTTGCAGGTCAGAAGATTTTGTCGTATCTCTCCAACTCGACAGATCCGTGTGAGGACTTCTACACTTACGTTTGCAAGAAGCGGATAAAAGAAATATCTGGAAATGAATCGGTTCACAATCTTCTGCATGAATTGAAAATTTCGTTTGAAAACGCTTCCATAGGTATGCCACAGCTGTTGTTGATACTAAAAAGCGACCTAAAATGTCTTACGGCTGCTTTATTGTAGCATTTCCTTGCGTCTTTGCATAGCTTTGTCCACTACGGGGCTGAGACAAAGTTTTTCCGTCAACACCCGGAGTAACTCTTACAGAGTTCTCGCCATGTTTTTGGTGAAAGTCTGTAAACGTTTCACAGTTAATCTGTTTTTTGAACAGCGGCGCTGTTCGGGATTCGGAATGTCTGTTGATGCCCGTCACGCCAAGCTAGGCACCCCGTTGGGCCGACAAATGGCGTCATCGCACAGACGGCCAACCATCACTCGAGCGCCGCCGCAGCCGGCGCACTATCAGCCCGCACACCACCACGCTCATTCTTTCACAGCTACTAACGTTAACATATGTGTCTGTTTATAGGCACGGATTTTTATTATGATGTTCTTGATAAATTTATTTGTTTTAGAACACTGTAGCTGAATAACGGCAACCACAATCGACAAAATTGGCTGTGAAATGTCTTAGAAAGCGACTCAAGTGCACGCCACTAACATCAACCACATACGTGTGGCTGGTAGCAAGGTTTGTCTTTTCTTTCGGCACTCAACATAGTTGGTAGGCGGCGAAATTTATTCCGCGTAAATGGAGACAGATAAGTACAATCCCTTTGGTAATAGTGTGCATAAGAATGCACACTATTTAATGTTGTTGGTTTCTTACATTGCGCAGGAATTTTTGAGATGCTACCGAAGATCACTGAGATAAGAAATGCTTCAGACCTTGCCGCCTTGGCATATCAGATTTGCAAGGAAAGTGGTAAGTGAAGCGATCAAAACAGCGTTGGAGATAATGAAAATAGTTACAGAAAGCCCCAAAATAGAGAGATTGAACCTGGTGGGCTAGGTCGTTCAAAGCTGGGATTGTAAAGTCATACCTTTCAATTAAAATAAATATCATGCAAACAATTACATTTCCAAATTTTCCAAAATACCGATGTTACAACAAGAATTATTACACAAACTCCCCTGCGATATATGAAAGTATATGCAAGATAGTCGCTACAATTGCCGCACTCATACTACACCCCACACACAAGGTGCAACACTCCTGGTTTGATACACAGGGCTACAAACAGTGATTTCCCGAGACCATTAAAAAATTTGCATTATAATCACAGCCATCAACCTTATTCCTGCTCAAGTGGAACAGCGCAAGCCGAAGAAGAAAAGAGGAAGAAAGCACAGGACGGTTTGTTTACTCGGTACCACTTCTACGTGAGCTCCCGCCAACTCGCCCAACTATACAATTTGTGGCAATACATCGGCCTTATCCACAGAAATAGCCAAGCCGATGATATGCAGTTCAGGGATAGAGCGTTTTGTTACCTGCCGTCTAGGCGTAGAGGACCGTTCTTTAAGATGACTGCCCGAGTAGAGAGCTTGTTATGTTGGGAACAGTCTCATCCTAGCGCCAGCTCAACATGTATACGCGGACACCACCAGTCGTTCAAGATACCATCCAAAATTTGCAGGGCCAAGGGTCCCTTACGTACATTTCTGAATTTCGTTACGAAATTCAGAAATTCAGAACTTTAGAAAGGCAGACAGGTGCGTGAAGCTCACCCGCACAAGTGAGCGTTTAGTTTGGGTGCGAAAAGCAACAACCACCACACGCGAAGCAAACAGTCCAACCGATTGTAGGTTTTAGTAGATTCCGGCCCTTACATTTACCGTTGTAAGCCAAAAACATGTGCATCTTGCGGTAACGCACCTTGGTACTCACCTAACTGCTACTTCTGCACTTATCCGGCTCAAATTACTCAATACTTGCGTCAAACACACGTTCCAAAGTCGAAGGCCGCAACGCATTCATTACATCAATGTTTACTCTTCCTTAGTCATTGTACCGTTGTGGCGTTAGGGCCAAACGTATGCGCCTTTTTTTCAACTAAATTACATTACGATTCCTTACCAGAGCTCTCCTGAGAATTTTTCTGTATATCTGAGAATTCGCTTGCACATTTTTTTTGGGCCGTTAGCAATTAACTGTGTCCTTTTTTGGCCACTACAACGCCGGAGGTTGAACTTGCTACATCACTGATGCTTTCTCATAAAAATAAAAAAACAGAGAAAAACTTGTTAGAACAAATGCATATTTGTTAATTTACGTATGCAACTGCTGTCGTGTGTGAGCATAATTTTCCCTCGTTAATTTCGCGGTGCATTTCCGCATTCCTCTAATAACAAAAGTTTTATTCAAATTGGACATTGTATATCTTACCCAAAAATATTGTACAGTCACTTCCTGAATCGAAGGCGCCGTGTTTAAACTAAGATTCCATGTAGCAATACCGGAAGTCTACAAAGCTTGTATTTCCGAGAGAAATTCGTGTCTATGTGTTTTGTGATACATTACGCTCTTGCACTTTGAGTCTGGCCTTTAGACTTGTAATTAGGTCTTCTTTGACGGAACTGCTCTGCTATTTTCTTACATAATCTTAACCTTTTTGAAATGGCTCTTTATACCCTGAACCCCTTCCCCGTTTCTCCTGACAGGCCAGTGCGCCATCCCTTTTATAATAAATTTATTCCTTGAATAATTATCTGTATAAAAGACCTACGCCCCTTTCAGGTCTCAATGAAGAACAGGAAATTGAAGCGATAAGAGAAATGCTCCAAGAAAAAGGTCTGTCAGATTGGCCAATTCAGCTGAACAAAACAAAGCCACAAAAGAAGCTCGACACCATCGAAGACGTTCTAGAAGTGCTTGGTATAGACGCATTATTCGACCTGACTGTGCAAAAAGACACCATTAAACCGTACAACAACATCATCAAGGTTAGTACACAAGACTTTTTCTATAGGTGCATTATATACGCCACCCTCATATGAAAGCTTGAATTGCGTATGGAACAGCGGTCGCGCTGCAACAGTCATAAAGTTTGTCTTGTGAGCGCTACTTAAAAATCAAGAGAACTGTTTTTTTTTCAATGTATTCCCAAGAGCTGACGTCAAAGGTAACTATGTAACTTTTCATGTGGAACAAACTGCAGTTGGCAAAAATTTTTTGTCGGCTAACTGAACTGAATTTCACTTCATAATCATACCTGTTGCGCAAGCACTGGTGGCCAAGAAGCGGAGCGTCATACTTTTATCAATGATATTCCAGTTCCACCCTACTGCAATGTGCAGCACTTTTGCACAGCACGTGTGTCGCCTGAATCAGTGGATTCAGCTGCTTATACCCGCTGAAACCAACCATGCACGGAAACGAACCCGGAGAAGAACGGCTGGAATGCGCGCCTCTCAGGGCCACCACTGAAGAGGCTGGCGCTTCGATCGGTTTGACGTCACTCGTAGGATCAACGTTCCAAACTTGTTGCGTAGTTGGTTTGCAGCGAGTAACTTCGTTCAATACCCGCTTTATAAATATGTTTTCGTGTTAATTCTCCTTAAAACGACTTCTCAGCGCCTGAAGCGTCATTAGACCACATCGGTATTTCATGGCAGTATCAACTCTGTTTAGATGCCCGCAAACAGCTTGGCATTGCTTCTGTAATCCAATCATGTGTTACAGAACCCGGTGTGAGCAAAAGCTGCAGCTCCTTTTGTAGCGTGAGCTGCACTGGCGGAGGTTAAGCAGTTTCGCGTGGCTCCTGAAGAGCCGTGCTGCGCATACGCGAGAAGTGACGTCACATGGTGCACAGAACGTTGCTCTCTTCCCAGCGTCTCTACACACCCACGCACCAGCGTCTCTTTCCACCTTTGTTTCGCACGTGGCGCCCCGGTACGCTTGATAATCATACGAGGGGTGGCTCTGCAACCGGTGGCTCGTGCGTCGCAGCAAAACTGGGGTGCGCCTGTGGAACCAGCTTAGGTCTGGGGCGATTGGTGACGCTGCGCCGGAGCCGCTTGATAAATATACATGCGTCACAGAATTCGTATGCCGGCCGTGTCATTGATGGAGCAGTAAGCATGATAATCAAGGTAATCCTAGGCAACCAGGAAAGCTAAGAATAACCATCTGAACCTTAGCTCACGCTACGTATATCCTGGCATAGCCGAGCTAAGCCACTGCTATTTTTCTGCAACCAACATTGTAGGCGGCGATTATCGCTGATCAAAATTTTTAGATCTCGCCCGCAGTTCACGAGAAATGAATAAAGAAAAAATGATAAGGCGTTCCTGCACGCGGGAAGGCCCCGCGCATACGCCGAACCTGCCTGCCCGAAAGACTGACGAAGCGGCTTGAAGTGGTGCAGGTCACTGCAGCAACAGCCGTTCTTCGAAGTCACATTGATCGCAAAAACACAAGTTGTACATGTGCGATAGCGGATTTGGGCGCAGAAGCCGTGTGCTAAGGCGGGTGGGTTCTCTCGACGGCAGCGATGATGAGCCTCTGCGTCGGCGGCGCGAAGTGCGTCTCAGGAAGGGGCCGCGACACGCGTCTTAGTCAGGGAGCGCACACCATCGTCAAGCACACGCCCCCATCACGTTTTCGCCAGCGTCGCGCAGACGAGCGTTTTGTGCGGGTTAACACCATACTGCCCCCCCTCCCCCACCGCACACTTTCGGAGAGCGCTCGCGCCGCAACGGCAAACCACCCTCCCCTCACAATTTCGCGACACTCTCCTACTTTGCTTTCGTTCACTATTCGGTCTCGACACTGTTTATTCGGTTACGACGGCGACGCAGCTCAGCGCAGAGACGGCTGGCAAAGGGCTGCGCCTTTGAAATGCGCAAGGGAATATATTTCGCGGTGACTCTGAAACCGGCTATAACATAGCTGCTGGATGGTAAGCCTACATTCCCGTGGCCGTGGAGACTGTTGAGCGACCAGGCACTAGCACCTGCCCGCACATGCGTGGTGCGGCGAGCGGCCGAGGTATGGCCCCACTTGCGCGCAAGGCTCAGCGCGCAAGGCTCAACAGGTATCTCTTCACCGAAAACTACAATGGTAATCATCGTAAAAACAAAGTCCCACATGCGAGAAAGCGGATAGCAGTGTGGTGCAACACTGTGTTAGGGATTGTCCTTTGTGACGGCAGTGAATGCAGCAATCAAATTGTATCCGCGATGCTAAGTAAGACTGAATTTCCCAACATGAGAGCAAACCATGCCAGCTGCGAGCCGTTGAGGAAGACCCTGCTCTATAACACTTAGAGCCTGATTCGGTTGCGTTCAATAATATACGGTGTTGGGCTAATTGGTGCATATCCGCTGAAAAAAAAAGCGCTAGAAATGGCTATAGAAAAAAAACGAAAAACGACGAGACACATGCGCTATTGTCGCCGTTCTTCGTTTTTTCTGTTGTAATTTAGCTCTCTTTTTTTAATCGGTTGCGCTCACCTTACTTCTTGGTGATCCCACTGCTGGGTCCCTATATTCTGAAACTACTTATTATCCCAAATCATGACACCAGGACGTGGTTCACCTCGTACATGTGCACACCCTCCCCTTCTGTAAGAAGTAGAGAGTTCTTGAATTGTTGGAGCATGAATTTGGTGCCAGAGACATGCAGCCTAACTGTCTGGAGACAAAAGAAAAGCCATCATTGAAAATACAATATCCCATTCCAAGGTCCTAATGATACGTACACATAAACATGTGTAAACCCGCTTTTCAGGGGCGCCTACTGATGTAGGCATTCGGTGCCTTGCCACGAACCTTAGTACAGGTGGGCTGGGCCCACCTACGCACCGGCTGTGTGTGGCGTAGCCGTGTCCGGGGAACAGGGCACCGTGGCGGCTGAGCCAAAGCCTGGGTTGTTTTGGAGCTTCATGGCCCCGCGGGAGCAGCACCACGCCACTTTGGCCTCTGCTTCTCGCAGATGGTGCCCTCGGTATGAACCGCCCGGGGAAAATCAGCCAAATGCCTTTTCCTGCCCCCCGCTCAGCTCTTTCACCTTGCTATCTTCTTTGCTACCCCTTTTCTGTCATCTTCTCCCTCATTTACACACGTTTTCAAAGTGGCGAAGCGGGGACCTTCTCTTAGAAATCAAAGACGTCGATCCTTGTGCCAAGTTGACCAAAATAACCACTGTTGGTGACAACCCGGTGAGCATCCCTCCCAGCCGATCTATCAACACTACCGGAGCTGTTATTTCTGATTAAGACTTCGTAAACTTGTGTGAGCAAGAACGCCTGGACGGGTTCGAGCGCCAGAATGTTATAAATGTTCATCGAACCAAAACACATAGAGATGGGAAGGAAGTTCCAACCAAGCATGTAATCATTACATTCTCGAATAAGGGCTTGCGTTTGGGCTAGTTGGTATTCCATAACGTTCATCTTAAGCGCAGAAAAAACAGGGACCCAGTAGACAATGACAATCACATTCTCGACCAGTGTATTGCCCGAGTCGGTAGAGGCAGTTTACGTTAATATCTTAAGATCCCTGTCGTTTTTATGTCCCAAATTCCCGACGGTGCCATTTACATTTGAAGATTTGGCCATTGTTCGTTAAGCAGCGGCGGCAAGGGAGCATGCGCAAGGGAGCACGGTTCCCGACCACTCATCCGACACCTGTTAAGCTCCCCTTCACTCTCTGAACTGCCAAGGGGAGAACGTCACGTACTCGCGATTGCGCTCGCAATAGAAGAACTAGAAAGAAGTAATTACTCTGAAGTATCATCCTCATCATCAACCTACTCAGGTCCACTGCAGCACAGATATTTCTCCCAAAGACCTCCGACTGCTCCTCGAGTCCATAGTTTACGACACGAGTCCATAGTGTACCCTCGAGTGTTCCTATTCTATCCCTCCCACTGATTGCTGGCATTCCCCTTCTTTTAAACCTATCTCTTGGGTCAGAGCCCGGCTTCAGAGCTCGGCTGAACGCGTTCAGAAGTACAAGGAAAACGTTACTTTTCGGGAAGCACGACATACGCTGTTCCTAACACGCACTAGCTTTGACGATGTAATGCGACGGGGGGTGGCGCTACACTCAGTTAGAGTTCCCTTTGGAACCCTCCCCGCGAGAGACCAAGGGACCACATGCCCCTCAGTGCCGGTGACCAAGGCCACCACACAAGAACAAACAAAGTGCCAAAGGGTGCCCTAGCACCCCTTGATGCCAACGCTAGGACCCTTGCTGACACTGAAGTGGCTTATTCGGCTGAGAGGTATGCTGCCGCAACTATCCAGCGTAGGCCTGCTGTCGAGGCTTTGCAAGAAGTCAGGGACACAATGCCAAAATCTCCGGTACGCGGTGCGTCGGGACGGCGCGGAACGTCTCTTCACCGCACAAAACAAAAGCCACCTAGGGTCATGGCTCCTGGCAAGGGGTCTGGAGACTGGGAGGATGACAGCACATCATCATCATCATCATCACCAGCCTATCTACGCCCACTGCAGGGCAAAGGCCTCTCCCATTATTCTCCAATTACCTCGGTCCTGTGCCAACTGTGACCAATTTATCCCCGCAAACTTCTTGATCTCATCTGCCCATCTAACTTTCTGCCGCCCCCTGCAGCGCTTGCCTTCTCTAGGGATCCACTCTGTTACCCTTAATGACCAGCGGTTATCTTGCCTTCGCATTACATGCCCTGCCCAAGTCCATTTCTTCTTCTTAATTTCTACTAATATGTCTTTAACACCAGTTTGCTCCCTGACCCACTCCGCTCTCTTCTTGTCCCTTAATGTTACACCTATCATTTTCCGCTCCATTGCCCGCTGAGTCGTTCTCAATTTAAGTTGAACCCTCTTAGTGAGCCTCCAAGTTTCTGCCCCGTAGGTGAGTACTGGTAAGATGCAGCTGTCATACACTTTCTTCTTCAGCGACAATGGTAGGCTGCTATTCATTATCTGATAATGTCTGCCATATGCACCCCACCCCATTCTGATCCTTCTAATTATCTCTGCCTCATGGTTGGGATCTGGGGTCACAACTTGGCCTAAGTAAATATATTCGCTTACCACTTCCACTGCCTCGCCCCCTATCTCAAACGGCTGTGCTGTCCCGAGGTTATTGATCATTACTTTAGTTTTCTGCATATTAATTCTCAGGCCCACGGTTCTACTCTGTTCGCCCAGTGCGGAAAGCATGGTTTGCAATTCGTCCCCCGAGTTACTTAGCAAGGCAACGTCATCAGCAAATCTGAGGTTACTGAGGTATTCTCCATTAACCCTTACTCCCACCTGTTCCCAACAGCACGGCACTTCCTTAATCATTTTAATATCATAAACTGACAGTAGCCGATAAGGTAGCCCAATGAAACTGCAGATGTCCCTGAAAAACTTGGGCGATATGTATGAATTGTGGTCACATGTCAAATAGTTAGTAGGTGTCGGTAGTATGTGTTCGCCCTCAGCAAAACGGGTGAGGGCGTACCGCGCACTTTTTAAAGGACGATTCTGCATTTATGAGACAGGGATGGTTGCATGACCCCTCTGGAGAAGTTGCAATTATCGTGCAAAAGTCAGTGCCATGCCAGTTCCTACCGCTAAAGACAAGTTTAGAGGCTGTAGCAATACGAGCCATTATCTTTATTTGGTAACAGTATGCTCATTGTACATACCTCCAAACCATGGCGTCTCCGGTACGGAGTTTGAACCGTTACTTGACGAGCTGCTAGAGCTGTGTCTGCTACTTGGGGACTGTAATGCTCACCGCCCACTCTGGGCGTCTGCACGCACTGATTTTCGAGGACGCCTCTTTGAAAAGTTTCGGCTATCATCAAGAGGCCTGCATACTGATTAAGCAAGAACCAACATACACGACACATGTCTTGCATAGATATCGCCATAACGTATCTTGGTGCATCTCCAGCACTTCAGTGAAAACTCATTAATAGCCTGTATGGATGTGATCGCTTTTCTTTTAAACAATAATCTAGACTATACAACGTGCCCACAAAAGTTCAACAAGCGGGCAGCAGACTGGAAAATCTGTAAAGAACTCTGAGTTTTACTCTATACTTATAGACCACCTTTGTATTAATAAAGCTGCAGAGACATTGATCACCCATATAACCGAAGCTGCACTTAACTCCACTCCCCAGACTTTTTATAGTATAGTTACAAAGGGAAAACCTTGGTGGAAAGATGATTGCAGGCAGGCTCCTCAGGAACAGACTAAGGCGTGGAGTGTCTTTTATAGGTGCCCGGTGACTGAAAGCTTTTGCCTTTCAAGCGGGGAAAGGCCAATGGCCGACGGATCCGGCGTATAGCAAAAAAAAAAAAGCTGGAAGAAGCTGGAAGAAGCTGTTTTGGGACAACTTTTGTTTCTCACCTACGCGGATGATTGCGCGGCTTATAGGGACATAGAGGATGGCGTTGATGCTTTTTCCCTACATTGTGGTCTTGGCCTAGTCCTTGCCTGGGGCCATATGAACGGGCACATGAACCTTAATCCCAAAAATGCAGTCATATTAACTTCAGCACAAAGCAAGATTACATTGTCCAAAACTACGATCTAGGTAGCGTTCAGATTGGAAAAGTAGATCACGCGAAATATCTTAGTGTTTTCTTTCATCAGACCTTTCATGGAATAAACATGTTAAATATATCACCTTAAAAAGTGGACGTAACCTTAACTTTATTAGAAGAAATTCAATAAGGCGCCTCAAGATATCACACAAATATTGTACTTTTTGAATTACGTTCGATTTTGGATTATGCTTTGTTGGTATAGGACCCACACACTGATATCCCTATAAATAAACTGGAGGCAATTCAAAATCGTGTTTTCGATTTGTTACTACCCTGTACAGTCAAGAAATTAGCGTTAAAGACCTTAAACAATCTCTCTCACGGGACACTCTACAACTGCGACGCACATTTTCTAGCGTTTATTCTTGAAACAGATTGTGTGTGAGGAGGTGGCAATGGATCTACATCAGTACCTTCATTCGCCCACATATCTATCCAGACGAAGGGACAACAGCAAACAATTGCCGAATGTTCTTGCCGCTCATCAACATTCTAAGCGTAATTTTTCCCCAGTCTTTTGAACCTGACACTCCTGTTGTCGCCGCCGCTGAATTCTTTTTCACTGCACTCTGGCAGCGCTTGCGGATCAGCACCACATGACTTGAATCGTTTTTTTTTCTTTCCTTTTCTTTTTTAGTTTCCTGCGGTTGTCTGCATTTTTCTGCTGTTTCCGCTGTTTCCGCTGTCTTTTCTTTGAATTTTCTTTACTTGTTACCTATATGCCGTGCCTGGGAATCTTTGGGTTTATTTTCTTATATAACGCCGCTGAAATAATGCCTTCTGGCGAATGTAGGTATGTTATTGAATAAGCGAATAATTGAATAATTGGATTTGTGTCATCAATTACATCAAACGCTGAAAGCCCATCACACCGCATGGCGGTAAGGTATTGTTTGCGATCTACAGAGTATTTGTGTTTGTGGGAACACGCTGACTTCGTATAAGACTACCTCTCCGAGCGTAGCGTTTAGGTTGGAGTTTCAAATATCTTAGCGAGAACGTTCATTCAAGAAAATGGAGTGCCACAGATTGGCGTGCTCATTTGCAATCTCTTCATTAATTAGATGAACTCTTCAGGACGTACATTTCCTCGTTCCATTTTCTACTAACCTTATGCAGATGATGTACATATTGCTATTAAGTCATGCAATGTGTCCACATGTTCGCGGGAGATTCCACTTGGTGTAAACAGACTTGCGAAATGGGCAGATAAGATTGGTTTCTGTGTTAATCCGGACAAAAGCACATGTGTCGTTTTCTCTAGGCAGCGTGGTGTTCGCCCTGCTCCCGTCATTACTCTCAAACTCTCATTCATTCCACATCTCTAGCGCATTTTAATGAATTGCTTGGCCGCACTGAAGATTCTGAAAGTCCTCTCAAACCAGTCATGGGTTAGTGACACGAAGTCCCTATTGGCCTTGTTCAATAGGCTTGTGAGGTCACGCGTCGACTACGGGTGCCTTGTTTAACAGTCCGCTAAGAGAACAGCACTAAACATGTTAACCGTGTCTACCACTTCAGCCTCCGTGTGGGTACCGGCGCTTTTCGGGCAAGCCCCGTTTTACGCCTGTATGTAGATGCCATGGAGTGATCTCTTGATACCCAGCAGAAGTACACTGGGCTAAATTATAGTCTCAAGGTAACATATTTGACACAGCATCCAAACAACAGCACCCTAAGCAACCAGGCTTTCAAGCTTTCTGAAAACCTACCTGCAAAGGTCAAGCCATTTCTACTGTCAATAAGCGCGCTGGCGTCTGGCTTCGAAGTATCCTTCGCTAACGCTCAGAAAGCCACCTTTGCTGACTCTGTCCCTCCATGGGATCAATACTCTATTGTGTTTTGTTTTTTAGGGAGATTGATAAACGAACAGCTCCGAGGGAATTAATTAAACAGCACTTCTTACACCTACAAAACCGGTACAAGGCTTCTCAGTTCTACACAGATGCCTCTAAGTCCACAGCTGCGGTATCATGTGTTGCACACGGTCCAAATGTTTCTATGTCAAAGACTATACCAAAAGCCACATCAATCTTCACTGCTCAAACACGCGGCCTTGTCAGGGCTGTACACATTATATTTCATGGCAAAGTCCGATGATTCACTGATTCAAAGTTCAATGATTCAATGATTCAATGATTCACAAAGCTCTGTGCAGGATTTAGCATCCGGGAAGATACAAAAAAAATCACGTCTTTAATTAACTTTTCAAGCTGCTGTGCTTAGCGCAAACAAAAAGTTGAAATAGCAATCTGTTGGGTCCTAGGCAACTGCGGCCTAGCGGCAAATGAAGAAGACATGAGAACTGCAGCGTGGCCTCCGCGATCGGCTACCGGCGGCAAATCGCGGAGGCCACGGCTGCAGCTGCTGCTCTTCGGAGTGACTTAGCTATGGAATGCATCCCGTGCGAGTACCTTAAATCGTACGTACTTAAACGATTACGTGACCAGTAGCAGGAAGGCTAGAGTGTGCGAGCAATAAACAAATTGTCCATGGTTAAACCGATATTGGGTAGATGTATCTCTAAGAAACCTGACAGAATCACAGATGTTTATCTGTGTAGACTGTGAATAGGCCATAGCCATGCAACATCTGCGGACAGTACCTATTCAAAGGAACAGAACAGCCACGTTGCGCGAGATGTGGAGGGTTGTTATCAGTCGTTCACGTAATAGTGGAATGCAAGCTATCTGGAAAGAACGAAAGCTTCATTTTCGAGAATTGTGCACACGCCTCCATGATACCTCAACACCCATTGTTGGTTTTACCGGATGAGCCATTTTTTTCCTTTTAACCGTGTTTTTAGGTACCTGTCAGATGTAGTCTTTCAAGGTATGTGTCATATCATCCGTGAGCTCAGTCACCATCTCACGCTTGAGCCCGGAACAGTCTCGCCTTGCTTCCACAAGGACGGTGCCATGAGGCACGTGTAGAAAAGTTTTGTCATTGTAGGTTTGTTTTAACTTGGCCCCCCACACCAATTGTGTAATGTTCTCTTTTTTACGGAAATTTTAAATATCTACTATTATATATTCGGTACTTAATATTCCTACCCGAATAATCCTTATCATATTACCTTGATACCAACCGCGAAGGCTTCGAAACGTTGTTTTCATACATTGCTGGGAGTTATCGCGAAACGTAAACAAATCAGCCCCACACAGTGCGCCGGAGACAGTTAACCAAACCTGGGCATAACTAAAAAATACTTCGAAGGGAAATAGGCACGATTTAAGCCAAACTGCAGATACTACCAGCATTTTTAAGCATGTGCGGCGAAGCTATCCGCTGGCCGCTTGCACGTATTCATTTATTAACACGCTATGCGCGCCGTGCTCGTGGTGAAGTCACTACTAATCGGCACGTCTCCATCGCTGTTGCAAGGCATATTGTATTTTTTGCACAGACAGTCCGGTACATGTCAAGTTGCAAGTAGTTCATAATTAAATGAACAGGATCATTTTATCGGCAACAGTTACATCCTCTATGGCGCGTGCTGGCTGTAGAAACTGTACGTCACGATGGTAGCGATTACCTACACGCGGCGCTGTTGCTAGGAACAAGCGAGTTGTTTGCTCGACTGGATTACTAGGTATGCAGACCTCTTTTTGTGTAATTTGCATCGAAACTACCAGAAGGGGGGCACACGGTGGCCACAACAAAAGAAAAAAATACATCCGGTCGCATAAGCACAGGAAATTTGTTCTAGCAGATGACAACATAATCTGGCATTATGTGAGTAGCGTAACTCGTAGGTGGCGTCACGGTATGTCCTCGAAGCCAATAGGCGCGCTGGCCGCCTTTAGTGTGGCAGAGCGCGTTCTCCACGGAAGTAGGTTATGACTACCCGCAACGTCGAGAAAGTCGACCAATGCCCATTTAATAAAGGGACCTTGCAACACTGTTTCCACGTTTTTGCAATCTTAAATGCTTACAAAACGTAGCCAACCAACACTTTCACTTCTTAGATTAAGTGTTTACAAAGTAGTAGCTCAGCCAAAACTTACCGCTCTATGCCCATCAAATAACGTAGAAGCTCGCTGAAAAGATTTCTCCCTGTTTCACGGTCTTGGCATTGTTCGACCGCTGGAATTACGCCATCACAGCGGTGTAGCGGCTATTGGTCGGCTTTACGTTAAATGCAACAATGAATGCATTCGATAGCCACTTTAAAGATGCACTGAAGATTACTATACTCCCTCTTCTCGGTTACGACGCATATCTGGTAGGTCTCACGACGTGATAGCGTGATCACCGAACTTACGGCGGTGCGCGCTACTCTGCTGTTATCTCCAAGCATGTCGCAGCGCAGCAACCGGCACGCATGTAATTGCAAATCATGCTTGAACTTCCCGCTCAAATGTCACGTGGTTAGCATGAGCCACGCACAGGGAAGACGCATCTCGCGAGAGTGGGAGGCAGAGGCAATGAGAGCGACACGCGGTAGCAGTGCGTGCCACCCCTCACCCTTTTGGCAGACGCTTTGACGAGCGTCTCGTGCGGGCTCAGCATACTGCCCTCGTTCTTACCTTCTGGCCACGTTTACCTCCACTTTTTTTCTCATCCCTCACTCTGTTACAACGCCGACGCCGAGGCTGAGGCCGTCGCTATCGCTGCCACCAAACCATCGTAGCTGCCGCCAGAATGCTTGCGCACCAAAACAAAGTGACATAAGCAAAGCGGAAACAGAACGCGTATCTGCTGCGACGAGCAAAACACGCATTGGTGCTTCTTGCTGGGGATACCTATAGCTTTCGCAATGCTTCCACGCGCTAAGGAAAGAGTGAGTACAAGCGTTTAGCGGAAGTGTTACAGAGTCGCTCAAATAGGGGAGCCGTTGTAGGGTGAGTCTTTTGTCCGTCTGCTGAAAGTCGTGCGTCACGCGTAAGAGCAGGGCAGGAGCAGGGGCCTAGGAGCAGGTTCCCATACTGGCCTGCAAACACGCAGAAACCGGTTTCCGGGATCACCGATAGAAGTCGCGGTGGTCTTGGAGTTGGGGGTACCTCTCCGTCCCGCTAAAGGAGGTAGATGGAAGGGACCCTTCCGCCACTAACGTTAAACTGCCGAGTCCTCAGCACGAACCCTACGATTTACGGGGCGACGATGCTGCCGTTCTCGAGAGAGCGCCCGTTGACTTTCGAGCCGTCACGCGAGAACTACGGGCCCGCTGCTTGAGCAGATTTTACACTGCGTGGAGCTGGTTGTACTGTGTACGTACCACAGGAGCACACCACCGCAACCCATTCGTGCGTGACTGTTTACGCGGGGTACTGGTGGCCGAGCATCGTGAATATGTTTCTCAATAGCCAGGGAATTGCGCTCACTGAGAATGACTGTTTCTTTGATGTAATCCTCAAGGATATACTGCGCTGGACGCAGTCGTCTGGTCAGCGACATGGCATCTGCTGGACAGAAAACCTAGATGGCTCTAAGAAGCCTACACCAACTAGCAGAAATGACTCCAAGAACACAACATGTGGAAAAGTTAGTGTTTTAACCCTCACTGCGAGTAACTGGTGCAATCCTCCTCTTTTTTAGGTAAGCCGAAAGACGCATCCACACAGCTATATCAACAGCCTATTCGACGAGATCGAGAACGCGACAGCCGAACAATACCAGGCATACCTTGAGTTGGGGCTAGTTGCACTAAGTATGGTAATGCCGAGCGCCCCGATGGAAGAACTGCTAGATATAATGAAAAACGTGGCCAGCATCCTGTACGGGCTCAAAGTGGTAAGTTGGTAATGTTTTCACGACAAACTTCACGCGCGCGAATCTTACCTTCATTAAACGAAACCTCTGTTTTTTGACCTCGGTAACGCAAAAACACCGCAAGGAAGGGGCGTCAAATGCAGGCGCTGTGCGGCTGACGCCTCTTACCGTTCTGTTTTGCGTTAATAAGACACCAAGCAGTGCGTTATCCGCAGAGCAAACAATGAAGCAAGTAGATTTTAAGCAAGTGTATTTGAAAACTGAGCACAACTCACTATATTTTGTTTTAAATTGAATGCAAAATATTGCGATTTCCTAATACCTTTTGACCATTAAATCAGACATTCTGCTTATAGAACTGCAAACATAGCCTCCTTAGCTACAAATATTGACCACCGTATTATCTGGCCGGATAATAATTTGCCTGCTCGAGAAAAATCTACGCTTTTAATTGGACGGCCAGGGGGGCGGTTAGAGTAAAAACAAGAAACACCACCTCTACTGCTATGGCCCTTCTCCCGTTTTATGGTATTTTACTTGCCGAAAGGTCTTCATTGATCAGCTCTAAAACTCCCCGCTCGAGGAAGCATGAACATTGCGAAAATAGAGTCATATCTGCCGTAATACATGGATTAGTTGGGTCACAAGACACTAATTATCCCTCGGGTAAGTGTATTCGCACGAAATAATTGTTATATGCACCGACTCTTCTGAGCACGCCCCCTCAGTTAGCATGGGAATTGAACCCGGATCCCAAAAGTAAGATTCGACCGCGTTGCCTTCCCACAAACTTATATTTTTTTCTTATTGCCTGCCTTCAACATATATAACGCAAACACATAAACTATACCGGAACCCGCATGGGTTACATGGGTTTTGTAAAACAACCTACAGATGACCTATCCCTCTTTTTCATACCTCCGCATGGTAACCTGGTCGCTTATGCAAACAATATTTTTTTATATTGAAGGAGAGCCCACTGGCTTTCAGGCGTCCAAGCTGTTGGACGCCCGTTGTATCTCCCTAGAGTCACTGCATTGACCGTGCACGTTTCCGATAATAAATGCGTTTTTTGGCATCTCTACGCATCTCACCACTATGTCTTCAACATATATAACGCTTGCGTGATTACACCGTCTTAGCTGTCTTGTGTTTATTTTTCGTGTGTTCACCTTTGCCTTTGGAGGATAGATCGAAGCCGATTTCCTTAGGTTTTCTTTTCTCTAGTGGCTCCATGGGAACGTGAAAGTATCCTTGAATACTATAGGTACAAAATTATATCACGCACCCTGTACACTACCCTCACCTTAACTAATAGTCGATCAGCTATGGCAACTTCAATAAACTGAGGCTGAAAATCAGGCAGGAAAGCGACGGTATATTTTCACGTGGGTTATCCGGTACATTCACTGCTGAGGACAGTGTACAAACTTTACATATCGTACCAACCGGTTTTTAGGCTCCTGCAAGGAAACGTGAACATCGGCCCTTGAGCGCACCGGCTTTTGAACGAAACAAAATGTTCTTGTGTGTTAGGAATTTCTTTGTATAAAACTGTGCTTAGGTGCTTACTACACATCCAAAAGTAAGACTTCTTTCGCCATTAGGAAGCTCAAAATTCTGTATATTCGAAAGAAAATTTTCGAACTTAATACGTATACACCTACTATAGTTGAACCTCGTTATAACAAACACTGATATAGCGAATTATCGGCTAGAACTACATACGAACTCTGGTTGGTCACACTTTATTTCAATGGCACCTATTTTTTTTATAACGAAAGTGAAACCTTAAAAGCGGCGCGCACTAGCGGTTATAACGAAGAAATATGTGACCAGTTGGCTGTGAAGCTACAGAAAAAAACTCCCGGGGTCTGAACCTGCAGAAGTAGAAAAGGCCGCTTTGTTCATAGACATTGTGATTCTGGAAAGCTTCATCCTGCTCAGTGCTGTGAATAGCCACCAGACAAATATCAGATCCTTCCTCGAAAAAATAGAAACGCAGGCTTGTTCTTTCAGATGAACTTTGCCCTGTTTGAATTTCCATTTTCGTGTGGTACATGGAGCTTCAAATGCCACAAGGAGGAAGATAACGGCTATCTTGCTTACAGTAGGCTCGAAGAATAACATAATGCGTTTTAGTATCAAGGATGTTTGTGGGAGCCAGATTAGCGATTGCTTTGAACCATTTTTAGCTTTACATTTACGACGAATATCGTATATGAAGAAATAACTTACTCGGACGATATTACTTCGTTTAAATAAGGTTCGACTGTAGAAACAAAAAAGCAAGCCAAATTTACAAGGTTTGGCAGTATGTAGCGCACATTTATTCGCGCAGTCGCTTAAATGCGAAAATAAGAATTGCCATTTACAGTAGCGAAAACGTGAGCCATAATACATCTACATTTCTACATCTGTGGAAGAAAACATCAGTTATATTACAATATGTTGGTTTATATCCTACCAACTCATCAGTTGAATAACGCTCCGCCTTACTCAACACTCAACCACCGCAGAAAAAGCCTGTTCTCGCACCGCAATATTCAAATTACTTTAATTTCAAATTTTTAACACCGCCAGTCGCAAGTCGCACAGTCGCACGCGTATTCACGCGTGTCTCAAAGTCAACAGAAACTTCTGCAAGCGACACTTCCAAGTCAGAATCACATTATTCTGCGATGCAAGCCAAACTGCGAATACTAATCATATTTATTACACGTTGATCTACTTGGCAAATATGAAGGCGCTACACTGGTAAACAAATAATGGCGTCCAAACAAAAAACACTAAACCACCTGTATTTAATGCATTCTTGAGGAGAAAGGACACCATGGCGTGAGGTATTGGTAGAATATTCATGCGCACCTGCCAAGTATACTGCATGTTTTGGTAATAAAACAAAAATTATGCCATTCTTTACGGGGGAAACACGACTGTCAGCCTGCATGTGCCGCCGGCCCCCTTCCCGGCGGGCTGGGCCATGGCGGTTTCTGGTGCCTTCATTGGTCCGTCGCAATGACAGCAGTGAGTGGGCGACCAGGACCCGCTTTCAGGGTATTCAACGCCCCATTCGAGCTTGAGCAGCTCCCAGGAACATTGAGGGCAAGTTCCTTCCAAGAGACCGATTCGATTGATTGATTGTAGGGATTAATCTGCGCACGCAACGCACGCGATGAGGCGCGCCGTAGTGGAGGGCTCCGTATAAATTTTGACCACCTGGGGATCTTCAACGTGCGCCGAAATGTCGTACACACGGGCGTTTTTTCTTTTCGCGTCCATCAGAAAAGGGGCCACCGCGGCCGGGATTCGAACCCGTGTCCTTTGGCTCAGCAGTACGACGCCTTAGCCACGGAGCCACCGCGGTTGGTCAAGAGACCGATTCGCGATGCGGACACAGGCGAGGACAGCCTAGGTAGCTACCAAGGTTGGTGCTTGGAATGGTAATTCGATCAAGCTTGTGGTAAACGTTTCCTTCCAGAATTAGAGGAGGCCATGGCCCCTCTCCCCTTACATGGCGGACATGCGCCTGGTTACCGACGTGGAGGTTCCTGGTCCGGAGAATCAGTTCCTACGCGGGGGGCTCATGGTGGCCAGGTCTCGAACTAACCTTCGAGGAAACAGTAGTCGGTACGGGAAGGGTGGTGTGGACGTTTCAGGAAAACGAGGAAAGAGAGAATTAGTACACCGACCGCTGAAACTCTGCTTGCTGACTACCGGCTTGTGGAGCCGGACTGATCTCCCTGGCATGGCTCCCAAAACAGCCTAAAGACTCTTATTCCCGTCAGCCGCTGGAGGGGGAAATGAAAAAAAGACATGATTACATTTGCCGCGGCGAAACTACAATTCCCGTAATGGGCATGGGGTCGCCAAACAAACTACCGGTACTCGCCGATTCCGAAAGGCAGAAGCATCCAAGTACCGTGATTAGTCGAAAACGTCCTGGACGAATCTTTAGTACCGGTGGTCGGGGCCCGCCGAGAGTATGGGCTATAGAATCAAGTGTCACAAGAAGGGCCAGTAATGCTAACACCTGAAAGGTTATCTCTCTCTCTGATTGTCGGAGCTTAGCAAACAGCTCCTGTAAGCGAGAGGGCTGCCCGTACCGGGGGCCGCAAAATTTACAAATTTGCACTTTCTGATGCTCTCTCTGAGGCGATAGTTCAGGCCTGAAAAAGATTCAGACATCGTTCGATCTAAACCAAAACTCGCTACTCCCGTCCCTTCCTATTTCCTACAAATCGTTCCCTTCATCCTATTCCGTTTTCCTTCAACCCAACCCTTTGCACTAATTCGTAGAGGAGATCAGGGAAGTGTCCTATGGCATGTACTCCTGGCTGGGGCCCCCATGGCAACCAAATAGCGGTGAGCGTGAAATATTTTCTTCCTGCAGCAAATATCCCTGAACAAACCTGAAAAACCTGAAACAGTGATGGGCACGGCTCTTCTGTAGGCCACGATTACAACCGGGCTTACAAAGGTAATATCAAGAACTGAACCCTACGATAAAAGTTTGCGCTAACCACCTCGCGGCGCAGTATACAGGGGGTGATTGCCTAAGATGGCAAATGCGTCTCTCTCCCGCTTAAAAATCTTAGAAAACATTGGCGAGAGAAGATTTCCGCTAAGCTGAAAAGGACAGAAATTTTTGTAGACTTAGTTTTAGATGCAAACTGGCATACGTGTTGTATATGATCATTGCCCTAAAAAAGCATACTGTGGTTACAAGGTAAGCACGGCATTGTTGCCTGATGCTTAAAAACTGTAACGCGTGCGATGCACCTTAACATGTTCAGTACATTTACAATAAACTCGGCCCCAGCATCCATTTCAACTAACCTCGTTAGGCAACTGCCCTGAATGCAACTGTGAGGGTCAGGGTTCATTCTTTGGCAACTTTGTGATCTTCGCTGTTTTAATTAAAAAGAACCGGCAACACAGGCAGTTTCAACCGGCTTATTCTTACTTTGTACCAGGGCCCAAACTTGCCGTGCTGGGCACATCGCCCAAGAGAAATACTTAGCTCTCCCCGGAAAACAGAAAGTAAATCCCAAGAAGTTGTCCCTTCAAATTCACTTTTATTCTACACAAATGGTCACACCAATTTCTTTACCTTGTATACCAGGAATCAGTGAGACCTAACTCTAGAATGGCCTGGAGCAGCGAGCATGCTAACTCGCATTAACGTTGTGGAGCATTCAAGAGCCGGGAATTTACGCCCCTGCGATAGTCCACAGACAGACTAGGTACAATCGACCGAGATCCGTACCGTGCTTACAGCGTAAAGGTTTGATCCGTCTTCCTCAAGTAGAGCTATCGATACCGGAAAATCGATTTTCCTACAGGTGCTCCTGCCTAGAGGTCAGTTTTACCTAAAACAGGTGTAAATATGTCGTTACAGGAATCTGCGATGTGTGTATTTGTTCAGCTGTAAAAAGTACAACCTCTAGGACCCGGTAGATGCCCAAAGCGTAGTGCGGACACAAAATTGATATCGTTGCTTTTCTTGAGTAACTAGGTTTGGAGAAATATGTTTTGACATTTTCGTCAAAGTGTCCACGCACATTTTTCCTACGTTTTGGTTAATAGCAATGTTGTCCATGAAATGTGCCTGTTTAATCACTGCCACTGTTCTTAGGTTTACAAGAGCGTCCCTTTAGACCAGCAGACGGAATATGCCTTCAAGACATTGGGCGCAGCTTTACCAAAGGTAAGGGCCTTTGGCACCAGATAGAAATTCTGATAATTTACGCCGATTTGTCTCGCCTCTAAACAAAAGTTGTGTTATGTTACTTTATACTTTTTGCAACAGTCCATTGCTATGTTCAAGCCCTTTTTTGCTCAAGAAGACCAAAATCATGCTGCCTAAACTGATTCCCACTATTATAAAATCTTTACCGAGTAAGGCTGAGTGATTTCCTTTAAGAACACACGCATGTTACCGTTCAGCAGCTCCACAATTCAGTAAAAAGGATGTGAAGATATGAAAACTATCCCGCTTCCCAAGTTATTTTCAATGGGTCTTGTGTATTCCGTGCTTTTCTCTTATATGTTCTGCAAAACCTCAGGAAGACAAATTACCACTGCTTTTCTGAGACTTTTAGTTTGCTAAAAACATTTTGTCGCGTGTGCTGGTTTTTAACATGCCTTACCTTTTGTTTTTATAAGTGAAGCTCAGGTTCTTGTTATGAATGGGATATCAGCGTAATGTAAGCAGATTCGAAACCAACCTTGTTTACAATTGCTTTTCTTATGCATGTATTTACTTCGCACGAATCACCAGTGGCACGCTTGGGCTTTATCTAAAGGAGTACTAACAGGGAATTAAAGCCTTTTCGTTTTTTTTCATTCAAAGTACCCCTAAAGACCCTCATGCAGGAGGGTATTACATAGCGGGCAGTCAATGCAGCAGAAACAAACATAGGAACAAAGATATTGTCACGTAGCCAAAGACGACGCAGCTGTCTTGAAGAAACAACAAGTTTATTGGAGCGAACTTGTGCTCCCATAACAACTCAAAAGAATACAGAGGCGGCGAAGCAGCGGTCAACAAAGTGACTTGCGCAGATGAGTGTCGTCTAATTGAATGCCGTGGCATCTGCTCTGCTGGCTTTTATATTTCGGCGCAAGTGTTTTTGGAACCGTCGATTTACATCCAGAACATTGTAGATCAACGAAGATCATTCTGGGCTTAGTGACGTCAGGGTGAAACAGTCTGGTTATCTGAATGACATAGCCCGTGCGGCATAAACATACAGAATGGAAGACGCGCTTCGCTCTATACACACATAACAGAACTGGGCGTGGCCGGGCAGTAAAATAAACCATAAATAAACAAACCCATACATGGTTCGCGGCAATATACACGGGAGAAATAGAACATAAAAAGGACAACACATGCGCGATCACAAATATGATAAATGTAATATTAGCTCAAAATAACGCGTAAAAATAAACTCAAAAGAAGCAACAACAAACAAATCTCTGTCGAAAAAGAACAATCTGCCCGGGGTCACACAATACAAAAGCGAGTTTTGTTTTCAATTCACAACTTCCGTGAAGATTAGCTGATTAAATTTAGCAGCTTCAATGACGGTGGCTATGTGTGATGACAATGCATTCCAGTCAACGATTGTACGCGGAACGAACGGCCAAGAATAGTTCAAAGTATTACATGTTAAACGCTTCACTTTGAAAGGATTGTCTTCTCTAGCAAGAGTGGAAGCTCGTGTAGAAAAGAAATGGCCATGAAGCAATGGGTGGTGATGAAGTTTGTGAAAAAGTGCTAACCTTGAACCTTTGCGTCGTTGCGACAAGTCGAGCAGTTCTGCATCAATTTTCAAGGCTGTGACACTGGAATGACAGGAGTAGTCTAAAAAGATTAATGGGACTGGGCGGTTTTAAAGTGATTTGATGTGGTTAATTATGTAAGTTTGGTAAGGGTCGCAAATGGCTGACGCATATTCGCTTTTTGGCCGTATAAGTGTGATGTAAGCGAGTTATGCTGGAAGCAATACCTCTTCGCACCCTAATAATAAAAACCGAACAAAAAGCCGTTAGCCGTCACCCAAAAATTGTCACGATGCCTTTCTTTCAACCAGCTTTGGTTTCGGTTACTGGCAACACAGATGGCAGTTCTGGGGGGCAAGGACAGAAGGTTCACGGCGGAAAGCGTCACCCTGGTCTGGTCACAGAACTGCAATAACACGTGCCGCCACACACGATTTCCCATCGTCTGCAGTGGTCCCAGGTGGTCTACATTCGATCGTCTGAGCATTTCGTAGCATCGGGGACACGGGAAGTCTGAAATGAAATTTGCAAATTCGTGTAACTACATTCCAATCATGGTGACCTACACTGCAACTGATAAACAGAAGTAACCTATAGCATTAAAATTACAATGGAGAGAATTTGATATTTTCTTTACCCCAGTCCATCGTAAGGGTTACAGGAGTGAAGTTAAAAAGTGGCAGCATCTTCACTCCGTGGATTATGGCGAGGGTTCGGAGTACGGGGTCTGGAAATGACATCCAGGTTACGCCGTGAGTGACATTCGATTTGCGCCCCTACCGTCATTCGATTTTAGTCGCTTTGCGTCCGCCTGCCGTGCTTTCGTATTTGCGGAAGCTCGTTGCCTTGGTAGACGTTAAGCAGCAGCGTGACGCTTTTTACGTTGGTTTCCGTCCATAACGGGAAGAGGGTGTGTTATTTCCAGAACCCGCTTACATACGCGGTGCACCGCGCCGCCATCTCGTGTTTACGCGTAGCGCCCTCCAGCGTAGTTCGATGCAGTCACTGTGTATTACAACTTGATCAAAACTTGACTACACTGGTGTTTTTGTGCGTTTTGTCGTTGCTAGGTTATGTTTGTGCCTGTTTTCAAGTGTTTTGGAGTGTTTTTGTACCCTTTTAGATAGTTGCCGCACAGATCTTCGCCAGATGGAGGTGTGCGCGTGGATAGACGTGGACGGACATTGGGAGGTCCCAATGTACTCCGCACCGTTACAGGCGAGGGAGTAAGTCGTTTGACTCTCGGGTACTAACTCATGGTCGTAGCCCAGTCAATAAAGAAAAAAAACTGTCCTAGCCCAGTGGATAAGACTACTGACACTAACTCTGCCTGGTCTACAAGACGCAGGCTCGAATCCTGCCTGTGACTGTGCCTGTGACTGTGACTGTGTTTTTTGCTATTGTAAATGCTATGCACATGGACGCGGACGGACATCGTGAAGTCCTAAGGTGCTCCGCACCTAAAAGCGGTTTATAGGTTACTTCTGTGGTACACGGGTTACCTCAGCAGAATACGGCATCTAACTGTTACGTTGTATGTCCGAAATTCTTATTAACCTATAAGGAGTGCTTGTCGCGCAGTATCTCCAGGCGGGCTTTGATTTCTTTGTTCCATGACGGGGTATAGATAAATGGCGGCGGGCTGAGTCATGGTGGTAGAGCTTTCCGCAGTACCCATTTCAACGCTGTGATTAATCTATGATGACGCCAGGATTGCTATTACAAAGGCTTGTTTCTCGGCGTGAGTCACGGATGCTCCGATGAGCCCATTTGTTGCTTGAAGCGCTACACGCTTCATTCTTCTACGGCCATCAAATCGGCATGTTGGACCAATGCCACTGCACCGTGGGAGCGAACTCGGTAAGTGTGTCCTGTAACGGTTTAGGTGTTTTCTTTGGGCTGCTGTTTTGGCTGGGGACTGTTTAACTTGTAATATAACTTACCACAGGGATTTCGTTATCCCACTGACTGTTTCGCGGTATGTTTTCTGTTTTCCGCGTCGGCCAATGGACGATATCTGAGGCTTGCGTTCGTTGCGTAAGATTGGAGTGGATGATTACACAAACTGGTACATTATAACAAATAGCTGCGCTCGTGTCCTGTTTTGGCGCTGTTTTTAGCAGAGCATCAGGTTGTGCGGCTTCCTCAACTGTTCAGTGTTTTCTATGCGCTGTTGGCTGTAAGTACATCGGGACCACTCAGCGACTAATTGGCCCTTGTAATCGTACGGGAGCTGTGATGGAATAATTTAATTGCTTGGCAATATGCACTTAGCTTTCGCTGTATTCTACGCGCAATGTCTTTTTGTTTTACCCGTCCCGGAATGCTCATTTCTTCGGCTTTTTAACTTCGTAATTCTGTTTGGGCTTTATCTACAGTGAACACAAGTTTTTCACTACAGAAAAATTCGTTTACGAAACGATCCCGAAACTTCTAAAGCCACATGCCTCTTTATTTGTTTAAATTTACTTGTCTTGAGCTGGTAAATTTATTCGTGGTCATTTTAATACTGTGGGTGACTTTTACTATGGTTAGTGCGTTCACTATTCTGATTCATTCTCGTCTCATCGCAGTGTTCATGGCTGTTACGCTTGCTTCTGGTGTATAAGACAATGTTTCCTTTTTTCTTTTTTTCCTTGCCCCTTCGATGTATCTTTTTCACGTCGATGTAACTGTGAGCGAAATAAACTTTTGATTTGATTTGATTTGATGTTTATAGCAGCGAAGCTCCTGTTGGGGATGCTGGTATGTGTCAGCTTGCAGGCTACCTAACTGTTGTTGTTTTCTGACCATGTGGAAATTGTGACGGATTTGGTCACAGGCTCGGCTGGCGAAGTTACGCAGAGGCTGGTGTGGACATGGGTGCTGCCCTCTCGGCGGTACCTGGCTTTTCGTAAGGTGTACTTGAATGCCAGTACCTATGCTGTGACTTATCAGCATTACTGTTTTTCTTGCAGGCAGTGTTCCTTGGACTGCCAGCCAACACTCCGTAGAGTATGACACAAGAGGAAAGAGGAAAGGAAGTTTGTTTTTGGTCCTTTGGTCGCAACAATGGCATCAAAAATGTAACAACCGGAACAAATTTATTTATATACTCTGCATAAAGCTGGCAGCCAGGCCTGCACGGGCAAAACGTAGCTTCAAATGATTTCCCTGTAAAAATGCGAGGTGTTTCTTGAAGTAGTGTTGTGGCGTTTTAGGCTCCGCACATTGTTTTGCCGCATCCTTAGCGAGTGCTCTTATTAGTTCGATACTACTTGTATGTTATTCATCTATGTAACGATTTCCACAGCCTGAGGCTTCTTAGTTTTTAAGCAACAGCGATAACTAGTCGTTTATGCGGGTTATTTTGCTCGGCCACTCTAAAGTACCCGAATAAAATGGGTCTGATAAAACTTCGGTAGTTATTAAGTGCTCGTGTTATGTTCTCCTCTTCTTCCCGTCAATGTTCTATCCTTATGAATTGCTAGCAAGTAGCCCAACTCTGAACCCATTTGCACCTTAACCCAACTAACCTTTCGGGCCATCGTAGGTACAGACAGCCTGTTTGTCACCCTCATGAAAATGTCACTTGAAGATCGGCGCAAATTGCAAAAGCATCCACTCCTCAATCCCTCTGGATGGAAAAAATTGTGAGTTGCCGATTCCCGTAATAAAAGAAGAGAATGAAAACACCGACCAAAACTCTTTATTGAGATAAAAGACTCTTGGCTTCCACACGGGGGGCTTGTTTTGAATGAAGGTCCAAAAGTGTATCGCCAAAAGTGTGGCGTAAACAGCATCATCTAAGTGAAGGAAGATTGTTCAAGCTTTTGTTTTCCGTTCGCTCCATTGTCTGTATTATAAATATTGCCCCCCGAAGGCGCGGCGTCAGTTTCTCCCTTTTTGCAAGTGTATGTTCCGCGCGCCATTTTATCTCGTGGCCTGAAATTTCTGCATGTTGGGGTTGACCAAGAAGAAAGTTCGAGACACGAGATACACCGGAGCATGGGACGCACAAAATTTGGGAGAGTTGGCCTGTATGAATAAAGTAGCTTGACATTTCTAAACTATGTTACTTATTTCTCTGCCTAATATATATTAAATTGTTCTAGAATATTTCTCCGTAAATGTCACGCTAGTGTGGCGTTTCAATTATTCATCTCGTCTGCGTCTTCATTTCAATGCAATGAATTGATACTGCTGCACATGCCTAAGGTTTTGTGTGTGGAGCTCATATGTGCTCTAAATTTTGTTCTTTTTGTGAAATTTTCTCTAGATGGCTTTCGTGGGGAAATTCAAGTTACGGCCCCTGTGCTGTATTGTGCTGTGCTGCTTACTGTGGCGCCGTATATTTGCGGAAGCGCTTTGCAAGGCCTTCCTCATCACCAAGTACAATAACGTTGTAGCGTTGCACTGTTAACGTCGAAGTTTTTTCATCCTCCAATTTGTATTAGCGGAAATGGTGGACCCATTGATTTAATGAAAAATAAAGCGAACATTCTAAAACGCTGAGGTCACAAAACGGTAGTTGCGCGCCTATTTGCCTTGATGGAATGAAAATAGATATTTCGAATTTATAAAATATAAAGTGGAAAACAGTAGCCTTGCCGGGTAGAACCTGAGCCTTGAAATTTGATTAAAAACATGCCTGCAATGTAAAGTGTGAGCCCTGAAATATATTAGTACGCACGTTATGCTTCATCACATCATAACGCTGCACGCTGTTTTTGCTTTGGGATATATTTATGGGCATCTCAGCGTATTACACGTTCAAGGTGCGGGCTTGCCAACTCATTTTTTCTACCTTACGGGCCCATGCATTTCGCCAGGTAGCAGTGACATGTCACGTTTTCCAAGAAAACGCGTCACCCTCTCAATTTCAGATGCTATGGCCACGTAGGAAACTACTTACTGGTGGATCCAAACAGAGCCATAAATAGACACTGTTTCTTACCATGAGCGGTGATTGCTGCGACAGCGTCTGGGTGCGCTTCGTTTACTTCCGACTGCTTACTGTGATTAGCCTTTGAAGTATCTTCGTTAGCCCTATAGGTTATAATTATTCGGAATGCCCACTTCCCCTCTTACACAGTCACCAACAGACACTATAGGGTTCGGCTGAGGGCTCGGGTGTTCAGTTCTGCTGCACGGGCAACTATTGATACGTCGAGCTGCCGTGTTTCGCTAAAAACCTTAGGTGTTCAAGGTAATTCTGCTTAGGGCATCATTCAAACTGGATGCTGAGCTTTATTCCTATAAAAGTTATTGAAATGTTAATTGTTGGATCTCTAAGAATCCATTAGCGTCTCGTCTCTTTGTTTCGCGATCTTGAGGCCACACCGAGTGCACACGCATTTTTCTGTCTTCCTATTTTGCCCCCCTACACCGGTTCTGCACTGCGCCCCATGTCGCATGCAAGCCAAAGAGCGAGTCACGGGAACGGTAGAGATGCAGAAAGGGCAGGTGGCATGCCCGGTTCCGAATTGACATCACACGGCGACGTCGTCACCGTTGCGAAGCCGGATGTCTCCAGGCGCCCTCGATACTGCGGAAGTCTGTGCTATTATCGCTGCACGATGTCATCGATGTACCCCATCTATTGCTCCAAAATGTTACCCATGCATCCCATCTACTGCTCACGCCTAATAATGTTGAGCACTGTCCGCAGCGTGCAATTTGTGTATAGTTGTGTACGCTTTGACCCAGACGGTCCTGTGAAGCGTGGGACAGCACACGCTCGCGTTCGTCCATACTGGTGGTTGCACAGAGTTTCCTCGCGTGCTTTGCAACTCGCGAGCAAGTCCACACGTGCACGTGTGTTCGCACGCGCTTGCATGCGGCAACCGCTTCAGGGTGATAGCCACATTCGATTCGAGAAATTGTTGAAAAAAGTATTTGCCTTTCGTGCGCAGGATCACAAGGGTTGTGTATAATGTATTTCTGATAAGAATTTACGATTACAGGATGACCCACACATTACCTTTGCTAAATGTTGGCTTCAAATTTATGAGCGCTTCTCAAATGGGCTCAAAACCCAAAGCGGCTTTCAAGCAGCCAGCGCCAATGCCATGGACAAGAACTTTTCCTAAAGTCAGACTACATCCAATCCGACGAAAATCCGTCAATGGCCTCGTAGTAAATTTTGGTGCACCCATTCCTTACTCAGGATACCTTAGGCAGCTGTTGCACGTAATTTTCCTGCTTCAGTTAGCACCCCGTTTCAGTCGTTAGGTACCACTATGAAGTGCCCATCAGGCACAAGTGCTTTTACTTGGCGACAGCGAGAGGCGCCGGGCTGGATCATGCACGCTGAGCGTCCTGGAGACATGAGTGCGCGATTGCCGTACGCTAAGCAAAGCCATATTTTCATGCAAGGATTCACCGGACCACAGCACAAATGTTTTCGAGAACTTCAAGATTCCAATTTGGAATTCGTAAATTAGCAGCGAAGTGACCTACAACCCGTCACGTCTAAAATGATGACGATAAAAAAACCTGAAATCGCAGAGAATTTTATGTTCCCCGCAACAGTTTTAATGGCAGAAAAGTTGGCTAAGCACGTTTATGGAGTACAGAAGATTTTTGCTGCTACAGGCGCATGCATCATCCTCTGCGAGGTGCAGTCTTCTGTCTTCTGCGAGGTACAGTCACGGGCAAACGAAGCGTGAATACGACAATATCAACTAAAATACACAAATAGCGAGATTGGGGTTCGTGAAGGGGAAATTATCACGTAACTTTATCACAGCAACAAAGATCGAAATTGTGTCTCTCTAAACATAACACTTGCGAGCCTTTAGTTTGTCTCAGCTATCGAAAATCTTTTATTTTGAGTTTCTAATTCATATTTTTGTATTTGCATTTCACTTGCCTGGCATTACGTGCTTTAATGTCGTTTACCTCACCGTGGTAAAATTGGCGTCAAAATATTTAAACGTTTTTTAAAGTAAACTTCCCTTCCCTCTCCAGTCAAGGGCCCGTTCTAATGGTGCAACTGCCACAGCTTTCTGACATGCAAAAAATCAAAATGTAGGTATAGCTTCGTGATACGTAAAATTAGATAGGCTAGGTCATGTAACGTTCTTGAAAGAAAAATCACGAAAGACATATCAGACCTGTCGCTACGTCTGGCTTCCGCCCGCAGAATTTCAGAATTCACCGATCTCCTTCAAAGGCATTCGTAAAAGCCACGTTAATTATACAATTTTTGTTGACCTGCAAAAAGATGTCCTAAAATTGTGTGAACTTTTATCCTGTATTCACTGCAATTATTAAATCTAGTTGACCAGTCCTTGCTGAAAGTGGGGACGTCTCAGGAATAGAGTAAATACATCGCAGAAAAGTCATACTTTGCTCAGAGGAAAAAGTTGACTAGGATATAAAAACGGAAAAAGAAATTGCGAAACTCACAATAGTTTTTGCGCCAGGTGTTGTCAAAGTTACTGCCCACACATAACAATGGGATAGTTTTGATGCTTCCAACGCGGGAGACCTGGTAAATCAACGTGCAAAACTCAAAACTACGTTGAAAGGAAGCTTTCACCCCAATATTAACTGGACGAAAGTGCTTTGTGTTAGACTAAACAAATTCGAGAATAATCATATTCGAGAATAATCACACCTGAGTAAAATGGAATGAGCCGTAAAGCTGCATATGCCAACAAAATACGAATAAAGCTTTTTTGCTCTCCCAAATGCAGAGATATACCGACACCCACTTAATATACGGAGCACTTACCTACAGTGCTGATCAATTTTAGCCTAGTAAAAGTGTAAACAAAATCAGTTTTCAAAACATTGGCGCCAACTAAATAATCCAATCAGAACCAAAACAGAACTTTCTTTATAGAATTTACTTTTATTAGTGTAGCAATAAGGACCGGAAAACTATTAGACATGACGGTACGTATGGTAGCTTAGAGCACGGCCATGCGGACATTATGAAGTCGAAGCGTACTAACAGCTAAGCAAAGAGTGTCATTGCAATCTTTTAGATTGTGACTTCGTTGACACATGCAGTGTAATGTGTCCCAAAGCCGTCACAGAACACGTGTGTACGAAATTGTATGCAGTGAAGGAACTAAGAACTATTCGACCGACTAATAGGCAACGAATGCATGCTTACCTTCCCCCTAAACATTCTATAGTGACGTTGGGGGCATTGTTTCCAAATACCATTCCTGGTTAGGGCATAGTCCGTACTAAAGACACACCTATGCAGAATCGTTTCTACTTGTTTCTTGGAGTGTTATTTCTTGCTATTATAAGATAAGATCAGCTGAGAAATCTGTAGCTCATACAGGTACAGCAGCGTACTCGCGGGCAAGCCTAACCCGTGAGTAGGCTCGTGTGGCGACGCTCTGCGTCAGCGATGGTTGAACAGACAGATTGCGAACAATGTGCCGTTATAACATGCCAAGGAGAATGCAAAATAAGAACATCCAATAACACCTAATAACACCTTTACACACCCTAATAACACATTTCCCTTGTATAACACGTTGGATATGTGTGTCTGTGGGTGTGCGTGTGTGCGTATGTGTGTGTTTACAACAGCAACCTCAGCACAGCAGGATTAAGAGGCGTGCTGAGGTGGAGAAGAGGCGCTGACGCAGAAAAGTTCTAATGCACAGACGATAAGGAGAACAAGCAACATCAATTAGGCCAGCTCAGTCATTCAACTGTACTCAATCACGCGGTTTCTGCAATCCCAAAGAATCTACACAGCATCGTCCCATATTCGCTTTGAAGACGGCACGGGTATAGTTCGATTGTTCTAAACACGAGCGGGTTTCACCGCTACTTACCTCCATTCTTTCTAGCTAAATGGTGTTACATAACCTCGAAATAAATGGCAATAAGTTAGTACCGATGCAGCGAGTAAAAAGCCGCTTACTATGGTTGCAATATTTCTGCTGGTCTCGTGAGTGTACCTATTAACAACTGCAGTGCCACTTCTCTTTCCAGTTTTCACTTCTCGAGCTTGTCAATAAGAAGTTAGCCCATGTCAACTTAACTCTACATGAAGATACCCATTTATTGTTGGATAATGTACCACGTTTCATGGCAACGGCAATGTTTTATAACAAAACAGCCCCGTAAGTCTTCTACGATTTCATGAGGTTTATTATAAATGCTTTTTTTTCGAGAAAACAAATTACAGAAACCCACCATCAGTCTGATAAATACAACAAGAGGAAACGAGCATCAGGAAACTTCTAAGAAGCATCGTTTCTGACGTTACGCAGCAGCGTATCTTACCGTTGCAACATCGTTTGGGTACATTTCATGAAAGCAATGTCTTCGTCGAAAGAGGGAAGTTAAACGAGTTATCAAAGCCGGCTTTTTGAAAAAAATCTCGAGACATTCAGAGAATTATCTACAAATGAGTAGCATTGCTACACTGTACGTCTACATTTCAAGTTCTTTACAGCCAAATTTGGCTATGAGATTGGCAATTCCATTTATAATTATGTGCCAGCTAGAACAAAACAAACAAAAAAAAGAATACGTGGATAACACGAGACGTTATACATGCGAAACGCAAAGTAAAAAGTCTTTGAAAACAGCTTATGGCTAAGCGTCACGCTCCACTTAAAACACATTTAGCTTAGCGCTATCGACTATGAAAACCAAACTTAAATCAGCGGAGTTCATGTATTTTACTCATGGACGCCGTACGTTTTTGAAAATATCACCCCTAAAGATTTAGAATTACCTTAACCCGAAACAATGTGACTCCAACAGTGATTCCCCGATGATAGTACAACAAGAGCCAACTTGTTTAACGACTATTTTAAGTCAGCCTTGACTTAAGATAACTGAAGTTTCCTGACACAAGCACTGCCTTTAACCGGCAACATGAGGCTCTTGTAGTATCCCAAACCAGTGTACTCAACCTTTTGTTAAAATAGATCCCAAAACAGGGCTGTACCTGACAATATACCCAATATATTTTTTAAGTGATACGCTGTATGGATGTCCAGATATTTGTGCATACTTTTTACCAGATCGTTGTCAACTAGCTCGCTGCCAGCAAATTGAAAAATTGGAAAAGATAATCACCGTACACAAAAGGGGTAGCGAAACAGATGCCTCCAACTTCAGACCAATTTCTCTGACAAGCACCACATCCAAACTGCTTGAATACATTATCCTGAGACACATAACATTTTCTTGCTCATGAGCGCGTTTATCACAATTTTAGCACCATTTTCGTCAAGGTCTCAACCGTCACCAACTTCTAAAATTTATTCATCACCTCCCCTTAACCATTGACCTTCAGAAACAAACAGACCTTATCATGCTCGATTTCTCAAAAGCCTTCCATCGCGTATATGAAATAAAACTATTTAAGAAACTAGACGCAACGTTAGGAAAACGCCAAATCAGTGACTGGATTAGATACTACTTTCTGACCGATCACATTATGTTCAACTTCGTTAGTAAAGGTCCTCAACAGTTAAAGTAACATCGGGTGTACCCCAAGTCCATGTTTTGGCACCTATTTCCTTTCTGGTATTCATAAATAATTTACCCGAAAATATTCGCGTTAACATAAGGCCGTTTGCGGATGATTGTATTATTTACCAAGAAATTTATTCTCCCAAGGTCATCTATTACTTAACAGCGCTTTGCAATCAGTGTCCCATTTGAGCGCCGACTGGCAGACGACCTCGTACACCACAAAATAAGCTCTCCTTAGAATAACCAGAAAACAACCCTTATCAAATTTCTGCTACACCGTACATAATGGTCCCCTGGCAGTGGTGAATGAACAGAAACATCTGGGCGTAACTCTACCACATGACCTTAGATGGGATTCGCAGGTCGCCAGCGACACATCCGCGGACTTACGCCAAATTTTTTTTTTGTGAGGAGGCGACTAAGACAGGCACCACTATAAAAAAATGCTGGCTTATAATATAATAAAGCAAACTTTGGAATACGCAAATGTCACCTGGGTTCTTAAATACTGATAAACGTGTACAAACACATGAAAGAGTGCTGAGGAAAGCTATTAGGCCTATTTATAACAAATACTTTGCAAGTAATTCACCCACTCAACTCTTAAATAAAGCCGGAATTTTGACCCTCAAATAGCGAGCGAAACTTGCGCAGTAGAAAATGTTATGCCACTTAGTAAGCATTCAGTTGAAAAAAGATAGCTCTAAGTAAAAATTTGAAACAAAAACCAGACCAACACGCATAACTAACACATCGAGAATACTATTGCCGCACTGATTGCTTGAACAAAATCTTGTAAAGGCTAGCAATGCGTGGTGAAATTTTGCAAAAACGGGAGAAGCTTGGTCGACCGCCAGCTCCTCTCTTTCCCTATCCTCGCACGACTAGTGCAAGCTGCGCTAAATTACTGATATAACGCTACTCACAACCATCGAGTATCTAGGGGAACCTTAAAATTATGATTTTCCGGCAGATACCTAAATAGTTGCCTGTTCTTGCTGTCTTCCCCAGCCTTATTGTCAAAAGCACTAAAGGACTAAACGATCATAAAAATGCCAGTTCGAAGAAAGTTATTATTATGACGTAGTATACTTGCTTCTTTCCGCTTGAGCAGAGATTGCAAATTGCTTCTAAAAAGTAATAAATTAAATTACTCATTACTTTCCTAGAATTTTTTCAAATGTAATTAAATTACATTACAAGTTACAGATGGCCGGAAGTAATGATATTACATTACTATAACTTTTCAAAAGTAATTTTTACTCTTAAATTACTTCAACAAAAATTCATCACTCATACACTACCAACTCATATACACTTTGTTTACACCCACACTGCAATATCAAAAATATTTGTTTTTCTACAGTCTATTGACAGCGTTATACATTGATCTTTATTGTATCTCAGAAGGACCTGCGATTCAAAATGGGCATCGGAAAGGTGTCATCGTTTGTACGACCAACTTTCTTTTGCCATGCTAAAAAGACGCTACGCCGGCGCAGATGAGGGCACCGTTGTGTTGAACATAATAAAGAACTTTTTCATTTACGGGTGCCCTTCGAAAACCGTAACATGAGGAATGCCGCTGAACCTCCAACGCTCGAGTTCATCGCTTGACGACTGGATGCGCCCGGTCCTCCCTACCTTCCTAGCAGCGGGCTTTCACTAGTGACTAGCGTCACAAAGCCTTGAACACAATCTGCACGTATTTGTTTAACCCGACTGACTGTTGCCACGGCATTCCCGGAATGCATAAGAAGGGAACGAAGGGGCACGAGAAAGCAGGCAGAGCTCTAATCGAAGCATTGTTTTCTCCACGTTCGTAGATTTCCAATGTCCAGAGACTCTCTGGGCTTTGGAAGTCGGTCAACTTTTCTTGGTGAACTTTTTATGTCATAAGAGAAGCGGACAGGCTATATCGTAGTCAAAGGTAATTGGGAAAGTAATGGGTAATTTCCATTAAATTAGTGGCCTCAAGCAATTTATTACATTATTGAATTACCAACACTCAAAAGTAATTCATTACGTTACTAACTACAGCAAAAAGTAATTTAATAACTGTAATTTCATTACCACCAAATCTGTCATGAGATGCTTTATAAAAGCTTAGTTTTAGATAAGTTTCCTGTTCTCAATATGTACTGCATATGCCACATGTACCCAGCGACACCTGGGGAAAATATTTAGAGATAATGAGGCTGTTAACCTTTCAGACACGATCTCTTCAACTACGTTGGAATGATGTACGTAATGGAGTGGCTCGAAAACTCGTCGGAAAAATACCGGAGCATGGACCAATATAAAATGGCACTATCGAAGTTTGGCGGGACACAGCCATCCCGCTTTAGTATGTGTGCCAAAGCCGTAAAGATGCTTGCGCCAGAATTGGCCACAAAGCTGTATGTTCAAAGGTATTTTAACGCCTCAAAAAGGCGAGAAGTGAGTATGAAGCTCCTCCTTACCTAACAATATTTCATTTATAACGGCACACCTAGTTACCGCAGATGCTTTATTGTGTCGCTGTATAACGTCCAGCAGCGTTATCGGCACTATTCCAACGTAGCGCTAGGCCTCAGAATCTATACCTCATTTCATGCAGTCTACCGTAATGGCCTTTGCAGCCATGGAGTGTTCAGAAACGTGCTTCCTGCTCAGCGTGCGTGAAGTTCGTCACTTCATAAATGCCAGCATGCGCGTGACTTCAAAAGTTTAGTGATTACGTTCTCTTATGTACAAAACGTCAACCTAAGAAAACATATTGCGGGAATTTCAGCTTCTGGCCGAATGGAACAACCCAGTCCTCATATTATGTAGAATCAAGAACGTCACAGAAACACTGCGATTTTGAGTAATTATTTGCAGTGTTTAATTCTTGAGGAAACAGTTTGCATTTAGCAATATTGGAATTGTGTGGCATACACCTCTCTAATTTGCTATATAACGATGGTTGAAGTTGTCGCAGCGTCATTATGTCAACGAAAAAATATACAATGAGCAAAACGTGCATTTAATAGAACACGCGTGATTGCCGCATTTAGCGTCCCTTTTTATGTTACAGCAGTTGCGCTCGACATCACTGCCTTTTCGAAATAAGGGTGGCAATGTTGGTGTTTATTCAATCGAAGCTTCATGGTTTTCACTGACGCTTCTGAAACGCAAAAACGCCCTGCGGAAAAGCCAACTTGCTGTGACGATGATGAGGAGGATCGTCCCAGAAAAAAAAAAAGAAAATCATGCACCCCTTCGTCTAACAACGATGATATTTAAACGCGAAGATACCTCTTGAGGGACGCTTTGGTTGGCAAATCCCACACTACGAATATGCGTTACTCTAGAGATACGCAGCACTTTGCTAGAATACCCACAACTACTTTCGAGTATGCACTCCGTAGGCGTAACGTTTGAATTCAGGGTCTACGGCGTGAATCGTTGCCTGCTGCTTGGCCTACAGTGAGAATGTGGGTGCCGGTTCCAGGTATTAAACCTCACAGTGTCACTTTGGACGTCCTAAACCTCACAATGAGACGTTAGGCCTAACGTCCTGCGGCTAACGGCCTTGCGGCATGCAGGGAAACGTCATTCTCATCGTAAGTCAACCTGTGCGAACCGCTTCTACCATCTGCAAATTGAGCACCCGTGTAGACGCCAGCTCCAAAACGCGATGGACGCAGGTTTGAATCCGTCCACGGGAAGCGTTTTTTCTTCTATCACGTTACCCACGATCATTCATCATGACCGTCAGAGATAGTTGGCTTTCCTGCACGGTGTATTGGCGTACAACGGCATGAGTGAGTACGCTAAAGGTTCGCTTAAAACACTTGCGATGGCCGAAATAGAACCTGGGTCTCGTACGTTATGATGCCGGCGTCTAAACGATTGCTCCATTTCGACATGCTCGGAGCGGTTTGGAAAAACCAGACGAAAACCAAAGAATCCGCCTCGCAAAAGCCCCGCGTTCAGCCATCCTCTTCGTTAGACGGAGGGGTACATGATTTTTTTTCTTGCGATATCTTCTGATAAACTTTGCACGTATCAGACGTTCATTCGGTCGGCGTCAAAAATATTATTCGATGTTTTGTGCAGGGAAGACTCGTATTGAACGCCATTGGCGAAACATACTACGAACGTCTTCAAAACGTACCATGGATGGACAATTCATCAATGAAGTTTGCCATGAAAAAGGTAGATGTGAAGGAAGTCCACTTTTGCATTTTAACCTCCTTCGACACACTGCATAAAAATAAAACTATGAAACAACCTCAGGGGGAAAAAGACAGCATTCAAAGCAAAGATTACAGCACATGGGTAAAGTTTAGAGCACGAGTAGGCTCACAAAGCTTGTTACGTGTTTTGCTGAGTAAAGCGATTGCAGATATCTCAAGTAGTCATAAACTGTAACTACCTTTTGAGGGTTCCTGTAGTCCTAACGCATTTAATTTTGCTCGCAGGTCCAGTTTCGTAATCGCTTTACGAAACCGTCGGAGAGGGTTTCGAACAGGTGTGTGAGGCAAAGATTGCAAGAACTACACAGGCAGCACGTCCACACAGAAGGAAATAAACTCGCTGCTCACTTACAGTAATTTCTTGGAGCTATCAGGAGACGAAACCATATTTACGTAGTGGTAGAAAAGCGCAATTGAATGCCAGATTTCCTACAAACAAATCTGAACATATCACCCACGTCGGGGTCACAGTTCCCGAGCGTCACATTCCCCAGTAGTAATCCATCGGAATTAAAGAACAAATTTCTGAAGTGCAAGTGCAGACCGAACACCTAGCCCAACATGTTAAATTTTTTCGTGTTGAAGAATACCGAGACGGCGTTCCGTAAACAATGCGGTGTTCCCTAAATAGAGCAGTATATAAGTGAGATTCCCAGATTAGAACCCTTATAGGCTACGCACCTTTCAATAACGCTGTGAACGACTATTGAGTTTTAATATTATTTTGGAAATGAACTCCCTATAATCTCCGTCTGTTCCCATATTTGCATTAGATACCATAAGGGCATCACAACAAATGGTAAATATTCGGGAAGGGATATTTTACGGAACCTGCTGATACCTGCAAGTGCCATGGCACGAGCCAGCGCCATAGCCCTATCAACAATTCACGCCTGTCGGCTATGGCGCCAAATCACGTATGCGAACTGCGACTCGGAAAATCAAACGCCACAAAACTCCACCGCATCGTGATAAGAACAATTATTATGCATACCCCGTGCAGGTTACTGCAGAATTTGCTTCGCATTTGTTAAAATATCTCTCATGAAAACTCTGCAAAATGAGTCAGGAACCTGCCCGCTAGAACACGCAGTAGGCGGTTAACTGGAGGTCCCAATGCAGATTGTGAAGTGTTTTGCAAAAACACCTCGTGCTCTCCTGAATGTAATGTCCTTTTCCAAGGTGTAAATATTTCTTACACACAGCAAAAGGTTAACATGGTTGACAGCGTCTTACGCAGTGCCACATAGGGATTCTTTTGTCGAAATAAAAAACAAAATTCTGCTATGTCTTTTTTTGTGCACATTTCAAATCTATAACAATTTATGAGATATAAATGTTTTCCTCTCATTTCAGCTATGGTATATGATACCCTATGTCGCCTATTCCAACTCAATGCGAAACGAAACTTACCTGAAGTCACTGTACAAAAATGTAAGCATGGACTTCTTGCTCGCTACTGTAACCAACAGCACGTATTGTGCACACAAGAATGTTGAAGTGTTGGCAGTTCATGTGGATACGTCTTGCATTCCTACACATTTTTACTTGCTCGAAAGCCTAGTTTAAGAAAGCCACTAGGGAAATCAGTCATGTCTTCAGTATAAAAACCGGATTTATTGTCCTATGCTTCTCAATAATAATCAGTACATCAAGAACAATGTCTCTTCAAGAAAAAGACTGACGAAAGCCATCATACAACTGAAATTTCTTCTGTGCAAAAGGCGAAGATGTGAGTAGGTACATAATTAGGCGTGATTGTCTCAGAAAAACCCCGGACCATCTGCACTAACGTGAAACCTGTGGAGGGGCGCAACATTCAGTGTATAAGTGTATTCTTGGCACCTTGGCGTTTTTGCCAATGGAGATAAAACCGTTGGGGGGTAGACGTATAGAGCTTTGCAGTAAAACTCCCGTGTTTTTGAAGCACGAAGCGTTCTAGTGCGAGGCATGAACGAGTGTCCCGGTGTATTTTTAGCACGCATAATGAAGCGTACCAGAACGATGGGTAAACGAGACTGCCAGTGATTTTTTTTTTTCAGTACACATTGCAGTCTAGTGCGAGGCGTGAACGATTGCCCCGGTGTTTAAAGGGACACTGAAGTGATTTGTAAACAATGCGGGATTGCGAGCGCAAAGTGTAATCCGGAGTCCCTAAGCCCTGTTTCGACCACTCTGAGCGCGTTTACGCGAATTTATTTAGTAGAAAAATCAATTCGAAAATACTGTCCTCCTCTCTTTACGCTCGCCCATTTTCTGTGGCGTTTTCGTGTGACGTCAGCAGGAAAGGAGCTGGCAATTGGCTGCGCTACTGCACGGCTCGCCGACCTTCCGCGACCGAGCCCAGCGTTTAGTCCCCCGGCCGCCGACGGGTCGTCGCAATTCGCTCGATCAGTTGAAACTAAGCCACAACACGTGTGGGAATGGAAGAATGTGCCTTTCTTTTTACTTCGTTAGTTTGTACACTGTATCTAGCTCCAAGTCAAGGTCGCTTCACACAAGCGCTGCACAAGCGCACATGTGACGCTTCGCTGACTGGTACGCCAGTAGGAAAATATAAGCCCTCTTGAAGGGGGAGAAGAGTCAGCGAAGTCAATATAGGTACTAAGGAAATCAAATCAACTGACATTTTTATTGTACAGAGTAAAACTAGGGTGCGGGAAGCACCTTTTTGCGCTGGGCGAACAAGCACAGCGGTCAGCAGCACGACTACGCATCTGCGAACGCTTTTCCATCTACGAAATGCAATTGCTAGACGTGAGCTATTATGGAAACTCGGGGGACGCTTACTGCACGAGCGCAATACAACAAATAGTCACCTAAGCTGCTTGAAATACTAAAAAAATAAAAGTGTAAACTCGTTATACATGATATAGCTTATATTTCCATCAACGGCATCGTCCTCCCGTAGCCTAGTATTTTGGAGTGCTGGGTATCTCACCGGAATTGTTTTGCCAGTCACAAGTTCGAATCCCCGCGGGTACATGCTTTTTTTTTATAAGTTCACTTTTTCGTATTTCGCCGATGTTTTCTATACTGGGTTTACCTTTTTTTGGGCCGCAACGTTCATTGCTCCACGAACTAGTCCACAGAACTCGCGCAGGCTGGCACTGGCGCGCTAGCGAGTTCTCGTTGGCGTGCTGTTGCCATATGCACCGACTGCATGCAGGCAGTGGGCACAGGCCAGAATCAACAGACCCTTGGACTGGTGCGAACACGCTTTTTACGATACAGGCATGAGTGAGGCAAGCTCCAAATATGGGGGAAAAGCGCATGCATTTGAGCGTCTGCGGGGACGCGGAGAGCGTTCATGCACTGCGTGGGGCTCTGCTACTGAGTCCTGGGAGGCTTATCTTATGCATTTTACAGTCGACAACATGGAAGAAGCGCGGTACTACGATTACTGTGATATTGAGAATGCCCATCCAACGATGCCATCGGATGTCAAACATGTTGTTTTACATAACCGAAACCACCCGCCGCGGTGGCTCAGTGGCTAAGGCGTTGCGCTGCTGAGCACGAGGTCGCGGGTTCGATTCCCGGCCGCGGTGGCCGCTTTTCTGATGGAGGCGAAAAGCAAAAACGCCCGTGTGTACGAGATTTCGGCCCACGATAAAGATCCCCAGGTGGTCAAAATTAATCCGGAGCCCTCCACTACGGCGTGCCTCATCGCCTGCGTTGCGTCGGCGCGTTAAACCCTACAATCAATCAAATAACCGAAACCGCAACGTGTTTGATTGCTACATTGGGCATCGTCCAATCACGGTGCCCCCTCCTCCCAACGTCACAGCTTAGTTGGTGCGGCCGCCGCAAACCGCGCATGGTAGTTTTTCTTTTTTCGCACTTTGTAAAATAATTACCGATTAGTCAACCGGATACACGATGAAAAGTGTGCTAATTTGAGCCAGTCTACGCAGTGCAAGCAAAAACGGGAGCGTGACAAATTCACTTCAGTGTCCCTTTAAGTGCCATGACTACATGAGACAAATGACCATTATGATGACGACGACAGGAGACGCCAATAGCCCCAGCCCCTAAGGGGCTTCGCCCCTAAGAACCCACGACATTCACGGAAGTATCACCACTGGAAGTTTCTTTCAACTAAACAGCGAAGGTTCGTTTAGGTAGGATGTGAAACATCGGTGCAGTGCTTCACAGAACCTGCTTCCCAGAAGTTTCAGCATACTTCTTGCGGTGTATTTTCCGTGTTAGCGCCAATAAAAACGCAGGCATTTTATGAACACCTATATAAGGGCCACATATTTGTTGGCAATCGAAGCGCGCAGTTAAGATGCGAGGAGGCAAGAAACATAAGATGAGCGTTACTGTCATCTTGTGCAAGAATATGCGTTGGGTGAAAACTAAGGAAGGCAGAAAGCACCTGAGTTATTTTCATGCCCCTCAGGTAAAGAAACAGGTTCGCCAATACGCCACGCCACTCCTTCCACGTGTGAGGAACAGTGTCGCTTTGGAGCAGCGTACCTTGTGCGCTAGGGTTGCTAAAATAACGAGTGACCTCACAAAGAAAAATAAAAATAAAGTAGACCACACTTCTGCAATACAGGTCACTACTACTTTTGTGAACCAGCGGTTTGCCTGCCTTGTCCGATTTTTGGACTACTGTCGATCAAACAACCGCGCATTCGTGTGCTCTTAATCGTAAATCACGACTCGACAATTCTAAAATACCCCTTTTTCACTGCCCTCGCTATTCAAAGCATAAACAACTGAGCTATCTCCTAATGTCTATTTGCAAGAAGTAAATGGTTTTTTTAATCAGGTTGTGTTAGAACACCTTGCCGTGCATATTCATTACAGTGCTGATATTATTCAATTCTGTTTCGAAGTATAAAAATCAATGACGCTTTGAAAAGTGTTCTGGCCGTTTCGTGAGCGGACGTAAATAACAGGATACATTTTATTGTGCAACTGGTAACGGTGTATTTCCGGTTTATAATCTCATCGCTTGCCGGCTAGCTAGATCATACGATATGCACAATACCGCGACACGACGATTATAACTACAAAGCAAAAAAACTGGCAATCTCAGATTTTTTTGAGCAAGTAAATATTAAAGTAAGTCTTTTGATGGTTATCAATGTGTGAGCACCTCGCTACTCCCCTTGTTCAGAAGTTATGCCATGGCCATCGAACACATTCCGTATTCGGTTTAGGTGTACTCTGTTCTGCATTAGCTGCACACTCCATTTCATACCCTTGTTAGAAGAAATGAAATGTGTTCTTTATGCGCTGTTAATAGAATGTATGCCTTGTTTCATTGTCACTAAGAAGGACCGATGACACTGCGCACAAACCCATGCTCCTACGCCGCCACCACCAGCTGGAATTTACGTTACAGCGACCAACGCCCCGCGCAGCACTTTTTTCGGTCGCTTATCTAAAGCGGGATGTGCACCGCGGAATACTCCAAGCCGTAAGAAAGCGCGAAGCATGCGAGTAGGGAAAGGTAGGAAAGAGGAACAGGAGACTAGCGCTCAAAATGACCTCCTTTAGAGAAAAGTTTTACTACTTTCGTCCAGCAATTTTGTGGAGGATGTGCAAATAACCTTTTAGCCGGAGACACACCCCCAGCGACACACTCCTCGAAGGACATCGCGTGATTCGCCGGTCGCGCTGTTCGCGCCTGCGGGCGCCGACAGCGGTCGACAGCGCCGACCGCTGTTGCAGCGGCCGAGGCGCTGCGACCGCCTCGGCCGCACCGCCGCTGCGGCCGAGGCAGCCAACCACGTCCGCAGCCTCCCATCCATGCGTCACTGGGTCGTTTCGGGCAACGTGACTTGTCCAGCGCCCGGTGAAAAGAATGGTGCGTTCGTCATGAATGAACGCCGCGTTCGCCCGGCCTCCTCCTGTGAGGGTTGCATGGAACCGAACGGCTTTCAGACGTGGGCGGCAATACACATAAATCAAAGGTTTAACCAAGCGGAACCAAGACTCATCCAGACAGACTAAGACAAGCTTCTGCTTTGCATATCCAAGGTTAGCTGAGCGAAGCCGCGGCCATTTATTTTCGTAACTTCGGGCTGTTGCCTCTCAAAAGCAGCTAATTTTACATGTTCTGTCCACTCTATCTTAGTACTGTGCAACGTGTAACTTATTGTGTTGACGCATCGACGCGGCTCTGTTAACAAAGCGAGTCGAAAATTTTGCTGACGGCTCATTGTTTACACCCGCAAGAAAACAATGGGTGCTCAAATCCCGCAGTGATTCCCCGTCAAGCCTAAGGTAATCTTGCTTTGCCGGCACGTTGTGAATATACCTCTCCGTGCCGTGTAACATCCCTTGTGTAGTTACCCAGTGCTCCCCGTTTGTGTCATCGAGCTTTGTACTCCTTGATCTCAAAGCCTACACTAAGTTTCCCTGCAGCCCTTCCAGGCAGCACAGGACCATTCGGCCTAACTGAAGCCATGTACTTTGGCCAGTGATTTTCCATCCGGCCTTTTTCCGGCAGTCGTGTACGGCCCATGTCCAAATGTGGGCCTTTTGGCCGTACACAGCCGTACTCACAAGGCTATCCAACGGCCAGTCTCCGTCGGCCGGTCGACCGGCTTACGTTCATACGGCCAGATTCCCGCCGTAGGGCTCCGACCATTCGAAAGCCACCCGTGTGCTGCCGAAGTGCGGCCACCGGAGGTCAGCCGAGATGCGGTCGTCGGACTCCAGCCGGACTAAAGCTGCCCGAAGTTCGGCCATGCTACGGGCATTGGAGTTCACCCACAGTACGTTAACTGTACTGAGGCCAGTGGAGGACCACTGCATGCAGCGCAAGCAGATGACTCAGTCGCACTGTCAACAGCACAAACCCGCCATTTTGAAAGACGTTGGGTCATCTTGGTGCATAAACACGGATTTAGCGCGAAAGAACAACAAATGCAGAAAGGACGGGACAAGCGCAAACTCTCGAATAACTTTTATTGGACAGAGCACACACAGATAAGTACACTTGTCTTGTGATCGCTCGTTTGCACTTTGTACAACCATAGCAATATGTATCCCAAGTGTAGCTGAGCTCAGCATCACACACCGCAACTAATTTAAAATCCACGCTGCGTCATTGACAAGGCTCTGTTGTTATCGCGAATATGCGCTAGCACTTGTTTTTAAATAGGTAGCCATAAAATCAGATCAAAAAACAGGGCAGGGCTCCAAGTTGAGCCTAAAAATGCACAGCTTAGCCTGTTATATATTTAGCACGAAAAACTTAATGCAACATTGTTTTTTGTCGCATCATTACCAGAAGAATTCGCGGTATCTTGCGCTTTTGTGCCTCTTCCCTTTCTTTGGCGGTGAGTCCCTGATATGCCGCTGGTTGCGCTCCTGCGAGGTTTGCCGCTTGCTCGACGCCCTTGTAGGCCAGTTAATTTCGGCGAACCAGGGCCACGTCGAGTCGAACAACTATGCCGCGTCGATGTCTCCAATGATCTCCATTTCTCTTTCTCGGTGGGGTGAATACCGTCCAGCTGAAGGGTCGACGAGGCCGGCGGGCGAGGCGTGGTAGCGCTGCGACTGCCGAGGCTTAGCTGACCCGTCGGTGCGGCACAGTCTTCTTTTGGCAATGAATGGTACTCCGATGGCCTAAAAAGTTAACTGGTAATCCCCAGTGATTCCATGCAACTTGCCGGTTCACCTAGTACCACTGATTACTGCTTGACAAACGAATTTAATGCATTTAAAGCTTAGAAACACCGAGCGTATGAACAACGCGTCTGCATCGCTCGGCTCCCTAACGGCTTTTTCAAAAGGCCAGTTTCCAGAACTGCATGGGTTCTCGGCGCCCAGACGCCTGCCGTTGCTCGGCTGTACACCGCTTACTGAAGTAACGATGGATAACCTGAGAACTTTACGGCGGCTGATCTCCAGCTGAGCACCGCTTGCCAATTATTCTGCGGCCGTTCGCTTGCCGTGGTTCGGCCTAAGACCGCCAACTGAATGAAAAACCAACATTCTGGGGCCGCACGTAGGCCGGTCTCCTTTATTACACTGGTTGCCCGAAGAAAACGAACATTCTGCCGCCGGACGCTCGGTTTACAGTAGAGAGAGCAAATACACTGCAGCCGCACTCAGGCCGGTTTTCTTCCAAACACCAACTGCCACATGAATACGAATATTCTCTGGTAGGTCGCTTGTCGCGATAGGCTGAACACCGTTTCCCGAAGGAAAAACGAATGCCCTACGGCCGTCCGTCGGCCGTTCTTCTTCTGAACGTCGGCCACCGACGTCGGCCGTTCTTCAGAACACGGGCGGCCGAAAAAATACCGAAGTGCTGGCAGCCAAACGTCGGCTGTTTCACGGTCGAACAGTGGCTGCTGGCCGGACATGCCAGAAAGCGGCCATAGACGAGCCGGTCGTGGGGAAGTCTTTCTGTGCTGCCTGGGCTAGCACTGCATGGCGACCCAAGAACAGCTATATACCGCTAGTGATCCTTCCTATCCTCGCGCAACGTGACTTCCTCCAGTAAGGATGAGAATGATGTCAGAGATGTAATTACCATTCCTTACCGCTTCATCGTTTAATACTGGTGCTACCCTATCTAAATTCTCGCCGAGGTATTGATACGAGAACCAAAATCAGTAGACAGTCGCGCGTAGCACCAGATGCTCTAACCCACCAAAGAAGATTCACTGCTCCGCTAACAGCTTTGCTCTGTCTGTTGTAGCCGGCTTCTCCACACATTGTTAGATTGCAGCCATACATAATCGATCTTGCACTGCTGCCATGTCATTTGTTTTGATGAGGCTGCGGTGTCATCATCCAAATCTTGGGACCCAGCGACGTGCTACCATGGCATAAATGCTGACGTTGATGTTGACGTCTATCTTACGTTCACCGCAACCCTCTCCATACCATGTAGCCTCGACCGCAGTGGCTATATTCAGAGACTGGGCAATGGTCCGACAAGTCAAAGAAGTGGGCAGTGGCGCGTAGCGCAAGACGTATCCGCCTCCAGCGAATACAATGCTATGTATTGAACGTAGCTTTTTCGGGGTAACGGCCACCTTGTAAATACAACATCACAAATCGACCATCAACCATCTCTCTCGTTCTTTCGCCAGCTAACATTATTCAGAACTAACAGAATGCGATTTCTCTTCACAATACGAACTGGCACAGCATTTGTTTCGCTTGATGAAAATACAATAAAATGGGAAGGTGGAAATCGGCAATAAAGAAGTAGGTCGTTAACTATCTGCTTATTCACACACTTCACACTGAGCTCTGAATTCTATTAGCGTGTGCTAAAAACGAATATTTGGAAATCTTGTTAAGGACCTTTATGAAGGCCAACCTAAGGGTTTCGGGATACCTGTCCTCTAAAAGTGGTGAGCCTGAAATAATAGATAAAGTGATGCTGTCTTACCACTGTTTTGGGATCAGGTAACTACCAAGTTGGTGCTACCCGACAGGATCCTTGAAACCCTCAGCGTCAGGAGGCGAGACGGGACAGTGCTCGATGGCCGGTATGGGGATGTACTCCGTACTTCTATCAAGTATGTTACGTGGTGGCTGCACAAACGGCAGCGACAATGGGTTAATGCGAAACGACTTATTTACACTACCTCATCTTATTTACGACTTATTTACACTCGGCCATCACAGCCCTCAGTACACACATGCGTCACGCACACCGCTTCGTCGTCTTCGTCTTTTTTTCGCAACAGTAGTAAGCGCTTACGTCGTTCGCGTTCACGTTTCCGTTATGCACCTTCACTAAGTGGCTCGTCCCTCCATTTGGCTTTTTCTGCACCGAACGAGGACAAAATCAGGCACGCCTCCTTCTAACGACAGCGATATTTGAACGCAAAGCTCTCTCGTGGCGGATCATCGTTGTCTTTACACTGTGGGGCGTAGAATTTTTCTGTCCAATTTTGCACGTCGATGCACCTTTCTACAAGTCTAAACCTCTTCGACCATGTCAAAATGCAGCAACCGGATAGGCGCTAGCTTTATTACGCACGAGAAACACAGGTTCGAATTTCGCCGCGGGAGGCGTTTTTTTATTATGTAACTTCACCCATTTTCACGTGGCCGACGCCATCAGTGAGTGCACTAAAGCTTCGCTTTAGAAAACAGTGCTTCGGGCATCTTATATCACGGTTAAATTATCTCAAAAATTGCCGCTGCCATAACACTTTATAAACAAAACAAGTCATCTAGCAACCCAGGTGGATAAGAACGCCTTTTCACACCATTAAGTCTAACTAGTACCGCATATTTCAGCAAAAATTTGTCTTTTGTCCTAAACATCGGCAAGAAGGGACTAACATCGGAGCAGTGCGTAACATACCATTTGCTAGCAGAAACGCACAACCACATCTATATTTTTGTATATACCGTAACTCCCTGTAACCCAAGTGCTGCCATTTTTTCGCGAAAGTAGCCCCATGCTTTAAGAATTCCAACGCGATTTTTGTAATGGTGTATCGATTCACACACAGCTGGTAGGTATGGTTTATGGGGTTTCTTTCGCTCTTGATTCCATATGCAAGATGATCCAGTATTTCTAGACTTCAGTAAGGCATTCAATCACGACCATCCCAATTAACTTCAAGTAAAACTTCTAAGTATTGATTCACCACATTTTCTAGGCCTCAAAAATGATATGTGCCCAACAATACTCATTCTGGGGAGATTTTGGAATGCTCGTAAGGTGCCCTATCGGTCTTATCAAATGTTCCGCAGGGCAGCGTCTCGGGCCCCATTCTGTTTCTAATGCACGTAAGCGGTATCGGTTCAGTCGTTATTTCGGCCGTACATATGCAGTTAATTGCAGATAATTGCTTCGTCTTCGGAAAAGCAACATATACCGAGAACCAAAAAAATTACCCTGACGGCTTCACGCGTATTCGGAAGTATCGTAAATTGTTGTCTATGGCATTTTGCTTAGAAAAAAACTTAGAAAAAAACTCCGACTCATATATCTTATCGCATTCACCAGAAACTTTCTTGAAAACCTAGATGAAAATATATAGTCGTGGCAATTACTCTTTATTTATGATGGTATGAACCGCAGAAATTTCTGTGGTGGTGCCACGCGTAAATATTGCTTCCTAACGCTTAGAAAGTAAGACATCCTACGGAAGCCATGATTGCGATTGTAATATTTTAGTTGTACCCGAGATTCAACAGGAAGAATTGTTTGTGACCTCTTTTAAAACTAAAGCAAGCAAAACCTGAAAATTTGGTCAAAAGAAACATTACATTTTATTTTCAGTAAATGGATATTGCGCCCTCTAAACCTCAAGCGAATATATCAAGAATAAAATGTTGTTTCTCAAATATAAATCTAGCTCGGTAGCTGACACCGCATGATCCCAGTCATATCACATTTGCCTAAATTGCGTATACCCCGGAAATTATGCATTTGTGTCCTTACAACGCTGCAAAAAATCAATTTATTTGCTGGTTGTGTGCTGGAACTACGCTAGACAACTGAACATGCAGCATTGGATTCTACTGATAAAAGCTTATGTGTGGCGTTCACTTCAGGTTGAAAGCGACGAAAAGTAATTTATTTTTTAACACTTGGACCGGCTCAAAAAGGCGGTTGATATGTGTGCTCGTTGCTATCTGCTTTTGTTTTCAAATACCGTACGGATGTGATAGAAAAAGGAAAACGGTTACTACCTGCGGGAACTGTTTTACCATTTTCATTTCGGGTAGGTACGCGTTCTACAATAATTCCTTTTAACCAATATTGCAACTTTCTTGCAGGTAAACGGTCTCAAGAGGAATATCTCATTCACAACTGTCCTCGAAATGATCAGAACAAATAATCAACTAAGAACTTTATCTATGCTTGGTCATGACAGAAATCAATCTGTGTAAGTTTTTTTCTGGAACAAGCTACAATATGCGGGTTTCACATTTTAGAAAAACTACAAATACTGTTTCTGGTTTGCCTGTCTAAGTACACAAGTGTTGAAAATGGAAAGCAACTTATGTCAATATTTACAGCCGGCATATGGTCAACTGATACGGATCAAGATTTCCCACTTTTTTATTTTCGCCCCTTGCTGCATTCGCGAGCAAACCGGTAGATTACGTAGGAAAATGCGCCGTACTGATCAATGACACCCCCTTCCGCACTTCAGTCCCCAACGGAAGTTTTGGGCTGGGCCGAGTATTCTGTACAAGCTTGCTCAGTACAATACAAAATTTCGCTATATAAGTTGTTTTCGTGCTGCCAAAAAGTCACAAGAAAGCAGCATTTACTTTTCTTTAGCAAAATTATTTGAAAGCATTTTTACATGTCAAAGCAAATTTAATGAAATGTTTAGACAACCACACGTGGTGAAATGCTCTAAAAACTGGAAGCTTTCTGTTGCCTCAATAGACCCTCAATGTTCTTGCATATGTATGTTTAGGAATCCGCCAATTTTTTTTATTTAAGCACGGCTACACGAAACAGCATTATATCTTCAACGCATGCCAAACAACAAACATAAGGCGAGCTATGTTTCATTCGCACCCTTATTTCCTCAATCGTATACCACTGGCTGGTAACGTTCGGCATATGTTGCAGCATACCTTGCTGACCTTCTTAGGCGCCGAGAGCGTCACTCAGATGTCATACCGATTGGCAGCAGTTTTTATACCGTTGGAAATTTTCCGCGCAGTCACGATCAAGTTTAAGGTGATCGCGGGAGCATCGCCCTGCAGGCATTTCAAGCTGCATTGAGGCCGATTTCTGAACTTTGAAGATAAATATTGCAGTGTTTTTTCCCGCTCTAAGTCTCTTGCATGATACAATCGTGATACATCCCATAACATGGCGCTGCTGTTTCTTTCTTTGCCACGCTAGCGATCGTCGTTAAATTCATCGCGACTGTACATCGGGATCGGCACTGTACATAGGCAGGCTGTATGCCCTTCTTTGCGATATCCTTTGCCTTTGAAAGGTAACTACTGCAGTATTATTGCTAGTAACTTCCCTTGTGTCTGACAGACTGTCGAAATGCAGAACGTCGCAGTCCCTCCGTTTGGATTCTGAAAAGCATTACTATTTTATCCAAACTTGGTTTGGGGTAAAATTTCGGAACAGACATGAAACAGTCCTCCCCATCGGTTATAATACTGTTCTTTACTGGTGGCTTTTTTATGCTTCCCCATTATATATGATCCCTCTGGTGAAAGGGCCGGCGCCCGAAGCTGGGCTCTCTAAAACAAAAGAACAGCTGCCTCAGGCGCGTAATTTGGTTTGCGCTGAATGTTACCACTCCCCTTTCTGGTGTTCTCTTCCATCTGTCCAAAACAAGAGCACCAGGTAAGTTCACAGGGATCTATCGTGTACACGTGCACCTACACTGAAGGTACAATGACGTCAGTGCAAGCTGAGAGCATGGCTATAGATTCAAAACACAAGCAAATACGGCGCTGCTAAAAAACGTAGTGCCACGAGAAAAGCGAAGCGTTGCAGCTGGTGTGGCTCTATGTGCATTGCTCGGTGGCATATCACGCCCCCGACCCGCTGATCTCGCACAGCGGCGCATCATAATCATCATCAACACTCCACTATGTCCACAACAGGAGAAAGGCCTCTCCTATCGACCTCGAACCACTGCAGTCCCGCGCCGCTTAAGTGTATTCTTTGCCTGTGAAATTCGTTATTTCGTCCCTCCATCAAATAATTGACCTTTCTCTTTTCCTGCGCCGTCTCTCGGTGTCCACTCTATCTCCCTGGTAGTCAAACCGATTGTCATTGCACCTAACTACGTGGCCAGCCAAAGTCCATTTTTTTTTCTTGATTTGAACTATGGTATCTTCTGCTCTAGATTGTTCTCTGATCCAGGAAGCTAGTTTCCTGTCTTTAAGTGTTACCCGTTCATTATTCGATCCATGACACTCTTAAGTTCTTTTTAACACGAAATTGTTTTATGCGGGGTCCTCCAAGATCTAACTGACGCCATATCCGTCACGAAAATGACATCGCCATAAAACGTTCAATTGCTGCGGCGGCGCCAGGATTCGAGCCACTAATTCATCGCCGCCACGGGAGGTACGAACCGTGCTCCTGATTGCGCTATAAAAAGACGCATGCATAGGACGACAAACGCACCTGATAGCCTTCCTTTGAGATTGTGCTGCCATCTAGGAGAGGCGAAGCATATAGTACATCATGACGCTAGTGAGCGCCGACAGTTGGCGCCTCGATGCCAGTGCCTACGTGTACGGGGGAGGCGCAGCGTAAGCTGCGGCGGTGCCTGCCGCGCTCGTGACACGGCCCGCTGCTCCAGTCGCTGCAGCGCACCGTGTGTTCACTAAACGATTCTCTGACAACCCATTTGGTTTCGTTCGCACGGACGGTTTTCGAGTGCCTGTGGCTTCATTCGGATATACGCGATGCTCCGACGAGTGCAATCCAGTGTCTACCGTTGATGCGTCTACCGGTGCCATACCAACGAAATATAAATAGCGATGTGCGAGTTCATACCGATGCACAATAAACATCCGGCTACTTCTGTGAAGGCACATTTCACGTTCGCGTTTCACCTCTTCCTGTAGAAGAGGGAACAACAACATTTTGTTCTTTAAAGCGCCAAGTTGGCAGTAGGTAATTTGGGGTCAGCACCCGCGACGCGACAGCCCCAAATAACTCGCAGCGGGAAATTAGCAAGAGATCTTATCGATGTTGAATTTGACGGAATGTTTTCGCATTCACAACTGATTAAAAGTGTTTTGATGTCCTTGTATTTTTTTCCCCATGCCCACGAAAAGAAGGACCGGGACGTGGAACGTGAGTGGTTTTTTAATGGAAGTGTGGGGATCGTATATACTAATGATTATAGTAGGAGGCAGCAACGAATAGCACCACGTTCCTTCTTGATAATATTTTCAACATCCTCCCGACGACGCGATAAATGGAGGAAAATAATGAGCAAATCATGAAGAGTTGCAGTTTTTCGCCGTAGTCGAGCGCGTAAGCGGTCCAATTTGACAGCAGTCTAGGTCATGTCCGTGTTAGCTACACCACGATAGTTTACACTTCTACTTCCATGTATGCTTCAAGCGCCTGTAACACATTCGCTATGAGGAATCGGACCAGTTTAAGTGGCGCATCTGGACTGGCTTCCTAGTTCGATGAGTTAAATGACTCTCTTGTGTTTTCCTTTCCTTTGGTTTCCTTCTTTTCTCTAAGTTTTCAGTTGACCATTCTTTATTTAGGACGCTTTTTTTTATTTTGAGATACCGTTACATAATTGTTACATGGCCACGCGGTGTGACCGTTCCCGTAGCCTTCGTGTTCGCATCGGGGTTCCCAAATGTTCATGACGTCTTGCAGTGGCCAAACCAATACCCTTCGAACCGAAATTAATGCGATGGCGACGTGTACCTGAATGCTCCGTGGGTGAGTTTGAGGCTCGGTAGCTGTGTGGATGCTAACGAGGGGGTTCTCGGTTCAGGTTTCGTGGTTGTAGGCCTTTATTTGCACCGATCTTTTCGTCTCATAAAAACTTTCCGAACAGATGTTTCTTCAGAACCCCCCCCCCCCCCCCTGCATTGTCGTTGCTCTAATGAGTCGTGCCTCTACTTGTTCAGTCGATGAAATAATTCATTGTTTAGAGGAATCATCTCGTTTGGTTCCTTTGGGTCATACGAGGAGCTTCTTTAAAAGCTGTAATCAAGTCACCCTTTGTGTTGTTGAGAAAATTATTGTTTTTTACTGCCGATTTATTGTTCTTTACTATACCATGGTTTTTATTTCATGCGCTATATTTAAAATGCCATCGTTAAATTGCTTCTGCAATTCTGGGATCAAGCGAATTATTCGTCATTTGCTAAGCAACATTCAAGCTTCAAAATCACCCGTACTGTCAAATTCTTCTGTTAAATCATATAAGTCAACCAGCTGTTTAGCATCGAAATCTAGCTTTTTCATAATTGTTTCTTTTTCAATTAGGCCCTTCTTTGGGCAAATCACCGTACCAATTGACGTGGCCCCGCCATTGATTTGTGAATTAATGTCGTCAATCATTGTGGTAACGTCCTTTCGGCCTAAGTTTCCACTTTGGGAGAGGGCTTGCATGTCTATTCTAGAGGTAGTTAGTATCTGCGTGGCCGTTGCGATGAATCACGGTTGGCGCAAAGTAGAAACGGCTGCCGTTGTCTTGCGCTGGTTTCCGCGAGGCGACCGCTAAGTATCAGTAGTGTTGTTGAGGGCGTTGGATCAGGTAGTCGTTTCGGCGAGCCGTCTGCCCATACTTTGGTGTTGTTAATTTTCGCCTGCGATCCATGGTCAGAGCAGCAGTCTACATCCATCGCTGCTGTGTCACTCACATCATTGTTGTACGACAGTCCGCATTCAGTTCTTCAACTGCGCATTCCTTCTATCTTGGTCACGGTAACATTTTGTCGAAGAAATTGAGACGAGGGTTATGATTCCGGAGTCATCCTTTAATGTGAGTGTGGAACCGGTATCTACTAATGATGATATTAGGCGGCAGCTTCCAATAGCTACGTCTTCTACTTTTATAATATTTTGATAACGTCATTCCTGGTTGGGGCAGTATAGGAATTTTCTGTGGCATAAGTATGCGTCGTTTTAACTGTAAAAGCAATTTGAATGCTTAAACTAACACTTTTTTACATTTTTAGAGGTGAGTACTACAGTGATGAACCTTATGCTTCCTATTATCTCCTGGACAATGCATTGGGTAAGTCTTATTCTATTACGGTGGCAAGCCAGCGGGCATCACTTTCTGAAACCTACCTAAACTTTTGTGTACAGCGTTTCAAGCTGTAGTTATGCAGGATCTGTACATGGAGAAAGGCCTGCCCAGGTAAGCCTTCCTTAATTTAGCCTGAATGTTGGACTACAATATTTCTTATACCATACCTACTTGCACGAACTTGAAGGTGAGTAACACACTTCGAATGCGTAAAAATCAGACACTTACGTACTACATATATGCAATAACTTATCTTCTTCATTGCCCATGGTGCCATACAGATCCAATTATTGTTAAACAATCCCTTGCTCAAACAAACATTCTAGACAACTGTACCTTTAAATAAAAGCACCGTTAACTCATTTGACCATTCTTAATGCCATTAAGTTTGGTTTGTCACCCACCATACAACTCTCATTTCAAAATACCATAATGGACTAGCGGCTTCCAGTTCAGCGTGCCTTTGTACTTCTGTATGGCGGGTGTTCTAGCTTGGAGGTTCGATTTGATAAACGACTAAAATGCTAACGCTAACATTATCGTTCTCTCTGTAAGCCCCACTTCTAGACCGCCACCGAAGAGACATTTTATTGTAATAACAGAATTCAACGTTTTTTTAATTGTTGAAAATTTTGTTAATTCTCCTTTTTCTACTACTGTGGATTGAGCATAAGAAAAATATTTTTGATACCACCGCAGTTTTGATGTTAGTAACATAGTTTTGGTTTACACGCAGGTACATTAACCTCGCTGCCGTGGGATTTATAATGGGCCACATGATAACGCTAGGCTTCTACCACGACGGCAAGTTCCTTAAATATGTTTTGCGACCAGCTTGCAGCTACAAGTGCTTCCCACATAATGATGTTCCAATCACTAAAATACAGGTTTTAAGAAGCAACATAGCTTTTACTACAAATATTCTTATTGAAACTGCTAACTGCAAAACTTCTTTAGCTCCTAAGGGGGTGATTAACAGAGCTAACGTGCTCCGCAGATTCACTGATGATATGGCCGGGACAAACCCGTGTTTGCTTACGTTATAAATTGCTAACAAATCACAAAAACTTAACTGTTATTTTGATTCTTTACAAGCACAGTAAATGTTTTAAAAGTACAGCTGCCAAATAAATATTTTATTGGAGCATAGTCAGTGTCCAAATACGAACTTTTGATGATATAAGGACGCCTCTATTTCAGTTGTATGTTGCAACGAACGCGCTAACTTTGGCAAAGATGAATAACAAACCATGTGCCAGACGCACCAGCCTTAAAAACATAAAAAACAGCGCAATAAAACCAATGTATTTTATCGCCTTGTTTTTCCCTCTAATTTTACCACTAACACAATAAGCAATGCGTAACTTCAAGTGCTATCGTAGCTGTGAGAAATGCAGCACCATTCATTCAATGTAGATGTCCCCAACCTTGTTTTATCAAAGAGCGAGTGAAGTAGAGTATGCAGCGCTGTCTTTACAGTACGCAAATACAGTACAGCACCTTCATGTCATGGGAGGGGAATATGGAGAATGGATGCTGCATTTGTCAATGCAACGTTTGTGGAATTGTTAAAGAACTGTACTGAAAAACACTTCGGACACGAAGACACACCACATTTTGCGATACGTGTTTTATTCTTGGCCCTAAAGCCGGAAAAGACGAGAAAGTTCGGAGCAAGGCTAGGAGATTTATCTTTGCAGGAAGAGGTTGGAAACTTCATCTTGTGGTTTTTCCATTCGCGTTGTTGAAATGTGTGAACCCAAGAAAGCCACTGAAACACAATAAATCCACTAGCGAAAATCTATTGTTTAAATCAATACTACTAACAAATATAGTTAAAAAATCTGCATAGTTATTTAAATGGAGAAACGTGGAATACATGGCACAACAAAAGAGAAAACCGGGTAACATTTACGTCCCGTGTGCTTCATCGGTAAAGATGAAGATCATGAGCGAGTGATTTTCACGAGGTCCTCCGGCTCACTCTCTAAGGCATTCATAACCAGGTGCTAGGGGCTGTAATTTCGGAAAGCAATCGAGGTTGTGTGTTCAGACACACGCACAAGAAAACGCCTGTGTAAACCAGATGAGGGCAATTGTAGAAGTGTCCCATTTCGATATTATATTCTGTATCTCGAGCCCTAAGTGTAGTAGCGTAGTTCCGCTACAGCGCTCAGCAACTTAAAACAGGAAAACTTACATTAAGCAGTGAATGGCGCAGGGCAGGCAACAAAGTTCAAGCGTCCGAGAATTGAGCCTCGTCCGCTAAGATTTGCCGAGTTTGATTTTTATGAGGTTTTCAGATCAATTCGGGTGATTTGGCATTTTGTCAAATATTATTTTAAAACAAACATAAACCATAGTTTCCAATATTATAAATGATTTTAATTATACCCTGCTTACCGCTTTCTTTGGAACGATAATACTCCTATGTCAGGAGGCACCCAAAACATAACAAATATTTACCAGTGAGTCAAGATTACACTGTTTTGGGTGATTTCAAATGTTGTGTCTTAGGGAAAAGGGCACTTACCGGGTCCTCGTACTTCAGGTTCTTAGCTTAAAATGTTTTTTTTTATCCTAAAAGTGGTGTCATGTACTACCAACTAGCTCGCACCCACGCCTTATTATCTTAAAAACGGCAAACTTTTTCTTTCAGCAAGCTTGCTCGACTGGCTCGGGCGTTCGCATGACTGGTGGTCTAGTGATACCCGCGAAGCTTTTAAGCAGAGGAAGGAGTGTTTTGTCAAGCAGTATGAAAGTATTGTAGACCCTACGGTCAACATGTCGGTAAGTAAAACGTGAGATGCTTGCAATGAGAAAACTACATTCGTAGGTGGTACGGGATTAATTTGCAGCCCCAACATAGAAGCTCGAGCTTAGCACTTCGCCCATACCCGCACTTGTAGGGGTCCAGGCATAAGCTAGTCTACGAAAGCCCACGTTAACACATATTCTAGAAGCGGAATGAGTTATTGTTGCCTGAATGTCAAAAATATGATCCAAATTCTAGAAGACAGGGGCGGAGAGTCCTCCTCACATACATAAGTGATGGGAACGTCCAATAAAGAACGGCAAATCCGGAGTTTGATCTTATCGCTTTGCGCTTACAAGCAGCGCCTACAAATTTAATTCGAAACCCGACTGATGTGGTTCGCGGGAAATGCTGTGCGAATATCCAGGCATCGCACGGAACACTCTGAATGTGCCTTGAACATGACTATTTCCACAATACGCGTATCTCTGACATGTGCTTGGTCACCCATCGACCCCATTCCCTCGGCAGCGTTCACTTCCGTCTCCTGCTCCAAACTATGCTTTTGAAGCACGCGCTACGGCTAAAATTTCCACTTACGTAATTCAAATGTACGTAACAGCGAATCTCTCTACCTACCTTTTCGACCAGACCGAGACAATAAATATGCAACTGATGTACAACGCACAAAAATATGAAAAAATAATAAAAGTTCATGGGATGCCGGAATAGATCTCGGTGTCAAAAGAATACGTTCAATACTCACAGTTTTAACATACAGTAGCTGACAATGCCTAGAAAAACTCACATTTACGCTATACATAATGATTAGTACATATAACAAGTTTGTAGCATTCACGGGAAGCAACGATGTTTAAATTTCGCCTTTTAAGGAACAATTACACCTCACACCTTTTTTAACTGGTATAAGCACAGCCGCCTGTAACTTGCTATTTCAAGTGAGAATGCAAAACTTGTTTTATTCTTCACAAAAAATTTAGCACATTCTTTAACCTTCGTTATCCCAGTCCTTTTGTGGAAAACTTATGAGTAGTATTGGGAACATGGGGGGGGGGGGCCTTTCCTTTAATAAAGAAAACAGTTGTTCTTTGGTTAAATAAATTAAGGAAACCGGTCTGTCAACTTGTCCTTCCGTGACTCGATTCAACCGACCGGCCTAAAGATGAAAGGGCATGTTCTCAAGAATTGTATATACTCAAGGCCATTGGAAACTACTAAAGCTGGTCGTGGTATCCGTCGTGTATAGCAGGTTTCTGGAGCACACAGAAAACTTTACGAATAGAGGCGGTGGAACATCAGTTCTTAACTTACAGTACCGGCGTTGTTTTAATGAACAGTGCACGTGGGGTGCGTTTTTTCCGTTTTTGTGGTAGCAGATAGAAACAAGTTAAAATGCTGTAGGATAAATACATCGGCGAGATAATGTAACCACTCAAAATACCTTTTTGCGTGCTGTTCTAGGAGCAGTAAAACAAAATGTGGCGACAGATGTGGTGCGAGCACTGCAAACGCGGGAATATCACTTCGGATTGAGGAAACTTGCGAGCATGAGGTGCGGATGGTGGGGCTGGAAAGAGGAGCGGATGTTTCGAGGCGGGGCGCAGAAGACTATCGTGTTTCGGCGTCATTTGCACAAACGCAACCAGATACGTGGCCGTTTTTTAATTTTCTATACCATATTCTCGGCTAAAGCCTTCTTTCATGCGTAGGCCTGTACGTGCCTGCAACTACAAAAGACTTTCCGCTTCGCAGTAACTTGACCTAAAGGGCTAATATCTACGTGTAGGATCTTGATATAATAAAAAATCCTTTAGTAAGAACTGGGCTGGTTAAAACATTTACTACTGGGAAAATCAGAAAGGCTGACGAACAGCAGTGATAAACCTTGTTTGTGGTGCGTGTTGTTCTTAACTGTGGCGTTTCTATGATACGTACAGTTAAACCCGAATATAACGAACCCGGATAGAGCGAATTATTTTATACTAGCAATAGTACCCGGCGGTGCCCGGGTGGGCCATTATATTAGGGACAGCAATTGGTATTTGTTAGTCGCCATATTAGGCTACTTCATTGGGAAGCGGTACACACTCGGGAGCGTCTGCCTGCTGTCAATACATAGGCTCCTACTGCAGGCGCGTCGTGGTAATGTGAAACGACTGGTACTCGTGTTTTACTCCAACTCTCGCTAAACAAATTGCACCAAGATGGCGCGGTTGAGAGAATGAGTCAGTGAGTGAAAACGGTTTTATGGAGCCGGCGAAGTGGGAGTGGTTCCCAATTTCAGAAAGCCTTGTGATGAGTGGGCAGCCTTCGCTCTGGAGGAAGCATTGTCTGGACATCCAGATCGCTGTTAGTCACCAGGTTCTCCCACAGCTCAAGGTTTGGAAAAGTGGATGGAAGAAGGAGCTTGGTTTGCTTGCACTCTTAATATGATATGAGGAAGACTGCCAGGTTGCAAAGACAACTTGAATACGGCAGGAGATTGCGCTGGGAACACATGATGGAGGCCACTGTAGTTTTATCATAAGTAACATGGGCTCCCTACAGGAGGCGCGAGATTGCAGGAAGTCCCAGCAGATGTCGACGGCTAACCTTTGCGCTTTTTACTGGTACATTTTCTCTTTTACATTTATGATATATGACACCTGCTCCAACGGGAGACGCGTAGTTGCCGAAGGTATCAACAGATGGCGGCCGCTAAGCGAAAGCGGGAAAACTCAACTGAATTTTACGTCCAAAAGAATGCAGATTAAAAATCTCGCTGGCCTTCTTATCCGCATGTTAGGACAAAATCCTGAAAGTGGTTTTTGGGCAAATAAATGGGCAGCATTTTCAAGAGAAAACGAATGGGAGATATCAACTGGCTGGGTGGCTATTTACGAAAGTGTAAAAACACAGTGTTTTCCCGAAATCCCGCTTGCCTCTATTGGGAAGGTGTCATTGAAAAATCTTGTATAACAGTGTTGAGATACGTGAGTAAGTTGCCTATCCCAACGAAAATCAGTTCGATATCTCAGATGGCGGGCGGTAAAAAAATTAATATCTGAAAAACTATTTCACCGCTTTTCACTCTCTTCATGGTGGAATTTTTAAAATTTTAAGAAATATTGACCTCCAACAGCGTAATCAGAACGTGCCCTTGCAATCTGTAGCCGTTTGAAAGTGCAGTTTGGCTAGACGTGCGCATAACCTGTCGGGCCTTTTTGGCTCATCAGCCGTGTCATTTGTAATAACAATTTGACCCTTTTAGCGGCGTCGCAGAGCGAAATCCTTAAAATCGGTTCAGTGCATTTGTATGAGTAACATATTCTAGCAAAAATCCGTTGGATTACTGAATCGGTGAAAGCTTTATTTGAGAATCTTTAGGAACACCGTTTTAGTTCCGGAATGCGGAATCACCTCGCTGTTGTAGGTTATGGCGAAATCCAAAAACTACTTTTTAGGTATCCTTAAGGCCTACTTATATCAGCAAAAAACGTTTCGATATGTGAATGGGTGACCGAGAAAATCACGAATTCGCGAAACAACAATTTCTCCCTTTTCTTCGGTTAGGAGGGCAATTTCTGAAAAACCCGCCTTAGTGAGCACCTACTCAATGACGCAAATGAACTCGTGAAATTTCAAGTCTCTAGGTCTAACCGTTTAGGCTGGGCGTTGATGAGTCAGTCAGTCAGTCAGTCGGGCACTTCTTTTTATGGGTATAGAGGACATCTGCTCCAACGGGAGATGCGTAGTTGCCGAAGGTGTCAACAGATGGCGACCGCTAAGCGAACGCGGGAAAACTCAACTGAATTTTACGTCCAAAAGAATGCAGATTAAAAAATCTCGCTGGCCTTCTTATCCGCATGTTAGGACAAAATCCTGAAAGCGGTTTTTGGACAATTAAATGGGCAGAATTTTCAAGAAAAAACGAATGGGAGATATCAACTGGCTGGGTGGTTATTTACGAAAGTGTAAAAACACAGTGTTTTCCCGAAATCCCGCTTGCCTCTATTGGGAAGGTGTCATTGAAAAATCTTGTATAACAGTGTTGAGATACGTGAGTAAGTTGCCTATCCCAACGAAAATCAGTTCGATATCTCAGATCGCGGGCGGTAAAAAAATTAATATCTGAAATACTATTTCACCGCTTTTCACTCTCTTCATGGTGGAATTTTTAAAATTTTAAGAAATATTGACCTCCAACAGCGTAATCAGAACGTGCCCTTGCAATCTGTAGCCGTTTGAAAGAGCAGTTTGGCTAGACGTGTACATAACCCTTCGGGCCTTTTCGGCTCATCAGCCGTGTCATTTGTAATAACAATTTGACCCTTTTAGCGGCGTCGCAGAGCGAAATCCTTAAAAACGGTTCTGTGCATTTGTATGAGTAACATATTCTAGCAAAAATCAGTTGGATTACTGAATCGGCAAAAGATTTATTTGAGAATCTTTAGGAACACCGTTTTAGTTCCGGAATGCGGAATCATCTCGCTGTTGTAGGTTAGGGCGAAATCCAAAAACTACTTTTTATGTATTCTTAAGGGCTACTTATATCAGCAAAAAGCGCTTCGATATGTGAATGGGTGACCGAGAAAATCGCAAAGTCGCGAAACCACAATTTCTCCCTTTTCTTCGGTTAGGAGGGCAATTTCTGAAAAAATCGCCTTAGTGACCACCTACTCAATGAGGCAAATAAACTCGTGAAATTTCATGTCTCTAGGTCTAACAGTTTAGGCTGGGCGTTGATGAGTCAGTCAGTCAGTCAGTCGGGCACTTCTTTTTAAAGGTATAGATGACACCTGCTCCAACGGGAGACGCGTAGTTGCCGAAGGTGTCAACAGATGGCGACCGCTAAGCGAACGCGGGAAAACTCAACTGAATTTTACGTCCAAAAGAATGCAGATTAAAATATCTCGCTGGCCTTCTTATCCGCATGTTAGCACAAAATCCTGAAAGCGGTTTTTGGGCAATTAAATGGGCAGCATTTTCAAGAAAAAACGAATGGAAGATATCAACTGGCTGGGTGGTTATTTACGAAAGTGTAAAAACACAGTGTTTTCCCGAAATCCCGCTTGCCTCTATTGGGAAGATGTCATTGAAAAATCTTGTATAACAGTGTTGAGATACGTGAGTAAGTTGTCTATCCCAACGAAAATCAGTTCGATATCTCAGGTGGCGGGCGGTAAAAAAAATTAATATCTGAAAAACTATTTCACCGCTTTTCACTCTCTCCATGGTGGAATTTTTAAAATTTTAAGAAATATTGACCTCCAACAGCGTAATGAGAATGTGCCCTTGCAATTTGTAGCCGTTTGAAAGAGCAGTTTTGGTAGACGTGTACATAACCCGTCGGGCCTTTTCGGCTCATCAGCCATGTCATTTGTAAAAACAATTTGACTCTTTTAGCGGCGTCGCAGAGCGAAATCCTTAAAAACGGTTCTGTGCATTTGTATGAGTAACATATTCTAGCAAAAATCAGTTGGATTACTGAATCAGCAAAAGATTTATTTGAGAATCTTTAGTAACACCGTTTTAGTTCCGTGATGCGGAATCACCTCGCTGTTGTAGGTTAGGGCGAAATCAAAAAACCACTTTTTAGGTATTCTTAAGTGCTACTTATATCAGCAAAAAGCGCTTCGCTATGTGAATGGGTGACCGAGAAAATCACGAATTCGTGAAACCACAATTTTTCCCTTTTCTTCGGTTAGGAGGGCAATTTCTGAAAAAATCGCCTTAGTGACCACCTACTCAATGACGCAAATAAACTCGTGAAATTTCATGTCTCTAGGTCTAACAGTTTAGGCTGGGCGTTGATGAGTCAGTCAGTCAGTCAGTCGGGCACTTCTTTTTAAAGGTATAGATGACACCTGCTCCAACGGGAGACGCGTAGTTGCCGAAGGTGTCAACAGATGGCGACCGCTAAGCGAACGCGGGAAAACTCAACTGAATTTTACGTCCAAAAGAATGCAGATTAAAAAATCTCGCTGGCCTTCTTATCCGCATGTTAGGACAAAGTCCTGAAAGCGGTTTCCGGGCAATTAAATGGGCAGCATTTTCAAGAAAACACGAATGGAAGATATCAACTGGCTGGGTGGTTATTTACGAAAGTGTAAAAACACAGTGTTTTCCCGAAATCCCGCTTGCCTCTATTGGGAAGGTGTCATTGAAAAATCTTGTATAACAGTGTTGAGATACGTGAGTAAGTTGCCTATCCCAACGAAAATCAGTTCGATATCTCAGATGGCGGGCGGTAAAAAAATTAATATCTGAAAAACTATTTCACCGCTTTTCACTCTCTTCATGGTGGAATTTTTTAAATTTTAAGAAATATTGACCTCCAACAGCGTAATCAAAACGTGCCCTTGAAATCTGTAGCCGTTTGAAAGAGCAGTTTGGCTAGACGTGTACATAACCCTTCGGGCCTTTTCGGCTCATCAGCCGTGTCATTTGTAATAACAATTTCACCCTTTTAGCGGCGTCGCAGAGCGAAATCCTTAAAAACGGTTCTGTGCATTTGTATGAGTAACATATTCCAGCAAAAATCAGTTGGATTACTGAATCGGCAAAAGATTTATTTGAGAATCTTTAGGAACACCGTTTTAGTTCCGGAATGCGGAATCATCTCGCTGTTGTAGGTTAGGGCGAAATCCAAAAACTACTTTTTATGTATTCTTAAGGGCTACTTATATCAGCAAAAAGCGCTTCGATATGTGAATGGGTGACCGAGAAAATCGCGAATTCGCGAAACCACAATTTCTCCCTTTTCTTCGGTTAGGAGGGCGATTTCTGAAAAACTCGCCTTAGTGAGCACCTACTCAATGACGCAAATAAACACGTGAAATTTCAAGTCTCTAGGTCTAACCGTTTAGGCTGGGCGTTGATGAGTCAGTCGATTGAGATGCTGATTGGCCATGATTGGGATGTTGAGCCTCGCATGGAGCGACGTGACGCCCGACACCTTCCGTTACTGTTTCCGACGCATGGGATTCATGACAGAGCCTATCCAGTTAGCGAGTCTGGACCAAGACGGCAGCATCGGCGAACTGCGCAAAGAGATCGCCAATGTCCCAGATGATGTACCGAACAAAGTGTCCTTTGAGGACTTCCTGAGTGTCAACGACGACTTTGCCGTCACTGTGAGCCCCACAGGCCCAAACAGCCTCGCTGATGTCTGCTGGTGCTACTGAAAGCACCGAAGAGACTCAGGATGCCACAACGTAAAGCCATCCGATGCTTTATGGAGCGCTTTAGCCAGGGCACGGACTCGAACTGGTGCAAACGATGTCCCGTGTAGAGAATGCGGTTCTAGTTGGTGCCGCCACAATGAAGGCAAAAACAAAAATCACTTTTTTTTGCAAATTGGGCAGCTAAGGCGGGAAGTAGCTTTCTTGTATGCAATATGTGGATTGTTTTGTATAAGGTAATGGGATACTTTATGTGTTCGTTTCTCTATGTGGCAATGGCAGGCGTTGTCCTGCGTATTGCGAACTCGTAACAAAAAAAAATTGTTATAGACGGGTTCGGCCATATCGAACTATTGGATATATCGAACTAATGTCGGTGCATAATACAGTTCGCTATAACCGGGTTTGAGTGTATAACAATTTTTCTTAGCCTAAATCAATATGATTCTTATGTCACATTTTCTCTGCAATATTTTCAGTTGAATGGACAACGTACCGTGCGCAGAAACATTGCTGACAACGGCGGTTTGAACTTGGCCTTTGCGGTGAGTGGAAGACAGCTAAACCAGGATAATGCCAATTGGTTGGTCGTCATCTGGGCCTGCGAACTACCGCAAGCTCATTTGTGCATGAACGGAGAGTGAGGCGGAGTGAATACGTAATCTTTTAATTGGTTCGTCAGTTCTACTTTGACCACACACACGTTATATTATTACTGTATTGTAAGTATTGTGGCTCAGGGCGATGCTTGACCCGACCACAGCACAACAAAAAAAATCGTGTATTAGAGTGCACATTCGCGTGTAGAAACGTGTCAGTAGCGCTTCTTTCATGGATAAACTCGGCAAAAATGAACACATTTGTCTCACGTGGCATGCCGAGGCGTACAACACATGCCGAGGCGTACAAGAATGTTTACATTCCGGTGGTAGGACTCGGCGTCTACGTGGGCTAATGAGATGAGTGTGTGAAAACGTTTTATTATGAAACCTCTTTTATGTACAGGCATTCCAAAAACTTCAACGAGAATTACCAAACGCTACGCTACCGGGGCTTGAGAATTTTACTACAGAACAAATTTTCTTCATTTCGTTTGCCATGGTAAGTAACAGCCAGCGAAGTTCATGCTGTTTTTTATTTCTAAGTAGAAAAAAAAAACTTCCACCAAAAACAAATTCCCGAGGGCCATCAATGGCGCTTGTTAACCCAACGGCTGACACAAAATATTTACGAGTCTTGAGCTGATGGCTACAATTTGCAGGGAAAAATGCGTACAAATCGAACAATATTCGTAAACCTTTTGCACGACAAAAAATATTTATTGTAATATTTTGAAAAATACTAAACGACAGTCATCTTTAGAAAACGTGTAAAATAATAAATTTCCGTGCATTTCTATACAAAAATTGAAGGTTGATTCATGGGTTCCGTTTTTTCTTAATTTTCAATTGTGGCAACTTCAGACATTGCGGGGTATTACTCAAGCCCTTTTAAATTTTAGCGGCAAAAATAACTCGCCATAAGTTTGCCTACAGCTTCCATTCAGAGTATTCATGGAGTTATTTTATCCCTTCTCAAAGACTCCTTGTTCACTAACGGTGACCTGTCCTGAAACACACAGAGGGGCAATGTTTTCAAGAACATACGAAGCGTTCATTGTGTACTGTACAATGCGAAGCTATTGCTGGTATATTGTTTGTTATCCCAAGCTTCAGGCTACTGCATATTCCATTGTGGAACGTGGGGTTATTAAAAGTTTCTTCGACACAAAAAAACACTGAATCGAATTCAAAAAAATATTGCAAAAAGGGTTCTTCATAACGTTACTTGAAAGTAAAGAGTAATTGCGATGTGTCTATATGTAAATCGGCAGGATTGCTTAGTTTCGACAACGAATTAAAAAGTGTCTATTTGAGGTATTTTTTGGAAAAGTGGTATTTACCTCTACATGTGTCTTGTTATGCGACACCACCAATTAAAACACACTACAGGAGCTCCATACGATTGTGGTATGTCGCTGCATATTTTAATGAGTTTCCAGTGATCTGCTATTGATAGCTTCGTGAAGTAACATTAAAACGGCCACGGTTGCTGTTCGGCATGCATGAGCTAAAGTGCTCGGCAATGTTTCATTGCGTTGCACTTTTATTTGTCGTTTGTGGTTTCTTCTGTGTTTTGCATGTGTATCTACTCTATAAATATTACTCGTTTTCGGGGTTCCTATTTTCTCTGACCTTATAAAACTGCACCTTTTTTACAAACGCCAGTCTGTGAAACTGCCGCTACTGCTGGGTGTTGCCACGCAAACCATACTGAAGGCTTGGGCATGGCTGCGACTAATGTTGCTGTACATTTCTGAAAGCAATTAAAGGAGCCATGAAGAGAAAACAAAAGTTTGTTTTATTCGAAAGATTAGGTGTTTCATAGTACCCCAAGCGCTTTCCCGGAAGCAAATGATGCTTTATTCACTGATAAATAAGGCAATTTAAGCCAAAATTTTAAATCTCCCGCTAAAATTGAACATTCCGTGACGTGTACAATGGCGTCATAGAGCCGGTCCATGAAACAGATACTTAGTATGTCGACTCCATATAGCACCCACACGCGGGAGTCGATCGAGACGGCGGCCATTTTAAAAATACTAGTAAAACCTAGTGCACCCGCAGCCCTAGTCATGGAATCGCCTGATCCGGAGAACAAAACTCTCGCCGAGGAGCTCGGGCTTGCATTTAACAACCTCACACCACAAAAACGCTCAATGCTTCTAAGTGCACGAGCGGCAAGAGTTGTGGGATACGCGGTGGACGGGAAAGCGACCATTCCGCGATAGCCACAACAGACGAACGCCCAGCCGTCGGCACCGCTGCCTCGTCAGCCCCGTCGCGACGGACGAATATAGACTGGTACGTATGTGCCGTATTTTGATTACGGTTAATAATAGTTCAATTTCAGTAGCAGTATCACTTATGCCAGTTGGCCGGTGTCGTGTATGGAAAGCCGTTCGCGCGAGCTCTCTGCTTCGACCAGAAAGATACGAGCGTCAATGCGCGGTGTTTGCGGCATTTTTTTCCCCAAGGTCAGAGCGATTTGACGAAGTCGGCAACGAGCGCCAGCATGTTCCAGGAGTGAGCTAACGTAAGGGTCCCTGCCGTAACTGAACAAACTGAAGTTTTCAGTGGTTGTAAACTGGAAACGAGCTCGTAACGACAGCAGCAAACCAACACCATTCGAAACTTACGCGACGACTGGCACTATCTCGTCGCTTCTTGCTGTTCCTTACTCCCCTCGTTTCTATTTTTACCTTTGCTGGTTGGCGATATGACGGCCAACCTCCTGTGAAGGGATTACGATACGAAGCAAGGTGGCGGCTGTGCGTGCTGGAACGGTTCGTTGGCCCCGAAGAGCCTCGAACCCGAAAATTCGTCTGCGCGACGGCGAGATGTCGAGCTCGGCCGGCGCGCTAGTTTCGTACGCATTGGCGCACACGCTTGCGAGTTCGTTCGGACCTTCAACCGTTTACTCCACCGTTCTTTGTCATAAAAAGAATGTGCAGTATGTTTCACGGGCATTTAGCTCGCTATGCAAGCTGTAAGCCCTGCCTAACATGCATTTGCTTTTGCCGGCCTCCGCCAATCGCAGAGCTTAGCCCATGTGACGGCATAGGTTCTGTTGCGGGAAATGAGCTGGTGGGTCGCATGACCATTCCCGTTTTTCCTAATTATGTAGCTTATTTGAGCGAAGTTTGCGTTATAAGTGGTGTCGTTATGGTTCTAACGAGGCAATCTTTCGAATGAACCAAACTTGTGTTTTCTCTTCATGGCTCCTTTAAGAAACAATAATTTAAAATGTATTCCGCTTTGGCTTTGGCACAAAGCTTTCCTGTCTTATGTCATTTTGAGCGGTGTTTCTGCTCGCACGTTTTGGAACCGGAGACTTGTAAACGGTATAGTCCCTCCCTTTAGTAATATGCTCAAGAAGACCTCATTTCTCAGAATCGTACCCTGCCTTCAATTTGTACGGGCTCTGGCATTACTGCGTAACCCAAATGCTGACAGTTGCTTCAGATGGAGACAGGGGTGTGGTTTTCCCTTATATCGCAGCGATTATGACTTAATCCCTGCCCTGTGAGGTATTGTTCAATCAAAATCGGTGGCAGACTCCCTGTGCATAGATATGTGTGTGCTTGAAACGGTTGCAGAAGGTCTGCGTATGTTACGGTTTAGGTGGCTTGCTGGCTTGCCCTGAATGAATTAAGTGAAGCCGCCAGTTTGAGTGAAAGTATAAGTTATTATTTGTAGGTGTGGGTCGAAATTTTCAAGATTTTGTAGGTAGCCCGGGAGGTCTAGGAGATTTCTGATTTACATTTAGGCTATAAATCGCGTTATTGTGGAGAGCTTCGTACTTCTTGACCACGTGGGGATATTTACCCTGCGCGGAAGTATCTACACACTTGTTTTTCGCTTTGGGCTTTTGTGTAAAAAGCGGCTCACATCGCCGAGATTCTACCCGCGTCTTTTGCCTTAGCAGCACAACGCCTCCGCCACTGCGCGATCGCGGCGAGTCCACCGGGAGAGGAAAAAAGCCGATTTATATCTCGGTAGAGAGACAGACAAGAAAGTTTCGGGTCAAAATATTGGTGTGGGTTGCGCAGTGTAGAGGCATTTGGAAGCCTACGGCAGAAACCCTGGCCCTGCACTCGACATTAATAGGCTGATGATAAATATGGTTATGACAATACCAAGTGCTTTCACACTATTCATTTGGAGTACGCGACACTACTCATCCGAACAGTAGTGCCACAGCTCTAAAAACATTGTTATCAATTTCTAGAACCTTTCCCTACATAAATTACAGATAAGATACGCTGATAAATCTGTCTGCACTATCTAAAACCAAAAATTAAATTGTGACGAACGTTGCTCACTTTCCTATCTTCCTTTTTTAAAAACACGTTATCCCATAAAACAAAAATTTATAGAGCGGCCTCCTATCTAACAATTCTAGAAGTTAAAAAAGGCTAAAAGGCAATAGAACAAGCAAAGCTAAATGTGCATTGAACGTAATAACGTCAAAGGTGAGCCTTATATTTCTTAAGCCTTCATTGTAGCCTACTTCAACGCTGCAGACCTGCACTCTTGAAATAGCTGTGCAGGTTTGCAGCATCTTCCAAGCTGCGTTGCTTGCAGATTTCCCCTTTTTATTCATTCTCCTTCTGGGGACTTGCAGGTGCAATAAAATATATTGTTCGTCAACAAAACATGCGGTCTTGAAAATTTTGTGCTTTTGTCATCTTATTTTACCGCAGCCATGGTGCACAGCTGTCACGGATTCTTATCTCAAGCAACAAATCGAAGTGGACCTCTACTCACCCATGAAGTACAGGTGTGTCATTTCTCGGAAGCGCAATAATCCGTCACTCACAAGTTCTTTCTCACTACACATGATTTTACAGGTCACTCAAGTTCACTCAGTAATCATAGGCTTCACATGGACGCAATTATGCCGCAATCTATCATATTCGTAGCTCTGATAGACAGGACTGGAATATGACTGACTGGACATAAGGTGCATGCATGATGCCAATGGTGGTGCCAACAGTTAAACGGTGCGAAAGAAAATAACATTGTCAGGAGCTGACCACATTTGTTCTCTTAGAATGCAGGATGATGAAATGGCTGCTTTTGCGTTTGTGATGATTGGGTGTAACCGTTATAGACGCTTAGCGTTCAGGGTATATATACAAAAACCTATATGTGTATCTGTATTTGCCTGTGCGCGAATAAATTGCTTTTACTGATTATAGAGGCACATGCTTCAAACAAGAAGCGGAGCTTATCATCAAAACTTTGCTACGGTGCGCTACTCGCCAGCAGAAAAAGACGCTGTGATACATCACAATACGAAAGTTTAATTACTGTTGAGTAGTGTTGGAGTTGTTTTGGTCCACTTGTCATGCAACTGCAGCTTCTGCGCGACATAATAAAGTGCCTTTTTTAATAAATTTGTACAGAGCACCAAATATTTTCAATTTATTATGCACCGCAATTTTACGCTTCAGAACAACATATGGCTCTTCGTTGCCTAGATATACTGTGGTACCCATTGTTTGAGTGAGCAAAAATTTAAAATATAGTAAATGCGCGAAATGCTGTAAATATCTACCCGTAAACGTAATACAACAAATATGCAAAAAAGTACGGACACTTGCTACACCTCTGACATGAAACACCTGACGGGCGACGTCGGAGACACGAAGTTATGATGTCGAGGAAATTGGACTGAGTGAACCAGAAATGCGGAAGCGCCGTACAGTCTGAATTTTGCATCACGTATTGAATTGAGTGTAACCCTAAACCAAGATTTGATGCCGTTTTTAACCGATAGTATGTAATAAGTACCGAGCATTTAATGAAATTGTTGCAAAATTTTCTTGTTACATCGCTTCGGTGAAAACATTCACACGTGCTAGACAAAAACTGCGCCGAATAACCAGTGGCATAGAAGTATATAAATGTCATCTCGACTAAACGTTTCACTCTTTATAAAGGTGGTTGTATTTACTAACAGAACACAAACCAGTTATTTGTCGCAGCATCCACTAGGAACTTATTAACTGGATATAGTAAATATACCACTAGTGAGTTTACTAAGTGTAGCGGAAGTAAGCACCACTACATTCAACAGGAATGTCGAAGTGAATAACACTCCCCTGAGCCACATGCTTTAACTAACCGACCATCCATAACCTAGTTAAAACTGTGACGTGAGGGTAGTGTGTACACACTAAACATGTTTAGACAGCTTTTGGCCTAAAAAAAAGGTATAAAAATCTTGTCTCATGGCACACACGTTTGAAATATGTTTTAACTAAAAAAATCTCGGGGATGAAATAAAGTGTGTGCTTGTGAACAGCCTAAAGTAAGGGTGGGGGCAGCGCAGCTACGCGTGGTAATGTGGATCGGCTGAACGTGCAGCACGACTACAGAAATATCCCCCTTAGACCACGTATAAATTGAGCAAGAACGCAAAAGTACTGCACGGGAAGAGCGAATATATCGTAGTTACCTTAGGTATAAATCAGCTCTTGCTGTTGTAGCCAGCAGAGGAAAGTCCCGTGATAGAGTGGGTGGACTTGCCAGAAAAATCAATTATGTAAGCGATAATGTTGATGTTATGCATTTTAATTTGAGCATATACAAGTCAGCATGTGGATTCGCAAAAAAGTTTTAATCACTAGCTTCATTGGAAAAAGTGCTAGGTTATGTGGTTCAGTAAGTCGTAGGATTTTGTTAGTATCAACTAATGTTAGTATCAAACAGGCGGCAGTTACTCAGAGCCCGGTCTAGACTAGTCACCATATCATGTGGGTACCATATTTATTGATTTGATTGATTGTAGGGTTTAACGCGCCGACGCAACGCAGACGATGAAGCGCGGCGTAGTGGAGGGCTCCGGATTAATTTTGACCACCTGGGGATCTTTAACTTGCCCCGAAATCTCGTACGCACGGGCGTTTTTGCTTTTCGCCGCCATCAGAAAAGCGGCCGCCGCGGCCGGGAATCGAACCCGCGACCTCGTGCTCAGCAGCGCAACGCCTTAGCCACTGAGCCACAGGTACCATATTTACTCGCAGAACCTACGTTCCGCTCTGCTTTGTAGGTAAATTCGTAAGGAATTAGTAAATATAGCCGGTACTACCCCTTTACTAGCTTTTTTGTTAAGAGTGTGTTTGTATATATGCCCACTAATATTGCCATCTTATCGGCTATTCGGTTAGGACCTAAAACTACATTTATCATCATTATCGTCATTATCGGACTACTCAGGTTCACTGCAGGACGATGTCCTCTCCCATTGAGCTCCAAGTGCTCCTGTCCTGCGCTATTCTAGTACATTGTTTACCCCATATTTTCCTTATTTCTTCCTCCCAATGGATTACTGGCCTTTCCCTTCTTCTAGACCCATCTTTTGTTGTTCACTCCGTTGCCCTCCTTGCCCGCCAGTTGTCGGTTGGCCTCACTACATGGCCAGCAAGTCCTTTTTTGTCTCTTTATTTACACTATGATATTGTCACGTAGCAAACACGGAGCAGCTATCTTGAAGGAAAAACAAGTTTATTGCAGTGAACTTGTGCTCCCCTAACTACTCAAAGAATACACAGGCGGCGAACCAACAGTCCACAAAGTGACGTATGCAGTCGAGTGTCGGGAATTGAATGCCGCGGCGTCTGCTCTGCGGGCATTTCATCTTTCAGTGCGGGAGTTTCTGGAACCGTCGATTTGCATCGAGAACACTGTAGATAAACGAAGACTATTCTAGGCTAGTGGCGTAAGGGCGAAACATTCTCCCAATCAAATAAGATAACCGTTGGGCATCAGCAATAAAGAATTATGCGCTTCACTGGGGACACCGATAACACAGCCCGGCGCAGCGATGCGGTAAGGCCAACACATAAATAAACAAGTCCATTGCATTGTTCGCGGCAATATCTTCTACCATAGTTGCTTCTCTCATTCAAGTAGCTCGTTTCCTGTCCCTCAGTGTTACTCCTAACACTATTCGTTCCATGGCCATTTGATCCGACCTAATTTTTCTTTTTAGTTGTTTAGTAAGGCGCCAGATTTCAGCTCCGTACGTCCTAACCGGCAGTATGAACTGGTTGTAAATTTTCTTTTGAGTGGAAGAGGTAGCATACTTTTCATTATTTGAGAGTACTGGACAAGTGGTCCCCAACCTATACTTATTCGGCGCAGGATTTCTCTTTCGTGTTTGGGGTCAGCACTAACCATTTGTTCGAGGTAGTTGTAATCTTTTACTGCTGGCGTTTCGTTTCCTAAGCTGAAGAGGATATTTTCGTACGATTATTCTACCTTACTTTATATTTATTGGTATTTTTTTTACCCCACGGCCATGCTTCCTGATCCTAGTTCCTCAAGCATTGTTTACAGGTGGTCTGCAGTGTCACTCAGCAATACTATGTCGTCCGCAATCCTGATAATGGCTGAAGTAGTCCGCGTTTATTCTTAATCTTATATTATTCCAGTCAAGCTTTCTAAACACAACCTCCAGACATACTCTGAATAGTTTTAGCGAGATGGTGTCTCCTTGTCTTACTGCCTTCCGAATAGGGAATTTATCGCTTACCTTGTGGAGGGTTATCGTGACCGTGGGTTCTTTATATGTCTTCTAGAAATCCTAAGTTGGTCTCCTCTATTCTTTGGTCGTTTAGTGCTTCTAGCACGTCTGATGTGAGTACGGAATCAAACGCTCTCTTTTAACCACGTGAGGGTTCGAGCTAGTTGGTACTCCATAGTGCAAATTTAAAGCGCAACAAATTTAGACAAAAGACGAATGACACAAGGACAAGCGCTTGTCCTTGTGTCATAATTCTTTTGTCTAAATGTGGTGCGCTTCAAATTTGCTCTCTCTTAGTCTATAAATGCCAAGTAAAAAGGCTTGTTATTCTGCAGACCTTTCTGTCACTTGATTGACAACACGATTGTGATCCATAGTTTAGTACCCTTTCCTAGCCCAGCCTGCTCTCTTGGTAGTTGGAAATCTAGACTGTGACCTATGGGGCTAACTATAACTATCAGACACGTTACATTTGGTGCACTATGCCCAACCATGTTATGCCGAACCAAGTGTAGGACCAAGCGGAGAACCATGCGTTGGTTATGCTGAAACAAGGGTAATTTTTCAAGGTGGTGTTATCTACGTATCTCCCAGCATTCGTGTCCCATGGATACCCATCACAGTGGGCTCAAAAATTGCCCTCTTAGTAACTGTTTCGTTGACCTTGCGTGTTCCTTTCTGCTATGATTCGTTATCCTGTTGGCCCTAATTACGATTTTCCAGAGTTTAAGAGCGAACCCTGTACCACAGTGCATATTTCAAAGTCATTCATTGCGTCGCACGCTACCTTCATTCGCCGGCGCGGAAGCTGCGCCTTTCTTTTGCTTCGCTCTCTCAGAGCCTCGCCGTTGCAATGCCACGTTACTAGGCGAATGTTCAACGGCTCCTTCCGCAGCATTGGTAACTTGTTTGATCGACATTTGGTTGTTTATGGCACGCCGGCCTCGTCTTCTGTGCGCGCTCTTCAGTGTAAATCAAAGAATAAATACAATCATCTAGAGGATATAGCTAAACAGCAGGCTGCGAAATCTCAACCAAGGGCAAATGTAATGAAGCAGCGTGTGCGCACTCGTTGCTTTGGTTGGGATAATTAGGTTTGGAAGTTTTAAACCTGAGCAATTTTTGTCGTGTTAGACACCCTTGTCGTTCCTCAATCCGTGTAGTTATTCGCAACCGCCTCTAGCCTGCGCATTGCTTTGGCAGCTTTCCTAGCAAGACTGCTGTCGATAAGGAGCAAATTCAACGCCCCTAAAATCCCAAGCTCTGACTTCTGCCATAAAAGAAAACATTGTACAGTAAAACTTTCGTAATGTTCCTGTACTCCATATGCTGTACATGGGCCATAACTATTTATTTCCTAAGGGAAAAACTTTAGATGTCTCATTAAAGGCGGTAAGTAACCACAGTTGTAATTGCCGATAACACCACAAAATTACCGACGCTGTAAACATACTCAGTAAATCAAACTCATTTGGGTTTGTGTGATTTCAACACGAGCAGCCAGAGCAGCAGCTAAGTGAGCTAACCACAGTGAGAGACCGGCACCGTGCCGCAAGGAAACCAGAATCACCTTGCCGAAGTGTCAGGCGAATAAGACAGAATGTGCCCAGAAGGAGTGCACGCGGAGTACACCCCTAATTGTAGGGAAGCTGCCGCATGTACTGCACCTAGTCTGACTGTCTGTGCGATTCGCGTCAACAGAGTAATCAATGAAAGTGAAAAAAGAGATGCAAACACGGGGCAGCCGTGGAGAAATCTGTGATAATCAATGGCTTTCGCCTTCATATCACGTAAGCAGATTAGGTGCCTGAGGAATTTTAGAGCTAACTTAAGCTTGTCAACTTGCCATTCTGAGCGAAGCACAAATGGGAAACTTTTCACTGTACATGGGCGGCCATATTGCTGCACTTCGCGCTGAGGCCAAAAACTACGTCACTTTAAGCGTTTGCCGGGACATCTAAGACTTTCGCAAAAATAGCCCTTTGCTTCGCAACAGAAACCACAGTCCCTTATGACTTAGCGCATCTCCGCGCAGCAACAATAATAGAACGGTGCGTGTGTAACAGTGTTAAGGTGTTTTAAATTGACAAACAGTTCAGTGAACACATAATCACGCCTGCTGAGTTGGGAATTCGAAAACACTAGCGTCCTTTGAGATAACGCTTAGGGCTCCTTTCTTCGACACATGCCGTGTGGTCTCTACCTCACAATATGCATAACCCATTCATTACACAAGGCATGCAATTATGCACACTGCGAGGAGCCACCATCGGTCCGAGCTGGTGGAGCACGTTCACGAGGCTGAAACACCGCCGCGCCTATGGTGCCTCGATTCACGCATATCTCCGCCGTACAAGGTGTAGGCACGTATTGGTTGGCGCCACCATTTTGGGTCACGCTCGCGGCCCCAGCAAGTCACTGTAGCAGGACCGCACTCGACGTTTTGCCGCAACGCAGTTTACCCGCCAAATCTGAACGTTGCTGGGTCTTGTGGGAAACGATACAAACTATGGGTTGAGAACTTTGTCCCAATACCGGTGGCACGGGCCCGACCGTTCAAAGGGAGTCTCTACGCTTTAAGGCAATTCCTAAATGGAGGATTGCAGGCAGCCTAGCCGCACCAACTCAACACCGCCTCTTTGGGCAGTTGGAAGAAGGGCGCCTTACACTGGGTAAATACCCAGTGTGCGGCGAGAAGACGCTCAGTGAACGCCAACGTCCCAGTTACAGGGGTAACATGCACGTAGTTCTCTTTAGGTGAAAGGGCGATAAAACGCCACGCGTGAGTGAGCGCGTTGCCACTGCACTAGCCAATTGGCTCACCTATCTGGGCGAAATTCGGGGTGCGGTGGACCTTGGTGTGCCCGCGTTGCCGCGCTAGCCATACTGGCTCGCAGCAGTAAGAGACACAGCCCGTTCACTGAAAGACGCGTTCCGCATGGCGGGATCGTTAAGTGTTAAGTACGGCCTTTATGTGAGCGTCGGGAATAAGGAGCAACCTACGGCACGGGCCGGCAGCCGAAAGGGCTTATGGCTTTCACCACCGCAACAGAGGTGCTGCCGTACTGCAACACAAATGTCACATACCTTAGGCGTCATGGAGAGCGTCTCCCGCATCCGTCCCTCAAGCGCGGGGCGCGTTGAGCGTTTAAGGGAGATAGGGCTCGGGTCTCATTGGACCCTTCAAAATGGGCCAATGAGCTGAGGTCCACTCCCCGCATACCACCACCCCCCCCCCCCCCCCCCCCGCATGGCGGAGCAACCGCCGTCGTTACATTACCTTAACTACACCATTAACCCCTGGCAGTAGTCTGAAAAGGCTGCTCGGCCCGCCACAGTGTCACCGATACGAGCTGGCCTTTCGGGACGAGAGGGGGAAAGCGCCGCGCAATGCCACAAAACGAACAAATGTGCATTAGCAGCGGAATCCAGAGTCCCACGAGTCGTGCGAATAATGTTTTTGAGTTTGCTGCAAGCTATCTGACCTGCACTGGCGTGGACGACCACCTTTTCCTATTGGAGAGGCTAGGGCCGCGAATTTTGTAGATGGTTAAGAGTACTTTGGAGTACGTTGGAACTGCTGCGGAGAGCGCCTCACCTCGCGCCATACCAACCGCATGCAAAGAGCTTTAAAAAGCGTCGGGTCCTATGGTAGGCTTAATAGCTGCGAGTCTGCTGGCCATGCCAACTCAACCGAGGTGTGCGGCCACCTACGTCCGACACATATGCAGATTTTCTGCTTATTTTGCCTGCAGTGACTGGCTCCCTCCCTATCCCTCCTCTCGAGACGGGCCTAGAACCTTTCCTCCCAATAAAACTACTCCTCGTCCTTCTTTGCTACTAAACGTACAGAACGCCGCCTTTTTCGATTAGTAGGCAAGTTCAGGCTTTCGCAAGTTTAGGCCAAGACAGTTTCTGCACTCTAAAAAAGAACAGCCAAAATGAATTCGCTGCTACGATGGCTGTGTTTGACGCTTCAATGATTTGTTTTACATTCAACGACTCTCTTTAAAACGAAGGAGTTACACAGACTCTTACTCTTTGTAATGGGAGTAACGCGTCAACAAACCTGGTACCATTTATTTAGCGGCTAATTTTATTTTCATAGTGCTAGTTTAGTTTTGTGGCTACGGCATTTCAAACTTTTATGGCATAGATAAGCAAACATACAAAGCGACAAAAGACACGTGCGTATATGCCCCTTGGCTTTATTCTTGTGTACGTAAACGCTAAGCGCTTCAAATCTCATTTTAGAAGCGGCGCTGAGAGAATCTCTTGTCGGCGGCCCTGTCCTTCCTGCGTGCGTCCGTTGTTGTCCCCACCGCTGCGCCCCTCTTCCTCTCGCCGTGATAGAGCGCCCTCTCCCCCAACATCTGTGGCGCGCGCACTGCGGCGCGCTCTCTCACTCCGCTGGTGGACGGCGCGCGCGCGGCGCAAGCGCTCTGCGCATGTGCAGCGCCCTCACTCCCCGCCGTCTCCTCTCCTTCGGGCGCGCTGCGCATATGAGTGCCGCGCTCCGGCCGGTCTCTCAGTCGACGGCCGTCCGCTCTACGCTTGCTCTCTCTCTCTCTCTCTCTCTCGCATTACCCAACGATTGCTGACGCAATTCGAGTAATCGACCCAACGGAAACGCACAATGGAATCCCCTTCAGCGTCGCATCACACCAGGGTTCCCGTGAGGGGAGGTGGGGTAATTTTTCTTGTTTTCATTATCATTTTGTTAATATGTCATGTCAAAAAGCAGTCAGGAGCTGAGCAAAATTTTTTATTCCTAAAATTGCCAACTATGGGCGAATGTTAATGCTAAAGCGCGCAAAAAATGGGTTATATACTGCTTCATAGTTTCCCAATATACCTCCAAGGTATGCGCTATCGGCTGCAGACAACAAAACGTTTATAAGCCACTTTGCTGCACAGACCCCAGGCGCCACCTTTTCAGTGTAATGAGTCATTTATTGCATCTGCATTAGAAATATTTACAACTGCGGTCACCTGATTTCTCATTGTAACCCTGCGAATTCCGCCCTATTTTGTTTCATTACAGGTATAACGATACCTGAGCTCGAGGTTGTTGTGTTTTCCTTTCAATAATAAAAATTATTCTCTCATCTCTCTCTCTCTCTGTTTAGAATGTTGTCTGAAGCAAGCCTGAAAGCAGTGGCCACGCGTGTGGAAGCCTGTGCTAGGTTTCCTGCGGCAGGAGGCAACTTCCAAAGTTAAATTTCTGTTACCTCGCTCTTCCAGTGATGTAAAACAAGTGGTATTTTTGTAAGTACTGGAAACTAAACCCGGAGAACGGCACACTGTTGCGATCTACTACAATGGAACCCGCTGATACGTCCCCCGGACTTACGACGACCCGCGTCTTACGACGGATTACCGCGGTCCGTGCAAACTTGCATTAGAAACAATGCATAAAAACCCCGACGATATGACGCTCGGGTGCACGCGGTCTGCATCATACGACGGACCCTGGAGCGGATAATCCGGTGTTTTACCTTGTTTTACACCGCTTCGCTGGCTAATCCCGACCTTCTTTATTCTTTACCCTCGTTTGACACTGCTTTATGTGCAATAGTCCTCAGGCGGGCAGACAACTTGCTTAAAAGGGGCAAGCAAGCAGGCGGCTACTCGTGAGCGGGAGTTGACCTGTGACGGCCCCACGTGGCAGCCGTACGCCAATGCGCAAACTGGGAGAAATTGAAGCTCAGGTGGCAGGCGGGCCGTGAATTTGAAGCGACCATCGAGTCGCGACGAAAGCAATAACTCATACGAAGCAACCCCACGGCGATGGCCAAATACCCGCTTTCCCCACCCGCTAGACCCAAGTTCCTTTCACAGCGCTCTATCTCCCTACATCTCTGCTTATCAGTGTTTTTCAAAGCCGTGTTGTCGCTCCGCTCCTTCCTTTCATAGAGTGCCTCAATTCACACGCGTCCGCCGCAAGGGTGGAGACACTTATACGTTGGGACCGCCATTTTGGATCAATCGCTGGCCGCCTCGGCAAGTAACTGAAGCAAGACCTGCGCTATAAGTTTCGACGCAACACGGTTTGTTCAGAAAGTTTGAATCATCATATCTATTTCGCGTTGCTGGATCCTATGGGAAACGAAAGCAGCTATGTGTTGAGCACACCGTAGCGACGGCACGGGACCGTTCAAACGGTGTCTCCACCATGTACTGGAATGTTATTTTTCTTTCATCTCCGCCTTGTACTATCGTTCGTTTCGCTTGGCCGTGGCAGTTTCACACTCGCCTTTCCCATTTCAATTTGCTCGACTACATCGGCCTCCTCACTCGCGCAAAGCGTGGTGCTGGGATGTAGCTCGGATGCTTGGAGGAGAGAGGGCACAACACAGGCGTTACTTTTTTAACTTGGGATTTCAGCTAAAGGTTCGCAAATCACGCCAACAATGCCCTAAATATAGTAGTTTAAACAAGTTCTTAGCCCACCTGTCACGCGAGACCGTCTACTAGGCTGGCATTTGCCCACACCCCGATTGTACGACACCCCGGTCATACGACGCTTTCACGCGGTCCCCTGAAATTCGTATTATCCGGGTTCCACCACAATAATTTTGAGAATGTCTATATTAGGTCCATTTTCCTTCTCTTTATATATAGCTTCCTGCCGCAGTACACCATCCTCAGCTATTCGTGAGCACTTGTTTTGTGTGAAACGCTGGCTTTTGTCCCTTCTAAGCGCTATTTTTATTAGAAGTACGTAAAACAAATTGATCGGCTGCTGTTTCTGTGCTCTTTTGGGCAGTCCACAAAACCTCTCGTTTCTAAAACCCGAACAGGACGTCAGTACAGAATTTCGAACTAGACCTTTTTATCCCCAATAACCTTGATTTCAGCTTTTTATATCTGTCTAGTAATGATAGTTTGGTATGCACTGCTTAATCTGACGAATAAATGAAAGTTGTAAGTTGTCAGTATGCCCGCTTTTGGAAGTGTTTAATGACGTACTGGTATAGCGATTAAAACCTTAGTTATCATCTTTTATGAATGAGTGCTAACTCAGTTTTTGTTGTCTCATTTCAGAATTAACGTGCCGTTGAAAAATAACCCAGAGTTTTCGGCGGCCTTTCACTGCAAGGAAGGTTCCTCTATGCGCCTGCCAGATGAACAACGCTGCTTTATTTGGTGACCTAAACCACAGTTTGTGTAACCGAGCACCCCTGCCTGAAACGGTGCTCTAATAAGAGCTTTATAATAAATATATCTAATCTGGGAACATCCTGACTATAACAAAAACCATTGGTCTTTACGTTTTACCACCGAGAGTACCTTTTCTGGAGGGCTTTTTTTCTTGTGTAAAATATTCGTGGGACGCCCAATCAGACCATTAAATTTACAAGATAATTTTCCAGCAATTTTTATACCAACCTGCAAATGTGACACCAAAACACGTACAAGGCACTGGGGGCGTCACGACCGTGTGAAATGCAACGATTCGACCAATGTTGCTGGCCTATTTTGTAGATAAAATTGGCTGGGTATATGTAAACAAAAGATACGTTTTAGTGTAGTTATATATTTGTGTTTTCCTTTCGTATTCTTTAAAGAACGTGTGCGCGAAGCAGTGTTGCAAAGGTATGGAGTGCTGTCGGCTCCGGAAGAAACCACCATCCCGGATATTTAATTGGCTACATTAGAAAGGTACAAACATGCTAGGAAGGCTCTTAGGGACGCAAACAGCACTCCCTCACCAGAGAAGAATCTTGCCACCCTGGTGTAGTAGACGGCCGCCTCCTGCCACGTCCGACCAGCTCAACTTTCGGCCCTCAATCCCCAGCAGCTGTAGATCATCTGTTAACGGCGATGGTCAGAACAGCGACACAGCAGAGGGTGCTAAGAATCTATGGGTCCTGACACTGACCGGCGGCCATTGGAGCGTGACCCTGGCCATGTTAAACGCACGCACTCTGACTAGCGAGGGAAGCTTAGCTGTATTACTAGAGAAGCTCTCGGACATTGAGTGGGATCATCATCACCTGCCTATCTACTCCCACTGCAGGGCACAGGCCTCTCCCATATATCTCCAATTATCCGGGTTCAGTGCTAAATGCGGCCAATTCGTTCCCGCAAACTTCTTGGTTTGACCTGCCCATCTAACGTTCTGCCACCCCTGCCACTCTTGCCTTCTCTAGGGATCCATTCTGTTACTCTTAATGTCCAGGGCTTATCTTGCCTTCGCATTACAAGCCCCGCCCACACCCATATTTCTTCTTAATTTCTACTAACATGTCCTTAACACGTGTTTGTTCCCTGATCCACTACGCTCTCTTCTTGTGCCTTGATGTTACATTTATCATCTTCCATTCCATTGCTCGCTGAGTCGTCCTCATTTTAGGTCGAACCCTTATTGGCGGTGAGCGCGACCACGGGCGGCGCTGCGAAGCGCGCCTTCGTGACGTCGGCTTAGGGATTCTCGATTTTGTCGTCTGCTTCACTCGGGCTCGCTCTCCCTGCTGTTTCTTTGCGCTCGGTTGACATCGGACGCTTGTCCGCACCAGATTTGGCATGTGAGTAACTTTTTATCATAATAATAGACATTAAATCGTATACGCTACCTCAAGACGTGAGTTAAAGTGCAGTTTGGGGTACCGCTACGAAAGAAACATTGCCGGCGTCCTTGCGAAGCCGGTCCTGTGCGGAGTGCGAAGAGCCGGAGCTAGGGGTCAGCTTCTCTACTAAGCGATCTCTCGAACAAAAGGGAACAGTCAGCTGCTAATAACCGACAACAGTGAAATTGCACGACCAAAACAAATACCAGGCCTTCAGGGCTGTCGGCGTTGGCAGAAGGCACTACTACTCTCGTATGTAAGGTAAGAGGTTTTCCAACCTTGCCGAACGCTCGAAAGTATTTTATCACATCCATTTACGTTGTCACGGCATGAAAGTATGCCGGCATGCATTATGGGGCTGCAAGAACTGTAGGTTGAGTTCCGAATAACCCACTGTGCGTATAGGCGCGTGCTGGTTTTATACCATGAACCAGTATGGAGGTTTTTTCAGCAAAACGAGTCACGTCTACGGTAGAGATACAGTAACGCTATGTTTGTTCAGACCTGGAGAGATATTTCAGTACATTCCCCACAGCCACGTCTTCCCATTATTCAGATTTGCGGGAAAACTGCACTCAAGAGGAGAAGGTGGAGGAGAGACAGCAGGAGAAAACTCTAACAGTAAAATCGAGCTGATTAATGGTTCGGGTCCTCAGTCCAGGACAAATGAGTAAGAGCATTTTTTTTTCCAATTCATAGATCGCCATCCCGGGTTTGTTCTTTACGCCTGGAAGAGTTGAAAGAGTTGAAGACCTCCTTGGAAATATTCATCGGTTTCGATTCTTGTAATATATGCACGTATACTATTTATTTCGTTCGTTAGCGAGTATATCAAGCCTTAAACACCGTAATCGTGTCATAATTGTTCGGGTTGAGAGTAAGTTCGTTATGATAACAATGGTTACGATAGAAATTCGGAGCATGAAAGCCGCCGTCGAGTACTCTGGACAACGTTGCCTGGGGGCGCGATCGCGGAGGCGTAGCAATGACCTTCCCATTGCATTTGCATGTGAATACACAACGCATAATAAGACGTTTGTGACGGTTAATAAATAGTTATTTAAATAATTCGTATTAAAATTATTGCATTGGGCACAAAAAAACATTCAACTGGTAAAAGTCATCAGCAACGAAAAAAATAGAAGAGAGCCGCTTTATTTCCAGCTGTGCGATGCGCGTGTACGTAGCACTAGATTGTTGAGTCGTCAAAAGACATCTCAAAAATACTGTAGGGAATCCAACACATTTTGAATACTTATCTGTGCGCTGAACCTCGCGAGTAAGCTAGAAAGGACGGGTTGAACACGAGATACCGACCGATGCTCTGAAGAAAGTTATTCTTTCTCTCCTCGTGTGTTGCAAACTTGTGGGGGATACAGCTTGAAATAATTCAGATGTGTCAGAAGCTTGCAAAAATGACTGAAGTACTAAAAATAGGCTTTTTAATGCACTAAAGCACCAAAGCGGGCGATTTCGAGCACAGGCACTGCTGCCCCTCACAAGCGGAATGTAGCAGACGACAGCGGTGCGAGTCCCTAAGCCGACGTCAGAGACAGGGGGCGCCACTCAAACATCTCACCGCCAATAGTGGGCCTCCAAGTTCCTGCCCGGTAGGTGAGTACCGGCAGAAGTCATACACTTCCTTCTTCAGGGACAATGGTAAACTGCCATTCATCACCTGAGTATGCGTTCCGAATGCAGACCACCCCATTCTAATCCTTCTAATTAGCATTGCCTCATCATTGGGATCCAGGGTCACAACTTGGCCTAAGTAGATATATTCGCTTACCACTTCCACTGCCTTGCCAACTATCTCAAACCACTCTGCTCTTCCAAAGTTATTGAGCAGTACATTAGTTTTCTGCATATTATTTCCAGTCCCACGGTTCTACTATGCTTGTCCAGTGCGGTAAGCATGCATTGCAATCCGTCCCCCGAGTTACTTAGCAAGGCAACGTCACCAGCAAATCTGAGGTTACTGAGGTATTCTCCATTAACCCTTACTCCCACCTGTTCCCAATCCAACGTTCTGAATACTTCTTGTAAGCATGCTGTGAATAACATTGGAGAGATTGTGTCTCCTTGTCTGACACCCTTCCTTATAGGTATTTTACTGCTCTCCCTATGGAGGATGATGGTAGCTGTAGACCCATTGTAGATATCCTCTAGTATTCTTACATAATGCTCATCTACCCCCTGGTTCCGTAATGCCTGAATGACTACTAGGGTTTCGACTGAGTCAAATGCTTTCTCATAATCTATGAAGGCTATATATAGCGGTTCAGTATACTCAGCGCACTTCTCTATCACCTGATTGATCGTGTGAATATGGTCCATTGTTGAATAGCCTTTACGGAACCCTGCTTGTTCTTTAGGTTGACTGAAATCTAAGGTTGCAGAAATTCTGTTAGCGATTACTTTGGTAAGTACCTTGCAGACGACTGACAGTTAGCTCGTCGGCCTGTAATTTTTCAAGTACCTTTCGTCACCTTTCTTATGGGTTAGGATGAAGTTCGCGTTCCTCCAAGATTCCGGTTCACTCACGGTCATTAGGCATTGCCTATACAGGTTTGCCAGTTTTTCCAAGTGCAATTTCCCCGCCTTCCTTCAGGAGGTCTGCTGTTATCTGATCCTCACCAGGCGCTTGACCCCTTGCATTTCATTCAAAGCCTTCACTCCTTCTGTCGTTACTGTGATGTTATTATAGTATGATGTTATAGGGTTAAGCGAAGTTAGGACAGTAAAAGGCTTCATGAAGCTCACTAGCGAGATAAGCAAGAACACGTGGTGCAATTTTGAACCCATACAGAAGTAAGAGGAAACGTGGAGGAGTTTTTCAGCATTAGCTAGAGAGTCGTGTCACTTGCGATCAAGCTGAACAAGAGACACAGGTGAAAGATAGTGCAGGCCTATGCTCCAACAACCAGCTATGACGATGAAGCCATAGGCAACTTCTGCGATAATGTCGAATCAGTAATAACGGCAACGCCACAGCTGCCAGTTTTTATGAGAGACTTCAACGCACAGTTCGGTAAGAAGGAAATGGCAGAAAAGTCAGTGGCAAAATTCGGAATAGACAATCCCAAAATCGAGGCGATACACTGGTGGGAGTTGCTGAAAGAAATAACCTACAAACAGAAATACAAACAGAGGAACAGGAAATGTGCATGGAAATGAGTGCTACAACAAACAAACGAAAGTGACTTCATTTTAAGTGATAACCCAGGTATTGTTGCAAGGCGAAGATGTGCTAAGTAAGGTTGGGAACAGCGATCATAGGTCGGTTAGGTGCAAGCTAAGGCTGAATCTCAAAAGTGAAAGGAGGAAACTCGTGAAAACTAAGAAACCCCGCAATGAGTTAGTCAGGGTGAGATTGAAGAACTCATTAAGACAAAGTCGCGCTTCTAAACGAGCAGAACGAGGTCAGTGTAGACGGGCTAAATGACGACTTAACATCGGTCATCAGTGAATCAGCAGAAGCTGTGGGAGAAGCAACACATAAGGAACAAACTGAAAAAATAACTAGAAAACGAAGGAACTAATTGCCAAACGTAAGAACCTAAAAATGTCAAGCACGTCAGATCCCGTTGAATTATCCCAGCTGTCGAAACTGATTAACAGAAGTAAAAAAAAACGGCGTTTGTACATATAAAATGGCAGTGATCGAGGAAACGCTACAAATAGGGGAACGCTTGAAGGCAACTAAGAGAAAGGTAGCCATCGTGAAAGACACGATGTACGAACACAGACACGAGCAGGGTAACACAACACACAACATGGACAAGATAATAAAGGTAACAGAACGATTCTACACCAGGCTGTATGCCAGCGACATTAGAGCAGGAGAAACTACTGAGGGTACAACCTCAACTTGCAGTGTCCCACTGGTAACTAAAGAGGAGGTAGGAAGCAGTGTTGTACGGAACGGCGTTCGTGGAACTCGTTCCATTTAGGAGGAACGGAGGAACGCCACCGTTCAATTAAGGGCCGGTGGAACTGTAACGGTAACTCGTTAGGTTAATGAAGGAACGGCAGGAACGGTGTTTCTCCTGCAAACGTTACATCGGTAGGATTTGGCCATTTTTGATGCCTAGGCTCGAGTACAACAATCCACAAGTTGCTACTGTGTTTTTAACTTCCTACAAGCTGTCCAATTTGCCCTTGTTCTTCAGCAGAACGTGCTTCCTCGAAAGTCAAAGGCATAAGAATAACCACGCCGCGGGCCGCAGGTTGTGCTTGTTTCATACCGGTTGAGCTTACGCGGCGTTCGACGGGTGCCTTTTGTTTTCTGCCTTTCATCGTTTCGACGGCGTTCGACGGGTGTTTTCTGCCTTTCATCGCTTGTCTCGAGAGAGCAGGAAAGGTTGTCTAAGCCCGAGCGGTGCTGCAGTTTCCTTGTGAAACCACCGTATCTGTATATTGTCAGCGGTACCTACCGCATTAGTTCGCGCGAGGCGCGGGTGCGTTGCGGTCGGGAGAGTTGCGCTCCCTGTGAGGTCATCCGAAGGGTCACGGCTATCAATACGGCTGGGGGGCGCCGAAGGTCTCGGGATGCCGTACTGCTCGAAGTTAGAGCACACGCAGTTCCTCACGACGCGGCCCGTCGCCGATCTGGCGGGAATGGGCCGACGGGAGTGCCAGGTTCTTTTGTATTGCACGCGTCCTGCTGAGAAAGGACAGAAATTTCGTCCTTGTTTGGTATAGTTTTGTCGCGTGCTGTATGGGCAATACCTGATAGAGGCCACCCGAACGAGGGCGGCCAGCGTTTAGAGTGGAAACGAACCCACTCGTCACAAGCCCGCTTGTCACCGGAGAACTGGTCATATTTCAACTTATCACACCCGACTTTACATGCCATCTCGACATAGGAACTCTCGGGCAAGGTGCATTTTCGTCGCATGTGGTTCGTTGCACCCTGACCATGCGAAGAAAAGCCTTGAAGCGCTGACTGGAAATCGAAACCGGGCCTCAGGCTGGTTTCAACAACTTTATACTCGTTACAGCTCTTCAGGAGGACGTGGGGAGGTCAGTGCGACCTGCACGTGTGTATAACGCCTTGAATGGCAGCTTTTTTTTTGGGGGGGGAAGCAGAGGAAGGATAAGTCAGCGTGCCCTTGACTGCTTTGTGGGGCTGATCATACAGCGGCGTTGAGGTTGGGTACTTAGCGAGTATGGACAATGGCACTTCAGTTACAGCTGTAGTTGGGCAGGGTCTGTGTGACGACGTCATGGCGGGACCTCCACTAATGTTTTAACCTTTTACACCCAGCTGAAACATTGTTCAGGGGGCCAAGAAGGAGGGCGCCCCGCTCATGTGTTTTGAAAGTGGGCATGACACCATAGCAATTGCCCCATGTAAATTTGGGCATAGAAAAACTGTAGGTTTTTGCGAGTTTGGTTTCCCGTTTTGTCGCTTGGATTTCACGGTTCCGCTACATTGCAAACAAAGCACTGGTCTTATACGGTCAGGAAGAATGGTCTACGGTCAAATCACGTACCCCTAAAAAGAGAAGCATCAGGGTATAAAAGAGCGGCATGTGATCCAAGTATCATTATAACAATGTTAATGAGGTGTTACCGTACACTAACCTAATTTCTTCCGCCAAACATTCAAGCACACTCGCCCTGGGCGCGTAGCCAAAACTTTTTTTGGCGGGGGGAGGGGGTATTAGACGGGATATTTGCCGAAATAACCACTAACTATGGCTCCCGTGCTGCCTGGAAAAATCGGATTGGGTTCCAACTCCCAAACCTACCTCTGGTTACATTCCAGAACTCGCGTATACTTTTCTTTAAAAGGAGACGAAAAGCAGGCGGTAATATCACTGTGACTTTCCAAAATAAGCTCTTAAGGCGAGTTTTCCATGTGACGAATCTTCCGTTAACACCAGAATTCCTCATACGAAATGCCCTTTGACGAGTTGGCATTCCCGACCAGTTTACCTGTGACGAGTTTGCCTATGACGAGTGGCCTTGTGACGAGTTAGCCTAGACCCGCTTAAAGTCGCTTTCAACCTGTGCTTACGCAAGTGATTAGGCTCCGCATTATTTCCTTACACAGCATTTCTAACCACAGTAATTCTTACGCAGTATTTCTAACCACAGGATCTGATTTGTGCGTCGCGTCCACATATTTCGCTATCTTTGCTTGTTTTCTTTTTCTACTGCCCTGATTGTGTTCGGTATACTTTGCAATTCTTGCGCGTAGATTTTACGTGTGACGACGCTGTTGACCTTTAATTTTTTTACTTGTTATCGTCTTCTGGCTTAAACTTAAGTTGCGAACCTCGTAGCCATTACTTGTTCTGCTGTGATTTGTTCCTCGCAAAATTGGGCTGTATGATCCGCAAAGCTTCACTTTTGTGACCCCCTTTCTCAACTCCCTGCAAAGGGTCTGTAAGGTATTTTAAGTACCCTGCATATTGTTCCTTTCGACATAGCTTCTTATGCAAGGAATTTAATTATGTTCTTGCGTGCGAGAAACATTCTATTTGCACATCTGAAGCACAGTAACTTTACTGCGCATTTGTATGTCGAAGTGACAAGTGCCATATGTGTTTCGCCTATAATAAACGAGCACCAAAACCGAAGTTAGACATGCCTCGAGTTTGTCCGGTGCTCCCTGAAAAAAAATTCGGCTAGGAGCGTTTCTGTGGATTCTTTGTATCTCCAGATAAGCGGCTTCCGGCGGTGTTCCTATTCCTATAATATACGTAGGTCGGTGTGAGTTTAAAATTTCTCACTTTATTTCACCTATATAAATTTAAAAAAATGAAATCTTAAGTTAATGTAACGACACGTTCCAATTTTCGAAGTGGAACTGGAACGCGTTCCTTTCGCAGTAAAGGAACTTGTAACGGGAACTCGTTTCAAAATTGGGAAGGAACGAGGAACGAGCTTTCGTTTCTGTTTTAGGGTTACGTGGTCAACACTGGTAGGAAGGTCTCTGAAAGGCAGGAGGAAAACAGGAAGCGCTGAAGGTGACGGCATAAGCTTGGATCTCTTGAAGGAGTGAGAAGATATTTTACTGGAAAAGCTTGCTGCACTATCTTCGGAATGCTTCAAAAATGAAGAAGTGTCCATAGCCTGGAAAAATGGCAACATTATTCTCATTCATACGAAGAAAGATCCCAAGTACCTCAGGAGTTGCAGACCCATCTGCCTGGTCTCTGTTGTGTACACGGTTTTCACCAAAGTAATAGCTGCAAAGGTGACCGCCGGTATTTTCAACAACCCCCACAGCAGGCTGGGTTTACGAAAGGGTACTATATGATGGATCACATTCATGCTGTCAATCCAGTCATAGAAAAATCCGCAGAATGCTCAACGCAGCCTTGCTAGCAGCACAAAAAGACCAGGCAATAGAGGAGACTTACATAAGACTTGTAGGAGACATTTATAAAAAATGCACGGGCAGGATAACCCTCCACTAGCAATTAAAATAATTCTGGATCCGAAATGGAGTGAGACATGGAGACACTACTGTTCACGGCGTGTCAGGAAGGGGCATATAGAAGGCTTGACTGGGAAAGATAGACTGAAAGATAAACGGGGAATACTTGAGCCATGTGAGGATTGCGGATGACACAGTACCGCAGAGTGAGATTGCAGAACATCTGCAAACAATGCTTGATTAACTACAATCAGAAAGTATGACAGTGGGGATAAAATAAAATTGAATAAATATAAAGTATTCAGGAATAAGCATTCCAACAACTTCCTTTTCACCTTAGGAAACGAAGCGTTAGAAGAAGTAATAGAATACAACTACCGTGGTCAGATGGATAGCGTTGACCCCAACTACGAAAGAGAAATTTCGCGCAGAATAGGTATTGGTTGGGAAGCACTCTGGAAGCACTCCCAGATAATTAAAAGTAAGGTACCTCTGTCAATAATTAAACATATACAATGAGTGCCTAATGCCAGTTATGACATAAGGTGTTCTAACTTGGTGCGTTACTAAACAACTCGAAAGCAAACTTAGCTCGGCTCAACCGACCATAAATAATGTAAAGACAAAAAATCAGGGACAGGAAACTGGATCAGAGAACAAACTAAAGTTGACGATATCATGTTTCGAATAAGGAAAAATAAAGTGAGTTGGACTGGCCGTGTAGTGAGAGAGAGAGAGAGAGAGAGAGAGAGAAAATATTTTTACTTCTCCAGCAGAGGCTCATGTGTGGGCGTCGCCCCGTGGAAAGCGTCCCTAGTCCGCGATGCCTGGACTTCGTCTGGCCGTCCGTGCTCGGGTCACCAACTTAAGCTGGATATCCGGGTCTGGGCTGGCTAGGGAAGCCCTCCACTGCTCGAAGGTCGGGTTGGAAAGGGGGAGGGGCAAGTCTGGAGTTCGTTGGCACTCCCACAGTATATGGTAGAGGGTGCCAGGCTGGGGACAGTGAGCACAGACGGAAGAGTATTGTGTGGAGAAGATGAGGTGGAGGCGGGTGGGATGCAGATAGGTATTCGTTTGGAGCCGCCGCCAAGTTGTAGCGTCCTCTCTGGAGAGGCGCCAGTGTGGTGGTGGGAGACGACAGCGAGTTTGCCGGTAATGCGCGAGAATCTCCGTGTAGCCACTCAGTGGGTGGGGTTGATCGTGAGGGGGTAAACATTGGCCACCGTCGGCAATGGCTCGGTGTATCATATCGTGAGCCGCGGCGTGAGCCGCTACATTGCCGGGGATGGCGGCGTGTGCACGAGCCCAGACGATGCGGATTTCAGGGGTCGTTGAGCAGTTTTTGAGGATGTGAAGTGCTGATGAAGAAATTCGGCCAATTTGGTAATTTCGGCAGGCTGTCTGCGAATCGGTGAGGATGGTTACTTGGTCAGGGCGGGAAATGGCGGCCAGGGCAATGGCTACTTCTTCGGCGACATCGATTGAGCATGTGGTAGTTGTGGCGGCAGTGACGACGAACCGACAACCGTCGGGCAACAACGATGACCGAGTGGACACCAAGAGATTGATCTTGAAATAGGGAAAGGCCAATAACACGATCGAGAGAATAAATAAGGAAACTGGGGAGTAAACTTTGGACTAGAGCAGTGCAGGATAGGAGTAGTTGGAGGTCAATGGGAGAGGCCGTCGTCCTGCAGTGGGCCTGAGTAGTGTGATGATGATTAACATGATGATGATGATGACGATGATGATTATCTCTTCAATATTTAGCTCTCTCGGTGCCTGGCGTTGCTCGAAACTCGGGCCAGCAAAGTGGAGAGGAGAAAAATGCTAGGCAAAGAAGCATGACGGAAAGTGGCGTAGAAACAAGAAGCTGGCGAGCAGGTGTGGGGAGTGCAGGGGTACAAACATGCGCTTTCCGTGGTCGGAATCAAACCTGGGTCGCTCGCGTTCTGAAACCAGTGTCTTTCTGATGGCGTTATCATCGCATCGGGCTGCTCATCATTTCCTTTATGTTCGGAGCGTGAAATTTGGCCATGGACTTTGGCTGAGTCGAAGTGAACTTTCTCTTCAGACCCTGGCAGTTTGGATGCTGGACTTTAGAAGCGTGGTTCTTTTCTTTGATTTACTCAGTTTACATCGATAAAACTTCGATTTTTACCCTCTTTCTCTTAAGAAAAGGATTAGTTAAAGCTAGTGAAGACCACCAGCTGTGCTGTTTCACAAATCTTCGTAATCTCAATTGTACAGGTGGCCGAATTTGTTTGTGTCTGTGGTTCAACGTACGTGGTTGTGGTAGTGAAAAACCACCTGTTTTGCATCAACTCCGCGCGATGTCTTCAACACTACGCGAAGACTTAAATTAAGGCGTGGACCTTGGTCCTGCGGACAATAAAGTTTGTTTCTCCCTTCCTTTTTTCTCTCTCTCTCTCTTTCTCTCTCTCTCTCTCTCTCTCTCGCTCTCTCTCTTCAAAGTAATGGAGTCTCACGTTCTAGTTTTGACACAGGGGAAAGCTTGCTGTGCAGTATGACACCGATGCCTTACTCGAGAGGAAACTATATAGTACGATGAGTACATTTCAAAACACACAGTTACTGCGCGCTGACTCGTTAACAAACCGAAATCTTATGGTCACTTGAATACAAAGCTACCCTTCGAGTTCCTGGCTAGTTGCATGTGACGAAAGGCGCGAGTGCCACACCAGCGTGAACAATTGGAAGTGCCACTTATTGTCGTGTGGCGGCACCGGGTATTTGAACTACGTTAAGGTTAAAGTGGCAGAGACATTTTTTACGAAATAAAAATTCAATGCAAAAAGGGAAACATCACGAGTACCTACATCCCTACGTGTGTCGGCGCCCTTCGTTCGGTGCCAGGAGTTGAGGTTCGTGTAGCCACATGCAAATTACGTTCACAGCAAGACACAAGCGAGGCTACTTGGTAAATCTTACTTGCCTAGAACACTATGAGAGAGAGAGAGAGACAAACATTTAGTGTGCAGGAGGATGTTCGTAGGGCCGCCACCCAGTGAGAGGCATCCTCATTCCAAGATGCCTTGGAGCTGGCTGGCCATCCGGGCCCGTTCTACCAGTCGGCGCTGGTCCGAGAGCTCGGAGCTGGTCAGCTGCTCCACCCACTGCTCATAGGTAGGGAACACGGAAGAGTCTCTAAGGAGATAATTCACGCAGCACCAAGCGGTAGTACCAGGTTATTTATTTACACCTGAGAGTTTTGATAGGAGCTGTCGTCATTGCGGAATGGAAACATACACAACTGAACATTGTGTGTACATGATGCAAGGGGTAAATTGTGATTTTAGCCCCTATGGACGGAAGAAGCTGGCGAGTTATAGATTTCCTTAGTGTAGAAAGTCGTCTGAAAAATGTTCTGTTTCCCGTACTCCCTGCATGCGCCAGCATAAAAGTGTTACCGAAACTTCGCGTGCAAGGGAATGTGTCTCACTGTCCTGCCAAGTGCGCAGGTGCAACTGTGCCTAAATGAAAACAAAGCTGCAAGAACACAAAATGACCTGCAACCAACTACACGCAGCCGGTGGCTTGATTGATTGATTGTGGGGTTTAACGCGCCAACGCAACGCAGGCGATGAGGCGCGCCGTAGTGGAGGGCTCCGGATTAATTTTGACTACCTGGGGATCTTTATCGTGCGCCGAAATCTCGTACACACGGGCGTTTTTGCTTTTCGCCTCCATCAGAAAAGCGGCCGCCGCGGCCGGGAATCGAACCCGCGACCTCGTGCTCAGCAGCGCAACGCCTTAGCCACTGAGCCACCGCGGCGGGTACGCAGCCGGTGGCTTCTTACATGATAATACATGGGCCTGCTAAATAAGGCAGGATAATTATACATAATTGCAGTATGATCGTCTTGCGTATCGCTATTGTGATAAAACGAACACTACAGCAAGCAGACTCTACACCGGAGGCAGGCAGCAATTTTTCGCCAACTAGTCAAGTTTATGGCTTTCGATTAAATTGACGTTATTTGTGTGGGAATCCTTCACGCTATTTCTAGTAAGATCCTTACAATGTCACAAAATGAAGTGTAGAGAAATGTCGCGTCTTTGTGCGTGTAAAAACGGAAGAAAAACGAAAGCGCGTTTAATGCGGATCAGGTGGCCTGTGATCATCAGGGGCGTAGCAGCGCCAGGAACTCGTTGGCGGAGTGGCACTGGAGCAGCCGCTCCTTCCACGAGATCAGCTCGTTGAAGATGGGCTCCTCCATGCGAGCTCGGTGGGCGGGGACCTCAGTGCCGAGCTTGTGCAGAACGGTGTCCACCACTGCCCCAAGCCACGTCACGTTGCCGAAGAAGCGGGCTGGGCCGGAACTAGCGGCGCTGCATCATTACACGGTGGCACATTCCGTAGGGCTCAATTCTGTAGCCAACAAGGTAGCTTCTGGGTTCAACTTGCATTTGGGAAGTTTGCATGGCTTTACCATGAACACAATGCACGAGCTTGGTTCGTTAAAAAAGCTGCTTTGTCCCGACTTCAGTGACACCAATATTGTCGCAAACTTCAATCAAATAATCGAGACATAAAACAAAACTGATTCCGAAGTGGCCACACCCCAACCACTTTTCGGTGACTTTCTCTATGACGTCACACGATATTGCTTCAGCGAATGGCGGCCGCCGGCCTTAGCCACCGCCAAGAAACATCACTCGAGTATTGTCGCGGGGCGCCCCTAGTTTTGTTTTGTTGCATCTACTGAATGCCGCTTGCAATCGCACGTCATATCTGTATTTTTACTGCAGGCATATACTACTTCACTCCCCCGCATATAACCTTACTGTAGAGCGAAATTTGAGTTTGCTCGATGTTTCCGTTTTTATTTGTAAAAATGCCTTTCGTAGACGGAATTCAGCTGGTTGAGTTGCCAAAGGTTAGTTCTTTCCACTTAGGCAAAGTAGTATTTCATTTCATTTCGTTCCATTTCATTTATTCTATCCTTAAAGGCCCGAAGGCATTACATAAGGGGGGGGGTCATGAAACAGTGTTTACAGAAATACAACAGAACCTAAATATTGTTGAAAACAGAAAAAAACATGCAAGAACACAAAAGCACTAGAGCCCCACAGTTCAAAACATTGGCTAAGGTAGGAGCATCGCAAAACAAGTGTTACATAATTTTACTGAGTTAACAATTGGACGAAGCAGAGCACAATGATTAAGTTGAACAATACATCTTGAACAAAATATCTGTTACAGCAGTAGAACTTGAAGGTTAACCTTGAGTGAGAATATCTGTTTCTAGTTTATCTCTGAAACGTTTATTATCAGTGAATGTGGCGATATCATCGGGTAACGCGTTTCATAGTGTTACAGCGTTAGGAAAAAAGGAAGAGCTAAATGCTGATGTACTTCCGGTAATGTGGCTATTAGACGACTGTGATTTAAACGGGATGAAGGGCCCTTTAGATTAAAAATACAATCATCGACCAGGGAAAAAGCTTCTGGATGTGTAAGGCGGGTCCGCATCACACCAGCGATTCTGGCTTTAGATTCTCTTCACTTAGGGGTGCCCCCTGAATGAATGGCGCTTAGCTGCACGATATACAGACATGAGACCGAATGGACGAGACCACAACTTCGCGCTGTTTTTTGTCGTTGTTCTCAAAGTGATAAGAAGCAAATCCTGTGCATTTCAGCAATGAGCTTGGAGTGACATAGGGAGTCAAACTAGATTGAGGGACTGTATATAAACGTGCCAAAGGATAAATTTCCAACTGGCCCCTACATTCAGTGAGATGCATCCCAACTCACTTGATATCTCGAAATGTGTTCCCAGGCTAACTATCGAATGACAGCGAAATGGGGGCAGCTCTCCACATGCAACAAGTCGCTTTGAAGATGGCTGGGTATTGAGAGTCGAAAATTAGACTATGATAAAGAACTGTCTTCCAAAAGAGAAAGCAAATCACAATTAACACACGCTTTTAATGGCAACGTGACAAGGGATAGCCTACACTCACACGTTTGATTAGTTAATAGTGCGAAAAACAATGACAGGTCACGCGCTGTAAACACGTTAGAGAATACAAAGCAGCCCAAAAAGCGAGGACTAAGAGTGAAGCAAGCACAGACAAGCGCTGATCACTCTTAGTCATCGTGTTCTTGCCGCTGTTCTGTATGTTCAGAATTAACCAACTGCCCCCACTTCATACGTTAAAGATCCCAAGGAATCTGTGCTCCACCGCCTGGCATTGCGTTTTTTCATACGCATTTTTATCTTTACATGCGGTGTATGGGCACGCAGGACAATTTTTAACCCAACTTTTGCCCGCCTTTTACCTTCTGACATTTACACTTATAACTGTAAAGCCTGCGTTGGTGAATGTTTCTGATTTTTTGAGGTTTGGGTAACCGAGCCGATCACGCCGAGGAAAAATCTGAGCACTTCTCGCGCACTGGGATGGGGAGGGAGCGGATGGTGTCGTATAGACACATAATTATTAATTACAGATTGGAAAGGGTTAAGTATCCCCCCGCTTACTGCACTCTCAACAAATGATATTCTTGTGAATGTAAGCTATGTACGGGCAGGGCAGACCTACGCCATATTATTTGGGAACGTCCCCACGAGAAGAACCCGTTAGGTGCTTCGTTACTAATTAAGACTGAAGAGCAGTGGGAGATCGTTCTGTGCAGCTCCGACCCGGACGTACAGATCCGGTCGGTCCAACTGGCCGAAGACGCCGCCGGAGCCCATGGACTTCTGGCCGCCGTCTGATGGGGCTGAAGAGGCTCCGCCTTTTTTGCTTCTAAACCATGTTGGACAAATAAATGTTGTTTCTCTTCTCTCTCTCTCCCTATCAAACTATCTTCTAAATAAAAAAGCCTGAAAAGAAAACGCCTCAACACAAAAATAATAATTGGGAATGCCGTTGGCGCCCTATACATAATCCTTCCAATGGTTTTGCTCGTTTCCTTGCACCTAGAAATTTTCAAAAAGGGTGATCGACGCTGTCTAGACCGACATCGGGGCCTCGCGTAGTCATTCACACCTGGGTTGAGTAACTCTGTCTTCAAACTGGTCCGGATGAACGCCTGTTGTGGAACGAGCAATACTAATCTATACTAAACTCCCATGATTCCTGCACGAGGACGTCACCCTGCTATGTAGTCTCAGTGAGTCATCCACCTGAGCTAACACTATGTCGCCATGATTTTAGCTGTCTGCCCTCAACAACTGTGCTTGTTGAGGAATGGGATTTGTGGACGTTTAGCAGCGATGCTGTTTAAGATAGCTTTGGGTCGGCGAACGTGCGCAGGGAATCCTCGCCGAGTGATGACGCTTTCTCGCGCGCCGGCACGGCTCTACCTTGGAGATCACTGTGTTCAGCGTTGGTGGTGCGATTTTTTACGTGCCATTCTCTTTACCAGTTCAAGTGCTTTCGCGCCTCAAGTGGGACGCACAGACGCCGAATTCGCGGAGCCGGTTGCCGCCAGTTCTAGCGGATAATGACGGCGTCCGCTTTGAGAGAGGTGTGAAAGCCTGTGGAAAAAATTATGCGGCCTGACAGTCGTGAAGAACTGCAAGCGGCAAATACGGAAATTCATGCGAGGTGCAACAGCCGGTCTCCGACGAAGGCAGAGATGGGGTGACAGAAGAAGAGCGTCACACCCGTACAAGGGGAAGCGCGGTGCGAAAACCGCCGCGCCTCCACTAGACACCTGTTGCGACGACTTTTGTCCCATCCCGAATATCGTGTCGGCGAAGCGCCGGTGAAAGCAAGTTGCAGGAGAACAGTAGTTAGGAGCTCCCGTACGTTGTGCATATTTTAATGTGCGAGCGTGGATTGCTCGTCGGGGACCTAGTGATATCACCACGCCTACAACTTAACCGAGTCTCGATACATAACCATGCTACTGGTCACCTTTCCGAGCATACAAGCAAGGCAATACGCATAAACGTAGTCGAACCAATAACAAGCTAGTCGGCGCCGCCACATCACTGCATGCCCAGTCTTCGCGGAAGTAGTGCGAAGCTGCCAAAATTTGTTTGCGGTACACGAAAGCGCCCGCAGCGGTGGCTCAGTGGGTAAGGGGTTCTGCTGCTGAACCAAAGGAATATGCATGTAGAATATATGCATATTCCTTTGGAATATGCATGTAGTGGAATATGCATGTAGAATACATAACAATGCCAACGGCATGCTCAGGTATTTGCGCTGGAACTTCTACTTCGTGCCGTCAGATGTTAAATTAACACTTTATAAGTAATTCGTTCGTCCAAAATTAGAGTACGCCTGCGCAATCTGGCATCCCGGCAAAGTCACGCTCACCAAATCCATTGAAACCATTCACAATCGTGCGACTCATTTCATTTTATCAAACTATAGCCGTAATGCCAGTGTCACCTCAATGAAATCTCTTCTTGGCCTGCCTGACTTGTCGGCACGTCGCAAATATCATCGTCTTTGCCTTTTCCAAAAAAATATTTTTCCATATCATTCACCTGAAAGACCAGCTTATCCTTCCGCCTACATATATTTGATCCCGCATAGACCACCTAAACAAAGTTGGTGTTCCTTCTTGTCGCACTAACCTTTATAATGATTCTTTCATCCCAAGAACCAGCGTTCACTGGAACCATTTTCCCGCCTCCACTCCTGCCATCTCAGAGCATTCCCAATTCAAGACTGCCCTACAAAACCTCATTTGGTAGTGTGTAATAATGCTATGATGTACTACCATTGCTGGATGTCATAGTTCTGTACCCCCCCCCCCCCCACACACACACACACTCCTTTCTGTAGTGCGACTTGGCCCTGAAATATTGTAAATAAATAAATAAATAAATGAATAAAAGGTGACAGGTTAGATAACGTGGCGCAATGGCGGCTTTCCAGGTGAAGGCCTAAAACGAAAACGCCAGTTTACTGAGATTTCGGCGCACGTTGAAGATCCCCAGGAGGTAACAATCATTTCGGAGCTCACACTACGGCGCACCTAGTGGCCTAGGTGTGGCTTCGGCGCTTCAAATATGAAAAACTTGACTTTGTTCACGATACCTTGCTCTCTTCCCACCAGATAATGTGTTAGCTAAGCACAGGGGCAGCGCTGTTGCGTTCCGCATTAGCCCTCCAAAGCTGCAGACCACACTTCTATCCTGACGATATTGCTCTTACGGCTAGCCTAATCTGGTGCCCTTCCAACACTTATGACTCGAATAAACTCGTCAATAGCCTACATTACCAGTGAGTCTTTTCTGTACTAGCAGTACATGAACAAGATTTTGTTAGGCACGAGCCTGTAGCAGGCCGCACTTCTTAGGCTCCCACTCTTACAGGTAAAGCGGCTGTATTAAATGGTACACGCAGAGTTCAGAGAGAGCCTATCTCCTCTCCATTACAAACACGTCCTGTTATATTATTATCTAAGACGCCAAATCCCGGGAACAAGGAATCCGCACGTCGCGTCGGAACAGTGAGTCTGCAGCTGCTGCAGTGAAACTGAATGAAAACATTGGTTAGCCTAGGACGTTAATGTAAGTGGAAGCAGGGGCATCGGGAAAAGTGTCGCTCGTCTTTCGTTTAGTAAAGAGGGATTGGTTGCTAGCAATAACATATCTATAAATTTAGCCATATTAAGCACACATAGGAGTGCCTGACGTAACTTTGATGAGCTATCTTTTGTGTGACGGTTGCACGTAAGTAAAATCGCAATTGTCAGCTGATTTCATATTTTCATCGTTACCCCAATAGTTTTACACGTCGCCGGCTGCGAAAACATTTCAGGTACCTGCCGTTCGAAGAAGGGCTGCCGAATGCGCCTTCGTCCTGGGAGGGTGCTTCGTCCTTCCCATCTGCAAGAGCGATGTTTAAATGCAGATTAGACAAAAATAAATAAAAAACGAAAATAAATTTGAATTAGTAATTTTGCTTCTTGGAACTTGCTGCAAATTTTACTAAAAAAAATGACAGAAAGTTTGCCTGTCGCCACACACGGAAAAAAAATGACAGAAAGTTTGCCTGTCCCCACACACGGACAATTAGAAGGGGATGACAAGGAGTAAGTAGAGCTGTGGGAAGAGCTCATCTATAGGGAGAAAGAAAAGCGTGCCAGTCACCAGCATTTATTTACCCATTAGCAGAAGCTTTCTTTGCTCACATGGACACCAGCCGGTCGCTGTCAACCTAGCGAGCAACCGCTACAGGAGAACCCTGCCATAAAAAAAAACGTGTTTTGGTGTACCGCAGGATTAGCAGGCCGGGTCTCAACAACTGTGATTATGCAAGAAATATTTAACGGAGATTCTACCAACTTACCCGTAGGTGCTATGTGAGCTCGGGACCTGCCATTGAAGTTTGAAGAAAATCCGAAATTCAACGTAAACACAGAATTGATTTGGTTTATTTGTGGCAGTAGCAGGGGAAGTACCCTTCTGACCTACAGGGAGCGCATTCCACGGCATGCTGAAGGACACGAGCTTCAACAAATCCCGAAAAAATTCCCGGCTGTCTCCACAAAATTGAAACCTGGGGACGAGCGAAGCATGCAGTGTATAAGTGTATTCTTAGCGCCTTGGCGCCTTTTCCCACGGATATGAAACCATTGGGGGGTAGAGGTATACAGCTTTGCTTGAAGCACGAAGCGTCCTAGTGCGAGGCGTTGGAAAACGAGTGCCCCGGTGTTTTATAACCCTGACTGCGGGGGCGACGAACCACGACGACGAGAGGAGACGGTGACACACCGAGCACCTAAGAGGGTTCGCACCTGAAACTTGCTACAAGGCTTAGGCTAAGACTCCAGGTGCATAGTTTACAGAAACAAAACTAGAAAAAAAAATAACACAGCACACTCTTCTCCTTCTAATCCCCAAAAACACCCAGCGGAAATAAAATATTGGAGTATATATTTCTGCACTTATAATTGCGACAATACAGTATTTGCGATTGCATTTCCAGACGTTTGCCAATATCCATGCAGTACACGTGCATACGGCGAGGCCAGGTATGCATGCATGTCGTGGGCGCGCTTATGCGAACATGCTTTATCCAGACCGAAGTAACACTGCGCCCGTAAGATGCGTGCGGATAAAAGTACTCCCGCAATGTCCTCCGGGCACCCTCTAAGCTGCACTATCGTGTTCACTACCTCACCGTACAGCCTCCTTTTGTGCGGTTAACGTAGGCCCTACGCGGTGGGTTAAGGGAAGTCTGTACGGTTTGTTAGGTACTGGCAATCATGCGTGTGGAATGGCAGAATAATAAGGTGCGCCTTGTAAAGGCTCTTATAAACTCCCCCACGTTCCCTGTCGACCGGTACAACACGCATTCTCCGGTCCTTCTGGACGACACGCAGAATGATACTTTTGTGAAGTAGCTTTTGTTACCCAACGCCCATCTTGCTTTCAGCATGGGCCAGCTGTGTCGATGCAGTCACAGTCGTGACATGTTTCGGTATTTTGCCTCGGTGAAGCAATAACCGAACTGTCCAACGTGAGGTTCAGCAGCAAATAAGACTCTCCCCACGTGACTTTTGACTGGAGGACTAGCTGCTATTTTGTCATTCTTCATGCACCGAGCATAGGAACAGGACAAAATAACCGGTTTCTTTGGCAATTATAGACTTGAAGACAACTGCATTAGCATGCCTTCTTTAGCATTATTGGGCAAGCAACTCGAATATCTGACTGACCATCAAAGAGGGAAGATTGGAATCTTGAGGTGTACTTATTATAGCAGAATCGACAATTCGACTAGTTGACACCGGTTATACGACATTTTAAAGTAGCCCACTAAACACCATCGCAATAAGGAAAGAAGGAAATAAACAAAGCACCGCGGTTGTTTGGCTATTGGTTTCTTTTGTCCGTGTTGAGTGCGCTACATTATTATGTATTATCCTTGCTCTGGTTGTGTATGTATTCACTCTTCCTATTAAATCTTTTATTTTTAGTCTGCAGTCAGTCTGGGTCTCTTCTTTTGTATTCTATTCTCGTGCGCTGTACATGAAGACTGTCTTCACACATATAGAACTTTGTAGCGACCATCATAGGTGCCGGAAAACCTTGCCGATACTAGCGTCAACGTAGAACATAGAACAAGGGCAGCACACTCGCCTCGTCCTCGGCCGTCAGCAACGGAAAACGAAAGGCATCCCGCCACCTGTGCCTTGAGACCGGCGCAGTCGACCGAAATACCTGGCCGGTCACGAATGCGGTACTCGATGGTAGCGGCATCGGTGACGAGCACGAGCAGCTTGTCGGCGTCCACGCTTTCGATGCGGAAACTCAACGCCTGCTCGGCCACGGCTAGGCAGCACGACGCCTGTTCTATCAGGCTGCGCCCCTGCACTGCACTGCGAAGCTGGAACGCATGAAGGAGGTTCACGTCGGTTACTGCCGACGCGTAACTTTCATTTTCCTGTTGCACGCTACGGCTCACGTCGCCTGTAGATGACCGACAAGTAGAATCTTGTTATAAGCCCTCCAACTGCATTTTTAACAAAAATACCACACTATCAAAACTGTCCTGTCCCTTCACAGGGTTTCAGTGTCTGCAGAGCGTATCGCAAATTACCGCGCGTTCACTTGACATTGTCGCTATTAGAGCACCAACATGTCCAACGACATAGAAGTCAGTTGATTCATCTTCGAAAATTAATCCTCTAAATTTCCGTATATTTCTTTCTTGGGGCTAGGAATTTGTTGTTTAAAACTCTGTCTATTCGAAGAGAGAGTAACATGAGAAGTGTGAAAATCACAATGAATTTTTTAAAGATTGTAAAATTTTTTGGTAAGTGTAAGGTTCACTCACGAGGCCATTGGCCACGCGCCCCGGCCTGGTGCGTGAAAGGACAGACCCCCGCTGCTGGGTCTAGAGGCACTGCACTGCCAACACTACAGTGTGGTCGTCGTGAATTCGCTGCGGCACGTTCGGGAGACGGCTTGTCTGGATGCCGAGAATGCCGCGGCGAACAACGAAGGGGTAATTGTCGTCGTATGACGGCACGGCAGCGGCGGCTTTCCCGCAAAATCTCTTTGTCGCACGCCACCGTAGGAACGGCTGCTTTCGGTAGTCGCCGCGTTTCGCCTCCACCCTTCGGAGTCATGTGTACTCGCCGCCGCGTGCTTGCTCGCCTGCGCACAGGCTTTTGACCCGAAGGTTGTGGCGCCTAATTGAATATTCGGCAAATGGCTGAACGACAGCTGTTTGCGTGAATTTGGGCCCTCCCTTACGCGTGTACGGACGATAGAAGGGCGTTCTCGAGAGGGAGTAATACCGAGGTGTTATAAGGCCGAACTTGGTCGTTAAAGAGCGTTCTTGTCTGAGCTACCAGTAAGGCAGTTCCCAGCGAGACATGATTCTCGGCCGTTCAAGCTACGTTGGAATTTGTGAGCCCCCTAAGCGAGAGATAGACTTGAGGATCGCGTCGGTAGTTAAGGACGCAGCTGTTTGCCGGGAAACTAGACGGGTTCTGCGGCGGGAACAGAGTCCCGGCCATCGCCGTCACGCGAGCGGTTTGTAGACACTCAGAGCATAGTCTAGAAAGACGTAGTTGAGGCTTCGAGTGACTCGTGCGCACTTGGAGCTATAGCGTCTAACTGAAGTTTGAAGATTTTTCTTTACGTTACTAACGTACCCAGTTACTCTAATGTGAATAGTTGTATATAAACTTTTCGTTTTCCTTCTTTCAAATACAAACGCCTCGAGTTCGTCAATTCGGCCGCCCTCTCCGAGAACTTCAACACCATCGCCGTGCGAGCCTCCTGCCAAATCAACCGGAGCCAGGTCGCTTGGGTTCCTGATCGGCACCGGACTTCGGGGAAACGAACACATCAATCTTTACTCTCAGGTTTTATGAAAGCGCTCTTCTCTGCCCTTCAGGCTCGTCATCCGTGGTCATTAAAGGGACACTGAAGTGAATTCACCAATGACCCTTAATCACTAAAGACCCTAATGACCTAATAATTTTGAATGTTAATGCAAGAAGCCTACTCAATAGATTTCCTAGCTTTGCCTCCCTAGTGTCAATGTTTTCCTCCACACATAGTAGGTGTTACTGAATCTTGGGTTCATGAAGGCGTTTATGACTACGAGATAACTCCACCCGGGTAAGTCCTAGTTCGCAATGATCGACAGACTGGCAAAGGGGGAGGGGGCTTTGCTCTTTTGGTCGGACTTGAAGATCTCTGTTTTGCCTGTGACTGTAGATGTTGTATCGATATGAGGCAAGCTTTACTTAAACAAGCATCAGCTCATGGTTGGTGTCTGCTACCGCCCACCAGGCATCTCTGTCGATCTAATACGCAATCTTAATAGTTATATTTGTACCCACAATATCGATTCATCTAATATCTCTATGGGAGATTTCAATGTACGCGAAATCCATTGGCCTTCTCTGACACCGTGCGTTACGAAACCTGGCGTCGGCCGAGAACTAATAAATTTTTCACTGCCGCATAACTTGGTGCAGTTGGTTAATGATGCCACCCGACTGGGCGCATTTCTCGACCTAATGTTTGTAAGTTCTGACATTGCTGAAGCAGGATTTTTATGTCAAACTAGCGAAGGTATGTCGAATCATAAGGGGGTAATCGTGACGCGGTCCTATCCTGTGCTCAAACCCTTGTATTCGTTCACAATGTTCCCGGAGGCGCATCAAGAATCTGAGGCGCACCAAGAATCCTGATAAACCCGATAGTGTTAACAAGTTCCCGAAAGCTAAAAAACAACTTGCCGCAATCGTGGCCTCTGCAAATGATTTCTTTCTTTGGCATACACTTACACCCTCTACAAAAACGTAATCCTCGTAAATTCTGGACAGCAGCTCTGCCTAGTAGCTGGTCTCACTCGTCATTCTTGATTAACGGTGATACCCTTAACGGTGACCACAGAATCTCCAATTGGTTAAATACTTACTTCCACACTGTATTTTCCGTTGATAATCATGTTACCCCTGCCTCTAACTGTCCTTCCGATATCGGCGCCATTTCAGATCTAACTATCAGTCATGCGGTTGTTTTGAATCTTATTCTGAACCTACACGCAAAACAAGGCAATGGCCCTGATGGGATTTCAAATTATTTTTTAATTAGCCATGCGTTACGGAAATCTCGTTACCTTGCCATCATATTTCAGAAGCCTTTGTCTTCGGGTTTTCTTTTCCGATGGCTGGAAATTGGCTAAGGTGCGGAAGGTTTATAAGTCTGCTGATAAGCAGACTCAGCGAACTATCGTCCCATCTCGCTGACATCCGGCAAATAGTTGGAGCACATTATTTATAAACATGCAATCGACTTTCTTCAGCTAATAATGTTTTATCCAACCTGCAGCATGGTTTCCGAAGGGGATTCCGCACTTTAACTCAGCTAACAGAATTTACCGACCACATTTCTTCAAGTCTTGATTCCGGTAATAAGGTCGACGTAATATTCATCGACTTCTCAAAAGCTTTCGACGCTGTTCCTCACTCTTAGTTGCTTAATAAACTCGGCGAGATCCCAAAAAATTCCAGTGTAGTAGATGTAACTGCCAATTTTCTGTTCAATCGCTCCCAGTACGTTAGCTTGCACTCGGGCAAATCCCCTTTAGTTAAAGTCACATCAGAGGTACAACAAGGGTCAGCCCTTGGTCCTTGTTGTTTCTGGTCTTTATTAATAGCTTGTCACAATACATTCCCTGTAAACTACGCATCTGCGCCGATGGCTGTGTTTTGTACAACCCCATTACCTCCGTTTCAGATGACCACCTTCTTAATGACTCGTTGAGTGCCTTTTGCACTTGCTGTGATACATGGGAGATGAATATCAATTTCCGTAAAACAGTCTCAATGACCGTCAGCACCAGAACGCAGACTTCCGTTTCCAACTACTCTTTCAATGGCTTAATGCTCCGAAGGGTTTCAGATTATATGTTGGTGTGATTTTTACTACTGACCTCTCCTGCTCTACACATACCAATTCAGTCTGCACCAAATCTCTTATTAAAAAACTTGGTCACCAAAGACGCATTCCCAGAACATCCCCACAGAAAACTAAAATACAAATGTACAAAACAGTATTTCGTCCGGTTCATTACTATGTCTCCATCATTTGTTGTCCGTATAAATAAAAGGAGAATTCAAACAAATTGAATTCGTCCAACAAAAGCAATCCATTTCATTTATCGCCGCTATGAACGTACTTTTTCGCCTACATCCCCCTTCCAACTTTAAACCTTGCCTCTTTTCTACGCGACGCGATATCGATGCGCTTAAATTCTTGCGCGGTATCGTACACTCAATTAACCTCTTTTCCGATAACAGCTATCTTACGTATGCTATTCCAACCATAACTCGAAATAATCATGTCCTAAACCTTACCCCATTTCAGGCACATCCCAATTTATTCAAATTTAGTGTTTTTCTAAGAACGACAGAACAGTGGAATTTACTGCCGGGTCAGATTAGGACCACATCGATAAATCAATGTCAGCTGTTTCTTGAAAGTCGTCTTTAATCAATCGTTCTTTGCTTTGTTGTGTTGGTATGAGCGCCCGTTCCTCCAGTGCGCACTCATTGGCTGTATAACGATGCTTCTATGTGCATTGGCGTCTACAGGATCGGGTTTTTGTTCTGAATGGAATTGCAATGTGTGAATGGTTGTACATTGTATTTTTTGTTCCCAGAAATGATGCACTTCCACTCGATGCTCTGTATTTCACCCACTCCTGCTCTAACACTTAAAGGGCTGCAGTTTGTACAAATAAAATAATAAATAAATGAATAAATATAAATAAATAAATTTATCGAGCTGTTGGTTTTGCTCTCAGTTCGTGGAATGGCTCGAAAAAACACACTTTGCATGGTTTATCCGGGCGATAGGGAGGTACGTATTTATTTTATAAAGGCTGAAATGAAAAACAACTTATCATGCCTAGTTTGTGGCAGCCGCACCAAATAACAGTACAAGGTGCTACATGAATACAAGGTGCTACGTGTTAAACGATATCTAAGATTAGAATTCAAACCTGTTTCGTTTTCGGTTCTGTGAAACAACGTGCTTGGCATCCGAAGTTATCGCTGGATAAGCATTCTCGATATCTTAGTACAGGCCATACCGCGCTTCTGCCATGCTGTCGACTGTACAGTTCGCTAGATATTCCCTTTACCCCCATTTTTGGAGCTTGGCTGGCTCCTGTCTGTACCGTAAGAGGTGTGCTCACACCTGGCAAAGGGTCTGCTAAATCAGGAGCGTTCACGCAAGGAGTCCTTGCTTATGGCAACACCACGCCAACCAGAACTCGTCACTAACCTGCGCGTCAGTGTCAGTCTGCTCGCGTTAGGCAAACTCGCTCGTGGAGCGATAAACGTCACAGCGCAAAAATTCTGAATTAAGTGTAGAAAACATTGCCCAAACACAAATAAATCAACTTGAAATACGTGCGTCATCGGAAATTCGAACTCCCGAATAGCAAAACAATGCACCTGGTAATGCAGATCACTTGGCCATAAGTTCACATAGCCATTTTACATTTTGGTTTAGTTTGAGCAATCCATGAAACTTAGAAGCCTATTTCTTGAATAGCGCTCTTGCACTAAGGGTCCCCCAAAATTTCGCAAATATCTCGTCTCAGCGACTGCCTTCGTTAGTCGAAAAAGCATTCGCAGAAGGGTGGCCGTGCTGCTGACCGCTGCGCTAGTTCAACCCCCGCAAAAGGTGCCTCCCACACCTTGGGTTTACGGTGCACCCGAAAACGTTTCGTTAACTTTTGTTTCCTTGTGCCGCTATTAACTTCCCTGATTCTTCTCCCCCATTCATTTGTCATCAGATTTTATGCAGGCGTACCAGTCAACGAAGCGTCGCATGTGCGTTTCTGTAGAGCGACTTGGACTTAGACCTTGATACAGTCTACAAACAAACAAACTAAAGGCACATTCTTTCTGGCACAAACGTGGCTTGGCTTAGTTTCAACTAAGCGAACCAATATAGACAAACCGCCGGCGGCCGGCCGACTAAACGCTGGACCGACTGATTCTCTCGGAGGGTCGCCGAGCCGCCCAGTAGCGCAGTCAAGCCAAGCCATCTTGTTTTGACGGCATACGAAACGCCACAGGAAATCGGCAAGAAGGATGCAGATAGGAGACCAGCATTTACGAATTATTTTTCAACTGAATAAAGTCACGTAAACGCAGCGAGAGTAGCCGAAATATGGCCAGGCGCCTCCAGACTACAATTTGCGTTAGTCATCCCGCAATTTTTATAAATCACTTCAGTGTCGCTGCAAAATGTGATAAACACTAGATCGCAAAGTTAGCACGAAAAGCTGGCCTTGAAGTATAAATTTAGCAAATTTTGTCAAACCAAATATGAAAATTTCCCCTGAAGTATCAAATGCAATGCTTTTTATTTGATATAACAGCCCAAGGGCAGTCTTTTACGTAACGCATGAAGTATGGCTATCACGCCAAAAAACAATCGTGGATCTACATGTTCAGCGTAACATGTTCGCAATAATCTCTTTGTGTGCAAAGTGGTTTTACGAAAAAGAGCGAACTCTTTTAATTGCTTTATAGGTGGTTAAGAAGCCGCTCGCAATTGCTTTTAATATTTATGTTGGCATAATGCATTGCGTAGTGTGACAAAGGGCTCAGTTTTTGCAGCCTGGCCGACAACCCGCCTACTTTGATGCGTTCAGTAGTGCAGGGCAGAAAAACAATATCCAAGTTATTTTGAAGAGTGAACAATATTTCCAGGTGCGACATCTGGATATAAAAATGCGCCGGTGCGAGAAGTTTTTTTACCAAAAAACTAAAAGCGTTACAAAAAAACTAGATAGACTGGGCAAGATTTTACTTAGGTCCAAAGCGCCGGGATTGGTGCTTTAAAATACCAAAGTTTTAAGGACACCTTCTACCTTATACAGTAAAATCTCGTTGATTCGGATCTCACGGGACCGGGAAAAATGTCCGAATTATCCGAATGCCGAATTAATGAATGAACAGGAAAAACAACATTAAAATCACGTTGGAGAAGCATACCTTTATTTGCTGAAGTATTTTGTAATAGTCGTCTGCTTTTTCGCGCAGATTCCGCAGACAATTTTTCTTAACTCTTCCATGTGGCCAACAGCATTCAAACTGTCGGAACTGCTCAGGCAAACGTCCTCCAATATCAAAAGCGCCTCCGAGACTTCTCGTGAGGTGCGATGAGGTCGCGGCTGCACCTCCTCGCATGACTCCTCATCAGAATCGTGGTCTTCCTGGGCGCCCGTGACATCATTAATAATCTCTTCAACGGTCAGGAGACCAGCATTTGTCCGAATTAAGCGGTGCAATGCCGAATTCTAACGAATTAACGAAGGTTTGGTCCCATAGACTAACATGCGCTTTGGCCGGGACTAATTGAGCCGTCCGAATTATCTGGATTTCCGAATTAACCAGCTTTTACTGTATAGTAATCGTATTTTCGCAGTGTACGGTGACCTACCTTTAGCCCTTGCGTATTAAATGTATTACAATAATATGAAAGTTGAAAGTCGAAATTTTGTGGCTGCAACATGTACAGGAACGACTAGCACAGTTGTCGAGGAGAAGGGTCAATTATGCACTCCCAACTTGAAAATTTCCTTATTAATGAAAAGAAATGCCGGTAAAGGGAAGTGCGATTTCAACAATGCCCACCCTAAACTATAACAAGCAGAGATATAAAATTTTGGAAGGGTATTGTTATCCTGGCATTGGTGCTGAATATGGCGGAATTTTTAAAATTGCAATGCCCGCACAGATGCATAATTATTTGTGCTTACAAGTGTTACCCATTGAAATTCCAACACTTCAACCTTAGGAATCTATACAAGTCAAGCGGTAAGACGGAGAATCAAGATCTTTAAATATGTCTTATTTCGCCCTACTCGTACGCGAAGCTGTTTCCCTTTGGTGCTAGCGAGTGCTAAGGCGGTTCACTTTGTGAGAGATGTGATGGCCTGCTGGCAAAACGATTCGGGCCATCCAGTCAGAGAACTTTCAAGGAAAAGCTAGGAAATCCATCTAGTCCGCAACAAGCAAGAGACGAAGCGAGAGATGACGCGACAGAAGAAAACCCTCAGTGCCGGAGAGGAGAAAGCGTGGCGCGAACCCCGCCGCGCCGCTACTCGAGAACGAATGCGGCGACTTTGCTCTTATCCCGAATATACCGCTGGTAAAGCGGCGCCAAACGTGAGCGTGCTGTAGAAGATCTGGAGTTACGAAATCGCGTACATAGTACATAATTAATGGCCGAGTGTTGGTTGCTCTTTGGATGGCTAACGACGACATCCCGGAGAAAACTTGACCCAGTCTCGAAGCATAACCACGGAGCAAACTTGGCCGAGTCTTCAAGTATAACCACGAATAAAGTGAGGCGAACCAGGCGAAATGTACATAAGAAGAACTTGCTGCTGGGAGAGTTTGTGTGAACTTTGCGACATGAATTCAGCGGTAAAAATGGGCGAACACAAGAAAGAGGACAGGACAGGCGCTATTGAACAACTGGTTATATTGCCATGAGGTGCAACGATACATATAGGAAAAGGAAGGCGAAAGACGCGGATATGAGCTGGGCGCAGAACTTCACTAAACAACTTAGGAACCTAAGGGAGGGCGGTATCAAACCATCTCATTACACAGGCATACAGAGATATAGAGGTGTCCCTGACTCTATCACCTCCGTTTTTCGTTATGTGATAAGTTTTCAAAAGTCGTCGGGCTGTTTGGTCCCGGCTTCTGCCTAGAATTTTGGCCTGTCGAAACATCGACTCACACACCTTGCTTTTTTGCAGGAAGATGAAATATGGCGCTCTATCAACAGTCTTTAAATGTTGCGCATGCTGTCTGAAGCTGTCATGAATGCAGCGGCCGGTTCACTCGATGTGCCACCTGCCGCGTTTCAACGAAATGTCATACCCGACTTCTTTGGCGCACCGCACATACGGATTGGCATGCTTCTTTGAGCCTCTCGTTTTTCTTGCCCGCTTGGTTGTGCGTGCGCAGACCTCCTTCTTTCTTTTCCTGTATATATCGTTGCACGTCATGGCAATAAAAGCAGTTGTTAGTTTGCGTTTGTCCTGTTTTCTTTCTTTTCTTAGTCCAATTTTGGCGCTAAAACCATTTCGCACGAATAAGGTTTGTGGGGCACCCAGCTCAATATTTGTGCAGTCTTCGCGCCACCACTACGGGGCTGCCCCATTTCTTTTAAGTGCAGAGCACATTAGGGCCTCGCCTTGTCTTCGTAGCTCGCTCGCTGGACCCAACCAGAGCCCCACAGCGTACTGTGGTAGCAGTTCGCCGTCGTAGAGGAGTCCCGCAGAGGCTTCGAAATCCAAGCAGGTTATATAGCCATTATTGTTCGCAACTCGTGAACCGCTGGCGCTTGTCGTACATCTCCCTGTTGTTTAGCGCGAAGAATACTGCGGGTACATTTGAGGCAAAATATGCGTAATTAACCAGCAGCGCCCGCGTTCATTTAGTTAGGAACGCTCGTTGGGTGGGTTTTCACAATAGTAAGAGAAAAAAGTGGCAGTGCAATGCCGGAACGTGCGGGAGAGAAAGCAAGAACAAAAAAAAAAAAAAACAGAACTCCCGCTGGCGCAGTTTCAGGCGGGGGGAGCGCGAGCACTGCGAAGGCGGGAAATTTGAATTGCATTAGACAAACATCCATTACATTCATCAGGAGAGGCGCGAGACAGGGCGGCGGAGATCGTGATGGGTGGTAGAAGGGAGCTGATAACGGCGCTACAGCCAATTATGTCGAATCAGTGCTCTGCATTTCCGACTTCTTTTACATTCAGTAGAACGGCTTTAATTGTTTTTCTTTTTTTTTGGCGTCTGTGTGACTAAGAGTTGAAAGAGCGTGGGAACACGGCTTTACAACGGAGTCGGGAATGCCAGTTCAAATGCCAAAACTGTAATTTCGTGGTTGCTACGCTCTTGTGAATATTTTTAATAATTCTGCAATTCTGCTGCTCAGAAATGGAATTGATTTTATTACAACGCACATCATTATAATGATTATGGCGCTAGCTTAGATAGGTCTTGTAAATTTATAATTTTTTACTCCATTACTAGTCGCGGGACTTGCAGTGTACAACTGATAGCTATATATTATACCACCAAAATGCTTTCAGCCGCCCTTTCAGATTCATACGTCACTTAGCGATCCGTGCTCACCGTTATCCGGGACAGCGGTTTCCCAGCGTAGCTCATCTCGAACACAATAAAATGTCGAGTCTCAATACACTGGTTGCTGCCTGCAGAAAAACGCAGGAAGGCATGACATGATGCTACACATGCCATGCTCTGTTCCACTGACACAAAGTTGGGAACCGTGCATTTTGTGTTCAGCCCGGCTTCACTGGTGCTGGTTCCTTGTGAAGAACTATTCACGATTTATACAAAAACCATTGCTCATGGAATAGTCGCGTAATCTTGAAGACGCTCGGTACAACCCAAATGACCGCGGTAGCTTTTGAAAAATACAGGAGTTTGTGCCTACGACTTCGTTCCCAAATCCACAAAAATGTTTTAAAACATGGCCGCGCAATAAAATATCTTCAAGATTTTGTAAAATTTTGATAGGTCCGTAGATTAATTCATTGATTTTTTGTAAGGTTTAAGGCGCCGACGCTACACAGGTGATGAGCCGCGCCATAGTGGAAGGCTCCAGATTAATTTTGGCCACCTGGGGATCTTTAAGGCGGCCGAAATCTTGAACACACGGGCGTTTTTTTATTCCGTCTCCATCAGAAAAGCGGCCGCCGTGCCGGGAATCGAACACACGTCCTCATGCTCTGCAGCACAACGCCATAGCCACTGAGTCGCAGCGGCGGGTTTTCAAAAGGTCTATGTGCACGTCCTTGGTTTGGGCGCATGTGTAAGTTTGCGTAGTATGCTTCAGAGATTCTACCTTACAGCATCAGCATAAACTCGGTAGTTGAAGTGCGGGTGTGGGTTTTTGATGTCCTATTATGTTTTCGGAGAAGCAGAAAATGTGACACTGGCACCGAGGTCTGAGGTCCAACCGCAAGGGACGATAAGAAGTGCATGGAGCGAAAACGTGCTATAGCTTCTCAAGGCCACTTCTAAAAACGTCGCATCACCCCGTTCCAATATTACGCAAATTCAACTCTTCCCCTTCAACCATCTTTCGTGTCATCTATCCCGCCTCCACTTAACAATATATTCCCTCGGAAGCAAAGGTCTGGGTCGACCTGATAGCACTGTGGAATTCTGTAACCATTGTACATAATAACAGTGCCCTACAGATAATAACGTTTGCTTGTAGTCCAACTAAATCACCGAAGATTGAGGAGCGGAATAATGAGAAAAAAGTATGACGATCAGCTCGACGAGATGTAGCGTACCCACAAAAAAGCTAATTCCTGTAAAAGTAGTTTTACGAAAAAGAAGACCGCTATGGTGGAGCTTTCAGTCTGAATCGAAGGACGTGCAGACCGACAGACAGAACAAAATTTTCGCTTTTAGAAAGTCCGAGAAAAACAATGCGATATAATAATGCTGGGAGGATGAGGACGGGCCGCACAATTATCACTGAATCGACTATGAGAGAGCGAGTTCGAAGGTCTTACCTTTCCATCGTTGAAAAGCCGCCAGCAATTCCACAGCGGGTCCTCCCGCGCCAGATGCTTCGGAACTCATGCTGTCGGCCAGGGATTCGGTGGAACCGACGCCACTCGGGTCGTTGCGGAGCAGCCATTCCGGGAAGAGGTCGAACACGCAAGCTATCCTGTGACAGACAGTGCAAATGGCGTGCGTAGTGTTCCTGAGACCGTTTTCCCGCCATGCTGAAAGAAGCTCCCATCCTGAGATGCCCATCACTTTTTAGCATCAGACAGTTAATACAGGATAAAGTTGAATGCAGTCCAGTAAACGGCAGAGCTTAATGCTCGAAACCAATCCGAACGGGCCAAACATATTGAAGGTTGCCTTCAGAGAAAGCGCACGACTCTTTAAAAAAACTTTGTAACACTTTTTTTAGCTTTTTTTTCAAAAAGTTGTGCTTGCATCATGTTGTCAACCAAGAGATCCAGTCCTTAGATATGGTGGTTTTAAAGCACCTCAGCTCAAAATTACTGATATATGCCCATTAGAGAACTGAGAAACTTCCTCAAAAGGTAATGTTCTCTTTCTCAGCCTTAACGTTTTTCGACCGTTCGAATTACGTCATTACAACAGCGAGGGGGAGCCACAAAAGCGAAGCAGAAATACAAGCCGTATCTGCTTCGACTAGCAAAATCCCGTAATGCCCCTTCGTGCTGGCCGTAACTATTCCTTTTGCGGTACAGTTACCGCCGGTACAACATTAAGTAACCGCACGAAAATAATTGGCCTAAGGCTAGATATTAAGCCTAAAGTGTCTAAACAAGTTAAAAGTGGCGCTCAGAGACAGGGTTGGCCTCGTTAAAAGAAAAATTGCTCTCATTTGTTAAAAGAACGTACAGACGAAGTCATGACGGATGCGTCAATTTCACTGCACTCAGTTTCTGGGGATTTGAGTCTGCACGAACATGCGGAATATTGCACGTAAATGTAATCCAGGAGCAGAAGAAGTGGCGAAGCATCTTAACGTTTTTGCTATGCCTGTTGACCGTCGCAAAGGCCTTCCCACAGTTGCACGCGCAGCGGCGAAATTGCGTGCTTTAGGTACATTCTTTGTAAATTTGTGCGTAGAAACACGTCTCTGTGAGTCCCAGCAAGTTTGTTCTATCTAAATTGTGTGGCGGTGTTTTTTGCGCATCGTACTCAACCGACTTCCAAGTAGATGAGCGTATAGCAGGGAAACCAACTGTACGATGCCTTGATATTTGCAGATCTGGCTGTCTCGCATTGCTTGTTTGCAGATCTGGCTGTCTCGCATTGCTTGTGTGTTTTGCAGTGAAGGGTACTAAATGGAAACCGTGTGTAATAGTAGAGACGGCGTCGACGATAGGGATGTTAAGAAGTACAACAAAGAAACGCAGGAGATGTTTGTGGGTTTGCACCTGACGGACGTCTGGCTGTGCAGCTAACTGCACCGTTGGGCACTTGGAGCACTGTTATAACGCAGTGAACGAACCAGCGACCTTTTCAGCTGGCAGTGGCTCTGGCTGGTGCTGCTTCAGCATCGTCTGTAAACAAAAGGACCTAAAAAGGAGCTTCCGAGTTTCTGCAAAAGGGCTGATCTCTGAATAGATATTAACATTTAGCGCGAGAAGTGCAGGCGTTCCTGCAGAAGGACACCTTGCGCAATTGTCCTGCTCCAGAATGCGTCTCACGCAAAAGCGGGCGAGTTGGCAGGGAAGCGGTTGGGGCGAAATGTCCCTTTCTCAGATTTCGTTAGGTAATGAGCGCGAAATATCTATCAAGGGGCTGCTTAACGACGCATGGAATTTCGTGCCGCTTCATTTGCCTACAGAATGGGAAATACGATCAACAAAGAAGTACAAAAATATAGGCGCATAGCCTAAAATGCAAGCTTCATTGCCTTGTTCCTGGATTTAGAAGCTCCGCGGATGTTCGTCTTTTGAGGATGCTTGAGAATATAAACTACAACTATACCGAATGTCTTCTCAAAGAAAACACGCTGCATATTTATTAGGCGCACCTTTTAACGCCCTTGTGCCGCCAAGCGACTTTCGCCCAACAGGATGCCTAACGTCAAACGCACTACTTTTATTTTCAGAGTTTTAATCTATGTTCGGGGAAAAAATCCGAACACACCTAATATATTATTGGTCACCACAGAAGTGGTAGCGTGGGGCCTGTGTTAAAATAGCTGGTCTCGCTCTCTGCATTGCGCCGTTTCTGTTCACCTGTGTCGGTGTACGTGAGGCAATAAACCTCGCCAATCTATCTTCGCTTACTTGTCACTCCACTTCAACCTGGTTTTTTCGCGCACGCGCATTGGGCAGCGCCGGATTAGTTCTCTGCGCATGCGGGGCCGGCAGACTTTACTATGAAGAAGATGGTCAAGGTATGAAGAACATGATTAATCTTGACACTATTCCAGCGGTGCCAAACATAAGCAGTGTCCCTGTCATTTCTGTGTTAACACTTCACCCTTTGTTTTCAATGTTCAGCTTGTTCTTCTAAACTAAATATGCACCAACTAGCCCAGCAACAAACTCTCTTGTATTACAAGAGAAATAAAACAGATGAATTCGTGCCGACAAATGCGGTCAGCTGGGTTAAACCAGCCAGCCTTGGACAACCACGGGTGGTCTTATTAAAACAATGTGAGATTAATACTATTCAACAATGAATGCTATGAAATCGGAAAGGATACCGCTATAGAAATTTCCGTCGAGTTTTTGTTGTCTCCTTTGGCCTGAATATTGCACGCAGTACCTTTACTGTAAAGGTTTCTTTTTAAGTTTGTATAGAGCGTGTGTTCTGGAGGTAAGCATTTTCACTGTTTTGGACACACACTGTGTTAAAATGTTATGTAGGAATAAGATGACTTACTACCTTTCAGCTTTCTCCGCTTTTACTGCAATTGTGAGCCACCCGGAAAAGCGAGACACACTGGGAATATTTTCATCTTGAAATATGCGAACAGTCAATTTTTTATAGAAAAGTTGCGGCCTTAAAGGAGCCATAAAGAGAAAACACAAGTTTTGTTCACTCAAAACATTGTCTCATTAGAATCATACTGACACTTCTTTTGTCGTAAACTTCGATCAAATAAGTTATATAATCAGGAAAAAAGGGAATGGCCATGAGACCCGCTCGCTCATTTCCCGCAACAGAACCTATGACGTCCTACCAGCCAGCTCTGCGATTGGCGGCGGCTGCCAAAAGAAAACGCAAATTAGGCAGAGCTTATAAGCTTGCCGAACAAGCTATTGGCGCTTAACTTTAGGGCATATTCTTTTTAAAGCAGGAAGAATGGTGGGACCAAGAGTGAACGTTACGAAATAACAAGTAAATGTAGAAGAACCGATGCGCACTGCTGTTGCTACTGCGCGCACTATGCTTGGTTTAGCTGCACAGGACTGCGGCGCTTTGGGGAAGTCTCGGCCGACACTGGCCGATTGACGCAAGTAACGGTCTTACATTACCCAATTTGTCGAGGGAGCGCTATGTTTCGTAAAACGATCATTTTCTGCCGGACCAAGAACAAGCCGGGTTCAAATACGGCCAAAAACAAACCGGATAGAGAAAACGGCTTGCCATGGTATGGTGGCGCCATCCAGGTTCACTAAAGGTAAACAAGGCTTGCCAATTGGCTGCAGAGCGGTCGGTTCCGCTGATTTCATTGCAGACCACGAATACACACGATTTAGTGGAAAAATTAGAATTTTAAATTAAATTGATTATTTCTCAGTGAATAAAACATCGTTTACATTAGGATAAGCGCCGGGGACACTATAAAACACGAATTGTTTCGAATAAAACAAACTTGTATTTTGTCTTTGTGGCTCCTTTAAAGCAGGAAGCAATGAACGTTTTGCTATAATAATGTCCCCGAGCCCGGAAGAAACAAAACAGGGAAGATTATACGTGTCGCTTCAGCATCACCGCGCGTTCAGTGAAAGCATATGCCTGGGCGGGTACGTTGAGGTCGCTGCGTCTAAATATTGGTGAATTGGCAACGAGTCTCGGAAGGCAGATGTTATGTATGGCCAGTCCCTCTGAAGTACTATGGGAGTATTGCGGGTCCGGAACTGAACCGAAAAAAGAAATAACGGTTACCGGTTACTGCCGAAATGGAGGTACTATTGGAGTATTGCGGGTGCGTGTGTTGACTTCAGGGCTAAATTGCGAGTTGTAATGCTGAAGTTGTCGAAGTTGTAAATAGAGAAGAATAAATTGAAAGCTATGAAACACACAAAACTGCACCAGCGTGTATCATGCGTGAAGCATCCAGATAAAAATTTTTGACAGTGCTTCAGAGACCGCTACCATTGTCTGAAAATAGCCTCTCTATGTTAGAAGATGGGTATCGCCAAACCAAAGAAAGAAGCGCCGTGTGGGAACTGTAGTCTACATTTTCTGGATGATTCTATCCGCGACCTCCATGATTCTATCCACGACCTATTTTCAAGGTTTTCGTAGTAGCAAGTGCCGCAATTGAAAATAAAATAAAAATGTTTGCAAATTTTGTATTTTTTCTCCGCATTGCCAAATTGATTCAATATCTAACAGCCCAAGTTCACGACATGTGAGCTGCAGGAGACACAATATAGACTTTTTCGCATCAATAGGTACGCCAGGAAGACTAATCCTAAAGTGTGTACGATTCAAGGATAGTAATTAAAGGCGATTGTCATCCTCCCATTACCAGCGCGATCTAAGGTTGGTAATCATTGCTGCCGCTTCCTGCAGGTTTTTCAATAAGCAATTTGTAATATTTACTATACGTACAAATCGCGTGCTAGTGCACTGCGGTGAAGTATGAGTACCGGCAGGGCACCTCTCTCAAAATTACAATGGCGGTTTTTTTTTTCACACACGGTACAACATATGCATACATAATGGCTTAGAAGCAGGGTGTCGAACCGGAACTGAACCGAACCGAAAACCGGAACTGAACCGGTATTTTTGCCGGAACTGAACCCGAACCCGAACTGTTATTTTTTGAGCACGCTGAACCCGAACCGGAACTGAACCGAAAAAAGAAATAATGGTTACCGGTTCATGCCGAAATGGTTCGACCCTTCGTTCTTGACATTGCACAGTCAATGCAATTCAGGGCTTTTTTTCTTTAACGTACCATGAACTTCGTACCCGCTCACGCACTTTCCCCTCCCGACAATTGAACACTAACACGCTCTATGTATCAACAGGGGAAATGAATGAGCACCAATGTAGCAATGGTCTGTTGCTGCTGAAAGCGCGAGCGTAGTGCAAGCAGTCCAAACGAAATGTCCTTCTCGGCAGCTTGCAGGGTATATTAAACGACTTTGCCCTTCCCTAGCTGCGACTTTATAGGAGCTATCAGGCTGCAGGAGTGCTCCACTGCGCAACAGCGAAAGCCCACACCCGATGTGTGCGGACTTTTTGCATTTCATAATTTGTTTAAATGGTCCGACACCTGCAATTGTTATTACTTGACAAATGTGATCGCAGCAGCTACTCAGTCGCTAAGCCGTTTGCTGCTGACCACAAGTGGCCTCGATCTCGCATATCACCAGCTGGTGGAAATAAGTCTGCCGGCCCGCAACATGAGCTGTGCCTCGCAGCAGAAATATAGCACGGGGCATCAAATGCGCCACTTTTTTTTTTAAATGTGTTTACACGTAAAACAACAAAGATGAAAAGGCTATTCACGTTGTTTTTAAATATACGCAAAAAGACACTAAAACCGAATCAGTAAAAAAAGCACCAAAACGTGAATATTGCTTCTATACTTTTCTTTGCCCTGCCTTTCACAACCAAACGTGTCATCAATGCGAAGGAAGTGAGTTCCGTGGTCAGTTTTTAAGGACAATACAGTCGACAAGTTCCATTTTATTCAGACACAAATAATAACAAATATGTCAGGGAAAACTGTTAAGGTGCGCACTTAATCCTTTTGCAAGAAACTGCAGCCCTCGACCTTGTCTTGGAAGCAGAAACAGTAATAAAGCAGATGACACGTGCAGAAAGGCAGGCCGATAACTGACACTGTCCCATTCGCCCAGCGATCATATTTTCTGCTTGTTCTGCAGTTTTGTCTCTTTCAGATCTGCTTTTTTCCGAAGGTACACTTCCACTGACTGCCCAACTCGCTACATAACTTCTGCTACATTACTCGTTCCGGAGGGGAGTACTGCTGTGGACGAATTAAAGAGCGTCTATCCAAAGAAGTCCCATCTCATGCTCCCCGCATCAAATTTCCCTTTCATTTTGTAATAGCATAATCTGTCATCAGATTCCGCAATGTAGTACACGGAAGAATGGCCGGGGGGCATGCGGTACGATGAAATACTGATTGTAATGCCCACATCCGGTACAGCTATGGCAAAAGGAATTTCAGTGATCACAGCAATAATGCAGTGACAGAGCGTTAACTAAAGCCTGCTTTTAACCAAAGTATGGCTAACACATTCGATAAGGTGACAGCTAACAAATTATTCAAGGTGACCAAATAATCTTAATTCATTGGTAGTATTTATGTGCCTGTTGTAGGATTTTTCTGTTTTGTTACAAATATAAAAAAAAATGTCCACGATTGGTATGAAGCGCTGGTATTTGAATGGGCCAGTACGCTGGCCTGCAGGCTTGCTTATCCTCAGTCCTGCCAAATGGCGCTACCACACTCCGCCGCGGACCTTTTTCCGCCGTTGCACCGTTTCTCACCGTATTTGCTTGCACCTGGCTTGTTTTAAATGCAGAGCATTTCAGTAACTCACGATGTCACCCGCGTTGTCCCGTCGTAGTCCGAACCGTCGCTGTCCGCACCCCTCCCCCTACACTATATAAAAGAAAATACTATCCGGCGCCAGGTTTCGATCCCTCGGCCCTGCGGGCGGAACGCAATGTACATGGTACTCTACCCACTGCGCCACAGAGCCGACACAGAATGGGACGCTACGGACGTGCCTTGTATCGTTGACTCATTCAAATTACTGCTGACGAGCGCTCTCTCGTCAGCAGTTTCCACAAGTGCAACAATATTAACGTAACGCAAACTACTTAACGTCGTGCGCCCCCAATAATGCTCTGCATTTGATCGTGCCCCTCGCGAGGGGGATGTTTATACAGGAACTCCTACTTCTAGCCGACTCATGGCGCCCTCTTTCTGCCATTGTAGAGACTATGAGGTGGTCTTCGAAGGGCGCCAAATTTGAATTCTACAAAATTTTTTTTGTTACGGTAGAAAGTAACCGTTTCGTGAAACATGTGGTATACTCGACCAGCTCGGCCACATAAGACCACGTCGCTTACACCAATCGGCCAGTGCCGTGTAAGACAACTCCAAAGCAACGGACTGCTGTGCAGCTAAACCAAACATAGTGCGTCCAATTCCAACAACAGTGTGCCGTGGCACTGCATGTTTACGTGTATTTTCGCAACGTTAATTATTTACCCCCCCCCCTCCCATTCTTACCACGGCAAAATGAACGCGCATTAAATTTAGTGCAAGCAGCTCGTTCCGCAAGTTTATAAGCTCTGCGCAATTTATGTTTGCTTTGGCCGGACTCAGCCAGTCTCACAGCAGCGTATATGACATCATAGATTCTGTTGCGGGAAAGGAGCCAATGGGTACAGTGGTCATTCCCTTTTCTCCTTATTATATAGCTTATTTGAGCAAAGTGAGGAGTTAAAGTGGTGTCAGTATGATTCTAACGAGGCAGTATTTCGAATGAACCCAAGTTTTGTTTTGTCTGCATGGCCCCTGTAATGCGCTATGCAAAGTTATCAAAGCTGGACGCATTTTTTGTTGCCTAAAGACAATCATTTTCCTCACATGACCAATAAGCACAAAATACATGGCCGATGTTTAACACTTTATGACATAGCAACGATAAGTAGTCAGAGCTATTACGTATACAAAGATCCAGAAATTTCTCAATATTCAAGAAAAGAGAATTTATACCTTTGAACGTCAATGAAGTTCGGCGTTCTATAGTAGTTGCCGTGTTTCAGAGTGCTTAGTGTTCTGGAATGCAAGAAAAGAAATGTCGCGCATCGAATTACAGAAGAGTCCAAGGCATCCGTTTGTATCTGCCTGTGTACAATGTAGCCAGGAAGGCAGTAGTGTAATTTAAAAAAATATATTTTGACGTATTCTAACTATCCTAAATTCGGTAGGTTAGCTTCTCGTTGATACCTGTTGAAGATAATTGAATGTAAAGAATTGAATTTAATCGGCTGGGCATGCGCCATATAATCTTTCGCTAACAAACCTCTATCCAGCGCCACTGCCAAAGAAAGGCGTCGCTGCCATTTCGGCTCAGGAGAGACGAATGGCAAGTCGGTGCACCATCTCTTTTAGACAGTATACGGAAACCAATTGTACCGATAGGGTCCTTATTTACACGTCTCTCTTTCTCTTTATTATACTCTTGCCAACCGATGGTAGCAAAGTATCCTGTTTTATTGTAAAGCGGTTTACATGTTAATGCCAATTCTGTTTTCGCACCCGACACTTCTCCCAAGCATACGTTTTCGACAAATAGTACTGTGATCGGAGAGAAATCATCAGCAAGGTCACCATGAAATATATGCACTGCTGAAAATAATACCTATGATGCTAAAATGGGCTTGCATTTTTGATAGGTACAAAAAATCTATTAATTACGGCCCAGTTTTGTCATGCCTGCACCGGCCAATAGGAAAAAAACAGCACAAAAACCTTCGTTATTTTGCGGAAAATAGCCGCGAACTCACAGGCTGTTTTATGCAACTACCGAATGGCCGCAAATAAAGTAAAAACAGAATAAGAAATCGTCCCAACTCCTGAAAGAAGTAAACTGACCAAAATCGTTTTCAGTGGTTGTGGCAATTCTGAAAAACTATTTCATTTCGTATGTTGCGGTTAGCATTTTTCGCTGCACTTTGAAAGGCGGCAAACATATTTCACATTTGATCGTCACAACCGCGTGTTTGCGCTGTTTTCAAAAGAAAAGTTACCATCCCATCCTAAAGTAAGTTGAGAGGACCGCGAAAGCTAGAAGTGCGTCCAGCCTGCCATAAAAGTTCATCCTGTCGGTCACCAAACCTTCAAAGACCACATCGCAAAGGAAGAACGAACCAATGCGACTACTTTTCCCGCACAAAGTAAACGCATCTCCGAACAGTCAAGATGTATACCGCACGTGGTTTATGAGATAATGATATACTATTGCGCTCTTTCTGCATGATTGAAGCGTGTATTGTCTTATCTATAACCGTTCCTTTCTTGCGATTCGCAAGTAACTGCTCTGACACATGTAATCCTGTTTTCACGCACACAGCGCGTGTTCAGAAATGTTACCAGAGCTTTTAAGGCGACCAACCGGTCTATCAGGAAATGCATTAGTTTTTTGACGGAACGCCATCGATTGTACTAAGAAAGCTTTCGGCTTAACAAATGGTGAGAATGACTGAAAAAACTGCTGCGTGTCGTGTTCAGTTAACGCCGCATCCTCAAAGAATTTACATAGGTGTAATAGGAGGGCAACACAGTTACACAAGCCTCACATGCAGCACTGGATGGCGGTGATCAGTGCGTCGAAGTGACCCTCGGCGACGTCAGCGGCTCCTATGGGCATGATCTTGAGGACGGTTCGCTTCAGCAGCGACACCACCTGGAAGACCTCGCAGTGACGACCGTGGGCCAACCACTTGGATCGGTCTTGCCTCCTGCGTGGTAGGAGTAAAGGTGAACAGGCCGGGGGATACGCTGCTTGTACAGTGCCTATTCACAGGCGCATGGTTAAAAACAGCAAAGGACTGTTCGTCTTTCAAACAGGGTCCTTCACAACTTGGGACTTCTAGTTCAACCGAAAGATATTTTAGCTTTTGACGCGCGAAGGGAGGGGGCTTGGATCAGTGTGCACTGATATGCCAATATTACAGGCTCGATAAGCTATTCCGTGCAGAATGCCTCAGAAGCTGTTCATTAACTTTTTTCATACACTGTTTAGTGGCTATAGGTGCAATCTTTACACAGGGCGTTGAGATCATTTGAAATTTATCCACGCATGAGGTGTCAAATGCCTTTTGCACCTTTTCCACATTGTCTTTGGAAATGTTTTTTTTTTTTTCGAACTATTATAGATTCTTATGCGTCTGTGGGCACCTTTGGTAGATATTTGAAACTGGTCTGTATCCGATATTGAAACTGATCTCTCTGGTTTAAAGGCGGGACTTGTAACAACGCTACTACAACTTTTCTTAACGAACGAGGAGTTTGGCATTTTCGTGCGCAAGCATTTTGAACTGTCACAAATTTCAGGCGGCTGCAGAGTTGTTCGTTATGGTTTCTACACTTGACCTCAATTGGAATGACTAACAGGCAAACGTAACGCCGGTGCGATACACACCGAAGGTCATGTACTGGCAAGAAAGCTGATCCAGAACCTGATCCAGAAGCTGATCCAGAAAGCTGATCCAGAATAAGGAGATTGGGCAAGCATGCGTAGATAAGTCAGACTTTTGGGGGGAGTCGAAATTACCCGGGAAAATTTCGTTAATACAACCTCATGGAACTCCATCACGTGAGAGATAAGATTAAGTAAGCTCCTTTTACAGATAAATTATAGCTTGCTTGTTTGCAGCATTTCACATCCAGAAGGTTAATGGGCACTTTAGGAACTGGACTCCTCCCTCAAGAAAAGGTGTCCTGCCACTTTTCATATTAAAGCGTTTGAGCGTTTTGCGTTGAAATGAAAGCCTCGCGCAAAAGAACACCAATTCTTGGGAGTGTTCCTTAGCAGACGTGCGGCCGACACCACCTTGGTGTTCGGTCGGCCAGGCGAAGTTGTTACTACTACGACAGCGCCCCGCTTGAGGCGATGTTTTAAAGACTATCGTCTTTCTTGGGCTGCTTAAACACGGAAATTTTGGTCTGTCTGTCTGTCTGTCTGTCTGCCTGTCTGTCTGTCTGTCTGTCTCTCTGTGACTCGATTCAGCCACCCGGCAAATAAACAAAAACTGCGCAATAGTTTTATGTACTCCAACAAAATCTAAACGTCTAAGTACGGTCTTATGTTCATACCTGTCAACATTGTTGAACATGAACCAGATATTACGCAAATATGAGACAGAAAATTTATACATAAATAATATTTGCAGTGTTGCTTTATAAAAAAAATTATACATGCTTGATTTATCCGAAATTAAATACTACATACACTGCAGAAAAAGCATTCACTCCGTCGCCTGCTGTCGCCCGCGCCGCTAGAGCTTCTGGTGGCATTTTAAGAAATCAAGCGGGAACTGTTACGAAAGGTTCCACTAAATAGGTACCACGTTCTGCTTGGAACGCACGTTGACTAGGAAAACGCGGTTCTATAAATGTTGAAGCAGGGCGCCTCGATTCACGCGCGTCTCCGCCGTACGGCAGCGCTGGCATCGAGGGGGGCCTTAGGCATCACGCCTGGAGCAGTGGAACGCGGTAAATGTAAACTGAATTTACGAAACCTTTTGCGTGTTTACCTTGGGAGGAGTGTGCGACGGAAGGGGCACGTCATGAGAGGTGAGCAGGAAACGACGAGTGGCATTTACTAGGCAAATGTCGACAGACTATTGTCCTTTGTCTACATTTGTAACGAAAGGAGCAGGTACGTGGCCAATTTTTTCCCTAGAGGTGGCTGAGGCTGGGTGTAGAGGAGATTTGAGCTTAACCTCGTTGCAGCTCCGTAGTAGATTCCACTGGAAAGTGAGATTACCGAGGCAGAACTTGCACCTTATCTATAAAAGCATGTAGGAAAAATAGCTATGTATCCGGTTTGTTCCCCTGAAACAGTAATGCGATAATAATCTATTGATGACGATCGCGTGTAAATGGAGCTGTATATCTTAACCTAGGAGAAACTGTGCGTAGTGGTATTATCTTTGTTATTTGCACATACATAATCACGGTCAAAACACCGACAACCATGGTAAATCAAGAATGTCTCAGAATTTTCTCTGGTCGTACAACCGGTCTTCTGCGAATCCAACATTCACCACGTTGAATAGCAGTGATTGTTTTGTTCGTTGTTACTTTGCTCTCCCAAAGGCGAATTATGCACTGCGATCTCGCCTCACTGACTATTCTTCAATCTGACTAGCTGCAGAAACAGTATGTGCTAACTCAAGTAGCAGCCTCTTTGGCGCAAACGGTGACTAATAGGATGAGTACGGGTTATTCAAAGGCGTTTTATGCCTAAATAACGGCGAATACATGATAGCCAAGACTGCCAGGACACAATTCCACCAGGGTGTAAGCAGAAACGGTTACTCAAAGGTATCCCTTTTCGCTGTGTTAGATCTTTGAATGCTACCTCATATAGATCTACGTTGAGGCTGCGGATCGATCGGGCAGGCTTCTTTATTTTTTTTTCTATCGTGCTCCAGGCTCAACAAGAACACATAAGTGCTCGAGGTGTAGGATATAGTACTGCTATTATATGTCGGCTTCCTTGAAGAAATCTTACCCATTTGGTAGGAAGGCGAGAAAATTGTACGGCTGGTCCTGGTTGCAGAGATCCAGAAGCTGGCTGGGAAACACAGCGATGGGCTGCCGATAGACAGTGAGGTGTCAAGTACGCAGCGCGGTTCAAAGCACGGTTCAGTTAAAACCACGGAGTAAAAACGTATACAGGAAACGAAACACCCATTGAAGCGGGTGCGGGCAAGCGACAAGGTAATACCACAATGAAAAGAAGCGCGGCCTCCAAAGATTCGTAGCTGCAGCTACGAAGGAGGTGACAGGGCACCCCAGATGGAAGAAATGGTGGCGGCCACAACTCCTTCCGTGGATGCTCAGTGAAAGGCCGGTTGCCGAGGCTGGGCAGTTTGTTTTTCGCAACAAATGCTGCTCGCTTAACCCCCGCCCAGCGTGTGTGACGCTTTGTGGCCGCCTTAAGAGGAAAATTTGCCTTCAGCTGTCTTGTTCTTACTACGTGGTTCAAACTTACCCTGTTGCTGTTGGATTCAGCCTGGCGGCATTGCGACTGAACCACGACAGCCGGACAGAAGGGGAAATCGACACATGTTACATATCGATTAAAGCCTGGACTGCAACGACGACACGTAAATACTGCTGAACGATGCAATGACGTAAATAACATTTTTGCGAGCATGTTTTACCTACGTTAATTGCTCCCGTTGGTGGGGAGCGGAAACGGGAGACGCACGCAGGTCGAAATAGCAAATTTCACGTTCCCCCATGCAAATTTAGCCCCATAGTTAAGGAGGGTTTCCTAAAGGGCACCACTTACCCGCTTTGCCACTGGCTTCACTTTGGGGACGGCTGCTTGGGTCGACTCTAAATACGAAGAAACAGCAGTAAAGCATAAATTTAGATTTCCTAAATGCGAAGTATGTTTTTTGAGCACAGTCTTGAGTAGGATCATTGGTAAGTGCTTTGCAGAACGTCGATACCGATAGTTTCTTATTCGCCTCGTTATCATAGTCGGTTTTGTCAAAAGCCACAATGGCACCTCCCTTATCGGCAGGTTTCCTAACTATGTCGTGGACAGCTTTCGACACCGCTGATATCGTATACCTTCTATAGAGTGCACCATTTGTAAGCAACAATATATAGGCCAAACCAACGCTTTTTTGAATACGGTACAACATTCACTGCTCTCATACAATAAGTTGTCCTTATTTGCCTCTGTCAAGACATCTAAACGGTCCCGGTCATGCATTCGGACATCTTAAAGCAACAATTTTGGAATCCGCTTTTGAAACCCACCGCGGCCGCTAGGTTGGGGAAGCTCATCTCATTTATAAGCTTCGGTCAGCGACACTTGGTATGAATGAAAGTTACGGAAAACTAACCTTCTTATCCCTGGATTAAAATTGGCGACCTCATTAATTGTATCACGCTGTTCATTAATTTTATCCTCGAGTTTCCCATCAGAATTCGCAAAAACTTTATTCCATCACAAAGCAGTTTCACTCTTTCATTGTACAGTACCTCATTCGCGTGTTATCACCAAGTACAGCAGCTTGTTAGCCAAATCTGGCTCGACCATGTGATTTCTCCTTCGAAAGGATGCCGCGTTCCCCCTAACCCTTTCCAACATTTAACTCCTTGTGATTTCTTTACCCTATCTATTTTTCTGCCATCAACACCGGAGAGCGCACATTAATTGCGATCTCTTTTTTTTGCCCGTTTGCATCGCACCACACCTGACTCCCGTTCCAGTGATTACCCCTTTGCATACATTTCACTTTTCTTTTGAAGAAACATTGTCCTGAACTGCACGCGCACTTCCCCGGTGCACGCGGGTGTAGGCCACAGGCATCGCTCCCCTAAATCCTGTTCCGTGACTAGCTCCTTGTGCAATGCTCTGTTGTGCACCGTATCTATTTGCATCCGCTCCGTGGAGGGCGCACACAAAATGCAGTCTTCCTTATTGCTATATGAATCGCTCCGAACCCGTCTCCCAACTTACCGAATACTTTATTGTGTACTTTTCTCTCCTTTTTGAAACCGCGATTGTCCCCGCTTCCGCACTGACTGAACTTGCAGCCCAGCGGACGCGAGTCCTTGGCTGTGCAGAACAGAATTTCTTCGCTTCTTTCTCTCTAGCGGTTAGCCGCCTTTGTCCTCTTCCTCTTACTTGCTAAATCCGCAACACACACCAGGTGCGTTGCCACGTAGTCGTGCAATCTTGAGAGCTGCCTTGTTAATTTAGACCCTTTCGCTTTCTTTCTTTCTTTTTTTGTTCTTGTTGTACCACGGGCATAGCTCAACTGTATGCATACACTCTCTTGCCGAGACATGTTTTCTGCTTCTCACAGTTTTCCGCAAAGCTATATAATAAATGCGTTCCAAATGTTTGTGGCAGCTCTGATGAAGTCAAGTCTCGTTGCCACTACGTGAGTAAACCTTCTTTGTTATTGTTCTTGCTGTGTATCCGACTGTTTACTTGTAAATATATATATATATATATATATATATATATATATATATATATATATATATATATATATATATATATATATATATATATATATATATATATATATATATATATATATATATATATATATATATATATATATATTATTTCGGCTGCATTTCTCGGCTAGGCCTGTTCATTTCTTTCCCTCGATAATTTTCTCCCATCAGTTGGCGACCCCCCGTAGATGGTTATAGTTTCGTGCTAGAACCGCGTTTTTTAGCACAATGGCTTCACTAAACCAAATTTGACAAGCAAGTCTGGACTATATGTTCTGGGTAAAAGGCTGCGGTACCGTTGTTAGCTTTGACACTATCACCTTGTAATCGATATGTGCATGCGAGCGTCTGTGATTGCTTTTCTCTCCCCTTTCTTTTTTTTATTGCAGTTTTGTAATATTCGTTCCTGACCGCCTCGCCGTTCCCCGAACTGGTACCATGCGCCGGCCAGAAGCATACCGCCCGGCGCCGCGTTATACGCGTGCACCTGCCTCATGTTTTCTTTCTTTTCAGGACTTGTTTGACTGTGTCTTTTTTTTCTGCTCTTTGTATACTAATGTACACTCATTTCCTGGCGAAACTGCCTGTCCTACTGCTTTTGGGCGCGACCCTTGCATCCCACCAACAGAAGCCAACTGTCTCATGTCTCAATCACCTGACCCTGATTCTTAGAACGGGTGTGTATGGGCAGATGTTCGCGCTTTGTATGCATGAGCATATCTTCTTTGGACCTTCTTCGTTCCGCGTGACCGATTTTTTTGCCGATGTCAAACACGTGCATGGGCATATCTCGTTTTGACCCCTTTCACACATGTTGCCACGGGCGAGGGGGGGAATTACCTTCTTATTTTTTCCTCCTTGTTTCTTTTTTTGTTTGGCTCCTTTTTCTCATGCTCATACTGCGTGACTGCTGGTTCTTGTTATCCCTTTTATATTTTTTTTATTTATTTTTCCCCTCTCTATTTCACTTTTCTCATTCTTTTGCTGCCAACCAACCACGATCCCATTGTACAAACTCTCCCGTCTCTAGCCCTGCCCTCGCCCTTGCTGCATTTTCTGTATATATGTATATAACCCTCAAAGCAACTTATTCTGTATTCTGAAGAAAGGAAGTCCACTTCCTGAAACGTCAGTAAACTTTTATTTTAATTTTTAATTTCTTTCTCGTGTGTTTCTGTGTCTACGTACCTTATTTTTTCGCGCTCTGTGTGACTTATGTTTCCAGACTATATATATATATTGTAGTGAAGAATATTAGCTATGCTCCGCAAAAGCATCGGAGGCGTCGTTACCCATAATCGGTCATGTTGACCAGTGCGAGCAGCGTCATCATCAGCAAAAAGACTGTCATAAATCCTGATTGCCATCACCTAGAACGACGGGGTTTACTCGGACTGCTTCGCTCGGCTCGTGTATGCTTCCCTGGTCTGCGATTCCTGACCTCTCGCCTTCAGAAAGATCTTTATCAGTAAATCACCTTTCAAGTGGTGAGGAGCCGGGGTAACGCCTTAATCCTGGAACTCCGGAGCCGGAAGTTACCCTCGGCCATGAACAACCAACCGAACCAGAGTGCTACGCCCTCATCGCCGACGGTGATGTTCTACGGTGCTATGCAGCGAGAACCTCCATTCTTCAACGGAACCGATAATAACGACGCCGAGGATTGGCTGTCCATGTATGAACGCATAAGCACTCATAACCGATGGCACGACGCCATGAAACGGAATAACGTCGGCTTCTCTCGGAAGGGCGCCGTTGCGAGTTATGGTATGGGAACAACCAGCGCGACTGCCGGACGTGGTCTGAGTTCAAGGTAAAGTTCTTTGCGGCCTTTGGCCGTTCAGCGGTGCGCCAGCTTGAAGCGGAGCAGCGTCTGCGTGTTCGAGCACAGCAGGCTGGCGAGAACTTTATTAGCTATATTGAAGACGTCGTGGCCCTATGTAAGCGCGTCGACCCATCTATGGCGGAAGCTGATAAAGTCAAGCATATTTTAAAAGGCATAGATGACGACGCCTCCAAAATGCTTTTGTCCAAGGACTTGAGCACGGTTGCCGATGTCGTCAAGCTCTGATTAAGCTTTGATGAGCTGCGGAAGCAATGGGCCCTCATTCGAAAATCTCTTGCACGGGATGGCTCTGGGTTGAGTTTGGCAGCGATTTCCGCCGATTCCGCATTCCTTACGCAAATTCAAGACTTCGTGCGTGAGGAAGTGGCGCGCCAGCTGTCCCTCCTACCCTCCACGACGACGTCGGTGTCGACGCTAGAGGCTGCCCTCAGAGATGTCATCCGGGGTCAAATTGCTGAAGCACTTCCGCCGCCGCCTCCGCAGTACGTGCCAGTAGCTGCGCCAGTCACTTATGCCGAATTCGTCGCCAGACCATTGCAGCAGCCTGCCATCACGTTCCAGCCGACATTCCCATTTCGACCTCGGGTTCCGCCCTCGGTGCTTCCTCAACCTCAGTTCGTGCCGCAACCCCGGAGTGTATGGCGTACACCGGACAATCGCCCTATCTGCTTTGCGTGCAGGATGCCTGGGCACGTTGCACGCTATTCTCGTCGTTGTTCGCCGTCAACCTGGAACTCTGCGCCTGCAGACTTCCCTCAGTCGCCTCAAGTCCATGTGACGCCACGCTCGTCGTTCCCGACCTCCTCTTCGAACCGCGCCACCTTTCCGACCAGCGTTCGCCGTCACCACGCCGTCGCTCGCTCTCCCCGATGCGGCGCCGTCCTGGTCCCGGAGATACGGAAAACTAGTCGCCGCAGTTCCTGAGGCACGAACTGCGTCGACGTCGAAAAGTCCAAGGCCTCATCCCCTTCCGTCCCCTACCAATGTCATCGATGTTATTGTTGAAGGCATTCGTACATTAGCTCTGGTCGACACTGGAAGCCAGGCTCCCCTTCGGCAACGGCCGTAACGCGTCTCCCCAGTCGAGCGTCGCACCATCGAGCAACACGTCGATGACATGCTCCAGCGTGGCGTTGTTCGACCCTCAAGCAGTCCCTGGGCATCTCCTGTCGTTCTCTTCCGAAAAAAAGATGACTCTATTCGATTTTGTGTAGACTATCGCCGCCTCAACAAAATCACGCACAGGGACGTCTATCCTCTCCCTCGCATAGATGATGCTTTGGACAGCTTGCAGGGGGGGGGGGGCAGAATTTTTCTCGTCACTTGATTTAAGGTCCGGGTATTGGCAGGTTCCTATGGCAGACGGTGATCGCCCGAAAACAGCATTTGTCACACCTGATGGGTTGTACGAATTTAATGTCATGCCGTCCGGGCTATGCAACGCCCCTGCAACATCTGAACGCATGGTGGACAATGTTTTGCGTGGCCTCAAGTGGAAGATCTGTCTTTGCTATCTAGACGACATTGTCATCTTTTCCGCCGATTTTCAGACGCACCGTCACCGTTTGGAGCAAGTTTTAACATGCCTTCCACGAGCTGGGCTCCAACTTAACCTGAAAAAGTGTCGTTTTTCCGCCACGAAACTTACCATCTTGGGTCACGTTGTCTCCAAGGACGGCGTGCTCCCCGACCCAGCCAAGCTTCGCGCTGTCGCCTAATTCCCGAAGCCAAACAACATAAAATCCCTTCGGAGCTTCATAGGGCTTTGCTCGTACTTCCGGCGCTTCATTCGCAACTTTGCTTCCATCATTGAGCCATTGACAAAGCTCCGCGGTAGTGCCCGTGACTTGCCTGCCTGGTCTCCGGCCTGCGACCACGCGTTCCATACTTTGCGCTGTCTCCTTACATCGCCACCCATACTTTGACACTTCGACCCTACAGCGCCCACCGAACTTCATACTGACGCCAGCGGAGTTGGCTTTGGGGCTGTGCTTGGCCAACGTAAACAAGGTTTCGACGAATATGTCGTCGCCTATACCAGCCTTACCCTAACGAAGCCAGAATCCAATTATACAGTTACCGAGCAGGAGTGCTTGGTCATCATCTGGGCGCTTGCTAAATTTCGACCATATCTGTACGGCCGCCCATTTGATGTGGTCACCGACCACCCCGTCCTCTGTTGGCTGTCTTCTTTGAAAGATCCGGCAGGTCGTCTGGGGCGATGGGCGCTTCGCCTCCAATAATATGATATACGAGTGAAATACACGTCTGGTAAGAAGCATTCGGACGCCGACGCTCCCTCCCGTTCACCCGTACCTGCTAATCTATCGGACACTCCGGGTGACCTGGCTTCCCTTGCTGTGACTGACATGGCAGCTGAGCAACGGAAGGACCCATGGATTGTTGCCCTTCTCACCTCGCTCACCAATCCTTCCCAAGCCGTAACGACACGCGCTCTCCGTAGGCAAGCATCTCACTTTGCAGTACGCGATCAGCTGCTTTATCGACGCAACTACTACCTGGATGGCCGCAAATGGTTGCTCGTGATTCCACGGCATTTGCGGTCCGATGTTTGTGCCTTATTCCACTCTGATCCCACATGTGGTCATTTCGGCCTACTCAAAACCTATGAACGTTTGCGTCTTCATTACTTCTGGCGCGGGATGTACAACTTCGTGCGAAAATACATTCGATCCTGCCAAGATTGCCAACGCCGAAACTCGCCGGAACCTCACCTCTGTGGTCCGTTACAGCCGCTGCCTTGCCCAGTGAAACCATTTGACCGTGTGGGCATTGATTTGTACGGACCGTTACCATGCACAACCGCCCGCAACCGCTGGGCTATAATTGCCATCGACCACTTGACGAGCTATGCTGAGACCGCCGCTGTACCAGCTGGTACCGCACGGGACGTCGCCTCGTTTCTCCTGCGGCGTTTTATACTCCGTCACGGTGCGCCTCAGGAGCTGCTCAGCGACAGGGGCCGCGTCTTTCTGTCTGACGTCGTCGCGGAACTTCTTAAGGCATGCAGCGTCATCCATCGAACGAGCACTGCCTACCATCCGCAAACGAATGGCCTCACGGAGCGCTTCAACCGTACCCTCGGGGATATGTTGTCCAAGTACGTTGCCTGTGACCATGGCAACTGGGACCTTGTACTCCCTTACGTGACGTACGCCAACAACACCGCCATACAAGCGCCGACGGGTTTTTCTCCGCTTTTTCCTCCTATATGGGCGGGAGCCATCGTGCATGCTGGACACCATCCTTCCCTACCATCCTGATGTATCCGAGTGCACGCCGATTTCTGAGGCTGCCAAACACGCCGAAGAATGCCGCCAGCTTGCCCATTCTTTCACCACTGAAGAACAGGAGCGACAAAAGTCCATCACGACTGGCGAGCCCGCACCCGACTTCGTTCCCGGTTCTCTCGTGTGGCTCTGGGTACCCACCAGGACTCTTGGCCTGTGCTCGAAATTCCTGTCGAACTACCAGGGGCCGTACCGTGTTGTTGAACGCACTTCCCCGGTGAACTACGTCGTCGAGCCGCTACCACCTTCCCAGGATCTCCGACGCCGTGGACGTGACAGTGCATGTTGCTCGTCTCAAGCATTATTATGACCCGCTCGTCTCGCCATCACCTTGAGTCGCCAGGATGGCTACCCTCTTTTCCGGGGGGTAATTGTAGTGAAGAATATTAGCTATGCTCCGCAAAAGCATCGGAGGCGTCATTACCCATAATGGGTCATGTTGACCACTGCGAGCAGCGTCATCATCAGCAAAAAGACTGTCGAAAATCCTGATCGCCATCACCTAGAACGACGGGGTTCACTCGTTCTGCTTCGCTCGGCTCGTGTCTGCTTCCCTGGTCCGCGATTCCTGACCTCTCGCCTTCAGAAAGATTTTCGGCAGTAAATCCCCGTTCAGTATATATATATATATATATATATATATATATATATATATATATATATATATATATATATATATATATATATATATATATATATATATATATATATATATATATATATATATATATATATATATATATATATATATATATATATATATATACAGGGTGATCAAAGTTAAGTCGACAGGTTTTTTTTAAAATTAGGCAATTAGGCGTTATTGTACGTGAAGACCACTTCTACAGTGAGGTTGTGCGCCCAGGGGGAATCAGAATGAGGGGCTAATTATTGATGTCGGTGGATTAATTAACCAAAATTGAATAATTAACATTTTATTGGCAGCAGTAATCAGGCATGTTTGTATTGAGAAGTTAGAGGCAATCGTATTTTCGTACAGTTTTATTTGGCAGAATTCTTCTAGCGCATCCCTACTCCGAGATATCGAACTGCGAAGTTTATATGCCGTTCGCATGATTACGCATGCTTGACAGTGGCGACCAGCGCAAAGCTCCTCCCCTTTGTTCTGTTTCGACAGCGGTTTCGACTACGGCAGATTGCGATAACGCCAGCCAATACTGAAAGGGTGCCAGCTATCATTTTTTCCTGTGCCTCCACCCCGTTGTCGAATTAAACACCGTACACAGCAGGCGCGTCACAAAAGGGAGGAGCTTTGCGCCGGTCTTTACTCGCTTGCATGCGTAATCATACGAACGGCAATTAAACTTCGCAGTTCGATATCTCGCAGTACAGATGCGCCAGAAGAATTCTGCCAAATAGAAGTGCGTGGAAACACGATTGCCTCTAACTTTTCAATGCAAACATGCCTGCTTACTGCAGCTGCTTAAAAGTTAATTAATCAATTTCCGTTAATTAAGCCACCAACATAAACAGTTATCACCTCATTGTGTGTCCCCCTTGGCGCATAACCTCACTGTAGCGGTGGTCTTCAGGTACATCTAAGCGTCTAAATTTAAAACTACCTGTCCACTTAACTTTGATCACCCTGCATATATATATAGTTTGAAAAGATAAAAACTCACACACAGCGCGAAAAAAATAAGGTTAGTAGAGACAGAGACAAACGAGAAAGACGTAGAAATTAGAAATACGTTTACTGACGTTTCAGGGAGAGGACTCCCTTTCTTCAGAGTGTACAAAATAAGTTCATTTCAGAGTAATATATATACAGAAAATGTAGCAAGGGCGAGGGCAAGGTAAGAGGACGGAGAGTTTGTACAAATGGATCAGGGTTGGTGGGTAGCAAAAGAATAAAGAGAGAGCGGGAAAATAAATTATAAAAAGGATAATAAGAACACGCAGTCACGCGGCATGAACATGGGAAAAAGAGAGAGAGAGAGAGAGAGATAGAGAAGAACCAATCACAGAGAAAAAATAAATAATTAAAAAATAAAAAATAAATAACGTAATTTTCCCCTCCCCCGGGGCAACGGGGGTGAAAGAGGGTCAAAACAAGATATGCCCATGCACGTGTTTCTCTGTGATTCGTTCTTCTCTCTCTCTCTCTCTCTTTTTTCCCATGTTCGTGCCGCGTGACTGTGTGTTCTTATTATCCTTTTTATAATTTATTTTCCCGCTCTCTCTTCATTCTTTTGCTACCCACCAACCATGATCCATTTGTACAAACTCTCCCTCCTCTTACCTTGCCCTCGCCCTTGCTACATTTTCTGTATATATATAACTCTGAAATGAACTTATTTTGTACTCTGAAGAAAGGGAGTCCTCTCCCTGAAACGTCAGAAACTTATTTCTATTTTCTACGTCTTTCTCGTTTGTCTCTGTCGCTACTAACCTTATATATATATATATATATATATATATATATATATATATATATTTACAGGGTCATCAAAGTTAAGTCGACAGGTTTTTTTTAAAAATAGGCGCTTAGATTTACGCGCACACGACCGCTACCGAGAGGTTATGCGCCAAGGGGGACATAAATAGGAGGTAATTATGGATTTCGCAGGCTTAATTGCATAACATTGGTTAATTAAGTTTTTAGTGGTTACAGTAACCAGATATGTTTGTATTATAAAGTTAGACGCAATCATGTTTCTGCGCAGTTTCAATTGGCAGAATTCTAGCGACCGTAGTCAGAGATATCAAACGGCGAAGTTTAATTGCCGGTCGCATGATTACGCATGCAAGACGGTCTGCACCGGAGAAAAGCTCCTCCCTTCTGTGACGTGCCTGCTGTGTACGGTGTTTAGCTCGACAAAAGGGTGGAGGAACACTAAAATATAATATATGGCAATCATTCATTCTTGGCTGGCGTTATCGCAATCTGCAGTACTCCGATCCGCTATCGAAATGCAGAACAGAAGGGAGGAGCTATGCGCCGGTCTTGACTTCTAGCATGCGTAATCATGCAAAAGGCAATTAAACTTTGCCGTTTGATATCTCGGACTGCGGATGCGCTAGAAGAATTCTGCCAATTGAAACTGCGTAGAAACACGATTGCGTCTTACTTTCCAATACAAACATGCCTGGTTACTGCAGCCACTAAAAAGTAAATAATCAATTTTAGTTAATTATGCCACCTACGTCAATAATTACCTCCTAATTATGTGTCCCCTTGGGCGCATAACCTGACTGTAGAGGTGGTCTTCGGGTAAATCTAAGCCCCTATTTTTAAAAAACACCTGTCGACTGAACTTTGATCACCCTGTATATAGGGAGCAAAAAAACTTTGAAGATGGTAGAGAACACAAGAAAAGAATACTTCCAACAAGGTAGAAACCACGATTGTCGCCAACGTTTCAGCAAAGAGACTTGCCTTCGTCAGGGTCTGACGAAGGCAAAATCATGTAACTGTACTCTGATGAAGGCAAGTCCCATTGCCGCTACGTAAGTAAACCTTGCTTGTTATTATTCTTGCTGTGTATCCGACTCTTTACTTATACTATTTCTGCGCGCTTTCTAAGTTTTAAGTTTTATCTTTCTGTAGATTTTATATATATATATATATATATATATATATATATATATATATATATATATATATATATATATATATATATATATATATATATATATATATATATATATATATATATAGATATACATATTGCGTGCTACTAGCACTGCACTGACATAACTGCTCTAATTTCTGGACGGCTTCGAACTTCACGATTCGAACGTACACACATGTGGGTTCCCATACCAACAACTAATGTTGAAGCTGCACATTTTTACAACTTCGAGCTTACGCCTGAAGCACGCATTGTCAGGCCTGGGCGAATCCGTCTCGATGCCGACCTCGGACAAGGTTGCGATCGAGAGATGAGGACTGCATCTTGCCCGGCGCGTCGCATCGGCAGTGTAAATCTCCTCGTCACCACTGTCGCCCTCGTTGGACTCCGGGCTGGCGGCCAGGAGAGACTGCCTGTGGAGCAGGGGGATCGACTCGTATCGCCCCCTTCCTGCACCCGCGCCGCTTCCTCCGTTGGGCGAGTTCCGATCGCCTCTGCCGTACACCATGATGACTGTGAACAGGAGCACCGTGCCCGTCAGCACGCACGAGATGGCGATGTAGAACACCACCTGCGTGCACGGGCAGTCGTGTCACGCAGTGCTTATTATTACGAGTTCCCGCAGCAGTTATACAAGGCTAGTCATGACAGCCAAAAATCTCCAGTGCAAGTAACGCGCAAAATTTCTGTTCAGTTAGTTAATGGTCACTACCAGGTAGACGGACCAAATATTTCATTACATTGTTCAGGTTATGCCACAAGAAAAGAACATCCGCACATGATAACAAACTTGTTTCACAAAATTACTGATAAAATATTCTCCTTCTGGACGTACCATTTATCTCCTGTTTGCCTACCATCTTCCAAGTTTCTAATAAACTTTCTAAGTTAACTCCAAGTTTGAAATGAACTTGAGAGTGACTCTGTTGCGCGAAACGCATTTCTCGAATTTGAAGCGCGCTTGCTTTGATTATTGTTACTTACCTGCCGTGGACTATTCCGTTATGTGATACTGTGTGTCATTGTATGTACTGGTCACAAAGTTAAACCCCGCCGCTACGGTTTTGTACCAGGATCGCAGTTTCTTCAAAAAAAATTTCACCATCTACCCGTAGGGGAACCCTCAGTAGTATGCGAAGCCACCATGGGTTCGACTCCAGTTCCCATTAGTTTTCAGTTCGATCGCGGCGTTGTGGAAGGAGAATGCGGGAAGCGAAGCGCGCGCGCGCGCGTCATATATACCGCGGAGCTACAGTGGCGTCCCCAGCGGAGTATGCAGCGGCTACCGTCGCGCCTCTAACCGCTGCTTCGCATTATCGCGCGTGGAGCCGCAGATGTTGCCATTCGTTGCGCAATACCGAAGAGGAGTTTCGGAGAGGAGAGGAGGAATGCCGGAGAGGAGTGGAGATCAGTAAAGGAGAGGAGGGGATAGCGAGGAGGTAGCGCATGCGCAGTGGGGGTGTGGCCGCCGCACGACGGCGACCGCACAACGGCGGAGGGAACAGGCGCCACCATAAGCTGCTCCGCATCTAATAAATAACCTTGAGCGCAATTTATCCCCGTTTGCCTGCCAATAATACTAATGTATGGGGCAGTAATACGTTTAATTGGGCAATTCGTACACTTGCTCTGCACCACGATTATTTACGAGTTTAGTGTTCGTCAAGAGGCTCAGGTAGACCAGCCAGCCTTGATAATAGTGGCCTCTCCACACTTGCCTTATAACGTGAATAAAAAATCAACGTAAACAATCGCACGCCTTCTCTGCTGAGGCAATATACAGAAGCGGCGCGTTTGTATTTAGGAGGTGCAGCTGAAGTGTAAATGTTGTGTAATTGGTTGTTATTACGATGTTTTAAAATGCGGAACACTTTAGGCGCTCGCCTTGTCGTCCTACCTCGCTCGCTGGAACCAAGCATATCGCCACGGCGTTACGATGCAGCCTGTCACGGTCCCTTCGCGGCGGCGTAACCCAGAAGCTTCGAAAGCCAAACGGCTATGCCAGGATATGCGTAGCGTGAGCTCAGGTTCAGCTGGTTATTCTTAGCTTTCCTGGTTGTCTAGGATTAGCTGATTATCATGCTTACTGCTGCTTATCATCCAATCCAAATCCAATCCAAATCGAATCCAATCCAATCCAGTCCAATCCAAATCCAATTCTAGCCAAGTTAAGCCAAGCCAAGCCAAGACAGGTCAGTCTAATGCAATCCAGAACTCCCGCTGGCGCAGTGTCACGCAGGGTGCGCGTGAGCACTGCGAAGGCGGGAAATTTGATTTGAATGGAGTAGTAGCAGTAAGCGGATAACGGCGGTACAGCCCATTATGGCGAATCACTGCTCTGCACTTCCGAAAGCTTTCACATTGAGTGGAACGGCTTTATATTTTTCTTTCGCGAAGTTCTGTATATTAGATGCAGAGCAACTGATTCACTCGCCTTGTCCCTCCGGCGTCGTCGTTGTCCAGCCCTCCCCCATTCTCCTCGCCACGCCAGCTGCGCTTTCCGTCGCTCATCCCCTCTCCTCTCCGATAGCGAACACTCTCTGGCGAGGGGCATTGGATTGGATTCGATTGGATTGGCTTGGATTAGATTGGATTGGCTTGGCTTGGCTTGGCTTGGCTTGGCTTGGATTGGATTTGGATTGGATGGGATTAAAGTGGATTGTGTTGGATTGTGTTGCGTCATAGCCGCGGCACGTTGCGGTATAGACGCGGCAGACGCGCTGGGACCGGCGCATGTGCAGTACTCTCTCTTCCGCAGTTCCCTCTCCTTCGGGCGCACTGCGCATATAACCGGTGTGCCGTTCTCAGGCGAAGCAACATTCACGCTTGGCTCAAACGTCTATAGTCCACGCCGCTTTACAAGTACGCCAACGTCGTCATCGACTGGGACCGGCTTACGCAGTACCCTCAACGTTATGCGCGCTATAAAACGCGGTCCCTTCGCCGCTCCGCCTATGCGTCGCATCTAAACAGGGGTTCCCGCGAGGGGAGGTGGGAGTTTTTTTCTGGTGGGGTGCGGTACCCACATTACAAGAAAGCCTTGAAATTCTGGCTTGGAGTAGACTAGCAAATCATAAGGGCTAAAAAAAGGCACAGGCTGCCCTATACAAAGGCTGCACAAGGTAGCGTTCATCCCGTTATATAAAGCCAGCGGAGCGAAACTCAGCAACTTCAACGTCCCAATATCTGACCAAGAAACTGAAACACGGCGTAAATCACGAGGTAGTGTTGGCCGGTGTGCGGTCCTTCTTTGGGTATCTCTGAGGAAACAATATCTTGCCTACTAGAGCGCCACTGCTGAAGAACGGTCTTCCGAACAGCCGCCAACTTAAGACACGAAGAAGTCGCTTTAGGCCTACAGGCACAAGTGACGTTTCTCCGGGGATGATCCCCGTTTGAATGTAATACTGCAATATTTAAATTCCAGAATCCAAGCTCTGCCATCCGTTTTTCACTTAGCGCTTCGCTCTGTGTTATCGCAGGATGTTCAAAGGCTTACGTCCGAACATCCTCGAAGTCTCGTTCAGTTTTTGTTGTTTACATTGATTGCCTAAAATAAACTTCTCTGGAGCAAGCCACGTACAAAAAGCTCCCATCCGGGCGGATCAGCACGTTTTCAGCCAAATGTTCCCGGTCATGCGTCAACCCTAAGGCTGCCCAAAATGACGGGCGACAATTCAGGCACAAATTCATTACAATGGGTTGTCCTACTTTTTCTTTGGTCCTCAGTGTCTTCCCTTATATCTTCTTGCTCGCTATTGTCAACTAAAGCAGATAACCGGGTCGGGTACTGGGCTGTCTTGCAATGGGCAGCATCGAGTTCTTGTGCCTTTGCGAGATTGTGCAAACTCAGTAATGCCAACAAGTATCAGTACCAGCAACGGTAAAAGGTAGATAATGTTCTCCGTATGTGCAGTAAAGGGCCAGCAGGGCTAAATGGACTTTGAAAAGTACATTAGCCGATACGATAAGAGCAGCCTACATAAAACGTGAAACTGAATCATCACGATTGATTGTAATGGTTAGCGCACCGAAGCCACACCCGGGCTATGAGGCCTGTCGCAGTGGACTGCTCCGGATTAATTTCCACCACCCGAGGACCTTTCACGTGCGCCGAAATGTAGACGCACGGACTTTCGCTGTCCAGCTCCATCACAAAAGCAGGCAGCGTGGCTGGGATCAAACCCATGCCCTTGAGCTCAGCAGCCAACACGGTATTATCATATGGAAGCATTCGTCAAAGATGGCAGTGAAACGTTCCTGATGGTCTTATGTCAACCTAGGGGGATCGTCGTATGCATGGGTTTGGTGTAATTCATGACGCTGACTTTCCAGGGCCCTCGGATCATATTGAGGCACCTCTAACTGCGCTCATAGTTACCCCAGAAATTACTGTTCCGCTAGGCTAACAACCTTTTAATGCATCTGTAGCTTAACAAGTGCCCTGGCGGGCATGAAAAGACAAAACCAGCCCACCTGGTTGGTGTTCAAAAAGTCGGCGAGCGGGCGGAAAAATCCCGGTCGGGCTTTACTGCCATGAGGGCGATCGGGTGTATTGGTGGCCGCAGCTGTTGTTTCTTCATCTTCGCGACGGTCATTCATACCGGGCTTTGGCAACTGTAGACTGGGGAGTAAAACCATGGGATCGCCGTTGGTGGCGTTCCCTGAGGACGCGGCAGCCTCGGGCAGCTGCTCTTGTAGTTGCTCCATCTGCATTCTGCGTCGCTCCTGGGCCCGATATGTGTCGTAGTCTGAGAGTTCGGACGCTTCTCTCGTCTCCTCTGATGGCGAAGACTGGGGTTCAGTTTGTAGCGAAGGCTCACCGGCGAAACTCAGTGCCGCAGACAGAAGCAACAGGGAAAGAGCAGCAGAAGCCATAATGAGTAAGAAGTTCTTCGCTTTCGCTTTCAAGCAGCTCACAAAGACATGGGAAGGATGGTCGCAAAGTAACAAGGTCGGAAGACGTCCTAATGCTTCTTCCTCTTCTTCTGCTGTACCATGGGCAGCGGGTCGCGTGCAGATGAATACGGTCAATTTTGCGGAGCTCATAGCAGTGCTAGTGTTGAGTTCCGACAAATTCTCTGATTGAGTTCTGCCAGGTTTACGCAAATAATCATCACCATAAATTTTCTTAAAGCGCGATATGAAGATTTAGAGGTTGGCAAATATTTTCTAGGGGCTGATTTCTTCTCCAGCCTGACTAAGGGCTATACCTGAAAATCCCGCTCTCCTGGGTTTATCAGTTTTAATATTTAGGTCTCCCGGTTCTATTCTTGGCATGCATAAGACACTTTCGTACATGATTTGGATTATTACTGCGCTTCTCCCACTACTCCGCTCTTGATACGTGCATTTGGTGGGTGTAAAATTTCTAGGGGCACTCAAGTCTTGTTAAGATCTTTAAAGTTGAAAGGGTGGTGATATCTTATCTACTTTGTATTTGAGCCTCTTTCTTCGTTTTTTTTTTGCATTTTGGCGTTAAATGCCCCGACTGGCAGATCGGTAACACACGCCGCTGCTTTCGCAGAGTCATTAGCCGCCGGGTGTGGTAAAGAACCTGATTTATTCACGTGCCGCCATGTTCACTTGCCACGCGGACATGCAGTCGTTTAACTTTTCTTCCACCAACGGCAAAGTAGCGATGGTTTGCGCGTTTCAATCGATGCCTGTCAATGCCTGCTCTTCAATGTGACGCTATAGGATTTCCTGCTTGTCCTGTTTGATAACCGACTGCAGTTCACCTCCCCTTTGCCGTGGTCAATCGATGGCCATTTTCTGCCATGCCATAAAAAATGCGTCGATGGACCAATAGTAACGCACTGAGTAGTAACTGTGGTTGCCGGAGATCTAACCTCCAACGCACTCAAATGGCGTTTTTTTTTTTATTGACTCCTTAAAGCGCGGCCAGTTCTTGAATCGGACAACTACAAAGATGATTCTTGTACAATTGCAAAGCCAAGGCTTTCGCCTCAATAATGCTCTTTTCAAATATTAGTGCGAAATACATTATATGCCTCGTGCTTCGCGAACGCTGCGCCGCCTGCCGCCGCTTCTCCACCGCGTTCACGGGATTCGCGCTGCGTGGCTGATAGGGGCCCGTACAGTGTTTTGGTTCTGTTTGATGCGACGCATCTCTTTAACTCGCCTTGTCCCGCGTCGTTGTCGCGGCGTAGTCCGCATCCTCGGCGCGGCAGCTGTGCGCTCCGCCGCTCTCATCGCAGTGCCATCTGTACGTCAGCGCGGCCAGCTCGCTCCCGTCGCCGTGCCAGCTGTTCGTTAGCGCGCAGCTTGCGCTCGGTCAACATATGCGCATGCGCTGCTATGCGCTGCTCTCTCTCATTCCGCTGCATATAAACGCGGTAAGTGCACCACTGCGCTCAGTCGTTCCGCCGCCGGCGCTCCGATGTCATCGTCCGATGATTTGAATAACGCAACGGCAACCCCCGATGCGTCGCATGTACCCCATGGTTCCCCCCGCGGGAAGATGGTGTAAATTTTTTGCTTCTGTTCGCCTTTCCGCGCTCTAAAAAAAACATGTTATCGTGATGTCTATAGCAAAGAGTACGTTTAGGTCACTTAAAAAGCAGCTGCGTCTTCGTAGAGTACGCGATCGCCTGCAAGAGCTACCCGGGGACGTGGTTCTGCGCGCTTCGTGGCCGCTCTTCCGGGCGTCGGCCACGGTAGCAACATATCACACCTACATGTCACCTCCAAATACGTCAAGCACAAATGAATTCTACTGTCGCCTCGTTTAGACCTGATACTGGCACAGGGAGAGGTTGGCTTCATTTTGCAGCATGGACAATGATGGCGGCTTCGTTTCGAATATATACGTCGCAGAAAAATATGTTTCGGGGATGTGATTACCCAATCCCGGAAAATAATTTGTGCCTTTTATAAGAATATAAACCATGGGAAATGTTGAGTATATTCCAAGCCTGCGCGTCGTTAAATATGTGCCCACACACACCTTATAGAAAGAACCAAGGCAAGTTAATGAACGCACGGAAAAATAAATGCTGTGCAAGTGCGGAAGAAGCATAATAGCCCTAAAGGAAATGAGAAAAAAAAACAGTGCAGCTACCGACATGCTAAAGACGTTCGTCGAAACTTAAGCACTGCTATTTCTGGAAACATAGTGTGTGTGTCTGGGGGGGGGGGGGTGTTTACAGCGCGGACGCTGTATACAAATGCGGAGCGTAATCAAGCAATGAACGTTTTAGTAATCGCACACATAAATCTCGCGTTCACTTTCCTTTTGTTTTTCAACTTGAGCGAACAGCTCATCGTACGGCGGACGCATTTTTGGAAGTATACAGGGTAGGCAATTCAACAAGCGATGAAAGGTGTCGTTGGAGGAGCGTGACATGTGATAGGCCCGGTGATTTCAGTTTCTGCTTTATTCTGCAGGCTCCCCGTGCCATATGACGATATTTCAAAGAAGCATTTAGTCGCAGACGCGGATTATATTCTAAGCCCGTCTCCGCACTGCTCGCAGAGGATACATGTAGCAGATGAATTACTGCGGGCGCTCACCTCACGACAAGACGACTCTGTCGTGTGCTGATCCCCGAGTATAATTATGCATTGTCCATCGTACTTTTGTTGAATATTCCCGAAATTACACACACTGGCTTGTAAATGGTGGTGATCAATATCTGAGGTATAATATTGCAAACGTAACTGGCGTGCTGTCAGGTATGAGTGCTCCGCTCATCATGTAAGTGCACAAAACTGTTTACATCGTACTGTACAGCCGTAGCATAAACATCTGAGGAACCGGTGGTTACGGAGACACTGCTAGTAAATACAGGGCACTGTAACTACAATCGGCTCCACCATACCCCGGTTCCGCGACATGGCCTGTGACACAAACCTGGCGCTTATACAGACCGAATATACCACACTAACATAGCATCAGAAATATTTACACTATCGTAAACGCACCCCATTTGCGAACACAGTGTCCGCTCCACATAAACATGGATTTCAAACGCCCGCAAACGGTAAATCTCGGTCGTGAACGTGCCCCAAAAGCAGCGGCGACAGTGGGGAGCGGCACGCAGACTCCCGCGGCTGCTTTCGAAACGCACCGCTAGGGGGATTTCTGTGGCGCCCCTACAGGCCGCGCTCGAGGCGTGTACTCTTCTTTTCTGGATTTCATGATGTAGCAACGGTTTCATCATTGCTAATGGGAAAGCCGCCCTTCTGCCCGGGCTTTGGGAGGGAGATGCGGCCATCTGGTAGCATGAGGTCAGGCCTAACGGGAATGAATTTGACGCTGCTTGGCGGGTCGTTAAATGAAATGTTACCCGCCATGGTGGCTGAGTGGCTAAGGCGCTGCGCTGCTGAGCACGAGGTCGCGGGTTCTATTCTCGGCCGCTCTTCTGATGGAGGCGAAAGCAAGAACGCCCATGTGTACGAGATTTCGGCGCGCGTTAAAGATCCCCAAATGGCCAAAATTAATCGGGAGCCCTCCACTACGGCGCGGCTCATCGCCTGCGTTGCGTCGGCGCGTTAAACCCTACAATCGATGAATCAAATGAAGTGTTGCTTTTTCCAACCCATAAGTCTAAAGAAGGCCAAAGGGCCCACCTTTAATGTCATGGTAACGTATCAAAGTATCATCATCATCAGAATCGCATATATAAATGGGTATTTTAGCGTAACGAAACCTAAACTACGCTAACCTAAATCCAACCTAATATAAGCTAGACCCAATCTAAACTGACATAACACTAACTTAACCTAATACGACGCACCCTTACCAGAGTTTCTTCAATTTATTTTCCACAGAACAACTTCATCATACGGAACTACCTGCAAAGATTCTCCCTTTTAAGGCACACATGAATATAGATCCAATCAAGTTTGTAGCGACACCATCGTCAGCATGAGCGCCAATCATTATCAGCGGTGCCACGCGCCACAGAACGAATTAGCAACCGGAATTTTGGGATGAGAAGAGACACCTTAATATTCATTTACCGCGGATACGTGCGCCCTATGTTAGAATTTGGCTGTGCTCTCTTTTCAGGATCTCCAATGTACAAACTCAATCCGCTTATACTACTAGAGCGACGTGCCCTGAGATTGTGTCTCGGCCTTCCGAAATACACCGCTAATAACATCCTGTACTTAGAGTCCCGGCTGCCTGCACTAGAATCTCGGTTTAAGCTTTTAACTGCTCTGACGATGCTTAGGATTTTCGAATCGCCCCTCAGCAGAGATTTGTCGTTGATGGTGGCTCGACGGGCTTTATTTTTAACTCGTGGTGGCCCCACCAATACCGCCCTCAATGTGTGTATGCCCAGACATTACTTTCACCTCTTAATATGAACATTCCGTCCGTTATGCAGATATCCTGGGAAGCTCTCCCTGTTCCCCCAACCTTTAATAACATTTTTCCTAACAATGCGAAAAGGCTACCTACACGTCTACTAACCGGTTTGTTGAACGACTATCTGTCTAGCTTGGATACATACGTGGCTGTAGCGACTGATGCGTCTCAACTTGAGGAGAGAGCGGGTGTGGGGATTTTCAGTCCACAACTCAACTGGTCGCTTTCGATTCGCCTACCAGACTTCACCCCAATATTCTATGCTGAGTTTATGGCGATAGTCATAGCATTAAAAAACGTACCTCCCCAGATATTAAATGTCGTAATTGTGTCTGATTCATTAGCTGTTTGCTCCGCTTTGATATCCCCCCAAAATTCTGCTCTTCTTCGCACATTTGGTTTTTTACTTCCTTCCCACGAAAGAGAAATCCGCTTGATATGGGTGCCTGGGCATAAGGGTTTATATCTGAATGAAGAAGAAGACTCTTTAGCGAGGTCAGCACTAGACGGCCCTCCGATCGACGTCTGTCCATTTCCCTCCATACTGGCCGGAGCACGGATCCGACAGCATCAACATCTGGCGAGCAGGCAGGAGGACGCCATCACCTCCCTCGATGATTACCCCCTTTGGCATATGCGTGGGACTCCCGATGTTGCGAATCTCGCCAATGCGAGGTTACTTTAACTAACTTACGTTGTAGAGTTCCGCAGCTCAACTTCTACAGGCACCGCGCTGGGCTCACCTCCTCTCTTCATTGTGCTCTTTGTGATGAACCCGAAACCCTAGAGCAATTTTTCTTACATTGCCGCGGCTTCTCTTCAATGAGAAGAAAATACCTCGTGGAGCCAATTAACCACCTTGGACTTACCCTTTCAATGCCGGTCTTACTGTCGTTCGGTGCCATTTCGCTTGGGTTTCCACACAGGAATTTGGTTACGGCCGTCCACACCTACGTCTCAGAAACTAGGCACCTACCCTGTTAGCCGCTCTTCTTGTACTAAGACGAAATAAGAGCCTATTGCAAAATCCCACATAGCCTTTTCTTGCAAATTCCTGCATAGTGCAAACTTTCATTCTACAAATTCCTGTATTTGTTGTGCAATTATTTTGATCAACAATTTTGTCCCCCAAATTTAGTCTCCTAAATCGGGCACATTAGCCCCAATATATCTCCAGATCCTAGGCAATCCCCCAAGTGGGTATGCGCCACCAAAAAAAAGGGACAACAACAACAAGTTGGAATGCGACTCTGAAGGAGAGCTGGCGCTCGTTCTTGCAAGGGCCTACGCGACCCAAAGAAATGTGGGAAGCCGCCTCCGCCTCACGCCTGCTTCCTAGAAAGGGGTGACCCGGACTTTCCGCGCCTTTCACCCGGTCCGCGGCACTTCGACAAGGCGACGTGGGGGTACCCGCCCATACCGGAGTTCGAGCCACGCGACCTCCGAGGTTGGTTTATCAAGCTTGAGGCTACGTTCTTGCTGAACTACGTCACGGTACAGCCGTTCAAGCTCTCCATCCTTTGGGAGACGCTTCCGCTTGAACGCCGCTGCATCGTCACCCTGCCACCACCCAGCGAAACTCCGTACGACGACCTTCGCCCTGCCGTGATCGCGCACTACGGCCTCTCGGACAGCCTGTTTAGGCCGGGATCAGAAGAGGTACACGTACGCTCCGCGCACGCTTTAGAGCCGCACACTGTACCCTCTGCACCATCGCCCTCGTCCCCAGCCACTAGTGCCGCACCCGTGGACTCCACCTCCAGCGCGGCAACTGCACCTACACCGACGGGACTGGCAGCCGACGACATCGCGGACGTGCACTGACCTCCCCCGGCTCGCCCCCATTTGTCACTTCACGCGAAGGCACCGGTGAGCCACGCAATATTGAGGCGGCGACCCCACTTCCTCCTCGGCTGATGGCGCGACCCCATGACCTCTCCACCGCAACACTGATCCCTCAGTGCCAGACTACACGGCAGGTACAGTCAACCACGAATGAGATGCACATGGACGCACGCATTGTGTGCCGGCATGCCATTGCGTCTCCCGTCCTGCTGAAGCAACAGCAACACTGACTCTTCCAGCCACGACGCTCTCAGTCGCTGCAATATTCTGGACACAGCTACCGCTCCCACGTGTGACCTGCCCGACAACCGCGAACCATGTGCGCTAGCGGACCCTGAGCGAGAGACGGTAGACGTCCCAACACTTGCGACGCACGAAGCCCTCACGGCTCCAGCGAGTCGGAACCTGGAAGACTCCATTCGTCACACCTACACGCGAAGGCGCAAACGCCGTGCACCTAACTCCCGCTTCGCCATTCCACATCAACCCAACCCTTCCACGACAGTGCGGCCGTCACAGGCTCTGCAGAGGCGACTTTTCGACCATCCCCATCGACAACTATCCGGTCAAGTTCGGAGGCCATTCAGCACTCTTCTGCGTGACTCGAGTGCCTGCACACAACAAAAGCAGCGTCGCTTCAAGCCCCCACGATGGTCAATGGCCCATCAGTCGCTCATCCTTAGACGAACGGGGCGGCGACGGCGCCGCTTATCCGCACAAGTGGTCGCGGTCCGCCCAACGAGAAAGCTGTCAACATATCGACACCGCCCAACTCTCGCGGGTCGTGTCATCCCAGTTCCTTGGGAGCTTTTTTGGCTACGGCAGCGCACTCGAACTTTCGGTGACATCAATCTCGCCTCTGCGCGCAGCTAGCAGCCTCCGCACCGCAAGACGCTCGTTTCCGCCTGCGACCATTGCGCCACTCCCCGGCAAGGCCCCCCGAGGGAAATGCACTCACCGGACGCCCTCCATTGACGGACTAGGACAGCATAAGGACATTGACTGCGGACTAATATTACTGATCACCGGCGTGGTACATACCCGTACATAGTTTTCTTGTTTCGCCCAACATCCGCACTTTATTTCTCATCTTCGTGTGTAACGCGCTAGGGGGAGCCCTGTAGCGACATCATCGTCATCATGATCAGCAATCATCATCAGTGGTGCCACGCCCCACAGCACAGTCGGGATGCGACTCAGCAGCAGGGCGGCCGCTTGTTCTGGCCGGGCCTACGCGACCGAAATAAATGTGGGAAGCCGCATCCGCTTCACGCCTGTTTCCTACAAGTTCAATGGTTCAATGAAGCCCGACGACAGGGGCGTATGCCATGCCAGCAGAAGTGTATTGAATAACACTATAAAAACGATAACATAATAGAAAGTTTGGTCGGAGAGTTGGTCCGTGGCTTCAAAGAAATTAAATTGCGCTCTTTTTAATTTCCTTTAAGACGCGAAACAAATCACCCAGCAAAGCATTTTATTAGACTTAATTTTTTTTCTACAGTGTGCCTATTTTTTCTGTTCCTTCCCACATCTGCGATCCAGCCCATGAGCGCTCATCCAGTCTTTTTGCGTTGCTCTGTCCTTGTTCTTTGCTTTATTACTTTCTAAAACATTGATGAACTCCATCGTTTTAGCAAGTCCAGAAGTTATACCAATCAATATGTTATTTAGACTTTGAGCACTTGGTGTGTAGACCATGGGAAATGTGTGTCACTACTTTGTGTTTTCATATCCTGAAACTCAGAAAACGGTTACTTACACAGGGTAGCACAAATCCGCGGTATTGTATTGGCAAACGCTTTGCAAGGGCGCATTTACGGTGTTGTTTACGATGGCGTGTAATATCTCAATTATTTGCCGACACGGGGCATTTTATTTTTGACGAAGATCCGTCCTAAAGCGGTACAACGAATAACAAAAACCATGCATCCCTTCATTGAAAGACGACGATGGTTACACGCGAAGCTTTCTCGCGAGGGATTCCGTGGTTTTCGTGTGAGTTTGGACTTTGACTCGTTCAACCTTGACTTTGACTCTTACGCAGTTTGCATTTTTGGTCTGATATTTACCCATATGATGGCACACAAAGAAAACTTCGCTTTCAACCATCATGTGGGGTTAGTCAGAAGGGTGCATGATTTCTCTGCCTATTGTTGCACGTGCAGGCGCCCCTTTCCAAATCGAAACTGCTTGAATCGTGTCAAGTTGGAGAAATGGGGTGGGCGCCAGCTTCCTGGCGCGAGGGACCGAGGTTCGATTCCGACCACGGGAAGTGTTTTTTCCTCACTTTACTCAGGGTAAGCATCGTCATCAGTAAAGTTGGCGTTCCTAAGAGTGCATTTCGTGGTGCGCATTGACGCCATCCGTGAGACATCGAAAGCTTCGCTTCAAAAACGCGAATGGCCGCGCTGGCGTTGCCGTCTCTCCACTGCCGAAGTGACCACGGAGGCATCACGTCGGGGCGCAGCCCGCCACCTATCTCGGCTAATGCGGCTGCCGCACGTCCTCGCGGAGTCTCCCGTGACTCCATCCAGCCGACTACTGGGCGCTGCTAAATAAATGTGCCCCAAGTGCAGTGCTTCAAAGTAAACGTTATGACTACGAAATGTAGATACTGGTGGAAAACAAAAGGAGAGTCAGGATCACAAAGCTTTTGCCAAAGTGAACAAACTCGGCCACATAGAAGGGTCGGGCGCAAGGCACATGTGGCAGGGTGTACAATGAGCATGCGAGAAGCTCCGCATTGAGGGCCTCTAATGACGCAGCAGCGAGGCGTTGGCATCAGGGCGGTACAGTCTCCATTTTGCGAGGAAAAGGACGATGTACCGACGTGTTCCTAAAGATATCCTTCAATGAAAATCCACTTAAAATTTTCTCTCAGGCATGCAAAACGTTCTCGTCAGTTTTCGTTGGTTCAGTCGACAGTAGACAATGGTCATAAGCACGCTAGGCAGAGCCGGGCCGGGGAGCAAAAGCAGAGATAGCTTTTTGATTAACGTCTGAAGATGAAGCATGGGTTCACTGTATAGAATTATTTGCTGGGGATGACAGTTCAACCCAGTTTTAGTTTCAAATGTTGTATTTACAGTGAGGGCTGCGTGCACAACTAACAAATACAGGGCAAACAAGCAATCTTCGGGCATGCTTAGTGATAATGTAATGGAATAAAGACTCTAGTAAATTCCTGCACAGACACAGTGCGTAGACTGCGCCCGGACGTAGCCACTCGTCGATCCCGACGTCACGCCTACTCGGACCACCCCTTCGCTACTCCCTACGGGGTTGGACGCCGCTGCCCCGTAAGGGAGGGCGTCGCTCTGCAGCTTTTGTTCGGTGCTGCTTTTCGAGGGCCGCCAGGACCTGCTCGACGGCGGATAGTTGGGTGTCCTTGTCTTAACAGCGTACTGCTTCTTGGATCCACAGCGGTAGGTCTGTCCTGGTTTCCCACTCGTTCTACCGCACGGCACAGCCCCACAGCAAGTGGGTGGTCGCGGCCCTAGCAATGTCACACAACCCGCACGTGTCGTCCGTATAGATTTCTGGCTGTACGTGTTTCATTACGACCGGGTTCATCAGTGAATTCGTCTGCGGCTGCCTGAACGTGGCCACTTCCTCCCTGGATATCTCGGGGTGCGGCGGTGCCAGCACCCTCCTGTTTCTGTAATATTTGGTGATAGCCTGAAAGATATCGTGTCTGACCTTCGTCTCGGTAATAAATATTACTCTCTCTCGCTCTATCTCTCTCACGCCCGCCTTTGGCGCAGATTCCTGAGTCAATCTTTCGCACCGCGTATCTCGACATCTCTCCCACCCAACACCCCTACACCTGTCCCATTTATCAGAATACTTGCAGTGCCTAGGACCTCGACTGGGATAACCTTACTACTTAATGCTTCCCCAATCTCCATCCCAGGACCAATAACAGTGCGAAGTGACCAACCCGATGATTGCATGTCGCGAATACTTGATCGCATGGGAACAAGCAGCGGCAGTAACTCACTGATCCTTGGATTAATATCACGCTACCCACCTTTCGTTTTAGATGCGAAGCACTTCATGGTAGGGGCTATGTCCCTCCCTTGTTGTTGTTGCACCGTCCACACCCCCGCTGGGCATGTTCGGCTTGCTCAACGCCCGGTGGCGTCTTACCCTTTAATGGCTCCTGGAGCGACAGTGTTGCCGGTGTCTTCCTGGGCCACCAGGAGACGACCACGCTTCCCCTTTAAGGGCTCCTGGAGCGACAGTGTTGCCGGTGTCTTCCCGGGCCGGCATGTGGTGAGCACGCTTCACGCGCCTTCGACGTTTCATCGTCGTCGGCGGCGGCGTGCGTCGGCGAGTCTCGGTGGGCCGTGATTACAGGTAGCCCAAAACCATCCGGGGACCGTGCATCGGCCTCATTTTCAGCAACATTAGGGTTCATCCACTACAACAGCCCTTGACAACGGCCGCTCGATGGGAACTAGGTCCGGCCTGCCGAACGCGCCTCTCCGCCCGTGACGACGCTTATTTCCCTTTCCGCCGCAGCGTCAGTCGTGGCGCTAATCATCGGTGACCGAAGAGCGGCGGCTGCCGGCCGCGGTCGCGGTTTCAATTGGGTGTTAGTTGTTCATGAGCGCACCGATGGCCGAAGTCAGCATCTTCATAATTTATAATAATATACAGTGATACGTGAGGCGGAAACTCACAATATAGACGTCACAGACTAACTAGTATTTCCGAAGAAGGCACAGCGCTGCATTTGTTTCCCCTTTAGCGCGCCACGTGCGATGTTAGCATGTGGCGCATTGGTAACGTCGAGCGCAATAGGCGGATTTCTTTTTAAAGAGTTTCCCAAGGCTTTCAGGTATAATGTTTGGAGTGGCAAGCTAGTCTGAGCAACCGCATTTCTGTTTATTACGTACCAGCTTATAACCTCTGCGTGCGTAAAATCACGTAAATGCGTGATGCTGTGTCGTACACGCCCTTTTCTCGATGCGCGTTTGACATATGCGACTGCATATTCTCACACCTTGCTTTACCTGCGGTTCAAAGAAAACTGGAATTATGTTAATACCTTTTAGGGTCCATTGGTTCATTTGCTTGGGCAATATTTTTCGACTGCGCTTTAGGCTACAAAGTACACAGAATTATGTAGGACAGACGTATATAGTGAACAGAGCGAACGAAACTATGAACTGATTTATTGCAACAAGAACACTATTCACATGGGAACCAAAACACACGGAAATGACAACAGGATTCAGTTGAAGTGGTGGAAAAACTGGGACAGTCGTTCCTTGATTTACAATAGATACACAACGTAATATACCGTTGGAAGGTAAATAAAGCTGTAATAAATCTCTTGGACATAAAAAGGTAAATATAATAAAACATTTAAACGGAAACATATTGCGTTTGTCAGAAAATATGTAAGTCCTCTTCGCCTACAGTTCACCGGCAATCAGCTTTACAAGCGGAGAACCTTTCGCGAGAGAGACTTCCGCGAAAGCTTTAGTAGATTCTCCAAAGAGCTAATAACGTCGCCAGCCCAGTTAGCAAGAAGCGGCCTGAATAGCTTTTTCATTTACAATTCGCACAGCTCATGACAGTGGTATGGGTCCCCGTTGCTGGCGCACACCACCAGCAGACAGTCTGCGAGGTGTGGGAATACGGTGTTTGAAAGGAGCTTACAAAATTGTCCGCTGTGTCGGACATGCGGAGATTGCAGAGCCTTGTCCCCGAATGTGCATAATAATTGCACAGCCAGACCGCTTGCAGTCGGGGGTAGCTCAAGCCACCTGGTCGAGGAGGCTGCGTAGAAACTGATACCACCCACCAGTGGACTCGTTCCCCTTCAACTGCACCTTGCATCCAGGGCACGTCACCTGCAATGTTTGACAGAAAGGTACAGTACACCACCTAACATTTCCATTTTCAAGCAGCACCACGAGGTAAACCAAGTGAAAGTAATGTGCTCAAGTATGAATGATTGCCTTTTTCTCGCACACAAAGACCAGGTAACCAGCCAAATAGGTTAAGGGCGCCAACTCCAGTTCCGTGGGGACCTCATCCAGCTTCATTATGTGCTGCAGCTTCCAGAGGACACAATGGGCTTCGTCAGGGCACCGAGAAACCTCCGAAGCTGCCCATTCGATGACGCAGCTGACAGATGTGAGTGCAACCTGGCACTCTGAACTGGTGGGCGCATTTCCACTCGTGCAGGTCTGCAAAATACCAACCTGCACCGCCAATCGAGCTTCTTCAGTGCAGCAGTTTCCGAAAAACATGGCGGCTAGCTTAAACTAGATGTTTCTACGAACCCTGAGAAGCTTCTCGGCTGTGCAGCTGTTCTGGCGTCAACACGGTCGTTTCCGCCGTTAAACTGTCGGGAGCAGCTGAAAACCGACGCCACTGGATCGCTGTTCAGGGCTCTTGTCATCACGTACCTGAAGCTAAAAAGGTAGAAGAGTCAGTTTGGATACACCACAAGTTATTTATGCGGGTGCGTTACCATGACTGAGGAAATAAAATCTCTAAAAAAATTTATACTTGCCTGAATTCACTAAGAAGATATTCCACGACTGCGGCGGTGGACTTTGTTGTCATGCCGGTTGCTTCATGTGTCTCTTTTGTGAGGGATTTCGTCCCAGCCTCCATGTTCTCATGTTTGATGTCTTCCATGTAGGGACGAAATCAATCTTGAGCCACGCTAGCCTCTCATCATTACTTGAAACGAATGGCGCTTCTCTGGATTTCCACTCAGCAATATCGTGTTGGTCATGCCAACGGGCAACATACTTCATGAACGTAATGGTTTACCCATAGTTTCCGAATTTCTTAGCGCTCTTGTGGGAATCTTGAGCCACGCTAGCCTCTCATCATTACTTGAAACGAATGGCACTTCTCTGGATTTCCACTCAGCAATATCGTGTTGGTCATGCCAACGGGCAACATACTTCATGAACGTAATGGTTGACCCATAGTTTCCGAATTTCTTAGCGCTCTTGTGGGACTGCGGGCTGATCTCAAGGTACTCAATTACTAGCGGAGAAAATATAGCCGTAGCACGATCAACTTTCATTTTTTCCAAATTAGTCGGCTCAGCGTGAGCTCTGCTCAAAATGCGCACCGGCTTCATGAGAAAATTCTCTTGGATGTCGTGGAGCGCTTTCAGGAAAAAACCACCTGCAATTGACCCTGCTCCGTCAGACATTTCCCTTTCCAACAGGTTGGTTCTAAAATTCTTCATGAGGTGGCTTGGACAGAACGACAGGAATAAGGGTGCTCCTTCGCGCATCTGGTGCGGCACAAAATGCTGCAGCGTGCCGTCCTCCGACATGTCCGGGAACATTGCGGTGTTGGTCCCGGAACTTCGATTCCATGACCTCGCCTGTCACCGACGCGTGATGATGCAAAATCCTTCCAACCGTGTTGCTTGCCCGCGTTATTCCGGTTTCACCCTCCGGAAGTTAACATGTGCATATTATTAAACCTGGAAGCTGAGCTAATTAGGTGCTGCTCATAATGAAAAACGACGTAGATGCTAGACAACATAGAATCACGCAAAAATAGACAAGTTCTTACTCGCAAGTAGTTTTTATAAATCTATGAATATCCACCCAAGCGGCCTATCCGACTTCACACAACAAATTTCACACATACGGGAAACTCGACCGCACATGCGAAATCACACCCCGATTCAAAGGAATTACAGAAAGAAGAAAGCAAATCACAAACACATTACCTATAGCACGAAGGTGTTTCTCTCACACAAAGCAATCAGGTTCGCAGCGCATCTCAGCATTTTACATCCCTGTTTAACGAGTAAATAAGCGGTTTACTAATAAATGTGACCTACTATTTCTCGGCATTTGGGGACACTTAGTTCGGAGTAAAATTGCCGTGCCTGAATTCAAACATGAGACAGCCCTGGGGCTGCTGAGCCTGTGTTTGGCAAGGTAAAAACACAGCCGTTTAAAATTCTCCTTGAATTAGCATGCTGAATGGCAGGAGTAGCGGAGTTTTATTTTCCAGCAAAAACTGGCTGCCGTGTTTAAACCGAATCGGCATTGTAACATGTTGTGCAGTCATATTCCCGAACACCGCGGATACTTGCTTTGCGGGAGCAGCCGCATTGCACTTCTCCTTTTAACCGCGAGCAAGAATTACTTAGCGCCATCAAACAGATCAAATTCTTAGACATTGAAGACATATCCTTGCCGTAAATTGTGGTGTTATATTTTCCAGATACGCGTGTTACAACGCGAGTGAACGACGTTTAAAGGAACGATGATCGTCGATATTCCGTAGGCGCCCCGAAGCGAAGGCCGCGGGAGCCATCACCGACGTGTGGCGCCCCCGCCGAAAGTAGCGGCGGCAACTGACAACTCCGCTGTCACACGGCCGCCCATTGCCGGCGCGTGAATGGGCAGGCCGGACCTAGTTCCCATCGAGTGGCGGTGCCCTGACTTTACATTACACAGACCATAAGGCGGTCATAATTAAAGCGGAACGCCAACCACAGCCCGACGTCACCTACGTTGGGCATGATGGTGATAGTGCCTAAATAAAGACAAACTCATACGCCGTACAACGTCTCTCTCTCTCTCTCTCTCTCTCTCTCTCTCTCTCTCTCTCTCTCTCTCTCTCTCTCTCTCTCTCTCTCTCTCTCTCTCTCTCTCTCTCTCTCTCTCTCTCTCTCTCTCCACTTTAACACCCCGCCCACCCTCTAATAAAATTACACCATCTTCCCGTAGGGGAACCCTGAGTAGTATGCGAAGCGGCCATGGGGTCAACGCTATTTCCCATTTTGTAGTTCCGGTAAGTGAAAAGTTTGGTATTTACCATGGAAATCAAACGGTAAATATAACAGCAGCTACGTATCTTAACCTAACAGAAACGAAGAACTGAAAACTGAAGGGCACTTGAATCGACCCCATGGCTGCTTCGCATACTACTCAGGGTTCCCTTATGGGAAGATGGTGTAATTTTTTGCTTCTTGCTGCGTAGCTGTTGCAGGTAGAGTCGAGCCTTTGTGTCCGCCTGCTGTACGTCGCGGGTAACGCAGGAGAGCAGGTTCCCAGATTCATGGATAGAGGGCGCAGTAGTATTTCTACAGGTTGCTGGAGAACAATCTCCAGCACTTTGCTGGAGAACAATGCGCCAAGAAATGCGAACAAAGAAGTCAGACTAGCCCAAAAATTTTATAAAGGGTTTTTTTTTGTCGAGCTGATTGTACAGTGGCGTTATAACTCAGGTCGCTGTGCAACGCCAACCCATTGCAAAGGGGAAGCCGCTAAGCGTCATCATCAGGTACCTTAGCTGCAGGCAGCCTCGCACACGTCCGGCTTTGAAACACGACCACGGAGCATGCAGGCATATTTGCGCCTCCTTCTGCACGCTTCGTTTGTTTGTAAACACAACCCAACGCTTTCACTGGAGAACTCAGACCGACCGTTAGCTATACCGCCAGAGCTTTTGTAGCCCGTAAAGTACACAGGTCTAGACCAGTCGCTGTGAATAACTTGCCATTTCTGTGCGCATCAAGTTCTTGAACATCATCGTCATCATCTTCATCACGTCATCAACTGGCATAGCAAGTTAGGCAGTTTAGCCCGGCTAAAATCGCCAGACTTCATTAAAGATCGTTCTCTCTGTCTTTACCGCCAAACTTTGTCGCCCAGAAGGAAAAGTAACATTTGCCAGCGCTGGAGTTTTGATAGCATGCACTGATTTGTAAACTCTTCTGGAGCTCAGAACTGGGCAGCGATATTATGTAGCGTAGTTACATAGTGCGGGCGCAGTATACGGAAAGAGCAGCTCGCAGACATGCTTACGCATCCGCGCGCTTACGCCAGTAAACTGGCTAATCAAAAGAATTGCGAAAACTACGGAGAGTCCCTGTTGCGTCAGCCTCAAATGGGCGTACGCTTTGCAAACCTCCTGCGTTATTTATTTTGACAACTTTTGCTTCTCGAAGTTCTTAAACATGCTTTACGGAGAATGAAGTGGCGAACTGCCGCGAGCTGCCTAAGGCCGTCGACGAGGACACCATGTTTGTTTTCGGAAGAGAACCATTACTGCCAGTGGCGACAGTCGCAACCAAAAAATCCGAAAATAAATAAATAATTCTCTCCGTTTCACTTGTCCTGGCAAGCAATTTAGTGGCCCTATCAATATCAGGCAAAAACATAATTATATACTTTTTAAGTGCTGAGGTTACAGCCAGGCAGTTATTTTCGTTGAACTACTTCAACGTGCGCAGCAAAACGGCGTGGTTATACTCTGTAGCCTGGACTGCATTGCCAGAGAAAGTTGTCCCCGATATTACGTGACTCATCTTGCGTCCGGCGAAGAGGAACACCGTGTTCGCCGCGAATGAAAACGAGGGCGGCCTCCATGTCTGTGAGCGTTACACAGGACCGAACGGCGTTTAGCGGTGGTCAGCAATACAGCTACATCAAAGGGTAACCACGCGAAAACAAGACTCTAAAAGAGTAAGCGAAGCTCTTGCTTTGTATATCCAAGGTTAGCTGAGCAAAGCCAAAGCCATTTTTCTACAGTCACCACATGATACGTATAACTCACTAGTTGGGCGGTTGTCTTTTCTCATCATCATCATCACCGCCTTTTAGCCTCTTTGGTGGTTTCTATTTTGTTAATATACTGAAATGCTTGTTCAATCGCGCTTGATAGTTCTGATTGCGCTGCTATTTCCGAGGTGCTTCGCGACTTGCGCAATTAGCAGGCTAAAGTCACTCCTGTAGGCCACAGTGCATGTCTCTATCACATGTTTGTAAGCAGAAAGCCTCGCCGCATTCGTTAGTTTCACGTTCATTTTGCTAGCGCCTAGGTTGTTTCACGGTGTGCCGGTTAAGTGCAGGACTCGCCTCCCTGTCGGCCGAAGCTCAAATCACAGACCCTAAGTTTAGCCAATGTTGTTTTGAACTCATTAGATTTTGGTCTGATTGGCTAACCATTTGGTCTGTTTCGATTTACACCTACAATGATACCGGGTTTTCTACTTACGGAGTCAACTACTGCTTTCGCATAAAATCGGAAAGTTTTGCAGCGGTGCGGGAAATCAATCGAATGCAGCTAAGCTTTCTATGCGGGGAGCATGCTAGGTGATTCTGAAGAAGCAAAGTGATATAATTCGTTAACCTTCAAACTAGCAGTTGAAGTCACAGCTACTAGCTCCGACTATTCCTCCCAGCCTATCCTGGTGGAGAGGGTTCGGGTGGCCAGCGCAATCCAGGGTACCGTGGACTAGAGGACCACGCCCCCGCCGGGTGCCCATCATTAGCACCAAAGGCTCGCATCAATAAAGTTTACCGCTGCGCCTCCTTTTACCCTTTCAAAGACAAGTAATGTAGTACTGACGATTATAAACAGAACGGTGATTTGAGGCTCACAAATGACGACATTTTATTATTTAAAATATTCTTTCGCCTTCTATATTTGGACAATTTAGATTTTATAAATAGACGGGCTTGGACTGCCACTCCGGCTTTATCAAATATTTTGTTAATTACAAAAGCAACGTTCACATCACACACGCTGTGAGCAATTTTATTAGTGAGATTTTTCAAGAATTATTTTTGCAGTTGATTTTCTTAAGGGAGTATTCGTAACATCGCTAACTGGAGGAAACATCGGACACACTGAGAAACTTGCGGATTTCAGCCCACACGTCGAACCCAAGGCCGTCAATTTGGGTTCTGCGCACATTAGAAGGGTAACAACTAAGCTCCTCATTCACAACTCCGGAGAGCTTCCAAAAGTCCGTCTGGAGGCGCCGAACGCCGTCTTGGACTTTCTCTCGTGCTTCGACTTCGTTTACAGAGTACACTGCTTCTACTCTTTTCCGAACGAGTGGGTGCCAAAATACGAGCTCGTACGCAGCCGCGCACAGCTTCAGCGTTGAACCGAGGGCAAATTCGGCAGCCCTCGTAACCAAGGAATTATTCCGACTGAGCACCTGGTTTATTACCTGCCACTTGTAATCATTTACCGTATTGCAGTCAATAAGCAAAAATGTTAGAGTGTGATTGTCTTCTAAACTTTGCGCTAGCTGTTGTACCAGGGCTTTACACTGGCAATAAAATCCGCATTTGCAGATGAAGTGGTGTAGAGTCCGGCTTTTCTGCACCCAACTGCATATGCCCAGTACAGTTGAATCGTCAAGGAAGGCGTCCTCGAGACTGAATTCTTCCAGGCTCTTGTTTTGGCAAAGACCATGGATGATTGTGGACCAAGCTTCTCTTGTGGCTTTGAGACGCAGTCGAAGGCATTTAAGCGCCGTGGTTGTAGCGAGATAGGCAAGGACAAGAGCGGCGCAATCTTCATCAATGTTGGCGTCGAGGTCCTTTATGTGGAGGTCAAAGGCAGAGACTTGATCACTGTTGGCTAAAGTCCCGCAGATGTGCCCTAACTGTGGCGGCATTAGGTCATAAAAAGTGTAGACAGTTGTCGACGGGAAGCTACTTACTTTGCTTATTGAATCTGCAAAATAACAGCAGCTTGAACGACACTCTAGGGCTAAAAACTTTCCGATAGTGCCAGTCTGTCGAACGGCGTCGGCAATTTTGGCGATAGACTGGCAAGAAATGTTTTCGAAACAAAGCTCTTGAAATTGGCTCGCTTCGTGGACAGCGCGGAGTAGCCTCAGCATCTCTTCGTTTTGAAAATGGTTGTTATCAAATCGTAGTCTCTGCAGCGAAGCACTGTTTCGTATCCCGTGGGCAAACGTGTCGACTTGCCACCATGACTCCCATCTTGATTTTGCAGCTTGTAACTGTACTTCCATGTCACTGCTTCCGTACAACCAGCCAGCAGGAAAGTTATTCCATGTGCACGACGAAAATGAAAGCTCTTGTATGGTGGTGTTTACCGTGAGCATGTCCGCCAGATGGGTGCTGTCGACGACGTCTAAAACGAACTGCTGGAGCGAGAGCTTACGAAGCGCACGGTTTCTCTCTAGAGATTGAAAAACTGGCGTGAGCAACCCAGCATCTTGTTTGCCAACGAGTGCGAGGTCTGTAATTGTGTGGTTATTTGCAAGAAAGGCTCCAAAAGCGCGAGTATTAGCATCTACCAAGTGAATTTTTAAGGTCGAAATGGTCGAATTGGCTTCCAGGGCTTCTATAATAGTTGTTGTTTTAACCATGGGCCAAAAACGGGTTAAGATGAGCGTCCTTAGAAAGGGGGCGTGTTTTATGTAGGCCAACACGATAGGCTGTAGTGTTATCTCGCTTGTTTTAATATGCACAAAGTCAAGGTGCAATTCTTCCAGTTTATCTGCTCCGAAGATTGCTTCGAACACCTTTGGGGTAATGCTGATGAAATTCTCTTGACCGTGAATCCGCACCACCCTAACAGAGATACTGTGCTGGATTGCATCACAAAAGAGCTCTGGTTGAATTTCGAGGACCAGACTGTCCGGTTCCAGCGAGAAAACACAGTAATGAACGGTGAGAAGCCAGTGCAAACAAATGACCGCGCGTTGCGCTGCGGGGGGGTTGAAATTCCCCGGGCGTAGACCATTTATCCGCGCAACTGCTAGACGGCCGGGAGTCGCCTCTCTGAGCTCGAGTCTTACGTGCGACAGCATTTCGTTCCACAAATGCAGTTCCTCAAATATCTTACACAGTTTTGGAGCATCACTCGCGCCACCATTTGTGCAGAATACCGGGAAGGTTATGCGATGGGCACCAAATCCTGTTGACGGTGAACGCAACTGGTGAACTATGGTCTCGACTTCTGGCAATGATGGGCATATCCGTTTGATGTGAGCGGCGTATTCCTGCAGAATTTCAGTGCTTGGGGAAGCCATGACGCTGAAACAAAAACCGTTGTCAGATTAGACACGAACATTTAGCGGAATGGCGGCGCGCAATGGCTATGTTACGGGGCTCTAGCAAGTACAATCGACTGACGGCGCACATCGATCATCCCCGTGAACTATACTGCTTAAGATGAGCTACCGTTATTACGTTCTGGCACGCACAGCTAGTGTAGCGCGAGGAATGAGCGGGAAATACACACGAACCCGAGTTTGGGTTCACGGCGGGAAAGTGGGACATGTCCGGCCTGATCTCTCCTCGCTATCGCGGGAACACATTTGTTCACTCAAAGATGAACATCTTGTAAGGAAACTAGCACATTGGAGAAAGTGAAATTAAACAGGTTTCTTTCAAAAGTGTGCTGGGTAAACGTTGAATTTCTCAGTAAACTGCCACATTATGTTCCTAATTCTGAGAAAGAAACTTTCAAGTGTTTCATTATATTTACGACCCAACTGACTGTCATGAAAAAAAAGCGTCTAATTGGTTATTGCGTACGAAACAGATGCGGTGTGTGGGAAAACTTTTTACGGCACTCTTCATTTTTGCCTCGCCCGGTCAACTGAGCGAGCAAATGAAGGCCACATGAAGACAGCGGAGTGAGCACGTGGATGCGGCGGCTCTCCTGAGTGAACAGCCGAAGAGTTGCTAGCGTTTAATTGGGAACGCCGGCCACCGTGCTTGGACACAAAAATTCGGTTTGCGTCTCATCCGCATCCTCCGCACGTCGAATCTGCTGGCTAGAACCACTGTTAGTTCGTACTGTAGAGTTGAGGAAGCAAGTGTGCGGGAGGCAAAATCGAAAGATATTGGAATGCCGCCTACAAAAATCCAGTATCTTGTTTCGCACAACAGGTTTGTTTCCCACAACAGGTGGGAAACAAAATCTTTACCATATCCCTTCCGATAGAAAGTTGAGAGAAGAGCAAAAGCGGTCTGACGTCAAAACTGCGGTGAAAGTGCTTTAAATCCTTCTATAAAAGTGCGTCCAGCCTTCGCTCAAAGAACGTCCCCTCAATCGAACCTTCTAAGACCCAAATCGCAAACGAAGAGCGAACCCGAGCGATACTTTTTAACGCACTAATTAAACGCACCTGCGAACAATCTAACCTATACGCGGTTTAATAGACAAAAGAATACTATTGCACTCCTTCAGTGTCAAGCATTTTTAAGCACCTATCTGCAGACTCGCTTCAAGAGACTTTGTAAACTGCAAACCTCAAATGGTTCAAGTAGTCTGCGTTTATCCGTAATGCTGAGTTTGTCCAGTCAAGCTTCCTACGTGCCCCCTCCAGATAAGATGTGAACAGCTTTGGTGATGTGGTATCACTCTTTCCTACGCCCCGTAAAATCGGGAATTTGCCGCTTGGCCAGTGCCTCCCTTATATATTGCCGCGAACCATGCATTGGGTTTGTTTATTTGTGTTTTGCTTTTACCGCCCGGCTCCGCCGGTCTGTGTTATCTCCGTGCCAAGGGAAGCGCGTGTTCCATTCTTTCTTTCTGTGCCGCATGTGTTATCTGTTCAGATAGGGAGAGCATTCCGATCTAACGTGAACATCCCGGAATAATCTTCTTGCATCTACAATGTTCTCGATGCGAATCGACGGTTCCAGAACCACGCGCGCCGAAAGATAAAAAGCCTGCAGAGCAGACGCCGGGGCATTCGATTCTGCGACGCTCGCCGACGCACGTACGTCACTTTGTTGACCACTGCTTCGCCGCCTCTGTATTCTTTTCAGTTGTTAGGGGAGCACAAGTTCGCTCCAATAAACTTGTTTCTTTTCCAAACAACTGCTTCGTCCTTGGCTACGTGACATCTGGTGGAGGTGCTGGGTACGCACCCTTCATGCCCACTACAACCTCTGGAAGCCGCCAAGCCAGTCCAACAAGAGCCAGCCTCCGCGTGCAAGATTTACCACCCGAGTTCGGTCTACTACCGGAGAAGACGAAGAAGAAAAACGTCGCAACCAGCACCATGCTCAACCAAGCCAATCCTCCTGTCGTTCTGCAGCAGCCACGGGAACCGCCATCATTCCGAGGAGCCCCCGCAGAAGACCCAGAAGAATGGAACACGCGCTTCCCTTGGCACGGAGATAACACAGACCGGCGCAGCCGGGCGGTAAAAGCAAAACACAAATAAACAAACCCAATGCATGGTTCGCGGCATTGCCGAGGCCGAGGAAGACGGACGCCGAGGAAGACGGACGTATGGCGAACTCCCGATAACCGTCCTCTGTGCTACCACTGCGGAGAGGCCGACCACATTTACCGTCGCTGCCCATACAAGAGACTCGGACTGCGTGGTTTCTCCGTCGACGCACCTCGCCCTCTCCCTGGCCAACGACCACGTGAGATCGACGAGTATCTATCTGAAACCAGCCGTGGCCCAGCGCGTTTCAACCGTTCGCCGTCGCCCTACCCATACCAATCGCCGAACCGCCGTAGCAACGCTGACTTCGCCCGTGGAAGGTCCCCCAGCCCACGCGGGGGAAACTAAAAGCAGCAACTTCTGGAGGTGAAGTTGCTCTACGGCGAAAAACCGGAAACCCTCCAACGACGCAAGGACGCGCCGAAGACAGTGATTCACGACATGCCCTCATCCCGACGACCCGACCTAACCCTGATGAGACTCCCGAACACGACGACAGCTATACGCCGCGACGCTTACCCGACCTGACCGAGACGTCCGCTGAGAAGACGTGGACAACGACGACGCACAGTGCCCGACCGTCAACACGCACAAGCCGAGATGCGACGCCCCGACGCACCCGGAACTCGAGGAAGGCGGCATCCGACGTCAAGGTGTCCATCGACGGTTTTGATGTAGTCGCCCTCGTAGACACGGGAGCCGACTACTCCGTAATGAGCGGACCATTTGCGTCTAAGCTGAAGAAAGTTATGACCAGATGGGACGGTCCGCACATACGCACAGCAGGAGGCCACATCGTGACGCCAAGTGGAACGTGCACATCGCGCGTCACCATAGACGGCACAACGTACCCAGCAGTGTTCGTCGTTTTGCCCAACTGCTCCCGCGACGTAATTCTCGGAATGGACTTTTTGACAGACAACGGCGCAATAATCGATCTCCAGACGAAGTCGATAACTTTTTCCTCCGACCACTTTATGACGCCGGAATGGAACCCCGAACACCGTGCAGCTGTAAGGATCGCCGATGATCACGTCACCCTGCCACCCCGCGCAAGCTTGATGATCACCGTCTACTGTGAAGGTGCTGATCCCGACGTGAACGCTATCGTGGAGAGTGACCGAAGGTTGCTTCTTGACCGCGGTGTGTCTGTCGCAAGAGGCATTGCGCGGTTTAAGCAGCGCAAATCCCACGTTTTGGTCACCAATTTCACCGAGGAGTACCAGCATTTAAACAAGGGAGCTGCAATTGCGTTCGTCGAAGAAACGCAACAAGCAAGTGACGTGATAGCAGTCGCCGACTTTGAACGCGCACCCGACGATACCTTCAAGCTTCCGCACCCCTTCGACGTGAATCCGGCGCTACCGCAAGAAGAAAGCAACAAGTTATTGGCTTTGCTGCGTCGCTACAGCGAGTGTTTTTCGTCGAACTCAAAGTTACGTCAAACACCTCTGGCGAAGCACCGGATAATAACCGAGGATGGAGCCCGACCTACCCGACAGTCACCGTACCGCGTCTCTTCCCACGAGCGCGAAGCCATCCGTACTCAAGTCGACGACATGCTCAACGACGACATTATACAGCCATCGAAAAGTCCGTGGGCTGCGCCGGTCGTACTCGTGAAGAAAAAAGACGGCACACTGAGGTTCTGCGTTGACTACCGGCGATTTAACAAGATCACCAAAAAGGACGTGTACCCCCTGCCACGAATCGACGACGCCCTCGACCACCTCTGCCATGCGAGGTACTTCTCATCGATGGACCTGAAGACCGGCTACTGGCAAATTGAAGTGGACGAGAGAGACAGAGAGAAGACTGCATTTATAACCCCGGACGGCCTATACGAGTTCAAGGTAATGCCGTTTGGGCTATGCACGGCACCAGCAACGTTCCAAAGAGTCATGGACACTGTGCTAGCTGGCCTGAAGTGGCACACCTGCCTCGTATACCTCGACGACGTTGTGGTATTCTCCCGGACTTTCGACGAACACCTCGCAAGGTTGCAGTCAGTACTCGAGGCCATCCGTACGTCGGGGTTAACGCTGAAGCCTGAAAAGTGCCGCTTCGCGTACGAGGAACTGAAGTTTTTGGGCCATGTCGTCAACGCCGCGGGAGTCCTGCCTGACCCGGCGAAAACTTCAGCCATAGCGAACTTCCCAAGGCCGAAAGATAAGAAGGGCGTGCGCAGATTTCTTGGACTGTGCGCATACTACCGGCGCTTCGTCGCAAACTTCGCACGCATTGCAGAGCCGCTCACGCGCTTGACGAAAGATAGCACCGCTTTCAGCTGGGAAGACGACCAAGAAAAGGCATTCTGCGAGCTGCAAAAACACCTGCAAAGCCCGCCCGTGCTCGCTCATTTCGACGACAACGCCGAAACGGAAATACACACGGACGCCAGTGATATAGGCTTGGGTGCGGTCCTTGTCCAGAAACAAAGCGGGTGCGAAAACGTAATCGCCTATGCCAGCCGTGGTCTGTCGAAGGAGGAGAAAAACTACTCTGCCTCCGAAAAAGAGTGCCTGGCTATTATATGGGCCATTTCAAAATTTCGCCCATACGTGTATGGCAGACCGTTCAAGGTTGTAACAGACCACCATGCGCTGTGTTGGCTCGCCAATTTGAAGGACCCCTCTGGCCGTCTTGGGCGGTGGAGTTTGCGCCTGCAAGAGTTCGACATTACAATCGTCTACAAATCCGGCAGAAAACACTCCGACGCCGACTGCCTGTCCCGCGCCCCTGTCGACCCACCACCACAAGACTCCGATGAAGACAGTGCGTTCTTCGGGGTTGTTACGGAGAGCGACCTAGCCGCCCAGCAGCGTGCCGACCCCGACTTGCGAGTAATGATCGACTACCTCGAAGGACGAAACGTCGCCGTGCCTAGAGCGTTCAAGCGTAACTTACCAGCATTCAGCCTCAGAAACTCCGTCCTCGTGAAGAAGAATTTCAGCCCCGGAACAAGAACGAATTATCTACTTGTCATCGCCGCAGACCTTCGTGACGAAATTTTGGAAGCGTCCCACGACGACCCGTCTTCCGGACATCTAGGCACAGCTCGCACTATTGCAAAAATTAAGGCGAAGTACTTCTGGCCCCGCCTTACATCCGAAGTCACCCACTACGTTCGGAGTTGCCGGGACTGCCAGCGACGAAAAACGCCGCCGACAAGACGCGCCGGACTTCTACAACCGATCGCCGTCCCGCGGAGGCCCTTTCAACAAATTGGAATGGACCTTCTAGGCCCGTTCCCGACGTCACGATCGGAGAACAAGTGGATTGTCGTAGCGACAGACTACATGACGCGCTACGCAGAGACCGCCGCTCTTCCGCGGGGGACTGCACAAGAAGTCGCCAAGTTCTTTATAAACCAAGTTGTGCTGCGACATGGAGCCCCTGAAGTCCTAATCACGGACCGCGGAACGGCCTTTACCGCGGAGCTGATGCAAGGAATCTTACGCTACAGCAACACGGATCACCGAAGAACGACGGCGTACCACCCCCAAACGAACGGACTAACAGAACGTCTGAACAAGACAATTGCGGATATGCTGTCCATGTACGTCGACGTTGAACATAAGACTTGGGACGAAGTCCTCCCGTATGTCACGTTTGCGTACAATACAGCGACGCAGGAAACTACGCAGATGACACCGTTCGAGCTTGTCTACGGAAGACGACCGACTACGATGCTCGACGCCATGCTTCCGCATGTAGAAGACGACGACCTCAACGCCGACGTCCAAGGATACCTTCAACGTGCGGAGGAGGCCCGCCAGCTCGCTCGAGTTCGTATAAGGGACCAGCAGCTGGTGGATGCCGGCCGCTACAACCTCCGACGCCGAGACGCCGAGTACCAACCAGGGGATCGTGTGTGGGTTTGGACTCCCATCCGACGACGCGGACTGAGCGAGAAACTTCTGCGACGGTATTTCGGACCCTACCAGATTCTGCGACGTGTTGGCCAACTTACCTACGAAGTGATCCCCGATGGTGACTCCGGCACATCACGACGACGTACGCGGTCCGAAGTCGTCCACGTGGTTCGCTTAAAACCTTTCTACGAACGATGACGAACTTTTATTTTCATTTTCGGACTGTCGCTTATGTTAGCATCGGGTCGATGCACTCTTAGAGGGGGGGTAATGCCGCGAACCATGCATTGGGTTTGTTTATTTGTGTTTTGCTTTTACCGCCCGGCTCCGCCGGTCTGTGTTATCTCCGTGCCAAGGGAAGCGCGTGTTCCATTCTTTCTTTCTGTGCCGCATGTGTTATCTGTTCAGATAGGGAGAGCATTCCGATCTAACGTGAACATCCCGGAATAATCTTCTTGCATCTACAATGTTCTCGATGCGAATCGACGGTTCCAGAACCACGCGCGCCGAAAGATAAAAAGCCTGCAGAGCAGACGCCGGGGCATTCGATTCTGCGACGCTCGCCGACGCACGTACGTCACTTTATTGACCACTGCTTCGCCGCCTCTGTATTCTTTTCAGTTGTTAGGGGAGCACAAGTTCACTCCAATAAACTTGTTTCTTTTCCAAACAACTGCTTCGTCCTTGGCTACGTGACAATATGTTCGAGAGAAGTGTTATGTAGGGATCCTTTATTGCCTGGTTTTTCAATGTTTCGAATCGAGTATACTGCAAAGTGTATCCTATGAATATATTTGGACTGTATCCTATGAAATTTCCTAACGGGTTTGTCTGTGCCCGAGTGCGCTGTGAGGTATCGGGGGGAATCGACGCAACACTTAACACCCTCCTTGAATAGCACTCGTACCATTTTTGCAGCGTACGAAAGTCGTCCTCCATGCCACTTTTGTGTGCTAAGTGAAGTGCCTTAACATAGCGCGACATTATAGCAACACACTCCTTCACGATTGAAAATTGGGTGCGAACTGAAACAGGTATGAAAAAGAGAGGCGACGACGAAAGCCAATGTTCTCTCTTATTCTTGTCGCTGTTTCAGTTCGTGCCTAATTTTCATTGATGAATATTTGCCAACAAGCTAGTTTCTATATTCACTACGCTCTCTCTAGGAAATAATAGTTGGAGGAGGCCGGCCATTTATCTGTAAAATTTTCTTACTGCAAGGCCAGACCGCGGGGAGGGTGAATAATTTTCATTGTACTAAAACCAATGATGTTTTTGATCAACTTCTGTTATTTGTCTCTCACTGGGGAGAAAACATAAAACAAAAATTTGCAGCTACCCCTCTCTGTTAATGTGGGTGACCGGCAAAGCTGTATAAAATGCCTATCCCAAGCATGAACACCCCAGGCAAAACCGCGTTCCCACAACTCCAACCACTTTTGCCGGCCTCGGCTTCAACCGCTTCAACATAAAAGGACACTTAAGGCAACCGGTGAGTTGATTTCAATGGAACGTCTGACCTTCCCATAGTCACTTTAGTATTTATTCGGTGCCGAAACATTCCTAAATGTTAAGATATCATTAATCAAACTGTTACCAAACGTCACGCAAACAGAGAGTGCAGCCGCTGTTTGCTTCACGACAAACCGAAAGCAAGCCAAGCAGCCGTGATGTATAGCATTCTAAAACCAGCCGAATTAAACGCTACCATGTACCGAGCTGTTTGGCCAGTTCCGGTGAAATAAGTTGCACTTTCGCGAACTCCCACATCCTTCGCAGCTCCGGATCACTAAGCAAAATGTTCCCCCATGGAACTCGTGATCAGTATCGAAGCTTTGTTGAAAAAAATATACGGTCATTCTGCGAAGCCGTCAATTTTGGCGAAAACCTAACGCTCGTGCGTAGCTCGCACGCTACTTTTGAAAAGCAATACAGCCGCTCCATGCAAGAGATGATGGTGATACCTAGCGGTTTCCCCTTTGTAGCGAGGTAGTGCTGCACAGCGCCCCTAGTCGCAACGCCACTGTACAATCAGCTCGCCATAAAAAGACTATGGCATTTTTGCGCTTGTCTGACTTCTTCGTTCAGATTTCTTGTTTGCTTATACTCTTCTCTTTTCCCACCAACATTCTAACCTTCTTTGACTCACCTTCACTGCTTTACAAGTTACATTTCCGTTAACTTTAAAGGCAAGGGCTTCCGAACGCTGGACGACTCCCTCACTGAGGGCTGGACGGGTGCGCTTGCACTGCGTCACAATATTTCGCGTGGTTCTCGTTCCCTGCCGCAACCTGCGCACAGTTTTTCATGTACCTGCTCGCGAATACGCGTTCTTGTTCTCAAGCAACCCGCCCCTGCATCAAAAATCAATGCACTTCCTATGGCTTATCGAATGACTTCTTCCTCGTGATCTCCCGCTTCCGATTCTGTCTATATCTAAGGACTTCTTTACGTCTATTCTTTTTAAAGCAAAGTTGTCTACCTCTACCATCCAACGGTTCTTTCGTGGCGTGCAGGACAGGAAACTCCCAATGCGGCTGTGGAAGGAATGGCGGTTTTCACTCACGCAGCTCAGTGTAGATGCCGCGGTGAATTTACCCAGCGTTCCCAGAGCCCTCACGCCGGCGGGCGCATCATGTGACCCGGCTTTGTGGTCTGCTTTCGCGACGGTTATTTTGGGCCTGTTTTGGCGCAGCTTATCGTTAATTGCGCACTTCCTTCGCACGCCTTGATTAAATTGTTTGACAGCACCTTCTGGGTAACCCGGAAAGAGCGGAATTAAGTGGTTGTACGGCAAAGACACGCTAAAGATTGGTTTGCAGGGCACGATAACAAAATGTAGAGAACGCATAGAGACACCTGGCCGCCAAACCGACACATCTTTTGCGTAGTGCTTGCCAGAAATGGGACTCCGTTTTCTAAATTGGGGAAGACCAATTCGGCTGTGTTTGAACAGGTGTTACAAAAGGCGAAACGAGCAACTGGTTATGATAAATAGCGATTATAAGAGTTCCCTCAGCTTTCTCGCAATTTTCAAACTTACTAAACTAACTAGTTTCAAACGGTTTAATGGGAATCACTAAGCTTACGTGCCGAATTGTTTTGGTGTCCGCGCTTGGTTCAAGCGGTGGTGTAGCCCCGAGATAGCACATCAGGATGGCTAAGCTCCGCTATCTCACCCTTCGAACTACGCTCCTCTGCGTCTTGTTTTTCTTCCGACGCACGGCCGGGCTACAGCGGCGCGTCCGCCGCTTTAGCCCTGCTATGACCGATGTTTCTGCATTAGGGATGGCGCCCCTGCGAAGCCTGGGTAACGACAGGCAAAATATCTGGTTTCACCATTTGTATAGCCACCTGTGTGAATTAAAGTGACGTTGCATGGGCTATGACGTTGTGGGTGTCGTTTACAGCTTTGCTTTCCAACTACCTTTCCAGCGTGGATTGAAGCCAATGCTTTCCCAGTTCCTTGTTTCCGATTTTTTGAGTTCATTATTTATTGCATTGGTCATTTCCCCAGTTCTTGACGTTTAATATACTTCGTCCTTCTGGTTCTTTTTTTTTTACTGTGTGTCCCCGCTTTTCATGTAAGGATACTTTGAAATCCTGGCCTCCCATCTGCTGTAATCAATATTTATACGTCATTAATGAAATCATATTTTGCTCTGCTTTTTTCCCGCTTCAAAAAAGGCCTATCCCATGTCTCCCTGCACTGCCTCATTTGCTATTTTATTAGGGCTCCTAATGCCAATCGACCTAACACCATCTGGTTAACTTCTAGCCCTGATTGTATGTCTGATTTCATAGACACTGCTGCGTTGGGGAAGTGAGTGCCGGTACCATTAAACCCTTTCAGATTTTAGATACTTCATATTTGTTATATACCCATAGTACTCTGTGCTTTATAATAGAGGCGTTTTCTTCCTTTAATTTCTTCCAGATATTTGTACTTCACTACCCGTGGAATGGTTGCTTGTTGAGCGACTACGGATTCATAAGGGGTGTCGTCATTAAAGACCAGAACTCCACGACTTTCCTGCGCTTAGCTCGGACCCCTGTGCAATGGCTCGTTACCCGCACATATCTCTGAGCTGTCGCAGACACTCTGCGCTATTTGCTAGGGGTACCACCTCACGTGCACATATCAGTCCCGCGATATGCTGTTCCACTTCCTCTTCTTTGCGGGCATAACTTATATTGAAAACTTTTTTACTGTCTTCAAGCTTTCTTTATAGTCTTGCCATGTACAGCATCAACAGCAATACAGACAATATAAAACCTTACTTTTAACATCTATTTGTTACTACCCATTTGGTAGAGTTTAGGTCCTCCCAGGTAATTTGCACCTCACCCTCACTGTAATTCCCCTGCAAAAGGTGTATAAGGTCGTGGCCTAATCCCTCCCGCTCAACTAGGCGCATTAAGTAGTTCCCTATCTACATTTTCTCACTCTGCATTTATATCCCGAAATGCTCTCCATACTGTTCACTGGTGAGCCATTTAAACCTGTATGCATTGGCTAAAAACAAATATGTTGTCGTCTCAGCGCCTGCGTCGTCTGCATCCATTTCGTAGTTTTCCTAGTATGCTGTTCCCTCTACCCACCACTGTAGTTCCGATTTCATTTCTTGCATTGCAGCCTGTATGCAACTGAGGTGACTGTAATAGGCCTGAACGAGTTGGCCATAACTTAGAAAATGTAACAGTAGCAAGAGTAGCGCCATCCACCTGCAGCTGAGAAAGACAATACGCATGCCAGGCGTTTTAACCACTTCGGGAACAAGCTCAGCGGTATAGGCCGTGGTGTGGGACCTGTCTCAGCGTTTGCGCTATTTTGTACGTTATGTTGAAAAAAGCTATGCGCGAGAGTGGCATATTCGTGTTCTCAGTAAGCTAATCAACCACTAAAGAACAACTGGTATCTTGACTTCAGCATTCCTTTAACGGTCATGGCGGGCGTGGTTGCTCCGGACCCACTGCTCTGATAGACCATCATATTTATATGCAAGAGAAAGAACTGCCATTCTTCATTACCATCCAATCGCTTATTAGCATTGCGGTTCTCGCAACTGCGCTTTAGTTAACACGCACACGCACACTGTCACACAGACACCTACCCACCAATATATATATATATATATATATATATATATATATATATATATATATATATATATATATATATATATATATATATATATATATATATATATATATATATATATATATATATATATATATATATATATATATATATATATATATATATATATACATAGATATATATATATATATATATATATATATATATATATATATATATATATTGAGAGAGAGAGAGAGAGAGAGAGAGAGCACGGTAAGCCATCTAGAGCGCAAAGGAAGGCAAAGGGGATATTGTGGACGTAAATTATCTCCTGGAAGAGAAAATGTTTTTTGGAATGTTTCCGAAAAAAAGCAAGAAAGTGGTGAAAAATATAAAATATTCCGCTGTGATCCCTCCCGGCGTGCATGTTTTTTCACCCTATTTCTATCTTCGAAAACACTTGAAAAGACTATCTGTTTCTAGAATAAATGACGTTCAACATTTTCCCCTTTGCTTTCCTTGGCGTTCATGACTTGCATACCCCTTTTGTCTGTCGTCATTCAACGAGCCCCTCCTTTCCCGTTCTGATCGGCTATGTAGTATGTATGTATGTATGTATGTATGTATGTATGTATGTATGTATATATATATATATATATATATATATATATATATATATATATATATATATATATATATATATATATACATACAGGGTGTCCCAGCTATCATGCACCAAGATTTTAAAAAAGAGAAATTGCGTAACTCGAAGAAAACCTAGTGCATAATGTTTGCAGTACTGTGAAGAAGCGGAGAGTAGTTTTTTCGTTAATGAGACTTAATAAATTAATTGTAATTAATTATCTAACCCGGAAAATACTGTCCTAATCACTAAAGTGTCAATGAGGCACTTGTAGGTAACCACGAGGGGCATCTAACTGCGCTATTTTCAGCGACGAACTAATTGCGTACTCATTTATTCTGACTGATAAAGGAAACCCGCGAAATATGAAAAATACCACGTGACGACGCTTACGCGCGCATTGTAAAGCAGCGTCCCCAAACAAAGCTGATTGAAAGCAACTGTTCGCGTGTTACCCGCCCAAAGAGACAGCGCATTAGCTTGATAGTAGCATGCATGGAAGGAGCAGCAGCAGCAAGATTCGCGGGACGCGTGTGCAGATAAGGCACAAACTCGGTCGCGATTTCTTCTTTCTTTCTTTCGTCTATTTCATTCTGGCTAACTCAGAGGCAGCCTGTTTGAGGGCGTTGCTTTACGGTGCGCGCGGAGGCGCCGTCACGTGGTATTTTTCATATTTCGCGGGTTTCCTTTATCAGTCAGAATAACTGTGTAGGCAATTAGTTCATCGCTGAAAATACCGCAGTTAGATGCCCCTCGTGGTTACCTACAAGTGCCTCATTGACACTTTAATGATTAGGACAGTATTTCTCGAGTTAGATAATTAATTAAAATTAGTTAATGAAGTCTCACTAAAGAAAAAAATACTGTCCGCTTCTTCACAGTACTGCAACCATTATGCACCTGGTTTCTTTCGAGTTACGCCTTTACTCCTTTTTTAAATCTTGGTGCATGATAGCTGGGACACCCTGTATATATATATCAAACTGAAAAACAACGTTTCGACCGGGGGCCGGTCTTTTTCAAAGATCAACAGCTTCACTTTGACTTCTCTATCGTACAGCTAACCTCATAGCCAGTAACCTTTACTCTAACTAAATATATATATATATATATATATATATATATATATATAAGGTAAGTAGCGACAGAGACAAACGGGAAAAACATTAAAAATAAAAATAAACGTTTACTGACATTTCAGCAAGCAGTCTTGCCTTCGTCAGGGCCCTAACGTAAGTTTTGTTGCTGAATCGATAGCAAGGATCGGGGTCGCTACGGTGCTCGAAGTTCTAAGTTCAGACCACTTCAGGCGCTCGCCTTGTCGTCCTAGCGAACGAGCTCGACCCAAGTATATGGAGCACCAAGGGGGCATCCCGGGGTAACGCTGTTGTTCGCGGCGTAGCCCAGAGGCTTTGAAAGCCAAGCGGTTTATATAGTCATAAGCGTTCGAAACTCGTGAAACGCTGGCGCTTCTCATACATCTTCCCGTTGGTTAGCGCAAAGAAAATTATAGGTACATTTGAGGGAAAATATACGTAACTAACCATCAGCGCCCGCGTTCCGTTAGTTAAGGACGCCTGTTGGGTTGTTTTTTATGATAGTAAACGCAAAATGTGGCAGTGCAACGCCGGCACGTGCGGGGAGAAATGCACAAAGAGAACAGAACTCCCGCTGGCGCAGTTTGAGGCAGGGGGTGCACGAGCACTGCGAAGGCGGGAAATTTGAATTGCATGGGGATAACGCAGTAAGCGGATAACCCAGTAAGGGGGAGCAGTAAGCGGACAACGGCGGTACAGCCCATTATGGCGAATCACTGCTCTGCACTTCCGACCGCTTTCACTTTGAGTGGAACGACTTTAATTTTCTGTTCTTGTGTTCTGCCCACTATCTACCAAGACAAATGAGGGTTGGCACTCACAAATGCCAATTAAAGCAAAGGGGAGAATTGGGTAGGTCATCTGCTATCCTTGAAACAGATAGTTTTTTTGAAAGAAAGTCGAGAGATACATGCCCGCCGGGTAGGAAAGGAACCCACAAGCTGGGCTATGGGGTGCACCGCGGGAAGGGGGGGGGGAGCGGGGGCGGAAGGGGCTTTCAATAATTTCGACCATCTGGGATTCTTTAACTTGCACGACATCTCGACACACGGGCATTGTTGCTTATCTCCTCCATCTAAATACTGGTTGCCGCGTCATGGAATTCAACGAGACATAATGAATTCCAATGCATTGAGCGATATGCAGGTACCTGCTTAGACTGGCGAGTCCTCGTAGCTTCAAGATGATAACGTTGTCGTCGCCTCGCCGAATTTTTGGACATCTGTTGCAGAACCGCAAACCCTAGGCTGACGTTGCCCTGGTCTGGATCCCCGCTCGCGCCATGGTGGCCGATGTCCACGGTCACGAATTGGGTTTGAGCCCTGGCCCTCACATGCTCCCTCGGTAGTTTTCTTTGTCGTCTTTGCAATGGCTTAAACAAAACTAACTTATTGTATATGAGATCTTGAAGGAGAAAACGAATGCCGAACCACGAATGACTCTATAACAAAACGCGATGAAATTTTGTTAGCAAAAAAAAAGATGTCCTCATATTTCTGTTTCTCAAAATTCTAGCAATACTTTGGGCGAGTGGCCATAGTTAAGTGTTTGTACTTCAAGTTACGACAAAATGTACCGCGTTAGGGCTTCCTTTCGTGCAAATGATAATGAAAAGCGATTGTTTTAAGCCGGAAGCCGTTGGTTTCCATGTTTTTGTCGGCTTCGCAATGAGCTAAAAAAAGCTCAGTCATTGTTAAAAGATCATCAAGGGAAAAACAGACGCTGTGCTACCATGCATAGAAAACAAAAACGAAGTTTCCTTGGCAACAGATCAGATGATGACGATGATAACTTTCTTTTGGCAAAAACTGGGTGAAAGGGGGACGGAAAAGTGGGAGCATTTCTGCATTCCTCCCCCTCAGATGGCGGCCCGCAGCCCTTGGGCGCATGGCATCGTCAGCCAGTTGGACGACCTTGACATGCATTTCGGGGTAAGAGCTAAGCAAGCAGGTCTCCCACTGGTCCGCACTGGTGATTCGTAAGCATGCTCGTATAGTTCGTGGCTGAGCATCACAAGCCCAAATAATGTGCGTGAGTGTGGCTCGCTGGGTGCACCACTTGCATTGGTCATTATAAAGGTCTGGATAAATGTGGCTCATTACTGCAGGATTGGGGAAGGCATTAGCCTGCAGCTGGCGCCAGGCTACAGATTGATGTCTTTTGAGCATGGGATGCGCGGCCGGATATTTCTTTCGCTCAATGCGACAGTGCTGAGCGATGTCCCGGTAGGTCACCAGCCTGTCCCTAGCACCCTGGTCCGAACCAGCAGCGTCGTCAGGACAATCGAGGAAGCTGAAACCTCGGGCCGCCTCGTGTGCCAGCTCGTTGACCGGGAGAGATGCATCGGCCGGTGTCCGGATTATTTGCACGCTACGCGGACGAGCGGCTTGGACTGAGCGTAAGATTCGTAGGGCGGTATTAGAGATCATGCCAATTTCGTAATTCCCGAGAGCTGTTCTAGAGTCGCTCACTATGATTTTAGCCGCTGTGCAGGCGACAGCAAGGGCAATAGCGGCCTCTTCTCCATCCTGAGCGTAATTAGTGTAAATTGAGGAGGATGCCAGAGAGTTTCCTTTAGCATCTATTGCCCCGATGGCCGTGGCGAGTGTAGGGTGGTAATCAGCGGCGCTAACATAGCATACGTCAGGGTAATATCTGAAACGCTGGTGCAGAGCAGATGCTCCGGCATGACGGCGATCTTGGTGGTGTACCGGGTGCATATTTTTGGCATGGGGGAGACATAGATGGCCTTTTGAAAGTGAAGAGAAAGCGAAGTCTTGGTTCCATGTTAACTGGCGTACGGTATGAACTAGCTTCTGGAGTAGAAGGCGTCCTGTGTGATTGCTAGATAATCGCTGGTATTGGGCTGTGTGCTGCGCTTCTACAAGTTCCATTAGAGTATCATGTATACCCATACCCATGAAGTGTTCGGTTGAGGCCGTGATTGAATGCCCGTGGCCTGTTTATAGGCTTTCCGTATTATTCAGTCAATTTTGCATTGTTCAGCTTTTTGACGTAGAGGTATGCAGTGACCTACGTGATACGGCTTATAATAAAGGCTTCCACTAACCTGATTAGGTTGCGCGCCTTAAGCCATTTGTTGGGGTGCACAATTTGTGAAATAGGACGGCTTATTTGTAGTGAACTTCCAGAGACAAAAGAGGTTCTCTCACATTTCTATTTCACGAAATGCTGGTACCATCTGGTGTATGGGCCACACTTACGATGTGTGTGTTCTTGAAGATAGGATGAAAAAGTGGCTGCATAATAGCTTCCTTGCTGCTAATGATCTAGAAAAGCCATAGGTTTAGGGAGAATGTCACAAGTTTGTTGTTTTAAGCACATGCGTGATGCAGTACAGAAAATCAGACAAACTGAAGGAGCGCGTGCTTAGAATCGGGCGTCGGGATACGAAAACACCAGTGTGGTTTGGGAGGGCGGGAAGAGCAAGTCAGAAAAGAGAAAGCGTGCCTCTGCGTGGTTTACAAAAACGAAACGTTAGAGCTAATGGCCGACAGACCCTCCGCAAGCACAACAGGATCCCCTTTGAGAGGCGAAGGTACCGACGTGGGGTAACAACAGGAGCCTGGCAACGGCGAAAAAGCATAACGACCTTCAGAGGAGCTGTCCAGGTGGCTGGGCAGATAGTGCGGGCATGACCGCAAAGTTCAACAGACAGCTCAACAACACATCCGCAGGAGGCTCCCATCGAGGGCGAGTGAGAGGAAGGAACTTTGGGAGATGCTTTTCAAGAGAATGGGGTAAAGGGGACGGCCGCGGCCACAGAGTTCAATGAGAAGCTCAAAAGCCAACATCTAGGGTTCTCCTAGCGTTGACGAGTGAGCGAAACGAGCTTCAGATTGTGCTCTCCAGGGTCAAGTGGTGACGGGCGTAGCCGCAAAGCTCTACCGGATGTTGGACAGCCCATCAAGACAAGGTTCGTGGCAATGGCGAGCGAGCGGAAGAAGCATCGGAGAGTAATTTTCAGTGAGCTGGGCAAGTGGTAAAGAGTGCGGCTGTAAAGTGCAACAGAAATCTCAACATTGGATAAGCAGGAAGCTCCTGGACACAGCAAAAAAGCGGAGCGAGCTTCGTATGGTGCTGTCCAGGGAGCTGGTGAAGTGGTAACTGCCGTGGACACGAAGTTGAATAGCAGATCAAGAGAAGGTCCAGCTTCACCTGTGGCAAACCTGCAACTCCAATCCTGGTGACAATATCTGTGCCTTTCCCGTTATGTGGCAATCCACGTTTTATACGTAGGTGCGCGAATAGTTTCGCTGCTCTCTTTTAAGCACTTTCTATGTCCACAGTTTCGCACAATTTATTATTTTCCACCTTTCTACGTCAGACCCAACGTTCATGGGTGTACCCACACTGTTTTTTGGGCCACCCACGGCCTTGCTGTAAGTATCCATAAGAAGTGTTTGCAAAGACCGTAGTTCAGCTGTTGCGTGTGGCTGGTGCTTGGTGAGCACCCCTCTATACAATTTCATTTCCGCCAAATACCATTTGGTTTCCTCTAGTGCGAAAAGCAAATCACTCGTAACTGGGGCGTTGAGCCTGGATTGCACTCTCAAGCCCCCGCAGTGCCACCGTGATGATGTGGATGCTGCAGTATCTACTATGAGGAGACCCAACACCTGGGAATGGGAATTTATAATTACAGTTCTAATTTCCTTCACCATCCGGTACGTCATCGCGGGAATTTTCAAAATTCAACGATTAACAGGGCACCTGTAGGGGCTAGTTGGTTCTGCATAACTTGAATAGAGAGCGCTTAAACTTTGACAGTAAACAAGGACAAGAAAGTCTACAACACACGACGAAGCGAACCGAACAGGACGAATTGAACGATTATATGCCATGTGATGGGTACGGGCTGAACTAGGACCATCTTTCCCAATATTTCTCTTTCGGCTGAGTCGGTTCAAAGCGGCAACTTTCCGGGATGTTAGAATTTCAGCGCGCTTTCTTTTCCGATGCTATTATGCCTACGCTCACAGTGAGACAGCAGCGAGCATAATTTCTTTCTTCGTTTAGGTGAGGCATTCCCACCCCGTTTACCTTATTATTCTTCTTGTTTCTTTCAGAGTGCTTCGTAATGACCATGGCCCCATGCAAGCTAAACCTAGTCAAGGACAACTATAAATTTCACGCTGATCGCCTTTCCGTTTGCTCTACCCAGTCCGCTAAGATCGCGCCTATTTTCCAGTGTAGATCTATTCTATCCTCTCTTTAAGAACAACACCATCCTTTGATCTGGGTGTGGCTGCATACACGTTTCCCATAATGATTTGCAGACGCTTCGGCAGGCATAACCTTAGTGGGTTTAGTAGTACTGAGTTAACTTTTATACCTCATATTTTTATAACTCATATATCATGCTTGCTGCGAACAACGTGCAACTTCATTTGCCCACGTCCATAGCTCGATCTTTCCTGCAGCGTATCATTATCACTTATTGGAGTGGCGTATCATGACCGCAAACTTGTGGGGCTACACTTACCAGTTATTGTAATCATTTCCATGATTTAAATTTATATCTACACATGCCGAGGGCTGGCCATTCAACAAGTTGTAAGTTTTTCAGAGAAAAGTAGCGGTAAGAACTGCTTCCTCTTTTGCTCACAATTTTTCTTCTTGCGAAAGAGACAGTAAAAGAGAGACCTGCCTAATTATTTGCACCACTACCTATACCTTTACTCATTACCGCGTATCGGGACACTTAATTATCTAAATCATGGTAGAAATATTCTGTCAGTGTCTTTGGGATCGCGGATTCCTCAATCGTCTCGTGGTTCCTTCGATCATCTCACAGCGCTGTCCATCATAGTGCTAGCATGGAATTCTGATTGTCTTTCGCTCCAAACATTGTGGTTTTACTTTAATTTCTACCTTCTCATTGACTTGTACACTAAGACATTCCTTCGGCTAATTTTTCTGTCTTCTTTTCACCTAAAATGCTTACTCGTCTTTTTCTTTATTGCCTGATTGTCCATTTTTTAACAGCGGATATGTTTAGGGGCTTGCAATGTCCAGTGATGATGGCCGTCACGCCAGGCAAAGGTACCCCGCTGGGTCGATAGATGACACAACTGTCTCGTCGGCATCGACAGCACCACTGCCTCGACGGTGTTGGCATGCTTATTACACAAGCGACCGACTGGCAGAGACTGCATGTAAGCAGTAAAGAGCATCTATGGGTTCGAGGCGCCATATCGGGGGAAAATACATGGTTAGAAGTTGTGCAGCTGTGGACCGAAGCAGAGCTATGGAGGAAAATGAGGAAATGGTAAACTGATGATGATGATGATGTCCTCAAATATTTAGGCACGTACCCAGAAGGGGGATTGGTCAGGGCTAAACTGGTTAAAAACGTGGGGACTTCAAACTGTTTGGGAAGATATAAACGAGTTCAAAGTTTCCGGTGAAATAATCTTAGTTCGAGGTATGAATGACCACATAGAATATTTGGATAGATACAAAGATCACAACGGTTCTCTAGTGATAGGTCTATGTCAAGAAACCCGGCTTGTAATAGTAAACAGAGAACACAAGTGTGACGAACACATAACGTGGGAAAGCGATAACAGACAATTCATAATAGACTATAGTCCAGTCTTCGAAACGGTATACGAACGGCTGCGAGAAATGAGGATAGATGAAAACGGAACAGACAGCTTAGGAAGCGACCACAAGCAGCTTACCTTACAACCAGGACAAATTTAGAAATCAGTGAAACCTAAGAAACTGATTTGAACAATGAACAGTTAAATATCATTGCTGATATAATGGAAGACGAGATCAAGAAGTACCCAGACAAAATTTTGGATTACGACAAAATGATCGTGTTCGTAAAGCGTAGGATAAATTAAGCCAACTAACGAAAGCGATGGAAAGGTTATAGAAAGACGAGAACCTGGTAGAATAAGGAAGTAAAAGAGCCTAATGAACACCGAAAAAAGGCCGCCAAAGAACATAGAGAAGAAAAAAGAACTGGCATGGAAACGGAAGCAGTGAAGAAAAAATTGGATATGTACCAGGAAAAAAAAACTAGAAGTGCAGAAAATGGTGTAAGCAAAGACCAAGGAGAAAAGCGAACAATGAATGGAAGAAATACGAAAGAAGGACAAAAGCTCACCCTAGAAGTTTTGGAACGATTTAAAATTACTAAGCTCAAAAAACAATATCCATCAAAAATTCTTGATTGATGAGGAGGAGAACCATTAGGAGGAGAGCACGCGTCGGCGCATGAGTGAGTGAAAAACTTTATTAGACGAGAGGCCATGGGGCCCTGGGGGGAGCAAGGATGAGGGGAAAAGGGGAAGGTAACAACTCGCACAATGAACACACTTGAAGTCTTGGCGTCCTAATCACAAAATGGACACATAAAAGTCAGTCAGTGGCACTAAAATGCACAGCTCACACTTAAATGTACAGTTCACACTGTAGACAATGCGGTTCACACTGAAAACAGTGCACGCTGCAAGCAGTTCACATTGTAGGTAGAACGGGGAAGTCTACCAGGCCGTTACACTAATTTGTAGAGTCCGTTTTCAAGGGCGTACTCGGTGATTGCTTCTAGTGTGGTGGGATCGTCGCGGACCCGACTAACATGTTCCTGTTCAGTCGCAGGGGCGGGACCTAGAGTTAAAAGCTGGTGGCGATTACGGTCGAATAATGGACAAAGCCAAATTAAGTGGTAAAGATTTGGTTTACCTTCACGACTACAGTGGGGGCATCGGCGCAATTCGGATCCTGCTGGAGCTGTCCATTTATAAATAATGTGTGGGGTGTACGCCGCATTCGCATACACTTTATTGGCGAATACTTCCCCCGGACGCGAGAAGCGCTTGAGAGGGGCAAGGATGCCAACAGGAGTTTCTGCCTGTAAGCGCTTGCAGCTTTCCTTTTTGAGGTGACGAAGCTGGAGTTGCCAGTCTGCCTGTAGAGGGGGGACGGACGTGGCGGGCACCGTGGGAGGTGATTGTAGCCTCTCCCTGGCAGCGTCGTGTGCCATACGGTTGCCTTCTGCGCCTGTAGTGTGTCCTGGAGTCCAAACAATTCAAACTTTGAAGCCTTCAATTTGTAGGTCTCTTATCAAGGTGAGGATGTTTGTTGCCGTATTGTTCGGTGAAAACGGACGATTTAACTCTCGGACAGCAACAGAGGAATCCGTGATGATGCGAAATTTCTTCGTGGATAGATGGCCGGAATGGTTATAAATTTGCTGCGCGGATCCCAGAATTCCCAGAAGTTCTACCTCTTCTACGAGGCCGTATGTGTTAGAAATGTGCCTGGATCCATTCAATTTCGGCAGGTCCGCAGATGTCCACGCAATGGCCGCCGTCGTTCCATTCAGAGCCGCGTCGGTGTAGATGTCAGCTTCGTCGCATTCCTTGTCATTTGAGAGAGTGCGTACGTATTGTTCGCGTACTTTTCTTTTATCCCGGCGGATCGGGCGTCGACGCAGAATTCCGATGGATGGGCGTTCCCACGGAAGAAATGCTGTCGGCAAGTCGGTTCTCTCAGACTGACTATTTAAGCGGTCCCATTTTTGGAGTCTTTTTCCTTGTGGCGAATGGTCCAGATGATATTGGAAGCGTAGTTTTGTCTCTTCGATGAGGTTAGCGAGAGGCGGAAGGGGAACTGCATCGTGTAGAGTGTCTACCCTTGTGAAGGTGGGGAGGTCACTGATCGCACGGAGAAGGTGCCGATTCATTTGGTGGAGGGCGTTTACATGTGAATGCCATAATTCGTAAACCGGAAAGCCGTACGTGAAGCGCCCATGCGCCACAGCACGGGTGAGCATGGTGCAAGCTGTTTGGTGCGCCCCACCATACTTATTCGATATCCGGGTAACTAGGTGTAAGGTGGAACGCCAGGTTTTCCTAAGTGAGGCTATCCACTGTTTTGGGCTATTACAGCTGCTGACGGGAACACCCAGCAGTCGAATGGTACCATTGTGGGATTCGAGCAGCGTATCTCCCACTTGAAGGGAGATAATTTGTTCTTTATTTGTGCCACGTTTACCATCCACGCTGAGCAGTTCTCATATTCATCGGGAGATTCGTGCTAAGTCTAAGGAAATAGAGGTTGGGAAGCCTGTACCGATAACATCAGCGCCGCAGAAGACTTCGGAAAGGAAAATAAGTTTCAGCAAACTTGACTGGCAAAAATGACAGCAAAATGTTTCCCCCCAAACAGCAGTGTGTCCTGACGGGATAACAATGCCGCTGATAAACCTGCTTCGACATAAAAGTAAAGCGTCGTTGTTGAGTGCGATAAATAACGTGATATAAACCACACAAGTACCGGAGGATTTGCTAGGAAGTGGGATGAATTTAATATATAAACGCACAGGCAACAAAGCCAGTAGTGATTCATACAGACCATTGACAGTTACGTCAGTGGTTTATAGACTCGTACTGCAGGCTATAAAATCAGAAAATCAAGCATGGAGTGAAGAAAATGAAATCCCTGGGGAACTGCAAAATCAATTTAGACAATACAGGTGATTCGATTATAATTTCTTCGGCATAACACAATGCACTGAAATTGTCTCGACACCTCCTCCACGTTCGGGGTGAGCAATGCGGTCGAAGAGTAGATTTCCGCTCCATGGCTCACCTCGTCGTGTCACTAGGCGTCCCGGGTTTCGGCCCCATGTAAGAACGTCCAGGGAGGCAAGGGCGGAGGCCGTCGTCTGGGAAATAGAGATTTCTCAGAGATGCCTTCTTGATTTCAATTTTTAAAACCTACCATCAGCACCTCTTGGCCTCTGACTTCAGCGCTTGCAGGCAAAGTAGGTATAAAGAAAATGCCTCCAAATTACTAAAGTAAGTAGCCAGGTTCACAGGCGCAAATCTGCTTAGCACACACGTTTTGTAGGGCATACTGAAAGCGGGGCATACTGAAATCCACAATGGTCTGACAGGAGCCTTTCAAACATGATAAAAAACTCACAAAAAAAAGACACTGTCGTTGGTAAAACCCGCCTCCAGAGGAGGGCGAGATAAAACGGAAAAAATAGACAAATAAAATACAGACAAATATTTTACCATGTGCTGTTTAGATCAGCGCTTCATATATCGTAAAATACACCGGTGGCGCACTCATATGCGTTCGAGTGGGTTAAATCGCACTGTTCATCCACCTTCAACCGATCGTCAGAGAAAAAAGCGTGACGAAAGCAAATGAACTATTTAAGTTACGAACAGTATGAGAATTTAAAATTCGTATTGTTCTCCCCAGTGTTTGTGATGTTAAGTACAACAGCAGCTGTGCTATGTTGGTTCAGGTGCAGATATGTTTGTACATATGTTCACTTAAACAGAACATCACAATACTTTCTAAGAGTTTTTTTTTTTTTTTTTTGAAGCGGGAAAACGTCAAATAGGTGTTATCCATTATCTCATGTTTGGCGTTGGATAAGACGTCCAAGCCAGTGCAAAGCTTCTCATTTCTGCTTCTGGCTCATTTGCTTCCCCAGTGCCCACTCTGATTTTCGTCGCACATCTGTCGACATAAACTATGATCTTGAACCATAGCGCAACTTTGTCTCGTCGTTGGCGCTATGGTTCAACATGCATCACCAACTCACCCAAGTTTTCACGTTGATAAACTATGAGCTCACCCTCCATATCAAGATCTGCGCTGAGTTCGGAAGCAGGTTCAAACCCTCACTCAGAACCTGGAAGTTTACTCTGAGATGCAAGTGTGTGGCGGTAATGCGGATCTAGCAACATTGTGGTAGCTCCACTCAGCTTGTTCAATCTTAAGCAGGTCGTCTCCACTAACGCAGTGTCTCATGTGCCGAATGACTGTGCTCCAGCTGGCGCTGCAGCCATGGCTAGTGTGCTATCCGACGAAACTCGATCTTATTAAGGTAGGCTCGAACGAGGCTAAGCGGCCACAACGTTTCCGAAAGAGTACATAATGTGGTTATGCGAAAACAGCTGCATCCTGGCATTGTTTATGTCATTGTTTATGTAATGGGAAGGTATTGCGGATGGCCCGGTAATTATGTGTTCACACAGACTAAACTAACGGACATTATTCCAGGGGTCAAGATTTTTTTCATTTAGAAAACGTACAGGAACGTTATTACTGCAAACAGATATGGAACATAGAGGGCTACTCGCGCTAAGGGGGGCAGATTGCTTTACTCTAAATCACCAGAATGCCTAGATTGTTTTATTGCATTGTTGGGAGGAAATATAAATTTGAAACGCGCTGCAGAGGACACTTAACAAGTATCCTCTACTAGACCCTTAGGGTATGCATTTCCTTGCAGCGGACAATGAGGATGCAGTACCTTACAACTTCGTCATGGCACTGAGCCTCTGTAGTAACTGGCACTTACGCACTGAAAGGCTGCATGGTGGTGTTGACGCGCGTTGTGCAGGGTAGTATTTTGAAGAGGGCATTGGGCGATACGTCGAAGTTAATAAATTACATGAGGTATTGCCTCAAGGGAGGCTGCCACAAATAGTGCAGCTGACGATTATGACGGCATTTTAATTTACAACGCAGTCCGTTGCAGGCTGACAGCCTCACATTTAGTATGTGTGCCGTTTCACGCTCTTTATTTATAATATGTTGTACAGTGTCAAATCCAGGGAATAAAGAAATAAAAGCCGCTTTGGTATCCGAGTTCCTTAACAGCTTCCTAGTCGCAAGGGCGGTGGTTCGAGGGTGACTCTTGCTTCAGTAATTTTTTTATATTTTTAATTCAATTATGCTTTTTGTGGATTGGGGTGCTGTTCCTTCTTTGAAATAATTTATGTATGTTACGTTAGGTTAGTTCACGTTGCACTACATTCAGGACAGTGAAATGCCAGAGCGAATATTTTTCTTGTGATACACCGGTGGACGTCGCTTTAGCGGAGTGCTTGTAGTACCGTCCCACGGCACTCTAGGTACAGCCTGTTACCAATCGGGTGACCGTTGTGCTTGGCGGATTTTGCCCATACCAACGCAGTGGAGTTCAAGAAGGCAAACGAGTCTGGAACGGATGAAAACACAAAGAAATAAAATACGCATGTAGTCTTCCATTTGGAAACTGTTACAAAATTGCGTTGCACTTGTACTTTACTCCTCTTCGTGGTGGGGCATCATCAATCTTCCAAGGGGAGTTTACTAGGTATGTGCCATTTAAAGAAGCTGAATGCAGTTTCTGTCACAGAAGGAGCCAAGTTTCTCTGTTCTCTTGCTTCGGAGGAGTTTCGCTGTTATAAATGCTTTACCCGCAAATATTGAGGCCTTGGCTCGATGGCAGAAGCGGGATAGGTATCTTAAGCTCTAAACTTCAAGAGTTAAATTATCGGCCTCGATAAGGATTTGTTGCGTTGGTAGAGTGTAAGGCTTGCAAAGTATAGTCGGACGCTGCACTCATTATATAATTTTTAAAGTGAATTCTTATTCAGTGAGGCAAGAAGACTGTTCGCAAGAATTTCGGTGGGGAAGGGTGTTTGCATCTATATTTAGTTGCTATATCCCTTTTCTATATCCCGTAATTTTAGTGTGATGCCAAACGTGGTCTTGAAGATCTGCTGGGATGAACAGTAGGCATTGGTGACATTTAGCGGCCCTGGTGCAGTGTACCAATCGCCGATAGTTGCGGGTGCATTCGAGGCATTGGCGAATAATTCGTTCATAAAAATTTCTTTGGTTCTGTTACAAGGTGAGCGAAGTGTACTGCTTCGGAGGTTCTAGATAAAGCGACCCCCTGCACCAATTATAAAATTTTTGAAAGTGCTAATTGCTTTCTAAACGTGTTCAACAAAAACATGCAGAGCTTAGAGTAGGAGGCTACAAATTACCTTTGGAAAAATTTACTGATCTATGCCAATCAGATACCTTAGAAACCTGCTCATAAATATTTTCGCTTCTTTCCGTTCTTGGCCTTTTTTGAGCCCGCGATTTACGCCATTACAGCGCTGTAGCGGCTATTTAGCAGGTTTTGTGCAGCTGCAATAACAAACGTATTTTATAGCCACTTAAAATAAAGCCACAAAAGCAAAGCCTGAAAGGAAGTAGTATCTTCTGCAAGGATCACATCACTCGGTGCCGCAACTTGCTAAAGATAACTATAGCTTCCACATTGCTTCCAGACGCGAAGGAAAGAGTAAAAGTATTTAGCAGAATTGTTCCAGAGTCCCCTTAATTCTGTTCATGTTTCTGTACCTTTTGTATGTTGGACCAGGGAGGGCTGGGATAGGGGTGTTTAAGACAGCATTTTTAAGCAATTGAAGCATAAGACGGGAGCTGCGCGTAATTGTAAATTGCAAGCCTGCTGCCCAATCTTGTGGGCTACATTATTCTGTGGAGATGGCGTGTCATGTCCCGGAGTCCTGTCAAAACAGTCCTGTTCCCTTAGTAAATAAAGCTTTTGCCTGGGTAATGGATTGATAAATGTACGATTGAGTTTGTGGAATTCTTTGTCGATTCTGGTTCGCTTCTTTAGGCTTCGTGAAACACATAAAATCCGGGGACCAATTGCCACCCGTCAAAGGATCCGCCCTTACGGGCTAACTCGTTCGAAACTAAAGGCCCGGTGGGGCCAAAGGGTGGAGTGCGCAGATCCTTTCCCAAGCGTTCCGCCCCTGTAAAAGTCCGGGCACCGGGGGTCGGGGGGACGCTTGTACCCGATTCATCATCTGTACGTGTACCTTGGCTGGTATCCGAGATCAGCACTCATACATGATAAAGTCATATGATAAGGTCAGCGATGGGGGCCGACAGCGGGTTTTAATTTGTTTTATACTCGTGGCTGTTTTGCAGCTGTGATATCTGCAATAACATCGCAATAGCGTGTATATTTGTGCGGGTGTTTCTTTTCATTAAAATTAGTTGGAAGTCAGCGCTTGCTTGTACTTCCTCTTCTTTTCGTTCCTGGTCTTTTTTTCGTGCTGTGTACCTCTATTTGAACATTCATTGAATAACCGCTTCATAGCACACAGACAGGATAATGATATGTTCCCAATGACCACGTTTGCGTTGCGACCACATCTGCCCACGCATGTTTTTTTAATCCAACTTAAGTAGGACATATTGATCGCCTCACATCATCGCACACGCGCTGCATGCTCACTTTGGACATCCAGGGTGCTTCCGATAATGTTTCTCACTCGGTCACATCTCTAGGATCTGGAAAGCGCATGTATGACTACATCAGGGTCTTCTAAACGGGCCGTACTGCGGCAACTGTTTTTTGATGTCGTCGATCGTCCGTTTCACGATTCAAGCGGAAGGTACCCCGAAAGGCTCGGTCATCTCGCCACTATTATTGAACATCGCCTTGAAGGACCTCCCACCGAAGTTGCAGTCAATTTCCCACATTAAACACGCGTTATTCGTGGATGACCTTGCCATATGGACGCCTACTGGCTCCATTGTAGAGCAGCAAGACCCCTTGCAGCAAGTGGTTACCGCTGCCGTTCACTTCTTGCAGACATGGGGCCTCCAGTGCACACCCGAAAAATCGGCTTTGCTGACGCTCCACTCCGAGCTTTCTCACCGATCTGCTCGAGGTATACCTGAACTTCACCTGACCATTGCAGGGCAGCAGTCCCCAACGTCTCACACCTACGGATGTGTGGGCTCACAATACCCAAAAATGGCTCTGGATTGCACACAATTTTCCAGGTACATAAAATCCTGTCGCGACAGATCCACATTCTGGAACGCATCTCCCACCGCGTTCGAGCTCTTAAAGAGCAAGATATTTATTTATTTATTTATTTATTTATTTATTTATTTATTTATTTATTTATTTATTTATTTATTTATTTATTTATTTATTTATTTATTTATGGAATACTGCCGTCCAAGAAGGCCCAAACAGGAGGGGCACAAACACAACCACAAGATCGGTACATGAGCTTGACCAAAATACGTCTGCGGAAGAGGATAGCGAGTAGAATAGAAGCAGCAAAACAAAGCAAGCAATATTCTTAGGTCGCGCGGGGGGGGGGGGGGGGGGGGAGGGGAGGAGGATTCACAGAACTACACATTTGGTTCATCAAGATCCAAGGTTTGGGGGTACTCAGAAGGCAAGTTGTTCAATTCTGGGATAGTTCTCGGAAAAAAGGAAAACTCAAATAAATCTGTCCGCGCAAAATACAGAGTTAAAGATAGGACCTGAGAATGACGAGATTGCCTGGTGAAAAGTGGGGTAACGTAATGTGATGGGTCTAGCCCAAGTTTTTAATTAGTTAGTCCAACAATTTTAGACGGAGGAGCTGGCGCCGCGACTGTAGTGTCTGGAATTCGTTATCTCGATTTAGTTTAGTAACTGATGTACTACTACCATACTTCGAGTTAGTAAAACGCACTGCTCGCCTTTGAATCCTTTCGAGGGTATATATGTTGGACTTAGTATGCGTATCCCACATAATACAAGCGTATTCTAGCTTTGGACGTATTAAAGGGTTATATGCTAATAGTTTCACTAGCGGGGGGGCGTCTCTGAGTTTGTGCCTTGGAAGACAGTTTACGGAAAGCCGATGACGAAACATCGGCAATGTGTGCATTCGAGACAACGTATTCCTTATCGTTAAACCTAGGTATTTATATTGACTAACTTCCTTTAAGGGTTGGCTATAGGAGGAATAGGAAAACTGAAGGGGATTTTTCTCGTTTAAAATTCGAAGGAAAACAAATTTATCGAAATTCAGCAACATGTCCTATTTGTCACACCACAAACGATTACTGTTAAGGGCAGTGTTGAGAGCGATTTGGTCATCTGGCGAGTGTACATCGGTGTAAATGATACAGTTGTCTTCAGAACGTCTCATTTTAATCGGATCAATAATAGCATTAACACTATCATTGCAAGAAATTAAAAACAGCAGTCGTCAAAGAACACTACCCTGTGGTACGCCGGAATCTACTGGGAGATGAGGTGATGCCTGCCCACAGATGTCGACATACTGTTTCCGGCCGTCCAGGTAAGCAGATACCCAGGACACTAGGTAGTTTGGAAGCCCTATAGTCGTAATTTCTCGATAAGCTTGTTATGCGGAACACGGTCGAAGGCTTTACTGAAATCTAAAAAGAGTGCATCGACCTGACAAGCTTTGTCTAAAACAGAAGCAATGTGATTAAGAACTGAAACCCAATGGGTGACTTTAGAAAACCGTTTTCTAAAACCATGCTGAAAGGGAGATAAAATGTGGTTATCATTTAAGAAGCTGTTGATACGAGTGGCACATATGTGTTCTAGCATTTTGCAACATGCGGAAGTCACAGAAATTTGTCGGTAGTTTGGTATGCACTGTGGGTCCCCTTTTTTCGCAAAGGGAAGAGCACGTGCCAATTTACAATCGAAGGGCAATGTTGCGGAACTTATTGAGGCTAGGAAGATCACAACCCGGTACTTGGCCAATGTTTCGGAATATCGCCAGAGAAATGCACTAGGTATGTGGTCTAGTCCAGGGGATGATTTACGTTTAATCGCAGCAGTAAATTTAGGACACCATCGAATGAAATGAGGTTAGGATCCGAATCAGAATCATCAATGCTAATTGAGACCCGCAGAGTAGAAGCTGAAAAAACACTATGACAATAGTCGTTGAAATTTTTCGCAATCGCTAGGGGGCCGTCAATTATAGTGCCGTTAAACATGACTCGGTTTATAGAGCTTTAACAGTTCCTAATAAACTTCCAGAATTTTTTACGGTCTTCTTTGATGAAGTTTGAAAACTGGACATTAAGATAGAAATTCTTGGCACTTTTAGCAGCTTCGGAGAGGGAGTTATGAATTTCCTTGAGAACGTGAGCGGGAGCACCTTTTTTCTGTTAGCGGTGGGCTTTACGCTCCATTTGTATTATTGGCCTTGTGATCCATGATGTGAACATTGGAGGCTTCTCTGTTTTGCTGGGTACAAACCGTTCAATGCAGTGGAAGCATAATTTCTTAAACCTATCCCAGAGAACAGCAGCATCGTCGCCATCAAACTTCACCAATTCAAATTCAAGATAATCTTGAATGCTCGTATCATTAACACGGGAAAAATTTTTGACCTGATTAGAATTCGGTGGGCTATTAAAGCGATTACAATGCAAAGGAAAAGAAACTGTGACCATGTCGTGTTCAACACAAACACAGGAATCAAGAATGGAGCGTTGCATGAACAGAAGATCTGGTAACGAGGACGAAGCATTACCGACACGTGTCGGTTGCTGCAATTCGGACGCGATTGTGGGAAAGCATTGTGTCGAACAGTATATCTGCATTACGCTAATCAGATGTCGACTGCATTTGGCTCCAGTCAATATAAGGCAGATTAAAGTCACCGATGCAAATTAGTTTTTGATTAAAATACGTTTCCATGTGGGTTTTGAAATTGATTGATTGTGGGGGTTTAACGCGCCGACGCAACGCAGGCGATGAGGCGCGCCGTAGTGGAGGGCTCCGGATTAATTTTGACCACCTGGGGATCTTTAACGTGCGCCGAAATTTCGTACACACGGGCGTTTTTGCTTTTCGCCTCCATCAGAAAAGCGGCCGCCGCGGCCGGGAATCGAACCCGCGACCTCGTGCTCAGCAGCGCAACGCCTTAGCCACTGAGCCACCGCGGCGGGTGTGGGTTTTGAAATTAAGCAAATAACCCCGCAATGAATTCCACGGCTTGTACACTGCATACAATACAAAAAACTGAACGCCTCAGGCATACGCTTTCTGTATTGTCAACGTCAGGTAAACGGGTGATATTAATTCCAGTTTTGACAAGTACTGCAACTCCATTACCTTTTAAAGCCCTATCTCTGCGGTACATTTCATAAGCTGGAGGTACTAAGTCTTGGTCAGAAATTTCACTATGGAGACACGTTTCCCTTATTACAACTGCATGATGGTTGTATGCTAGGAGTACAGCGTCAAGTTGATCGGTTTTATTTACGACGCTTCGAGCATTAATATTAATCAGTTTCACTTTCTTCTGCGCAGCTGGTCAACACTTGCTATCCGTACTTTCGTTATCGGGTCCACTGCCGGTAGACTGAGGCGATGGCGTGGTACTCCGACGGCTTTCAATTACCTGACGTTCGTTTGTTACGTCATTCCAAATAAACAGATCATCATCTACACGCAACTTATCATACACCAAAAATGCCATCTTGCCTTGTTCTTTGTCGGCTTTTGCACTTACCCATACTGTAGTAATTTCCGTTTAGCCAACGTCTGCTTTGAGTAGTCATTCTGAACAAAGATGTTAGTACCCTTTAGTTTGCTGGTCTTTTTCAGCATAGCTTGCTTTTTGGTGAAGGCTTGAAGATACAATATAACCGGTTTGTTCGAGCCTGATCTACCAAGCCTATGAATCCGGGCAACAGAAGTGCATTTAACGTCGAGCTTTCTGTGAAACGTTTCAGAAATGACTTTCTTTTTAAGATCAGATTCAGTTTCATCCGGCTGTTCTGGGATACGAAAAACAATCAAGTTTCAACGTCTGCCTATATCTTCAAAAGCTGTTATTTCTCGAGCCTGGAAATTCATTCAGGTTGTGTACACCTTAAGTAGGTTATCCAGATTTTGTAATTTTGAATTTTTAGTTTTCATTTCAGCCAATGGGGCTTGATTTCTGAAAAACGCCCCGTAAGGTCCGCTAACATGTTTTTCGTTTTAGTTGTAAGGTCTGCTACCTCACTATGGAGAGCTTTTTGACCCTCTAAAAATTTAGCCAACATATCTTGGTTGGTAGGTGCAGGCTTTTGTTCGACATCACCACAAAGTAGCAACTGAAGTACAAAACAACACTCGTATGCAATTTTACGACACTGGCGAAGGGCACGGCCCAACGTCCAAACAGCGGCAATCGCTTCGAAATGAGCTGTACACCCTACTAACCTGCACAAAGCAGAGGAAAGGTTTAGCCATGTTTCCGGGGATTTTGCCGTGCCCACGGATTTCGCCGGATTTCGCCGTGCCCACCATGCGACTATCCTAAGAATAGTGCAAGTGTTGCTTATTAGCCGCATTACCTACGGAACCCCTACCTCTCTCTCAAAACACAGAAAAGGCTCGCCTCAACATCATCATTCGCCAAGCGTCTAAAACTGCGCTTGGCCTCCCCACTGCCACTGCGACGCTAAACTACTCGTTTTTGGAGTTTACAGCACGTGGGAAGAGCTACAAGAAGCCTATCATACAGCTCACCTACAGCGCCTCCAATTGGCTCCCATAGGTCGACAAGTCCTTACAGCGTTAGAACACCGCCAGATACCCTGAAGGGAACAAAAAACGCATCCCCCTAGCCTTGCGAGTTTACATCTGGGTGGCCCCAATTCCACGCCATTACCACTTTGGGTTCCGGGCTTCTCGTGCTCGGCCCGTTACGGCGCGGTACGGGATCGACCCCATCGCCCTATACACAGATGGTACCCCCCTACCCTGGGCGCGCCAGCCACGTAGCCAGTGTAGCTACGCATACCGGCCAATGTAGCAATGCCGCCACTACCACCGCAACCTGAATCGATGTCGCTGACGAAGTAGCCATTGTTCTGGCCGCCAGTTTTCGCTCTGAACCAGTTACTATCCTCACCAATTCACACACAGCCTACCGAAACTTCCAGATTGACAGCATTTCATTATCAGCCCTACTCATCCTCAAAACCTCCTCGACAACCCCTGATATCCGCATCGTCTGGGCTCCTGGCCACGCCGCCATCCCCGCCAAAGAAGCGGCTAATGCCGCGGCTCGCGATTTGATACACCGAGCCATTGCCGACAGTGGCCGATGTCTACCCCCTCAAGATCAACCCCACCAATTGAGTGGCTACACAGACATTCTCGCTCATTAAAAGCAAACTCGCCGCAGCGTCCCATCGCCACACTGGCGCCTCTTCAGAGAGGAAGGTGCAAGTTGGCGGCAGCTCCAAACGAGTACCTACCCACATCCCACCCGCCTTCACCTCATCTTCCCCACCCAACAACCCTCCCCTGTGCCTACTGTCCCCAGCCTGGAACGCTTCACAATATAATTAGGGAGTGCCAACGTGTTTCAAACTTCTTCCCAGTTTTCAACCCCACCTCCGAGCACTGGAGTGCTTCCATGGCCAGCCCAAACCCCGATATCCAGCTCAAACTGGAGACCCGAGCACGGACGTCCAGCGGATATCATGGCATCCTGGACTGGGGATGCCTTCCACGCGGTCAGGGCCACACATCAGCCTCTGCTCAATAAATAAAATATTTATCCCCTCTCTCTCTCGCTGCCTCCTTCGCGCTGCCAGAGTCCTTCAAGAGCCTCCTCCGGCGGACTTTCAGCTGCCGAATCGTTTGCGGGAACTGTAGGATTTGCGCAGCCATGGCGATGCCGTTCTTGGGCCGTCGTCGTTCCAGCCGGCACAAGAGAACTCAGCTCCGCGGTCTCAGCAGATTTCAGGCTGTGTGGAACTGGGTTTCATTCTATATTTCACACGTCTTTCATACATGGTTTAGAACCCACTCTCACTTAAGCCCTCCTAATCATAGTTGACGAGGCAGCTTAAGCGTTCTATTGCTACACGTATATAACAGATTGGCACTCTTCGCAGCACTCCGCCGCTTCCGCTGTTCGCGCCACATAGTCCTAAGCGACCATGCTTTAGTGCTGCTGTATAAAATAACGTCGTAGAGTACTGGGCCGTAGACAGCAAACCAATTAATTTGGAACAAGTTTCACCTAGATGGTACCGCGGCCTTCCTAAAGCAAGTGCAATCAGTGTCTTATTTACGAACATAACGCTACGGAAGTCTGCGTGATATCAAATGGTCGAAGAATAGCTAACACTGCACAAATAAACAGAGCAAAAACATTGGCTTCATCTTGAGTTCGTACCGGATTAAGAGAATGCGAGTCGAACACGCGTCTTTTGCACTTTGCTAAGACTCCTGTTTAGCTGTGAAAAGGTGCACCCATAAATTTGTCGTGTTGTCTGACATAGAAACAAGTCTCTGGTATTCACTGAGGATTAAAGAGGAATTTGAGTACGCCGACTTCATAAGTATAATCAGAATTACAGTAAGCGTTGATATCGCGCTGTTTGCCCTTCTTGGCCTTGCGCCGTCAAACCCGAAATCGGGGGACGGCGAAGGACTCAATGGACGGATTAACTACGAAAATTCGCTGGCAAAGAGTGGACTCAGCTAGCACTGGGTAGACGTGGGTGGTGAACTTTCGGACAGACCATTGTCCAGCATTGGGTACAACCTTGTGCTTGTGCTAATGAATAAGTAGCACATAAGCGATATTTGACGTCCATGTAATAGCGGACATGAAGATTTACAACGGCAAACAAAAAGAAACCAAAAAATAACAAGAATATTGTTCTTCCCATGGGTAGAGAAGAAAAAGAAGAAACACAATGCGACGACAAAAACAGCGCGAACAGAAATGGATCATTAAGACTATAGTGACAGGATACCATCGCACCAGGCGAGACCGAGAGGGTTATTTTGAACAACCTTATTACAAATGTAGCATAGCATGTGTATTGGCATTGGCAAAGCCTCCTTCTCATTGTGAGAGGGAAGCAAACGGCGGAAGGGGGAAATGATCATCAAATGATATAGGAGGATTCTATTACAACACGGGGACCTAGATCATTAGGTTAAGCATGGAAATTAGAATAGTAGCGAAGTAACAATTGCGGTCACAGCATGCACAATGGCAAAAAGGGCGATTGGCCAAGCATTTAAGTTATATAAAGAAGGAAAACATAACGAAGGAAATGTAGCAATACTAATCGCACTACTCGACACGTTTCTGCAATCGGTGATGTATCCATTGCGATGGGTCCTGAAGCTTCTACGGGAGCGGCAGCTGTGTAGCGTGGTCGCTAACGGCCGCACGCCTCAGAAAAAGCTAAAGGCGACACAGATACGCCACCCATCGAGCAAAGTGGTAGGCGCTCTCTGCAGCTGAAGCTACTACAAGCTGACAGCACAGTAGGCACAGCGACCTGAAAGTTGTATATCCCTGTGGTGAAGAAAACATCGTCGAAACAAGAAAATTTCAAAATAACGATCGAAATGGCATTATGGATGGAATATTGCGTATGTTGAATTGAAATGCACTGATTTGGCATACCTCACACAATACGCAGTGCCTAAAAGTAGCAGTATAAACGTTTTTTGGCCCCGGGTGGGCGAGTGGACTACCGTATCATACGTGGTAGTCTTGGGGTAGCCATCCCCTGGCGTCTTTGGCAGGTGTCGCCACGGCCTTCTGTAGCACAGACGCCCCGGGTCAACCTCCTAAGCTGGTTTTCGAGGCGCGCGCTCGCCACACCAGTAGGGCCTCCCATTGCTCCCGTTATGGTGCAAGGGTCTCTCGGTTTCCTAACCCACATAACCTTTCATAACTTGAGGTACAGGGTGTTTGGCGTTCAGCTGCTGTGCTTGCATTTGTAACTGCATAATTGAGGGTGCACAATCTCGAGTGGAGTGGCGTCTAGAAATGAATTTTTTGTAGTCTTCGTTGTTGTGTTGCTTTGTTTCTTTTGTGGGCTCGGACTGTGGAGGGGTTATTTATATATTGTTATAGTGTTAGGTAAACAACGATCGCTAGGTTTGCTTTTACGTTATTCGTCAGTCAATCCCCTGTGCAGGGTATGTCGCAGTGGAAACGGATCGAGGGGGTATGCTGGCACATAGAAGATGAGGGCGAAGAAAAGATTTTGCTTGGCTCGCTGTTCACCAGCCTCCATTGTACCACGTCTTGCCTGTGGTTTCGCACGGCTTGTAAATAAACGCTACGTGTAGCTCTTACGTCCGTAGCATCTGGTGAAGGTGCGCTGTACTCGTCGTCCTGGACGAGGTGGAACCACCCCATTTTCGACGCAGCAGGCGTGTTGCCGATCTCCCTCCAAAAGAAGCGACAGTGCCAACTGGGCCCATAGGTGCCAACTCTTCACGAGGTTCAGTGTCTGGCCTCATCAGTGAGAACCGCGCATGTTTAAAAAACTGCCGATGAAGACGCAGAGGACTGGCTCAAGCACTACATGTGAGTCAGCAACAGTAAAGGGTGGGACGCGTGCACGCAGCTCACGAACATGGTCTTCTCCTTGGACCTTACCGCATTACTCTGGTTTGAGAACCATGAGCACAGATTCGATACAAGGGACAGTTTCGTTAACGAATTTCGGACGAGATTTCTTGACTTGGTTTCCCGAAAGAAGGCAGAGCAGACTCTCCGAAAGTTAGGTCAAGTCCCCGGCGAAACTCGCACAACACACATTGAAGAAGTCCTCAAACTCTGCGGCCTCGTTAATCCTTCAATGCCAGACGAGGACAAAGTGCGCCGCCTACTTAAATGCATTGGTGAGGACGGCTACAGCTACCCCGTAACTAAGGAAGACTTCGCGTCAGCTCTGGACGTAATTCGCCATTGCCGTGCGTTCGAATATCTGAAGGTACGATGTATCACCCCTAATTTGGACGCCTTGCGAACGTGACTACTCTTGCTAGAGTAGACGTCGTCTCGACCCCTTCCGAGGACATTGCTTCGGTGGTGCGTCGCATCATTAGAGAGGGAACTCGCCCAGCAAGGTTTGTGCCACAACCAAAGCTTTTGCCAATTCGCTCTTCCTGATCCCCTACTTCAGCAATGCACAGTGCAAGCCGTCCAGAGTCACTCCCAGCCGCCGTGGGTTCCAGCAGGCAAGGCAATAGGAATGAGCGTACCGTTTACAATGAAGACCCTACAAGGCGTACTGCTTTCAGTCCTCCACCTCGGGAGTATGAAAATTACTTCGAGGAGCCGACCCGTTACGCACCTGTCGCCTACTCCCGACCACGCCATTCGTTAGGTCAAACGGTCGCATTTCGTGAACGTCGCACTTGCTACTACTGTGGTTATCCGTGGTCCCATTTCCCGTTTTTGCCGCCGGCCTGCCCATCAATACGAACCACCACCTCCACAACCATACATAGATAACCAGACCAACGTGCCCTTCCAGCCTACTAGTATGCGCGATATACTCCCCGGGTTCTGACATGAGCTTCACTCCTTGGGCCACTCAGCGGCCGCGATCTCCAGCACCACGCAACCGAGTGAGCCCACCACCAAATGGAAAGTGGGCGCTGCGGCCGATGGGGGTGAGGTCGCGGGTGGTTCATTTTCGCCAATACCCCTGCCCGTCGTTATGTCAAAGAACAAAGTGACTGTTTCTGTGGATGGTGTGGACGCAGAAGCTTTGATAGACACTGGTGCTGCGGTATCATCAATGACTTTCGCTTTTAAAACGCGTCTTGGACCAAAACTTGTTTTCCAGTGAGCGAAAGATTCAGTTTCGGAAGTCCGAGGCGAGCGTCTGTTTCCAGTTGGAATCTGTTCAGCGACGGTTTTGCTTAGTGAAGACAGTTTCCGAACGGAGTTTATTGTTTTACCGGTAGCAACCCATGAAGTTATATTGGGGATAGACTTTTTACGTGAATGCGGTGCGATGTTTGACAGCGGAACTGGCGAAAGTTTGTTCCGAAGCGAAACTCTACCTTCTTATGTAGAAGAAGTATACAATGACACTGAAGGCGTGTTTTCTGTCACGGATGACGTCCTGCCACCTTCCTGAAGGCTATGGTTGTCTCCGTAAATTCCTAAACATTTCGTCGAGAGAGCTGCGAAGTTCTACTTGCTCCGGATGCAACAAACGCCCTTACAAAAAATGCGCTGATACCCCGTGCTCTGGTTGAAGTCGTTGATGGGTGCAGCCAAGTTTGGACGGGGAACGCTTCCAGTGAACCCGTAATTTTGCCCCTTGGACTTAAACTCGCTCGTCCTGACGAAGACGTCACCGTCACCATTCATGTGGTGGGTACGACGGACTGCCAACAACCCGGACTACAACAACCAGCTCAAGCGCATGATAAATGTATTGCTTCCTTCTCATACGCCGCAGGCGTTACTTGACGTGCTTACCCGACATGATGCGGAAATTTATTTGCTGGGGATGACCACAAAACTTCACTGCCACCACCACGCATTACAACATCGAATGATCACTGAGAATACGGCACCTATTCGTCAAAAACCATACCGTTTGTCCCGTTCTCAGCGCTAAGTAATAACTTAACCGAAGCAGGAGATTTAAAAAAAACGGTCATCGGGAAGTCTTGAAGTCCGGAGGAAGCTCCAGTGATTCTTGAAAAGAAGGATGGTAACTCTTGGCCCATTTGTGTGGATTATCTTCGACGCAAAGCTGTCACGAAAAAGGATGTGTATCCGCTTCCGCGCAGTCATGAAGCCGTCAACTGCTTACATTCCGTGTCGTACTTTGCTTCGGCCAACCTGCGGTATGGATACTCAAAAACCCCAGTGCACTCATTCTGTTCGACTCTTACAGCTATGGGCCCAGCGCAAACAAGCTGAAGTGGTTGCCTCCCAAGATACCTCGTCTGTGGAGGCCCGAATATGCTTACAACGTATGACTGCAGCTACCAGGCGTCATGAGAAGCGTCTGTCAAGGCAGCAATGGTAGAGCTGCTGTGAATCGCTCGGCCCATCGGCGACTACGTCATCCATCTGGCGCACCTTGTGTGCGATGTAAAGTGGACGCCGCACTCCAGATACGGTAGCCAGTGCATATCTGGCATCAAAGAACGATCCTGCTCAATTTGCCGCCGATGTTGCCCGCACCCTGTCCCCGCCTTTGACATTCTTCCAGCCAGCAACCCGTGTCCGTTTCCCCTGCCGAGTCACGTCGGTTCCTCCCCTCCTGATGATGACGCCGTGCGCGGAATTCAATCGCCTTTCCAGATAGCCGAGTTCCTTGCAGTGATTGATCATGCCAAACATCGGACCGCTCCAGGGCCAGATGGCCTTACGTACGACGTTTATAAGAATCTCGACTTACAGCCCTCAGCAATCTCCTTGACTCCATTAACGAGGTGTGGCTCTCTAGTCACATGCCAGAATCTTAGCTTCTCACTGATATCGTCAACATCATTGACATCCAAAACACTAGACCATTCAGCAGATGAATAAAAGTGATACAGCCCAGCATAATCTCCACGCTTGAAAGCATATCGCGGGACTGAACAATTTTCAACACCGCCAGAGCGATGCTGGGTCGCGACCGAGACAGAGACAATAAGAGGGGGGTGAAACTTGTCGGGGTGCACAAGGGATATTTCGGAGGCACACACTTGTACGTTTTTTAAGTTTGAGAAGCACACATCTAGAACATTACCACAAGAGTTTTCTATGCGGCAAAACTGCTGCATGGAGGTGAACAACTGAAAATCTAACAGCATGCTGCATTTCTGCGCTGCATAATGGTTTTTGTGCTCAAAGGAAAGACTGTTCCAGCGAATACCTGGGGTGTTGAAGTCTCCAAGTATGATGAGCTTATGGTTGGAGTGTGCATTTGAGACATTTTCTATGGATGTAAGTGTTCGATTAAATTCAGAAGGTAATACATCCGGGGATATATAGAATGCACCGATGAGTAGCTTCTCGCCCTTCGTGAGGACCTCAAGCCAGACTGATTCGTCTAGGGTCTCGAGGTCAGCACGCCGCATGCACTGCACTGAATGATCAACGGCAACGAGAACCCCGCCACCTTTTTGTTTAGGTCCAGTTAATTTTCTGTCGCTTCTAAAGATTTGATAGTTAGAAGGGAAATAGTCGGAAGACGAGATATCATCGGAAAGCCAGGTTTCAGTAATGACAACAGCAGAAAATTTAGAGCATACAATATTTCTAATAAATTCAGAGGACTTAGTTCGTAGACCTCGAGTGTTTTGATAGTATATGTCGAAACTCTCGTACTTAGTGATCATTTTCAGCTATTTCAGAGCTGTGCAGCATACCAGGATGGACCTTGCCTTGAAACGGCTTGAAAAGGCAGCCTTTTGGCCACATAGACGGGTCGCTCAGGCGCCTAAAACACTCCTCGTTAATAATAATAATAATAATAGTAATATTAATAATAATAATAATAACACTGATGATGGTGTTGGTGATGATGGTGATGCCCAAAATGACGCGGTATGCGGGTCTGTGGAAAAGAAGCAGAAACTATGCGGTACATAGTGTTAGACTGCGAGGGTATCCATCCAAAATTTTTGAGGGAAATATTCAGCTTCCAGAAGCCCAAGGATTTAAGGGTACGACGGATGGAGTTAACTTCAAGGCTGTCTAGGTGACGAAAATAAGAATAAAATGCTGGTGGACGAAACGCAGGAGGGGAATATTGCCCAGGACAACTACCGCCTGTAACAGAAAAAAATATTTCGTGTCTAATAAGGTGTTTTACCTGCCCTTAGAGCAGCGCTAGTATTAAACAAAGAGTATAATACTTGAATATATTAGCTTTTTCTAGTTTTGATTTTTTTAAGATGACACACGCCATCACCGGGTTGCAATGGAGATACCAGTATCAATCATCCCAATCATGATCTAGCTACGCCAAAAGTCGCCACTAAAAAAGAAATTATAAATTTGACCTCATGGTAGAGTTAATAGTCCACCCACGTCACTGCGCACGTCAACGCACACGCCACTAATTGGGGAGCTCCTAGATGCAAGTTTTATCTCGCGTAGTTTTACACACGAAGCGTCTGCGGGAGCATGTGCAAGGCTGCTACTACCACATAAATACAAGCAGGAAGTGCCAGCCAGAAGAGGAGCTATACTCTCCGTTTTTCAAAGGGGGCAGCAGTGGGTTATGAGGATTACGAATTACAGCGCTGTCATAGCGATTTCTACATGCGGACTTCGAATTTTGCGATCAGGCTTAGCATGCACCGCGCCAGATGGCGCGAAGCTTCTTCTGGACCAGATATATATATACGCCCCTTCGGTACTACCCATACTGACGACATGGTATCTGGTACGTGAGTTTGATGGAGGTTGCAAACTTTTGTTTAGCAAAAAACTTTAGTGTGTTTCCACTCTGTGAAGAAGGATGATCAGAGGAACTGGGTACAGCCCAAATTATGGACGCAAAACACTTTGTTCGTACTTTGCGATTGACAATATTTTCTAGCTAATAAGCTGAATGATATTTGTAAGGACAAGAACGTTCTTCTAGTTTGCAAGCATGGGACTGTCCGTTTCGTCCAGTTCAAGGGCATGTTTCAGCAAATCAGAATTATCCGCCTCGAGCTTCTCGATCGCTGCGCCGCCTGCCGCCGCTGCCCTGCGGCGTTTTCGGGATTTGCGCTGCGTGGCTGATAGGGTTCTCTTGGAGTGTTTTGGTTCTGTTTCACTTCGTTTAGCATTTCGTCGCCTTGCAAAATCTATTATGGTGCCGTCTATAAGCGAAGAGTACGTTTAGGTCACTTAAAAAGCAGCTGCGTCTTCGCGGAGTACTCGAACGCCAACAAGAGCTACCCGAGGACGCGGTTCTGCGCGCTTCATCACCGCTCTTCCGGGCGTCGATGACGGCAGCAGCATATCACCACTGTCCCCTCCGAATACGTCAGCAGCAGCATATCCCCTCCGAATACGTCAGGAACAAGTGAATTTTACTGTCGCCTCGTTTAGACCTGATACTAGCAGACTGATGGGTTGGTTTCGTTTTGCGCGCGGACAACGAATGCGGCTTCGTTTCGAATGTATACATCCCAGAAAAATATCTTTCCGGTGTGTGATTACCCAATCCCGGACAATAACTTCCGCCTTTTGTAAAATTATAGGCCGTGCGAAATTTTAAAATATATTACAAGGCTGTGCTTTGTTAAATGTGTGCCCTTTCACACTTCATAGCAAGAACCAAGGAAAGTTAACGAAACTACGTAAAAATAAACGTTGTGCAAGTCCGGAAGAAACACAATAGCTGTAATGAGAAAGAAAAAAACCAGTGCAACTTCTCAACTCCTTAAGAGATTCGTCGGAACTTAAGCCGGGTAGTACTCACCAGACCAACTAGATGCGAAATGCATTGCTATTTCGCGAGACATGGGGGGGGGGGAGGATGGGGACGCTGTATACAAATGCGGAGCGCAATCAAGCAATGAACGCTTTAGTAATTGCACACACAAACATCGCGTTCACTTTCCTTCTATTTTTAGACTTCAACGAACAGCTGATCGTTAGGCGGACGCATTTTTGGAGGTATAGAGGGTAGGCCGTTCACAAGCGATGAAAAGTGTTGTTTGAAGAGTGTGATGTCTGATAAGGCCCTCTGATTGAAGTTCGTGCTTTATTATGGCGTGCTTTCAGGTATGAGTGCCCCGCTAGAATATGTAAGCGCACAAAACCAATTTACATCGGAGTGTATAGCCGTAGCACGAACATCGGAGGAAACGCTGGTTACGGAGACACTGTTAGTAAATTTCAGGGCAGTGTAGCTACAATTAGTTTCATGCATACGCCGGTTCTGCGACGCTGGCCTGTGAAACACACCTGGCGCTTATTTAGGCCGAATGTACCACACCAAGATCGCGTCAGAAACATTTACGCCCTCGTAAACCCACCCCATTTGCGAACAGAGTGACTGCTCCACATAAACATGGATTTCCAACGCCCACAAGTGGTAAACCTCAGCCGCGAACGTGCCGCAAAAGCAGCGGCGACAGTGGGGAGCGGTACGGAGACTCCCACGGCTGCTTTCGAAACGGGCCGCTGGGAGGATTTCAGTGGCGCCCGTACAGGCAGCACTCCAGGCGTAAACAATACTGAAAGTTTTACTGTGAACTATGTAATTTCGAAAAGTAAATAAAACTCGGCGTGATGTTGGTGTAGTCTCAGCGGCTGATTGTCACATATTCGTTTCGGAATAGTTTAGATCGCAGACGAGGCTTACAGCAGGTTTTTCTGCTTATTCTCCCTCCGTAAACGGCCTCGAACAAACATCATCCGGGAATTTTGTATTATTTGCGGATTCACTGTGAGCTAATTATAACAAGTTATACTGAACAGACAAATGTTATACTGAAGTTATCCTGGCGACCAATTTCAGAATGGTATATATCAAGGTACCTACATTAGATGAAGAGGTACAGAGCATTTACCAGGAAGTTGCCTTCGCCGCAAGATTCCGTTTTACTGAATCATGAATACGCACGCCGTTTTGTCAGATCCCACCCTATAGCAGCTCCGCTGAAAAAAAAACACAACATCGCGCAAATTGCATGCCTGTTTACGCCCTACCCTTGCAAACTAGCGTAAGCCTGGACCATTCACTGTCGATCTTCAATGGTCGGCATCACTTGCCTGCCCTCTTCGCCGAGCCGTGCATTGCGTTGATGCTGAATGCTTGACGGTATTGAGCTTTAGAACTGTTCCGACCCGAAACATACACTCCAGGCACCCCGCGAAACGCGCTCAACGGACAGACGTGTTTCACAGGGATTATTTTCATGAAATATTCAATATGCTATTTTAACTACAGAAGTTAAAGGGACACTGAAGTGAATTTGTCAAGCTCCCGTTTTTGCTTGCACTGTGTAGACTGGCTCAAATTAACACACTATTCATCGTTTATCCGGTTGACAAATCGGTAATTATTTTACAAAGCGCGAAAGAAGAAAAACTACTATGCGCGGTTTGCGGCGGCCGCACCAACTAAAGGCTGTGACGTCAGGAGGGGGGGGGGGCACCGTGATTGGACGATGCCCAAGGTTAGCAATCAAAAGTTTCGGTTTCGGTTTCGGTTCTGTAAAACAACATGATTGACATCTGATGGCGTTGTTGGATGGGCATTCTCGATTTCTCAATTATCGCCGTACCGCGCTTCTGCCATGTTGTCGGCTGTCAAATGTCTAAGATAAACCTCCCAGGGCGGCTTGGAATCGTAGAAATCACTAGACGAGGCCTACGCAGTGGATGAACGCCCTCCGCGTCACCGCAGACTCTCAAATGCCATGCGCTTTTCCCGCATATTCGGAGCTTGCCTCACCCATGTCTGTTCGTAAAAAGCTAGTTCGCACCAGGCCAAGGGTGTGCTGATTCAGGCCTGGGCCGCAAGCAGTCGGTGCTTGCCCGCTAGCAGCCCGCAAGCAGTCGGTGCTTGTGGCAACAGCACGCCAACGAGAACTCGCTAGCGCGTCATTGTCAGTATGCGCGCGTTCTACGATCTCGCTCGTGGAGCAGTGAACGTTACGGCCCAAAAATGGTGAACTCAGTTCAGAAAACATCGGCCGCATACGAAAAAATCAACTTACAAAAAAAAATACATGTACCCTCGGGGATTCGAACTTGCGACTTTCAAAACAAATTCCAGCGCCTCAGACCGCTAGGCCACGAGCCTTTTTTTTTTCTTTATTGCCTGTTGTGGCACATACAGAACACAGACATTCATTCACAGACAGCCGTCAACCTGACTTTGGTTGACGTCATGTGTTTAAAAGTCCCTTAGGTGTACCAACGATTCCATGTCTGCAAGACATTCGGGCGGATTCGACACATATTTTTGATTTTCCACGTATTCACTCATTGCCTCTCTAAAATACTGTCTCGCGCTTCGCGCATCGATGTCAGAGTACCTTGCGGTCATTCTTTCTTTCCAAATAGAGCTCAATCCAACAAGCATGATCAGGTCGTAAGGCATACCATCCTCGTTTTCAACAGGCGAGTACCGTATGCCTTGGGCATCCACAGGCAGATCCTTTTTCAGAGTTCGTTGGAGCACATCCCACAGGAACACAGCATCCCAACAATCGATGAATACATGCTCAATAGTTTCAGCTTTTTTGCATATGATACAGTCAATTCCCCATGGAACGAACAAGTCTTTTTCTGCCATCCACGTCTTAACAGAGAGGGTTCCAGTATGCAGTTTGAAGAAAAACGTCTTTACGCTAGGGGGTACCTGCATACGCTTAACTCTTTTAAGCACATCTTTACCCCTACCTACTCTATAAATCAATCGGTACATTGGTTCAGGGAGGACTAAATCACACACGTCTTTATACAACTTTTTCCTATTTACTTGACACAAGTATTCCCAAGAAAATCGAACAGCCAAGAAACGGCATGACAGTAGGCGCTGGCGGGTTTGGATATATAAGGTTTATAATGTATGACCAGTTTACACTTTTATTTATTGTAAGCATTTTAAGTACTTTATGTGACTATTTGTTGTATATCACTCCTGCAGTAAGTGTCCCCCAAACTTCCACAATATCTCTCGTCTAGCAATTGCATTTCTTTGACGGAAAAGCGTTCGCAGATGTGCGGTCGTGCTGCTGACCGCTGTGCTTGTTTACCCAACGCAAAAAGTGCTTCCTGCTCCCTAGTTTGGCGCTGTACGGTAAAAGTTTCAGGTGATTTTATTTTCTTAGTACCTATATTGACTTCGCTGACTCTTCTCCCGCCTTCAATTGGCCTTAGATTTTCCTACTATCGTAAAGTCAGCGAAGCGTCGCATGTGCACTTGTGCAGCGCTTGTGTGGAGCGACCCGGACTCTGAGTTTGACACAGTGTACAAACTAACAAAGTAAGGAAAGGCACATTCTTTCATTCACAAAGGTGTTGTGGCTTAGTTTCAATTGAGCGAGCGAATAGCGACGACCCGTCGGCGGCCGGCGGACGAAACGCTGGGCCGACTGACTCGATCGGTAGGTCGGCTGGTCGGCGAACCGTGCAGTAGCGCAGCCATTTTCCAGCTCATCTCCTGCTGACGTCACACGAAAACGCCACAGAAAATGGGCGAGCGTAAAGAGAGGAGGACAGCATTTTCGAATTGATTTTTCTACCAAATAAATTCGCGTAAACGCGGCCAGAGTGGTCGAAACAATGCCTACGGACTCCGAACTACAATTTGCGCTAGTAATCCCGCAATGTTTACAAATCACTTCAGTGTCCCTTTAAAGAAGATGTATTGGCTTCCCTACTCAGGGCTTTTATTTAAAAAACGCGCACATTAAGAAAGAATAAAACAACGCACTCTTTATTGGCCAATTTTCTGTCCAGTTGCTTGCTCGTAACAACCCGCGATGATGCTGTCTATTTTACTCTTGTGCGCAGGCTGGAAAGAAATAATAAAATTTTTCTGAGAATCTTGAAGCTGGGGTTTGTTTGATAATAATTTCTCATCGTTCGAATTGTTCCTGTACTATCAGTGGCGACGTATTATGTGTCGACTTTCCATAGCAAAAAAAAAAAAAAAAAGCTGGGGCATAAGAAAGAATACTTATACTAAGCAGTTCAGAAATACATTCCTTGCGGAAATGCAGGCACGCTGCAGGAACTGATCGGTTTTCTATACTTTGAAACACCGTTCTGGAGTAATTTACTTGCCCGCAATGAAGACATACGGTAAAGACGAATGACTTTGCTATCCTTTGCAAAACCGGCAATAACGAACGACAGTAACATGCTACTTTGATTACGTGGTCATTCCGTAGGCATGCAATGGGTTTCAATTCTGGTATTGTTTTTTATTAATATGGCAAATCGCTTGTTTTCTATTGCTCTCTAGAGACATTCGCAGTTCTGTCACTGGTTTGTTCATCTTTTTTTAATGATACTTGCTTACTTCCGCGATAAAATGCGAACGAACCTTGTTATGACAGGAATAACTGTTTTGGGCACAAAGTAAAGCTTTCTGCCCCGCCCCAGGTGTTTATAGTGAGTGAAGAAAAATGCTGGGCGAAAATGTCTTGGCAAAAGATTTCTTTATTGTGAATTTTTTTCCGGTGGGATATTTCAAGCTGCTGAATTCAAGTTATCGGCTTCAATTTATACACTCGTTTTACCTTCAAAGCACACGATTCATGTCACCTTCAGAGACCAATGGCGAAGACCACCTCAAGCACTGTTAATAAGGCAGTCGTTACTTATCGATACCTTATCGATACTAAGCCCAATAGTATAAAATCCGGTTTAGCCTATTGCTTGCACTAATATGGCATGCATCATAAATACTCTATCGATGGGATACCACTCACTGCTACAAAAGACAAACATGCATTGCAATTTCACGTATTTAGTGTGTTCACAGAGAAAACGGACTGACTTACGTGACTAGTAGAAAACTCATCGTACTGGAACAGCAAAAATGAAAATTATTCAACACAAAAAACTAATTCTTTAGCTTACTCCTCACTGACGCGCAGCGCCTATTCTCACCCGCACACTACGGCCTCTCGTCCCAGGCGACTGAGGATGTTCTGGACTGTCCACCTTTGTCACCTTCCAATACATAAGCCAGCATCACAGTTGCTTTAAGCAATTCATCCCGCCTCCGCAATCACACTTGTCAAAAACTGATAAACCACCCTGCAGAATTCGCACAAACACTTCCCTTCACCGCCCCTGGGTGTATCGTCTAGATCTAACTTATTACCCTGCAGAACACATTTTTTTCTCTAGCAGGAACACTACCAAATGCATTATTGCATGTGCACAAAACTCCATACTCTCCCCTCTTTCCTCCCGACACACTTCTCCTCCCTGACAATAGGTGTAACTGACAGCCACCAACCACTGACTACTACGGCAGAGAGTGCCAAATGGCCGCTTGGTCTCTTGAACTAAAGAAGCACACCAAATAAACTCCAATTTATTTCAACATTGCGTAAAATGTTGAGGGCTCTCTGGAATAAAGCTGTGACAAAAGATTGACGAGGCCATGTAGCCGTGGTACTTGAGCAAAAAACAGCACATGGCGGCACGTTAACCTCTGGTATGAGATTTAGTGTAACAACACAGAAAACAAATTACGTTCCGGGAGCAAGATCACGCAAATAATTCCATACATAAAAAGCACGTGATACAACACGCAAGTGAGGTAAGGCAGTGTGAAACAGAAATGTATATCCAAATACATAAAGCGGAATTACAATACCGTAGAGAGAAATTTCGCGCTCATTCTTGGCAACCAGAAACAAGAAAGAAACAATTCATTGAGACATCAAGAAATACTGACATGACAACTAACCTAATTGCTCACTGAGGCAGAGGATGCGTCATTCACCACGCGCGAGTCTGCCACAATATTTTAAGTGGCGTGTTTATGACGATATTTGGCGCTCTGTTTTTTAATGACCATAAAAGATGTCTGTCCAGCGACGAGGAATGATATATTGTGCCAATCGTCTCATGGGCACCGTGGCCTGACGCAGCGTTACATGTGACATTTTACTGAGCAAATGTGGGTACCACTCAGCAGAGAAATGTAGTTGGTGCAGCAGGCGGTAATTGTAAAGCGGCTTTAGTGTAGCGATTACGTGTTGGAGAAATAATGGCTTAGTGGGGTGAAGATATGGCATGCTGTGAATGCACCGAGTGGATTTTTCTTTTCAATTATGACAGCTTATCAATATTCGTTTTAGTAGTCGTCCCCTACACTAGCGTGCAGTAGTTCATGTGGGGTCAGAACAAGGAATGATAAAGTTGATGTTTCACCGAGGTAGCAAATACATCGATGCTCCGATATATCGCACCAACTGCACGGTATAGCTTCGCAGGTAAATGGTCTATATGAGCGTACTTACCAAGTCATGCGGTGGAAAATTATCTCACCAAGAACGTTATGGTTATTGGCAATAATTTTGCAGGACGTACCCAAAATGAGATCACCCATCGCAGGTTTGAGTTTATTTTTGGCAGTAAGCAATAGGCTTTCAGAATTTTAAGTGTTTTGTAAATGGATTTCGGCTAGGCCATTCAAGCAGATGACCTAGAACGGCATTTGCGCGCGTGAGTAATTCGACAACATCATCTGCATAAACAAACAGGCTGGTGTCATCAGCGTACTGTACGAATTCTCCGCACTCATAAATGCTCACAATGTCGTTCGCTTACAAATTGAACAAATATCCAATTGTCTTCTAAATAAAGACATTTTATACTACTCCTACTTCAAATAACACTTGTCATTAAAACAAAAACGCCAATAAAAATAACGACGCGGATTCAATCCCAATTCGATTATAAAGTTCTTGAGCGGACGTTTCTCAAACGTAGGCTACTGCGCAGGACAACTAATTCACTATAGCAGCGTTATATGACGGCCAAGACGAGCACACCCGCCTGGTTTTGTTAATATATTGCCGCGAACCATGTATGGCTTTGTTTATTTATTGTTTGTTTTTACTGCCGGGCCACGCCCGCCTGTGTTATTTGCGTTCCAAGCAAAGCGCGGCTTCCATTCTTTATTTTTATGCCGCACGGGCTATCATTCAGATAAGCAGACTGTTTCGGCCTAACGTCGCTAGCCCAGAATAATCTTCTGTGATCTACAATGTTCTGGATGGGAATCGATGGTTCCAGAAACACTTGCGCCGAAAGATAAAAGCCTGCAGAGCAGACGCCGCGACATTCGATCGCCGACGCTCGCTTGCGTATACGTCACTGTGCTGACTGCTGCTTCACCGCCTGTGTATTCTTTCAGTTGTTAGGGGAGCACAAGTTCGCCCCAATAAACTTGTTTTCCTTCAACACCACTGCGTCGTCTTTGGCATTGTGACATCTGGTGGAGGTGCGGGGTACATGAACCCTAAGTCGTCGTCAAGCCGACAAGCAAGTCCAACTCGTATCAGCCGCCGACAGCAAGGTCTTCAACCAGAGTTTGGACTTCTTCCGGACAACATGAAGAAAGAAGACGACGTGAAAACCACCATGATTAACGCAGCCACCATGACCAGCGCTTCTAATCCTGCCATCGTCCTGCGACAGCCTTGGGAACCACCATCGTTCCGCGGATCTCCGCGGAGAGGACCCTGAGGAGTGGATGGAGAAAGTAGAGCGCGTCCGCATCTTTAACAGGCGGGATTACGAAGAAATTTTCCGCCATGTTTTCTTCTATTTGTAAGATACAGCCCGAACGTGGTTCGAGAACAATGAAAGCTCGCTAACCAACTGGACTCTCTTTAAAAGCGAGTTCCTTAAAACATTCGCTACCGTCGTGCGGAAAGAACGAGCCGCACTTTTGTAGGAAACGCGCACGCAGCACCCCAACGAAGGGGTAGTGATCTTCGTTGAGGAGATGAAGCAACTATTTCGCCGCGCGCACACCGAAATGACTGAAGAAAAGCTCAAGTTTCTAATGCGAGGAGTGAAGCAAGATCTCTTTGCCTGGCTTGTCCGCAACCCCCCTAAAACGGTGGCTGAATTCACGTCTGAGGCTGCCGCATTGGAAAAGCCTCTCGAAATTCGAACGAGGCAGTACGACCGCCCTGTTAACGCGCTGTTCTCGGAGACAATCGATGCCGCAACTGCACGTTCCGATACATTACGCGAGACCATCCGAGCAGTGGTCAAGGAGGAGCTTCGGAAGCTTTTTCCAACAGCGCAGCAACCGAAAGTGGCTTCTCTGACTGACATCATCGGAGAACAGGTTCAACAGGCACTGGGGGCTTCTACGCCATCTGAAGCACACCGTGAGCCACAAGCGATGACTTACTCCGCAGCTCTTCGTCGACCCCACCCTGCTCCAATCCGTCGTCAAGAGGCCCTGCCATACCGCCGTCCCCTGTCGCCCGCCCGATCTCCGGTAGTCCAATACCAGACGCCGAGGAAGACCGACGTGTGGCGAACGCCCGATAATCGCCCGCTGTGCTACCACTGCGGGGAGGCCGACCACATCTACCGTCGCTGCCCTTACAAGAGGCTCGGTCTGCGAGGATTCTCCGTCGACGCACCACGCCCCCGATCCGGACAGCGCCCTACTGAAATCGACGAATACCAGTACAACATCAACCGAGGACCAGCCCGCTTCAACCGTTCGCCGTCGCCCTACCCGTACCAGTCCCCAAACCGCCGTAGCACCGCTGACTTCTCACGTGGAAGGTCCCCCAGTCCACGCGGGGGAAACTAAAAGCAGCAACTTCTGGGGGGGAAGTTGCGCAACGGCGAAAAAACAAAAGCCCTCCAACGACGCATGGCCGCACCGAACACCGTAACCACAGCCCAACGACTCGTTCTAACCTGGACGTGACTCCCGAACCCGACGACGACACGACGCGTACCCCAGATGACAGAGCCTGCCGCTGAGAAGACGACGACGACAATGACGACGCATAGTGCCCGACCGTCAACACGTACAAGCCGAGATACAACGCCCCGACGCACCCGAAACTCGAGGAAAGCGGCGTCCGACGTCCAGTTGTCCATCGACGGCTTTGACGTAGTCGCCCTCATCGACACGGGAGCCGACTATTCGGTAATGAGCGGCTCATTCGCATCGAAGTTGAAGAAAGTCACGACAACATGGGACGGTCCGCATATACGCACAGCAGGAGGCCATCTCGTAACGCCAAGTGGAACGTGCACAGCACGCGTCACCATAGGCGGCACCACGTACCCTGCTGAGCTCGTTATTTTGCGTAACTGCTCCCAGGACGTAATTCTCGGAATGGACTTTTTAACGGACAACGCCCCTATAATTGATCTGCAGACCAAGTCGAAAACGTTTTTCTTCGATCACTCCCCGACGCCGCAGCCGAACCCCGATCACCATGCTGCTGTGGGAATCGCCGACGATCACGTCACCATGCCACACCGCGCACGCTTGATGATCGCCGTATACTGTGAGGATGCTGCTCCTGACATCGACGCTACCATAGAGAGTGGTCAAAGGTTGCTTCACAACCGCGGTATCTCCGTCGCAAGAGGCATTGCGCGCTTTAAGCAATGCAAATCCCATGTTTTGGTCACCAATTTCACCGAGGAGTACCAGCATCTAAACAAGGGCGCAGCAATTGCGTTCCTCGGGGAAACGCAAGAAGCAATTCAAGTAATCCCGGTAGCTAACTTTGAATGCGCACGCACAGATGCTTCCAAGCCGCCGCAATCTTTCGTCGTGAACCCGGCGCTCCCACAAGAAAATCGGGACAGATTACTGGATTTGCTCCGTCGCTACAGTGAGTGTTTTTCGGCAAACTCAAAATTACGTCAGACACCCCTAGCGAAGCACCGAATTATAACCGAAGATGGAGCCCGACCTACTTGACAGTCACCGTACCGCGTCTCTTCACACGAGCGGGAAGCCATCCGGACTCAAGTTGACGACATGCTCAGCAACGACATAATACAGCCATCGAAAAGTCCGTGGGCTGTGCCGGTCGTACTCGTGAAGAAAAAAGACGGCGCATTAAGGTTCTGCGTTGACTACCGGCGACTGAACAAAATCACCAAGAAGGACGTGTAGCCCCTGCTACGAATCGACGACGCCCTCGACCACCTCTGCCATGCGAAGTACTTCTCAGCGATGGATCTGAAGACCGGCTACTGGCAAATTGAAGTGGACGAGAGAGACCGAGAGAAGACTGCATTTATAACCCCGGGTGGCCTATACGAGTTCAACGTGATGCCTTTCGGGCTGTGCAGGGCGCCAGCAACGTTTCAAAGAGTCATGGACACTGTGGTAGTTGGCCTGAAGGGGCACACTTGGCTCGTATACCTCGATGACGTTGTCGTATTCGCCCGGACTTTCGGCGAACACCTCGCAAGGTTGGAGTCTGTAGTCGAGGCCATTCGTACGTCGGGGTTAATGTTGAAGCCTGAAAAGTGCTGTTTCGCGTACGAGGAACTCACGTTCATGGGCTACATCGCAAACGCCGTGGGAGTCTTACCTGACCTAGCAAAAACTTCAGCCGTTGCGAACTTCACAAGGCCGAAAGACAAGAAGGGCGTGAAAAGATTTCTCGGATTGTGCGCATACTACCGGCGCTTTGTCGCAAGCTTCGCACGCATTGCAGAGCCGCTCACGCACTTGATGAAAGATAGCACCCCTTTCAGCTGGGAAAACGACGAAGAAAAAGCATTCTGCGAGCTGCAAAAACGCCTGCAAAGCCCGCCCGTGCTCGCTAATTTGGACGAAAACGCCGAAACGAAAATACACACTGACGCCAGTGATATAGGCTTGGGTGCCGTCCTCGCCCAAAAACAAAGCGGTTGCGAAAATGTAATCGCCTATGCCAGACGTGGTCTATCGAAGGAGGAGAAAAACTACTCTGCCTCAGAGAAAGAGTGTCTGGCTATCATATGGGCCATTTCAAAATTTCGCCCATACGTGTATGGTAGACTATTCAAGGTTGTGACAGACCACCATGCGCTGTGTTGGCTCGCCAATTTGAAGGACTCCTCTTGCCGCCTTGGGCGGTGGAGCTTGCGCCTGCAGGAATTGGACGTTACAATTGTCCATAAACCCGGCAGAAAACACTGTCCCGTGCCCCCGTCGATTCACCAACTGAAGACTCCGATGCCGACAGCGCGTTCTTCGGAGTCGTGACGGAGAGCGATCTAGCCGCCCAACAGCGTGCCGACCCCGAGTTACGCGTCATGATCGACTACCTTGAAGGACGCAATGTCGCCGTGCCTAGGGCCTTCAAACGAACCTTACCAGCATTCAGCCTCAAAAACTCCGTCCTCGTGAAGAAAAATTTGAGCCCCGAAACGAGAACGAATTACCTCCTTGTCATCCCTGCAGATCTTCGTGACGAAATTTTGGAAGCGTGCCACGACGACCCATCTTCCGGACATCTCGGCACAGCTAGCACAATTGGAAAAATCAAGGCGAGGTACTACTGGCCCTACCTTACATCCGACGTCACCCACTACGTCCGGAGCTGCCGTGACTGCCAGCGACGAAAAAGGCCACCGACAAGACCCGCCGGACTTCTGCAGCCGATCGCCGTCCCGTCGAGGCCCTTCAAACAGATTGGAATGGACCTTCTCGGCCCGTTCTCTACATCACGATCCGAGAACAAGTGGATTGTCGTAGCGACAGACTACATGACGCGCTACACGGAGACCGCCGCTCTACCGAGGGGGACTGCACAAGAAGTCGCGAAGTTCTTCATGAACCAAGTTGTGCTGCGACATGGATCCCCGGAAGTCCTAATCACGGACCGCGGAACGGCCTTCACTGCCGGGCTGATGCAAGGAATCTTACGCTACAGCAACACAGATCACCGAAGAACGACGGCGTACCACCCCCAAACGAACGGTCTAACAGAACGTCTGAACAAGACAATCGCGGATATGTTGTCAATGTACGTCGACGTTGAACATAAGACTTGGGACGAAGTGCTCCCGTATGTCCCGTTTGCGTACAACACGGCTATCCAGGAAACTACGTAAATGACGCCGTTCGAGCTTGTCTACGGAAGAATGCCGACTGCGATGCTTGACGCCATGCTTCCTCACGTAGAAGACGACGACCTCAACGCCAACGTCCAAAGATACCTTCAGCTTGCTTTAGGAGGCCTCCAGCTCGCTCAAGTTTGTACAACGGACAAGCAGCTGGTGGATGCCGGCTGCTACAACCTCCGACGCCGAAACGCCGAGTACCACCCAGGGGACCGTGTTTGGGTTTGGACTCCCATCCGACGACGCGGACTGAGTGAGAAGCTTCTGCGACGGTATTTCGGGCCCTACCAGATTCTACGACGTGTCGGCCAACGTACCTACGAGGTGATCCCCGATGGTGATTCCGGAACAGCACGACAACGCACGCGGCCCGAAGTCGTCCACGTGGTTCGCTTGAAACCTTACTATGCAAGATGACGGACTTTCTTTTTAAGTGCGAATGCACTTTATAAGCGACCCCAAACCTTCCACCGCCGGCGGCGGCGGCGGCGGCGGCGTCCGCAGTCCTCCTCTCCCTAGCAACGGCGTGGAGCGGAGAGGAGCGTCGGTAGCAACGGCGCGGTGACGTCACTTCACCACGTGACCGCGCTCGCTCCGCCTCCTCGCCGTGGCTGCGCGGGTGCGCGCCGCTCCCCGCACCGCTCCTCGCGCCGTGACGTCATGGTATGACGTCACAGCGCGCCTCCTCTCCCCAGCAGCTGCCGCGCGCCTCTCTCTCCACCGTGACGTCACACTCTCTCCTCTCCCCCTCGCTCGGCTGCAGCTGCCGTGCGCCGCTGTCCCTCTCTCCTTGCGCTCGCCTCCTCTCTCAGCCACCTGGCTCGGCGCACTCGGGGCGGCGTACCCCCCTATATATGCAGCGATAAACTGCCAGACCTCCGTGGGTCGGCTCGCGCGCGCTCACGGGCGAATGCCAACGGATTTTAACTCTACTCCCCCTCATAGCATCACCCCGTGCATTCGCACTTAACCATGTTCACCCTCGGGGAAATGCTTGGGAGTTTTTTGTTTGTTCGGATTGTCTTTTATTTTAGCATCGGGTCTATGCACTCTTAGAGGGGGGTAATGCCGCGAACCATGTATGGGCTTGCTTATTTATTGTTTGTTTTTACTGCCGGGCCGTGCCCGGTTGTGTTATCTGCGTTCCAAGCAAAGCGCGGCTTCCATTCCTTATTTTTATGCCGCACGGGCTATCATTCAGATAAGCAGACTGTTTCGCCCTAACGTCGCTAGCCCAGAATAATCTGCTGCGATGTACAATGTTCTGGATGTGAATCGATGGTTGCAGAAAGACTTGCGCCGAAAGATAAATGCCTGCAGAGCAGACGCCGCGACATGCGATCGCCGACGCTCGCTTGCGGATACGTCACTTTGCTTACTCCTGCTTCGCCGCCTGTGTATTCTTTGAGTTGTTAGGGGAGCACAAGTTCGCTCCAATAAACTTGTTTTCCTTCAAGACCACTGCGTCGTCTTTGGTGTCGTGACAATATCTTACCAGTGCTGAGACAAAGCCAATTCGAATTTTTAATACACAGGTAAATAATAGGGCAGGTTCAAGCATTTAGGAAATATACCGTAGAACGTAGAATTTTTCCTGGAAAGCTATGTCTAGTCTTGAAATATTTCCATTTTGTCTAGCCTTTGTGACCGTACTTCTTTCCGCACATTTGTCATTTCATATCCGAAAAATGTATCATACGTTATTGCGCCATATTGCAACTTTTTCTGCCATAATTCACTAGTCTTGCTTACTAATCAATTTATGCACGTTGGTACCATGTACTAATCTGCTTAAAAGCAGCTGAAGTAATTTTAAAAAACAACTGTGTCGTTTTTGGGGACTACGTAGACCAGTGAGAAAGATAAAAATGCTCACAAATCCATTCCTATAACCACAAGTAATAAAAGCAAAGCACTCCTGAAACTTGACAGTCGCCTTGAAGTAAGCAAAGAAGTGATCTTTACTGGCGAAATGAGGAATTCACGTGGAACAAAATAGGAGGTGACCGCAATTGTATGGAGATATGATGGTAGAAATACAAAATTATAGGCGATTCGCTCTATCTTAATGCCCTACAAAAATGTCCGAAATTAAATGTCTTTACATGGGCGCAACTGTGTATGACATTCGGTGCGCAACTTTTAGTAGTGTTTGTTAAGCACAGTGAATTCAACGAGCCGTTTTATTTAAGTTTTTGCTTGGAGGTGAGCAATTAGCCAGATTTTTTTCCGGTACATACCAGTGCCTCACCAGCATCAAGTGACGTCTTGCAGACAAGAAAAATAACTTCTACGTCTGTCATTCCTGTAAACAAAGCTATCTGAGCGTTCCAGTGATCTATGACCTGGAAAAAAAAAAGATAGGGTTATTAAAAAAAGTAAAACCGCCTGAAGAAAAGTAAAAGTGCTTGCACAGTGCGCCGAACAACAGAATAGGCATGTATGGAGCAATAGGTTATTTCAGTTAGGTGAACTTTAAACAATTGCAGCATCTCATAATTACAGTTCTCAGCAGCTTCACGAACTGGTTTATAAACTGTACGAGATCACTTTTCTTTAAGAAGAAAAGAGGCCTTAAAGGAACCAACAGCCGCCCTTAACTATATTTTGTGAGCACGCTCGGAGCATTTTATTTAGTGAGGAGTTCTGTAGACGTAGTGACAGACGAGCCAGTTAATATCGTGAAACTAAAAAAACACACAGAAAAATACCTACGACGATATAAGGATGTGCACAGAACGAGCGCCAGTATTGCTTGATATGTATTCATAGGAATGTGTACTGATTACACAAGCACCAATAGATGACTTCCCAAAACCCTAGGTCTAGCACCTCACGGTTTCTTTATTGTCTTTTTGTGTACAGTCCATCGGCATTAAAATGTATCGCAGCCAGTATTACCAAGTCCGAAGAATTGCATTTGGTGTACATACCGAAAATGACCCTGTGGGTGGTCAAAAAATCGCACAGTTCTGACAGATGTGACACCTCATAATAAGGGTGGCAGTTGACCTGTTCGAAATATTGATTTGTAACAGCATATCGTCATTATTTATTGCAATAGCAGGTTATTCGTAACTACACAGCATCGTGCCGGATAAGTTTTACCAGACATATCTGTCAAGAGGAAAATCAGAGTAGCTTTATAAAGCACCGGCAGAAATACCGTTACTACGTGTAGCCCGATATTGTTTTTGCACCTCAACTTGTCATAAGCTATTAGTTTGCGTTCTGTAGTAAATTGTGCGGAAGTATTTTGGAGAAATCGTTTTGAAGGGCACCGCAGTGACGACAAGTATTGCGGATAACAAATTTAAAATATGCAGCGCCAATAAAAGAGACAAACGTTTCTTGAGCGGAGTATAACTTATCAATAGGAAGTGAGCGTGTTGGATCAGAAAACCAGCTTGTGCAGAAGGCTGTTCTCCGTCAAATTCAGCGAAATAACTAGATTAGAGCTGAGTTTGTAAAGCGGAAGACGGACATCCAGTGGACTGCATCAGCAACGGGTAACCATCCATGGACGGAACAAGAAGTATGAGAAGACCTCTTCCCACACACATACGCACACACACACGCACGCGCACCACACACACACACACACACACACATACACACACGCACGCGCGCGCACACACACACACACAGGCACACACACACGCACACGCACACACACGCAACACACGCATAAGCACACGCACACACACTCACGCACACGAACACACACGCACACACACACGCACGCGCACACACACGCATACGCACACACACACACACCCACACACACACAACACATGCACAAGCACAGACGCACACATACGCACACGCACAAGCACACACACATGCACACGCACACGAACACACGCACACACACACAACACACGCCCCTGCCCAACCACACGCACGCACACACTCACACACGCACACGCACGCACATACACATACGCTCACACACGCACACATATACACACCCAAGCATACGTTTATGCGTTTTTGTGCATGTGAGTTTGTGTGTAAAAGAAACGAGTAGTTTCAAAACTTCAGCTTCATAATCCAGTACTCACGGGTGCTGGCATCTCGGGGTGGGATTTTGCGCACTTAACCAATATTTCGACTTCAGGTCGCTCCATAACTGGGGATAGAAGGACCAAGAGATGCGCATATGTACCATACACGTCAAAGTTCATGCGCTACGTCAGCCCGTAGTATGTACCATTTGAATTTTAAAACGCCGCCTGTGGCCCCACGGTGGGACCTTATATCGTGTTGAGTAAGGCCGTTTACCCAGAAATATTTCTATCGTGATTGCGAACCCTGAGTAATTTCTATGGAAGCACAAAACTTCGTTTTTCGAAGCATAAAAGCTGGCTACAGCAAACGTTTCCTCTTCTTTCATTGCGGCCACATTACAAAAAACGTAACCTTGATTTAGATCTTAAAGAACAACAAGACTAGCTTTTTATAACAGTCCTAATCTCTACGGTACCGGTCAAATGATCACGTTTCCACTGTTTATGGGGCCGGTCTGGGCACTTTCGTGGAGGCAGTGCTGAGAAACGAGAGTGTTAGCGTGAATAATTTAGTGATTTGGTAGAATTCAATCAGTATTGCTGGGATGTACACACAATGTCTGACAAAGCTTTGAAACGGTCGGGCGTAGAACTTCCAAGGTGTTTAAAACTATAGAAAAGTTAAGAGGCAGAAAAATGCGCTCTTTAAAGAACCCTGTCAATTCTGATGCATGTTAAATTCACTTTATTACAATTAACACCACTGCCATCCCCCATGCCATACTGCCGAGGGGACGTCTTGCGATTGCTTTTGTTCTATTGCTGGCTAAGATAGGCAATCCGCTGGGAGTTACAGGAGCCTAGGAGGGCTTCATATAATTCTGGTGAACGGTAACAAACTCAACGTTTCCCATCAACCCATTCGTGCTTTCCCAGCAGTTTTTTTACACATCATTAGAAGAAAATGGTAGCTGTGTTATTCATTTATTTCAAAACTGACCTAAGAAAACAATGCATTCTTACGCCCAAAGTAGTTTTAATAATCACCAACATAAATAGGCAACTGTGTTATTCTCATATTCAATTCACGATAGACCAGACAAATTTTCAGCATTGTTTTAGCACGCATCTGCCAATTTTAAAGCATGGGCACCAGATCCGCCAACACAAGCGGACATAGCTTATCTTGAAATTGCTCAAGTTAAAAATACGGAACGTCAGATATCCTGAAGCACTCAATACAGCTTGCTTAGCAATGTTCACCTGAAGAAATAAAAATCGGCAGCGAAGTCAATTTTTCGCACATTAGCATTTAACGAACTTCGTAGCGCCCGTCACATTATGAAATATTTAATTTTGTTTTACTTCGTTTATTTGTGTAGCAATGAACGGCGAAAACTTGGTCCCACCATCGTCTTCTCAGAGGCTACTGCAGCAACGTTACACGGTCTTGAGCTACAGCCTCGCGGTGCGTCATTTGTGAGGTACAGATTATATTATTTTATTGTATCTATTATTTCTTTATCACGTGCGGATCTGATATTCGTGTCCGATATTTCATAAATTCAGTATGACCTGCTGCGTACAAGTGTGTCTTCACAACGCCAGAAACAAGAAGCACGTTAAGTCTTCATTTCGGTGTCCCCGAACAAACGGTTTCTAGAAAATTTAAATCATATGCGAAGTTTCAGCGTTTCTACTTCATAGGCGGCAACCAACAGGCAAAGTGAAGCTCGTAACCTCCCCTCAATTTCAGTGCCCTGCTTGCGGGAAATTTCGCTGCCGGGTTAAGGGAACAGCGGTTGATTACTTAGAAAAGGGAATCACAGTCCGGACGAGCTGACTAAAAAGATTTACCTGACAGGTATGGCCATGCAATTAAGGCAGAACGTCCTTTCAGGATTTGGGTAATTAACTGAGCACTTTTCGTAGCCGCCTACTTTACTATTTCCATTGTTGTTAATCGATACTAATGCAGTACTTGTTCTTTGTGAACATTACGTACGTCAAGAATTCGTTCGGAATTTTTATCCTCATCCGCTCTCGGTGCCACGTTCATGGCAAGCAATTAGCAGTTTTCAGCATATCTAATACTCTTCACGACGTGTTCCTTTGCGGTTGTTTGTTATTTCTAATTGGAGGAAAACTTATCACACCGAGGTACCAATGAAATTTTTACAAATGCTTGCCGATGTTTCCTTTTGCGAATAATACATTGAGTGCGGGTGTATCAATACTGAATTGACGGAGCTGCTTATAGGCCTGGAGAACTGTAACACTGATCAACATATTTTGGCCATTTTGCTTGTACCAGTCTTGGCCAGCAATCAGACGCTCTTTCTTGTATGTCCGAGCATAGTGTTTTAGCTACATGCTTCGGCTAGGAATGCGTAACAAGACTTTCGGTTTCCTTTTCGCGTGGAGAGAACCGCGCGTCTTGTTTTTCATCGTAAAGGCAGCTGAAGCGGCGGTGTTTCAATTCTATGATTTCAGTGTCATAGCCACGTAGACCTATTTTCAAAGTTTCGCTTACTGCGGGCTATAAATCTTGGTGCTTTCGTTTAACTCCGTTTCAGGGGCCAAAGCTTTTAACGCAGAGTGCATTTGAGAGGAAAGTAGCCGTCAGCATCCCCGTGTACCCGATAGATTGGTTTAACAGGGGGGGGGGGGGGGGGGGGGGGGGGGGGGCAGAACCATTTACGGCTGTTTAGAACACAGGAAGAAACCCGCTCTACAGCGGTATTTTGCCCTACAGAAGTAAACTGCAGTTCTGGCCGAAACATAAACGACTCCGGCCGCTTAGGCACATACGCAGGATCCAGTAAAAACTCACTTCGCAGCCAGAAACTGAAATAAACCTGAAACATGAAGTAGCATCAAATAGCCTCCGTTCATTTTAACACAAAGAATGGTCAAACAATTCTTGTTGCCAAGGTGCAACTTCTAGTGGCTGTCATAGTCAAAGCTCAGTGTTCAAGCCCACAACACTGTTCCTATTCATAGTCACAGGTTGGTCCATTGTAGAGAATGAGCACGAGTGAACAATGGAAGACAGAACATCTCTTTAAAAACAACCTTTGGTAGGCAATATTTTTTCACGGTGAACCAACTACCCAACAGGGGAAGCACCATCAAACCTTAGATCTTACGCAGTCACGTAGCACTGATCGTCCAGGAGCCGTCACCCGTATTTAAATATACTACTGGCAAAGACGTCTGAGTAGAGAAGCAAAATTATCAACTTACGGCAGACGTTGAAAACCGGCTTTTTGGCAAAAACCATAGCAACAAAGTGCATTACCGTGAGCAAAAGCGTTTTTTCGACCATCGTCACTTTCTAACCTGCTACCTTATAATGCGCTTCGACGGACGCACGAATGGGAACTTTTCATCCCAAGGATGCGAACCTGTGCCTTCGTAAGGTTTTTCAACGGACAGCAGTGTCCGCACCGTAGAGTACGCAACGTTCGCAGCATTGACTGACTAATTAGGCTAATGATGAAATGCGCAGGAAAAACTGAACGAGTGCCGTATTACACACGATGCCCTGAGCTCATTATAATGTCTCCTCGACTGAGCATTTGCATCCAGGATATGCCTAATTGAGTTTTGAGGGACTTTCCTTCTCGCAATTATGAATTACATCACGAATGGTGCCTTCGCAAAAAAAAACTTAATTTTTTCTCCTTAGGATTGGATGCTGCCGACGACTCCAGATCTCTTGCTGCGTTTTTTTCCCTTCTTCAGGAAGTTACGAAGACCTTCCAGACTAAGGTACAACTCATTTTTTAAGCAAAGCTTTCTACCTCTGCCCGCCAACGATTTCGTTATGGCGTGCGCGGCAAGAAACTCCCAACGCGGGTGGGGAGGATGTTTTCTTTCACGGAGCACACTGTGTATGGCGCAGCGAATGGGCGATATCCCAGCGTTCCCAGCGCGCGGAACTAGCTCCCCGTGGGCGCGTCGGCGGGACCATTCCGACGGCTATGTCGCCTGTTTTAGCGAAGGTTGTTCTGGGCCTGTTCTGGCGCAGCTTCGCGTCCATTGAGCGCTTCCTTCGCACGGCTTCATTAATTTTTTCGGCAGCACCTCCTGGGTAACCCGGACTCGACTGAATTAGATGGTAGTACGGCAAATATATGTTCAGGATTGCTTTGCATTGCGAGAAAAACAAAATATAGAGACCACATACAGACATCTGGTTGCTAGAGAAACGCTACCTTTTGTGCACTGCTTACCACGCAAGAGACTCCGTCTTCGAAATTAGTGAATGCGAATTCGGTTGTGTTTTAACAGGTATTACAAAAAGCGAAAGGAGCGACTGGTTCTTATAAACAGCGGTCAAAAAATTCCCCAGTTTACTCGGATATTTCAAACTTACTAAACTAACTACTTTAAATCGGTATAAATTGGGATAACTACGCTCACATGCCGAATTGTTTCGGAGTCTGCGCTTGTGTCGCGCGGGTGTGTAGCCCCGAGCAAGCACATCACTACGGGTAGGTTCCGCTGTTTCACCCTTCGAAAAACACTCCTCTCCACCTTCATTTGTCTACCTACCGTCCGCCGCTCTAGCACGGCCGTGGACGACACTCCTGCGTTCGGGATGCCACCCCCTCGAATTGCAGGTAACGGCTGGCAGAATCTCTGGTTGTATTTTTTGTAGAGCCTCCGGTGGGAATTCAAGGGTGTCATTTACAGCTTTGCTTTCAAACCACATTCATAGAATGGATTCGAGCCAATTATTTTAGGTAATGGCTTTTGTCTAAGTTTATCTTAACACTTTCTCCGTCTTGCGTTTCTTAGCTATATACTTGTATTCACCCGTCTTCGCAAGGAAACATTTCGGCAACACGCACAGCTTCGCAATTTTCTGGGACTGATTAGTTGCGGTTGGGCGTGTCGAAGGTTAACCTTTGTGTGTCAATGCGATACTGTGAACATCAATTGCAGGAGATTACTTTTGTGCTCACGGAACATCCTCATTAAGTCGTTCATGAACGTGAAGCACTTCGTGGCTCAAAATGGGTGCGGCGTAAAAGACGTGTTTTTGTTGGACAGCAGAAAGGAGCCTACAGTATCATGAATGTCTGCGTATCGCATAGTGTTTCGCATCTTTATGTGTCCACGATGCCTGCGCACAATACAAGGATGTCGGCATTCCGTCCAGCACGTATTATGCACATTCAGTAACGATAAAAAGGTAGACCTGAGAACTGGTGCCGTTTACGTCCTAAACGTCCAAATGACAAAAGCACGCACAGCCACTTGGTCAACTGGGAGCACGTAACCAACTGAAATCCAATCAGAAAATGCGTCCGCTCAGTATGACGTATTCACGGGTAATTTACGAAGTCGTTGAAAATAAGTACCATATTCTAGACATTTATTTTTCGGTGTCTTCACCATATTTTATGCGTAGGTGAATCGCAATCCTTCAGTTACGTGCCAGCGTACAGCTCTAAAGCAAATCTGTGTAATTTCACGCTTAATTTAATAAAAACACACTGAAGGTGTCTGGTATTGCACGGAAAAGACTCTACAAAGGCTCTAAACGTAGGAATACAAGATCTAGAGCTATAGTTTACGGGTGGAATAGACAGTCCAAAGGGCCATCTAGAAAAAATTCAAGTTTGTTTCATTCAAAAGATTGCCTCGTTAGAATCAGACTGATACCACTTTTGACGTAAACTTCGCTCAACAAAGCTATATAATTAAGAAAACAAAGAATAGCGATTCGACCCACTAGCTAGCTTATTTCCCGCAACAGAACCTATAATATCATACCAGCTAGCTCTTCGATTGGTGGAGGCGAATTAGGCAGAGCTTACAAGCTTGCCGAACGAGCTATTTGCGCTTAAATTTAGGTCCCATTCTTTTTTTAGACGTAATAATAATGGGGCAAACAGTGGAAGTTACGAAAGCACTGTCAAATATAGAAGCGCCGATGCGTACTGGTGTTGGTACTGCCCGCACTATGCTTGCTTTAGATGCTCACAACTGCGGGGCTTTGGGGGTGTCTCAGGCGACACTGGCCAATTGACGCAAGCGATGGCGTCTTACGTGACCATATTTGTCAAGCGAGTACCATGTTTCACGAAACGATTATTTGCCCTATGAAAAAAACAAGCCAGGTTTAAATACGGTCACAAACGAACCAAAGGCAGAAAACAGCTTTTTGCGGTGCGGCGGCCCCATCTAGGTCACGGTCTAGGTTGACTAACAGTAAAGGCGTCTCTGCTCCACGCCAATGTTAGCTGAAAGTCCTGTTCTTATGATGTCATTGAAAACGTCGTTGAAACACACGTTTTGGCGCGAGCATCAAAATTTTAGCTTGAATTGATTCATTTCGCCGTGAATAATTTCTTCCGGACCACCGCTGGTGGCACTATAAAACGCGAAATCTTTCGAATAAAACTAACTTCGATTTTGTCTTCGTGGCCCCTTTAAAGATATTTGCAAAAGTTCTACCGGCACCCGGAGACCGCGAAAGGCAGGATGAGACAAGTACCCGGTTTAGTGGAAAACATCCTCGATGAATCGCCACTACCACTGATGGGCGCCCACCAGAAACATGGGCTGTGGAACCGAGTGTCACTGGAGGTTCAGTGCTGCCACCCCTGTTCGGTTTTCTCCATCTCCAGTAGTGGGATACGGCCTCCGCGATCGGCTGCCGGCGGCGCGCCGTTGCTCCGGCCGTCCCATTCGGCGCGTCCCCCAGCAAAAAAATGTAATGCGGCTCACTCCGCAACGTGCCGCGAGGTGGCGGTGTTAGCCGATGGTTCGGCCGCTCGCACCGGCTCCTCTGAATGGCTTGGCGGAGATTGCGCGGCGGGGTGTCTTCGCTGTCATAATCCCTCTTGCCTCCTCTGCGGGCGTTTTGTTTAGGTGAAATAAGACTTGAAAATGATTTTATGAAGTCGGCTTGTCTCAGCAGCTTAGAGAACCTTATTTAAATGAAGCAAAGGTGTGCCAGCGATCAACTAAAGGTTGACCATGTTTCAAGCGTGGAGCGAGCATACGGACTGGTACGCAGTACTTTCACGGAGGTCATTTATAGAGTTATTATAAATAGTTATTTGGGGTGATGAGAACAAGTTTGCAGTTGGCGTGCCACGTGCCAGCAACGGCGCGCCGCCGGCAGCCGATCGCGGAGGCCGTGAGTGGGAGCCCAGCGAGCAGCAGCTGTGGTTGAGCGCCTACCCCGTCAGGGGCCGCAAAATTCGTGAATTGGCACAGCCTGATTCCCTCCCTGAGGCGAGAGATCAGGCCTGAGAAAAAGTCGGACATCTATGAATCAGAACCAAAACTCGATGTCCCCATTCCCTTCCCAGTTCTCTTAACTCATTGCCTTCTCCCTCTTCCCTTTCCCTTCGACGGAACCCTTTCCGCTACGTCCTAGGCGAGATTAGGGGAGCCTCCCCGGGCCCGCACTCCTGGCTGTGGGTCGCTGTGTAGCTTTTCTCACCTTCGGGTGGTCAAATTTCTACTTGCCACTTGGCCATTTTCTTTATTTTACGAGTGGGTACAAACCGGCTGCACTTGGTGTGGTACCGATCGAGGCATTTTATTTATATACTTTGCCTCGTTTAATCAAGATTCCTCTAGCGGGTGTCACTCGCTGCTAGCATGTCACAACTCTTCGTTTTTTGCTCGTCAACGCACAGGTAATGATGACACGGCGCGCATCGTGTCTTTCTGTTTCTGAGGGAGTAGGGGCATCACTGGTAAAAAATCGTGGGCACGTCAACGGCACGGTTAAGTCAATAACAGTGGAAAAGATTATCATCCTTTTCTGCACAAAGTCGTCATTGTTACGGAAAATATGAGACATGGACGCGAACACACGAGAGCAATGAAAGGGACACAAACAGAGAAAGTGGCTAGTTAGTATTGGGGATGACAGTTGTGTCAGGTAAAAGCCGACGAGGGGAAGAAGGCAGCGCAATATTTACCTTCGCGGTTCCTAAATCAGCCGCTATGCAGTTTCGGAAGTTCACCGGTAAGTCCTCCTTCGATCGCCTTCGAATTCATCACGACTGTGTATCCGAATGCTGGCAACTTACGGCGTTCGGCGTAGCGTGTGCGTGACGCATGTCTTGAGGCGATCAGTGCGAGCGGCCACGATGCCGTCTGTGTGCGTGTCGGTGATGTTGCAATTGAGCGCTGGCTTTCTAAGCCGGAAGCTTCACTCGAGGGTTGTTTTTGTAGTAGCACATTGCACTGACGCGACTCCATGCGTTGCATGCAGACGTAGCGCACTTCCGCCAAGTCGTTCGATTTCCATCATTTCCAAGACCAACACCTGCCAGCCGACAACAACCACACGTTACTAACCGTCAGCCAGAATCCTGGACGAATAAGCGACATATAAGTATTCGATAGTCAGTATAATGCTTCGAAGAAGACATTGCTGAAAGCTAAGAATAATGATGAGGTTAGGAAACATGAACTGGTTGACGTGGTTTATGTTTATGCCTTTTCCCATTCGTGTTTTTTATCAACCTCGTGCCTCCTTGTTAACATGACAGAAGGAACTGCGTAGTTTCACTTTAAAAATATTTGTTTTTACACTGCTATGTTCATCTTTGCTGGGGAGCTCAGAAGGAATGAATATACTCCAGCTCATACTCAGCGGCGCACTACACTGTAAGATATCCGACTACAATATTTCCGCAAAAAAAATATTTTCTTAGTTATTATCATCATGACAAAAGCTGGCCATCTGTAACTTTTAGGGAAAGACAGTGTTTGCCTCCGACAGGCCTGTTGTATATTTGATGCACGTCAGGACATCGGCTGTGTCACAACGCCAGGCCACCAGCTGTAAACACGAAAATTTTCATAATTTACCTGTGCTGGAACTCCGTATGCCCGACCACGTACTGATCAAATACAGATCGCGTGTATTTGCGTATGCAAGGAATGAACGCTATATTTACATTATGTTTTTGGTGGTTCGCGACAGTGGGTAATTTCCATACCTGTTTTTTTAATGGACTTCCATCCGGCTGATTCAGCAGAATAGCAGAATATTTTTTCCATTTTCCTCGGTGTCCACTTATGCCCCCGAGGTAGGTCACCTGCCCGCATGACTCATTTCCAAGACTAATGTTACGGAGTTCTGCTGAGCTCTCTATTTGTCGTCGAAAACGAAGGGTCCGTAGTACGTTTTTTGGGATCAGCTCAAAGCGCCAATAAGAAGTGGCCGCATAGCTACCATTCAATAGAAACTCAAAACGCCCCGCCCACATTTGTGTCCCTTAATATATCCAGTACATATAATGAAATAAATCTGCGCATACACGAGGCTAGGGATCTTGACGGGCACTCCAGGTATTCTTGCCGTTACAGTAGGTACGTCTTCACACGGTTCAGGGATCTTTGTTTAAAGCGCGCGAAGATGAGAGTGATCGCAGTAACGACGTCACTTTTATTAATTGTTCATAGCGCTAGAACCAACGAAGACCGCTTTTTTAACATCTGTCGTAAGTACAATTAAGCCTGAAATCTCAAAAGTACCCATAAGCTGCTATGTAAAATTGCCGACCATTATTTCTAAGCAGTTTAGGTGCTGGGGCAGGTCTGCAAAAACTTCCTCTGAAACCTCCACTCTACTGACACAGTCATTATGCAATCTGCTTGGTTTCTATAGAAATTTCCTCGCCCTTCAAATAAGGTAAACAATGGCCGCCATCCCGACCTGCAAAAGTGGATGTCCAGCGAGGCTATTGTAAAGTACTACACATGCTGTCGGGGGAGGGTATAAATGTTCCTCGTCGTCTTGCGGGTTTGTCGCTTGCACTCGGCTTCTCTGGCGGCAAATGCTGGGTCCTGCCTAGCCTGACGCATGTGATCGCACTCGAATGACATAAACCTCCATTTATGAGAGAAGCTCCAGGCCTAATGTTTAGCTGCAGCACATTGGAGGACTGGGTTTGTATTGTTCACAGGCGCCTTGTCACCCATCATGCGGTTTCCATGCATGGTTTGTGTTTTTTTGCACGGATAGGGAGCTTAATGCTGTATGTTTGGCTAGCCTGAGACATGCGCCCGGCGTCTTGTGCGAGAACTGCTGAGTCCTGCCTGGGTTTCTTGTTCAGGACACGAAATTTTACAACCAAAGAGATGCTAACAGCTTGGCAGTAAAAACAGTGAAAATGTCATTTGCCTTCAGCGTAGCAAGGAGCAAAATATCAAGCAAAACAAATGCACTACCTGCGCGTTCCTTAATAAAGCGTATCGAAAACTACTGCCGCCACCCAATCAAAACTGATCGACTCAATCTTATAAGGGGAAGCAGGCTATCGTTTGTCGGGAGTGAGTATTTTATGCTTCGAGAATGACTCTACCAGTGTTACACTGATCCATTTTTGCACGTGACATTACTTGTTGGCTATTGGGAAGTTGCAGGGCCACTGACTGTTCATTTGGAATCATCGCGAAGTGTTAAAATTCTAAACACATTTAGTCACAAGGCGCACAGGTATTCTATTCGCCGCAATTTGCCCTATCGCCTGCTCAACTATAGTGGCAATGCCTCAAAGCTTAACAGTTAATTTCATCTTTTTCTTAATAAGATCATCGTGAGAACGTACTCAAGGAAGGCGATTCACACACGATGCCATAATGTGCTTGGAGCTCCACTTTACTATACATACAGCAAAACACACACTGCTTTCTAATGCGTATTCTAAGCAATCTGTCCGGCTGTATTTCATGAATGCCATAGCCCAATATTGTGACCAATAAACAAGGCACACAATAAAAGCCAGCTCGGACGTTATACCACTGTATTGACCTATTATTGTTGCATGGGTTAATTGCATAATATTTTAATTCTTATTGTTAATATTTAACACTTTTATCCTTGAGACACTGGCATTTCTTGTCATTTATTCCGATGGTTATGACTGAGTCAAAAAAGGGTAGAACATAGAGTGCTGTGAAATGAAAAAAAACAGTCACAATTTGGTTTCTTGCGGTGTCTGACCTCAACGCAAAAAGCAATCCCGTCTGAGCACTTGCAGAGAAAGGATGTGTAACACAGACGTCACCTTCGTAGAGTCACAGAGAAAGTTCGCGGGATCCTGCTGTGGCATTTTCATACTTAGAAGACACGTTGGACGTAAAGTTGTATTTTCGGAACCTGCGGCTGATTCATTTAAAGTGTGTGTTGAAGGCTAACGACCTTAGCGTATGTTTTAGAACAACCAACCGGTTGTTCTTGTCCAACCGGTTGTTCGTCCTTGTCCATTTTGCGCTTACTTACACGATGAATGATCAACTCGCCCAAGAAACCACTCTGATGAACCAACCGGAGTTGTTTGGCTGGCGGCCAGCCCTGTGTTATTGCACCGGATGAAGCACTTTGTGCACCGTGTAAATAGTACAAGAGAACGCAATGCTGCAGGGACACAAAGAATTCACCAAGAGCGACTATCTTCTTTAGAGGCTGCGAGACGCTGCAGGTGCGAGTCTGTGACGGGATTGTGAAGAACATCGAAGAGTACTTTTTTCTGTTTGCGAGGCAGCAACTATCGATAGGTTCACAGTATTTTTGCCTCGGAAAAACAAAAACCACCGCTATGCTTCAATAACAGTTGCACTATGTTGCCGAAGTTCACAGCGCTACAATTTCAGCCTTGCGGCTCTGTATGAGCGCTAATCAGTAGTGAAACTCTCTGTGCATATTAGCTTTGCCCACTTAAAAATCGCAACACCGAACATTCAGCACCCATTTCGACCCTGTCTTCAGATCTGCACTAAACAAATTCGGTATTTTTGCAGCAAAAGTAAATAACCTTGCCCCTCAGATTCCCTTTCACCCATAATGGGTCGGTAAGCTTGAAGGGTTGAGCTTGATAGCGTCAGTGCGAATATTAACAAGACTGACCTGGGTGTTTCGAAATGTAAAATATTTGCGATATAAAACGGGGCTATGAACGATTAAGAAGTAATAAAGCGCACAACAGTCAAAGAGGCATTCGACTAAGTGGCGAATTTTGTAATTTGCGTACTGCAACAATTGGCATCAGAGTTCCTTTACATGGTGTATAAATCGTTTGTGGAATTTTTGTGGCACACAAATTCTCGCCGTTCAGCCGGTCGCATCTTTTGGATATTACAGCATCGTCACTCTTCCCAGGTATAGCAAAACAAATGTCTGTTGTGTACAATGGTACATAGGGAACTAATCCCGGGTTTAATTTTCAATTTCCGCATACAAAGGGCGAAATGTGAGAAATTACACAAGTAATAATTTTATTTGTCTTTTGTTTTCAGTGCTCACTACCGAGCAGTTGCAATTTTTTATGGACTGCATTCACACTAATGGCCCAAAAGAGGTGAGCCTGCTGTCCTGGGTGAATTTTATTTCACAATTTATAAAAAAAAATTGTCAGTAACGTATAGTGTGTGGGACCGATTGAATGCTAAAAACATTGTGGTATGGTAATCATAAATGCAGCATTTAAGTAGATATTAGGATATAAGCACATTCAGAGCTTTATTAACTAACGCCTCTCCAAAGGAACCGAAAAAAAAATTCACTCGTGATAAAAAATAAACTTTTATTAGATGCTGTTTAGTTACCGCCATGGCATGTGCAGGCAAAGAACACAGAAGAAAATAAAACCTAAAAGGGTTGTCCGCATAATCGAAAAACGCAGAGGAACTACGTCACCTTAAGGCCACGGTATCGGCAGTACAGTAGAGAAACCTCCTGCGACCACTCTGTCTTTAAAGCATCATTTTCCTAAGACGCTGCCTTGTTTCTCAATAAACCACCTTTATATTATCTCGTAGTACCAAAGAACATTAAATGTGTACACATATGAAGGATATTTTGTTTAAATCTCGAACAATCTAAACCAAAAACGAAATAGGAGCTGGCAAAACAAATCGTCTTTCCGTAACAAAATTAGGGTTGATATTCTAAGGTTTCTTTTTATTCGTATCTCGAGGTTTTATGTTTTTTTGTTCAAAGCTGTCCGCGTTATTAAAGTTCCAGAATTAGACACACGCTCTTGACGCGCATAACGGGTACCCTTAAATCCTAAAGATGCAGAATTTTTGTTCGAAAAGAATCACGCCATTTTAAGAGCCACGTGAGGTTTCTTCATTTAGGTGCTGGTTTTCACATTATTATAAGCAGTTTTGTTATTATTGACAGATGCTGGAAATATGGCAAAGCCACAAAGACAACTTCAGTGGCCTCGAGGAAACTGAAGTAATCACGCTGCTCTGCAGTGCCGCTGTGGGCGCAGGAGATGCTTTGGTAAGAATTAGGCGCAATGTATACTAGTTAAAAGTAGTTATGTGGCATTAGGTGCCAGAGTTATTACTGGTCTACGCACTTGCGCCTTAGTCAATATCATTATAGATAAAATATGCGTCCAGCGCCAGCGTCGTAGATGCAACCTCCCCCCAAATAAGTCGATATCGCTCCACGTTGAGATTAGATCGGCGGAAGTGAGTGACTATTTGGCCCGAGGCAAAGATGGGAAAATATGGGAAGCGGCGCTCTCTTTAGTACTCCCCTCACTCAGAGGGCGGCCAGGAATCCTTTGGTCCTAATATCCGGGATTAAACTGAGCAGAACAGTCTCCCACTACTCCTAGGAAGTAATTTTTAGTGTTTGAGGTATGCTGTTGTCTTCAAGGGGCCTGGCCCATCGACTGTGTTCAAGGTGAGCCCTTCTTGAACGTAATTTAGACTTGCTCTCATAGAGCCCTCCGTAACAATGTATCTATGTAGCTGGGTTTGGGGACGTGTAGGACTGTAGGACAAGCCCCGCTACTAATTGCCAAGATGTCATTGCTGGATATCTGGCTCTCCCTGGTCGATGATGATCAATTATGCCCCGATTCGTCGCAAAGCGATCCCAACAACCCGCGCATATTGATGGCTCAGGTGTTTCTGGGCAGCATCTGAAGCTATAAACGTTGAGAACTCTCGTGACTGCTTTCGTTACCTGACATGGCAGAGTGCGCTGGCGGCTATATAATTTCGGTTTCTGGGTGCTTTAACACTTTGGATCCTGTGAAAAGTCGTTGGGGCACGGGTGAAATGCTTCTCCTTGTGAAGTTCCTGATCGCTGATTTTTGAATAATTAGCATACATTTTTATGGCCCATTCAAATGCTCACTCCTTGATTGATTGATTGTTGGGGTTTACCGCGCCGACGCAACGCAGGCGATGAGGCGCGCCGTAGTGGAGGGCTCCGGATTAATTTTGACCACCTGGGGATCTTTATCGTGCGCCGAAATCTCGTACACACGGGCGTTTTTGCTTTTCGCCTCCATCAGAAAAGCGGCCGCCGCGGCCGGGAATCGAACCCGCGACCTCGTGCTCAGTAGCGCAACGCCTTAGCCACTGAGCCACCGCGGCGGGTCAAATGCTCACTCCTACGGTAGCTTCAGCAGAATTACCAGGCTTACAAGTTGTACCCGACATTAAGTGTGGCCACCTGCTGCGTATATTTGAAGGAATGAACACCATCTTGCCGATATTGCTATCCTTCCCCTTTTTCCCCGACTTCACTGCAGAGCTTGAAAAAGTCCAAACGGGTACGATCAACTTAACTTGTGCTAGAACCCGTTTGCGCCAAAATCTTATGTCAAACAACACCTCTCCTCTGGGTCGAACTCATTAACAACATTTTGTCGCGATTCTATAGCGACATGAAGCTTATATGAGCACATAATGGTCTGATACGCATGTGAAGTCGGACACATGCATAGTTACCCCGTAATAACCTTGAAAACAACAATTTCCGTCCTGTTAGGATGATTAGTAGACGAACAATATTTTCGTACTTCGTGTCTAGCGATTTAGAGGTCCTGATATAGTTTCTGCGACTGTGGGTGGTTTGCGCATAAGAGCTGAATGACGTATTATGTGTCACGGAAAGTGACGGAGAAAAAGGGCCACATAGCCGAAAACCTACCTAACTGCGTTGCCTCTTCGACTCATTTATTTGCCGAGGGTTGTGTTTTTTTTTCGAGAAATAACAACTAACGACGATATTCATGCTCTTTAAAGTGACATCAATGCCATTTCCAACTGGTGTAGCACGTGGCAGGTGAAGCTGAACGTTAAAAAATGTAAATTCATGCGCGGTTCACGTCTTTCGACAATCACACCCTCGTATCACCTGGACGACCTTGCTCTGGCATAGCTCTCATCGTACAAATATCTCGTTCTTCATATAACAACCGATCTTTCCTGGAAAAAACATGGATTTCATCACTAACAAAGCAAATCACATGCTCGCGTATCTTAAACGAAACTTTCAGTCTGCTCCTTTATCTATCAAGCAACTTTTTTACAAATCCATTGTCCGCAGCCAACTCGAGTACGCCTCATCGATATGGGATCCTCACGTATAAGCACATATTCATCAACTAGAAATGATACTAAACAACTCTACGCGTTTAATTCTTTTTAACTATCAGCGAGCGTCCAGTGTGTCTACAATAAATTTAACTTGGGAGTACCATTGCTCACCACGCGCCGTAAAATTACTCGGCTCTGCCTTTTCCATAAAATCTTTTATCATCATACCCTGCACGACTTTCTTATAACCCCGCCATCATACGTATCTTCACGTCTTGACCACTAAAGAAGGCCAAATTTCTTACCATACAACTTTTCCTCAATTAATTTTCCGGTCAACGTCAAAGGACTGGAACCACCTTCTCCGTGACATTGCTGCAATCGTTCATTCCGAGCTGTTTAATGCTGCTGCTCATAATACCGTTGTGTAAACTGATTTTTAACAAAGCTTCGTTCCTTTGATAAACACCTTTTGATGTTATTATCGTATGTACGTGCAATTTGAGCCACTGTACAATGCATATATTGCATACTTTGTATTTACGCTGCTACGTTTTGTTGTATTTCGTACCCCACTCCCCTCTTCAATGTATTCACACTGAGGGTTTTCACAAATAAAAAACCCATCCCTGATACTGAACGCGAGCAACTGTAACGTGCGTAAGGAGCGACCTCTTCCCGTGCCCTCGTACCCATGCGAGCCACCTCTTCATTATCATCAACACACTCCCCCCGCCGCCAAGATGCGAAAATCCAACACGACAAAGAAACTATTAGGCGATAACTGAGCACAGTAAATGCGCTCCTGTCGTATATACAAAGCGGATGGTCGCTGGTTCACGTTTCTGGCGATGTAGTACGGTTTCTGAAGTCGCTTGTTCAAGGAGCCATGAAGAGAAAACACAAGTTTGGTTCATTCAAAAGATTGTCTCGTTAGAATCATACTGACACCACTTTTAACGTAAACTTGGATCAAATAAGCTACATAATTAGGAAAAACTGGAATGGTCATGCGACCCACCAGCTCATTTCCCGCAACAGAACCTATGATGTCACATGAGCTAAGCTCTGCGATTGGCGGAGGCTGGCAGAAGCAGACGCAAATTAGGTAGAGCTTACAAACTAGACGAACGAGCGATTTGCGCTTAAATTTAGGGCACATTCTTTACAAAGCAATAAGAATGATGGGACAAACAGTGGAAGTTACGAAAGCACATGTAAACATAGAAGTACTGATGCGTTCTGCTGTTCGTACTGCGCACAGCATGCTTGGTTTAGCTGCACAGCACTACGGGGCTTGGGGTTGTCTCAGACGACACTGGCCGATTGACGCAAGCAACGGTGCCTTACGTGACCCCATTTGTCGAGCGAGCACTGTTTCAGGGAACGAATATTTTCTCCCAGAACAAAAACAAGCCAGGTTTAAATGCGGGCAAAAACAAACCAAACGCTTGCCACGGTATGGTGGCGCCATCTAGGTTACGGAACGTAAAGAAACGCGGGAACAAACCAATACCGCTGTACAGGGTGGAGACAACCTTTGAACGGTCCCGTGCCGCCGCAATTGGGCCAACGGGCTCAACGCGTTATTCTTTTCGTTTCCCACGAGACCTAGCAACGCGAAACAGACAATATGATTCAAACTTCTTCAGTAAACCACGTTGCGGCGATACTTTTAGCGCGGTTTTGACACAATGACTTGCTTCGGCGGTGAGCAACCGAAAATGGCGGCGCCAGAGTATACGTGTCTCTACCCTGTACGGCGGATGCGTGAATGAAGGTATTCTAGGTTGCAGAGCGGTCGGTTCCTGTGATGTCATTTGGGTCCACGAAAACGCACGATTGAGCGGGAAAATCAAAATTTTAACCTAAATTGTTTAATTTCTCAGTGAATAAAGCACCGTTTGTATCCGGACAAGCGCTGGGGGCACTATAAAACACGAAATCTTTCGAATAAAACCAACTTGTATTTTCTCTTCATGGCTCCTTTCACTACGGTCACTCTCCCCGCAATCAAAGTCCCAAGAAGGAATTAAAGATAGGTTTCACTAAAGCCGTGACGTCCGACGGCTGTTTGGACACGTTCACCATGGCCTTGAACGCGCCATACTCCTAGAGTGCGTACGAGATGTCGATGTTCCCAAGCAGGACGAAAATGAATGCTGAGTGACATAATGTGGTAGACTTCGGCAGTGCAATAGTCAATGGTTGTTTAACGACTCGTCCATAGAATTAGAAGGCGAGTTAGGTTAAAAGGCTAAAACTTCCATCAGCTAACTTTTCCTTCTTTTTTTGGGCACCTCAAAGCGAACACACTGAAATTGCAAGAAAACTTTCAGCAGCCACAATACTGAATAACAAAACTCAACCACATGTTGTACTAGTTGGCAGACGAATCTTCAGGTTGCGGGGCCAATGTCCCTGTACAGGCAAAGAAACGACGTGACCATTATTGCTCATTTGTTACGTACTCTGGGATTTATTAATGGCAAACAATAGATAAGGCAAAATCACCGTAAACATTCAAGCTTGACTGTAACAGTACACGTAATGTAGGTAACGGCAATATCCCATCACAATGGGTCTATAGATGGAGCGCTCTCCATATGTTGGTATGAACTCAGCTGGTCGCTGTGTCAGCGCAATGCAGCCTTGTGGTCTCCCCAGAGGCCTGTTTTCTTATTTTAAAATAAAATTTCCTCTGTGAAGCCGAAGCTGTCTTTTACTGTCACGCATCATTCACCATAGCCTTTTTCTCATCCAACTTTACAGACTTTCAAACAGCAAAGTACAGTTGACCCGTCCATACATAGAGTACAGCTCACCAAGACAAACTCCTCATTCCCTATACTTTATGTTATTTCTGTACGGTTTTCGAGCGTGTGCTTGTGTCCTCCGCGATTAATCCGAGGCTTTTAAACCACCGTTGCCCACCACCACACGCCGTGTGCGTATAGCAACGCTTACTAAGCCATTGGCAATCGTAAGACGCCTGTTTCATTGCAGCGTCTTTGCAGATTGTTACAAGTTTTTAGTTATATGCTTTAACGTTAACAAGATACACAAAATTTTGATATTCAGGTACACGTTAGCATTGTTCTCTAGGGTTACATATTTAAGGAGTTTAAATCATCTTTAATAAAACATTGTAAATGGACTAGGCGGCGAATCTCTTTTTGTATACCGTATTTGCGTCACTATAGTTTGGAGAAAAGATCTGAACTTTTTTGTTTCCCCTACTGCAATCCATCTCTTGACGGTATTAACGAAACTATGTCAGCAACAAGTATGTTCCCCGCAATGCTATGGCCCCTTAAATTGGTTCTTCGGGTAAAAGTGCCCGTTATCCCCCTTGAATTGGAATATGTTCTTCTTCAGGGTGCACATTACGAAACGTTTGTGCGCCGTATCTTGTCTTATTGTGCGGATTCCGTGTTTATGCGAGCAGCTACTCTACTGTGCGGGGATTCAACTAGCGACGCAGTCACTAATGACTTCGTAGAAAAGCATAGTAAATTAAATGTCCCCCGTAAGCGGTCAAAGTATGTGGAAGAAGCGAACTGCGTTTTAAACAAAATGTAGAAGGGTTTGGGAGAGAGCAATGCTCTAATCCGGAGACAAAACTGGTGGGCCGCCCACAGGACCGCAATAGTGCAGGGAGACTGCCTGGATAGGCAACCATTAAAGCATGTCTTGTGCGGGGTTCATGTACTAGGAGTGTGTTGCTACATATCTGGTGACAGGGCGCGTCATTCTATGCACACCGATCGGCGCGGCCACATCCAAGTTCCCTTCAAGTGGTGGCGCCCACCGCAATCTTCCCACGTCGTAGACTACTTAATATCCCTCGATTAGCGCAAATCATGCTTTGGTAGGATTGTAACCGGGGCACTCTATAACCTCTATATTAATTTTAACCGGCGGATTGTAACCGGGGCACTCTATAACCTCTATATTAATTTTAACCGGCCTTTTACGATTCTAACGTGTATATCCTTTGCTACCGTGGCTTTTAGTCCTGCAGAATAGTTTCAGAAATTTCTGGAATCCAGAAATTTGACAAGATTGATGCCATAGCACTGATCTTCGAATGCGTTTGCACGCATTGCTGTTGGTGACGTTGTGGAACGTCTATTCAATAACGCCGATAGAACTTGAATGACAGTTTAAATGGGCGATGAAGACAAAATACAACTATGTTCAACCTGAACGACCATTTGGCAATGAGGCAAGCTTTACATCTGCCACAACAGACGTTATTTAACCGGCCAAATGAAAGAAACATTTAAAAAATTTAAATTTCGCGCTTCGGTGACGTATTATCGGCAAGAGCGACATAATATAGGCCAGCAATAAAAAGATAGTTTTCCGCGTGTTAATCGCATTTAAGCATTCAATTGATGCAATCAGACGAACCTAGAGTCCCCACTACAATCGTCGCCATGTTTATTGATGGTTGTTTAGGTCGGCGACCACCAAGGGCACAGATAAGGTTCTGTGACGTCACTGGGAGTCACTGCTGCATCTGTTTTACCTAATTTTTCGTTATTTTTTGGACGTTGCGATAAAATTAGCATCGTTGTTATCGGCCAAAAAGCTGTCTTCCTAATGAACAAAACATCGATGTTGTCCTTGTGGCGACTTTCATGCCCGGAAATAACACCTGAGTTGTGAGGTCTGCTGTGGTGATGTACGCCGAGTAATTGACTAACTTGAGATCTCTAGCGCAGCAAAACCTCGTTACACGCGCCTGTTCGTTGTTCGAAGCCAACAAATAGTCTATGTCAATCAGCCACCACAGGCGGCCACCCATGGAAGTAACAAAACACAAACATAACGGTCGCCCGGGCGCTAGCTTGCACGTAGATTTGTAAAGGGCGACACAGGCATCCCTCCGGCGGAGCTCACTCTGCTGGCCCGCTTCAATATGCAAATAAAAACCCCAATTTTAGCTCTTACGTACTTTCAACCAACCGGCGGTGTTCGAAGCTCGTATTGTGCGGCCCTAGGTTGCGACATCTTGCCGATAAAGTGTCTCACCGGTGTCCTCCCCTCTCTAAAAGGTCTGCATTCCACGGTTTTTTCTTCCGCTTGCTAGACGTTTGTTTCTTGCTCACGGGTTTACCCTGTACTGCTTGTATAAAGAGCAACAAGTATGGATTGCTGGATTCTGATACAGTTAAACCTGGATGTAACAATACTCTATGTAACAAATTCCTCGATTTAACAAAGTTTTTGAATTTCTCGTTTCCAGCCCCTTTGAAACCCATGTGTTTGACACCTCTAGGTAACGAAGGCGTTGCGTCGGTTAACCTTGTTGTAACGACTTAACTACGCTGATCAGCCATTGTTTTTTTTACTTTTTCTGAAAAATGGGGTGCAGAATTGCACTAATTTAGCGAAATTAATCCACACCGCAAACTGCAGTATGATTGCAGTCTATACGTAAAGGATCGGTGTCGGATAGGCGCCTGCCTGTCCTTGTTGTATAGTCGCGCGTCTTCACTGCTATATGTGGATTCGGTACATCGGTGATAAGTTCTGCTGCCATAAAAGGAGTAGTTTTGTCTTTTCAAGACAAGCTCGTACTTTTAAATGCCGCCTCCTCTGGCGAGAAACAACAATGTCGCCGCCCGGTAGAGTATCCCAGCTAGCATCCCTTCAACAATTTTGAAAGCGGCAAATAGCATCAAGTTCAAAAAAAGGCGCCCTTTCAGCATAAGTTTGGTTTTTGAAACACGTTTGGAACCAAAAAGTCCCAAAAGGCAAAAGTAAAATTTATGTTACGTTTGAGAATACAGGGATGTGTTGCCTTTTTTCTTTCCAGTGCCGTATATTGACTGAGCTCGTGGGAAGGCAGCAGTTGCAAATCACGCAGTTCTAAAGACAATAGTTTTTTTTGGGCAACTTAAACCCAGAAATTTTGGTCTGTCTGTATGTCTGTCTGTCTGCCCGTCTATCTGTCTATGACTCAATTCAGCCACCCGGCCAAAGTAAAATGGATACTGCACAATAGTCTTATACGCTCACAGCCAATTGTAAACGTCTAAGCCTTGTTTATGTGTTCATACTTGTGAACTTTGTTGAACAAGAGCAATACATTACGCGAATACAAGACAGGAAATTAGTACACAGTGTTTCTTTATAAAAAAATACGCGGATGCTTGGTTTTTGGATAGCAAATGATATTCTACAACTACTGCAGAAAACCTCCGCCTTCTGTTGCCCGCGCCACCTCCTGGTGGCATATAAGAAATCACGCGGCAACAGCAACGAAAGGTTCCACTAGCTAGGGTCTACGTTCTGCTTGGAACGCACGTGGAGAAAGGCAACGCGGTTCTATAAGCCTTGATGTCGGCCGCCTCGATTTACGCGATTCTCCCCCGCACTGCAGTGCTGGCATCTAGGAACCCAGTCTGTAGCAGCGGAACGCGGCAAATTCAAATCGCCTTGAGCCCACCTTGAGTGTGTTTACCTTGTGTTACGAATCGGCCAACGCCACGTGTTTTCCCGCATCAGCGACCACGTGGGAATCGACCATGGGCGCCCGCGTGTCGGTGAATCGTACTTTCGTGTCTCGACATGCCGGGTCAGTCACCTCGCTTTGCAACGCACCTCCGGCGGTTGTCAGCTTCCACGTGCAAAGCCACGACGTTCGCCACACCCTTCAGGCACCTGCGCGTCGGTGAGTCACGCCCCGACATACCCGGCTCAGACGTTTCGCTATCGGCACGCTCAACCTTTAGATAGCGCAACCCCGGCACCTTTCAAGGACACTCTCTCCCCCCCTCTCGGACTCCATGTGGGACGAAGCCAGGGGTGACTCACGAACTATGGAAAGAGCGTGTGGATGTTTGTGATGTTCATGGCGTGTTACTCTTGGGGGCGTTTTTTGGGTATAAATAGAAGCAGCACAAACGCTGAAATTCATTCCTTTCGGAGCAGCGAATCCATGCGGTCGCTCTGCTCGTGTCCTGTATTGTAACCTCGCCCGTCAGGGCATTGTATGTTTTTTTAGCTTCGGCTCACCTCTCGCTATGAAGTAAACAGTTACGTTACCCTACAGCTCTGGACTTCTTCACGGCTGCAACACCGGCTGGCCGCTCGCATCATACACGCTACCCATCGTATGTTGGAGGCCACGGAACTCGGATCGGGTGCCCCCGCTCGGTCGCAACACTTGGGATGAGCGCGACGGTGCAGGAACAGTGAGAGTTGAGCGGGAAAGCAATGGGGCGTATTTCCTTGGCAAATCTCTACAAAGACTATCGTCTTTTGACGACATTTGCAACGAAAGGAGCAGATACGCAGCCAATTTATTGTGAAATAAATCCTTGAAGGGTGAATTCATCATGGCTTATGTCTAGCATTTTGGTTTAGTTTCTGCTTTATTACAGCAAGCCTTAACTCGAAACGAGGATGTAACGACAACATGAATGTAACAAAAAAGGGGGAATTATCGTCAACTTTGTTATGTTCACGTTTACCTGTATATACGTGTATGCTTGTTTGCGACTGTACAACGGTAACATTTACGCAACGTTTATAAAATTGGATTTCATATTCAAACCGTCTGTAATGACTGGCTTCCCGCGCCTTTACAAATTTAATGTTTGCTATGCTTTTCTCCAAATTCTTTCCAGTACGAAGAATTTGCTACGCTTCTACCGGTGTGTACATTTATTGCGTTTGATTTTCTATTGATTTGTCGCATGAATTCTATAAAAAGGTGCACAGCCAAGCTTTCTCAGTATAATGTCATGAAATTGCACGACTGCTTTTTGGAATTTTTTCACAATACTAAAAGTACACCCCTAATGCCAGGACCGTATAACACCCTTCTTTTCCCACAGGAATGCATATTTCACGAAATATCCACCTACAATCGTTATAATAGCGCAAATGGAGACAATTGACCGAATAAAATTTTGCAAAACTATAAAATAAAAAAATATTAAAAGACTATAAATGTAGCGAACCGTTAACGCCCTGCAGTTCCACGATAATGCGGAATACGAGGAAGTTCCACCTGTACTCGTTATAACAGCCTAAATTCAGATAATTGGACGAAAAAAGTTTGGCTAAACCAGGAAATAAAAAAGCATGAAAAATAACGGGAAATGACGAGCCGTATAACGCCCTGTATCTCTACACTAATGCAGATTTCTCGGGAATTCCACCTGTAATTGTTATAATAGAGTAAATAGATAATTAGTCGGACAGGACTTTTCAAAAACAAAACAATTGGGTAGAAAGAACTCACACTCAAGACAAGCGACCTAAGAATGCTACGCATTAGTATACGATTGTGTTAATTTTTGCAGATTTTAAAGACGATAGTCTTTCTTGGCTACTTAACACCAAAATTTGGGTCTGTCTGTGTGTCCGTCTGTGACTCGATTCATCCACCCGGCCGAAGTGAAACAGAAGCTCCGCCATAGTATTATATACCCACAGCCTATACACACAGTGGATTATTTAGAACTCAGACTACAGAGTTTTTGCAGCCTAGAGTGCATGTCGCCATACTTTCATGCCATGAAAACGTAAAGAAATATGATAGAATACTTTCGAGCGTTCGGCAAGGTTGCAAAAACTGTTTTACCTTACGTATGATTACCGAAAATGGTAATGCCTTCTGTGAAAGCCGATAGCCCTGAATGCCTACAATTTGTTTTCGTCTTTTATTTTCGCTGTTGTCGGTTACTAGCAGCTGGCTTACCCTTTGTTCGAAAGAATGCTTAATACAGAAGCTGACGCCTAGCTCCGAATCTTCGCGCTCCGCACACGACCGGCTTCGCACGGAATGGGGCGACGCCGACAATTTTTCTTCCGTGGCAGTATCGAAAACAATACTTTAACTCACTTGAGCTAGTGTATGCGATTTTAAGCCTATTATAATGACAAAAAGTTACGCATACGCAAATTCTGGTGCGGACAAGCATCAGACGTCCACAGAACGCTAAGAAACAGCAGGGCGAGCGAGCCTGAGTGAAGTAGGGGACAAATGCGAGAATCTTTAAGCCGACGTCACGGAGGCGCGCTTCGCAGCGCCGCCCGTGGTCAGGCTCTCCGCCAATAAGAAAGGGCGCCAGACAAGCAGACACAATCTCTCCAATGTTATTCACAGCATGTTTAAAAGAAGTATTCAGAACATTCGATTGGGAACAGGTTGGAGTAAGGGTTAATGGAGAATACCTCAGTAACCACAGATTTTCTGATGACGTTGCCTTGCTAAAAAACTCGGGGGACGAATTGCAAAGCATGCTTACCGCACTGGACAACCGTAACAGAACCATAGGCTTGACAATCTATATGCAGAAAGCTAAACTAATTATCAATAACCTCGGCACAGTACAGCGGTTTGGGATAGGTGGCGAGGTAAAGTAAGCCGTAAGCGAAAAAAACTCCCCCCACCTCCCCGAAGGGGATCGTGCGGAAATGCCAATGCATTGGGTGCACCGACGAGTGCGCTGCGGCAAGCAGTAACGGAGAGAGGCGTGCGCTCCACTGCATTTATATACATTTTCCGAGCGCAGCGGGCGGAGAGAGGGTACGCGGAGAAGAGAGAGAGAGACCCGCGCAACACGCCCGCCCCGCGCGCGAGCTCTCTCTCCCGCCGAGCTCCGCGATGCGAGCGACCTCACACGCCCGAGCGCGCTCCTCCTCTCCACTCACTCTCCGCTACTCCGCCCGAGCTCCGCGATGCGAGCGCCCTCACACGCCCGAGTGCGCTCCTCCTCTCCCCTTGCCCTCCGCTACTCCCGCCCGAGCTACCACCTGCTCCGGTTGCTAGGCGCGCCACAGCTGTTGCTAGGGGCGAAGAAGGAGCGCGGAGAGATACCACCTGCGGGCGCACGCCGATGGAGCACGACAACCCCCGACTAAGAAATGCATTCGCATTTACGACGACGACGACGACGACGAAGGCAGAACTACGAGGCGCGCGCTCACGTGCGCTCGCGCTGTAGGAATCAGGCGCACGCCGACGGAGCACGACAACCCCCGACTAAGAAATTCATTCGCATTTAAAAAAATCCTCCATCTCCACAAAGTGAATAATGATGAGAGGGGCGAAGAAAAATGCTTATCGGTAAAACCATGAAACATTCGCCCGCACATCATATAAAAACAGGACACGTCAAGCTTTCCACCGCTCCGTTGACAAGCCCGTCGACGACGTCGATGTTTGTGGTGGTTATGTAGGGGTTGTTTTGGACGATGAGGATCTCCATGGGTAAGTTGGCGAATTCAGTGTGTGACATTTTAGCCACCTTGGCCGTCGCCTTCTGCACAGCGTCTTGTGTCGTGTACCCCCGGTACGTGTCTTGAGCTCGCAAGCGACGAACGACAACCTCTTCTTCTTTCTGTTCTCCTTGTTGGGTAGCAACGAACGTGTTGAACATTTTGTCCTCTTCGGCCAATCTTTGGTTGGCCAATTCCTAGTGGGATCCTGCCACAATCATCATTAATGTGCCGTGCCGTGTACAGTAGCAAATGAGGGATGGGACAGGGCCCGAGCAAGAGGGGCTTCGCCCCTAATATACTTAGGCAAAGTTGTGACCCCGGTTCCCAACAGTGAGGCAGAGATAACCAAAAGGATAAGAATAGGGTGGAGTGCATTCGGCAGGCATTCAGAGAAATGAATGGCAGCCTACCGTTGTCCCTGAAGAAGAAAGAGTGTGATAACTGAATCTTACCGGTACAGACCTACGGAACATAAGCTTGGAGACTCACTAAAAGGGTTGAGCTTAAATTGAGGATGATTCAGCGAGCAATAGAGCAGAAGATGATAGGTGTAACGTTTAGGAACAAGAAGAGAGCGGAGTAGTTCAGGAAACAAACGCGTTTTAAGGACATATTAGTATAGTAACGGGTGTGGGCGGGGCATGTAATGTGAAGGCAAGGTTACCGTTGGTCATTAAGAGTAACCGAGTGGATCCCAACAGAAGGCAGGCATGGCAGGGAGCGGAAAAAAGTTAGAGGGGCACATGAGGTCAAGACGTTTTTTGGGGATACATTGGTCGCATTTCGGACAGGACCGGGATAATTGGAGATTAATGGGTGTGGCATTTGCCCTGAAGTAGGCGTATATAGGCTGGTGATGATGATGATGATGACCAACAGTCAAATCAAAACGTCTAAGTCCTGCGTCGATGTTCATAACTGTCAGCATTGTTGAACAAAAACGGGACCATTCATAAATATAAGGCAGAAAAGCGGTACCTACGTGATACTTGCAGTGTTCCTTTATAAAAAAGTTCACGGATACATGGTTTTTGAGATAGAAAATGAAACACTACATCAACTACAGACAACCGCCACCTGCTGTTGCCCGCGCCACCATAGCTCCTGACGGCATTCACGAAATCAAAGAGCAACAGCAACGAAAGGTTTCACTAGATAGGTTCCACGTTACGCTTGGAATGCTCGTGGAGTCGGGCAACGTGGTTCAAAAACCTTTTATAGTAGGCTGCCTCGATTCACGCGCGTCTTCACCGTACGGCAACGCTGGCATCGAGGCACCGTACTTGGAACAGTATAACGCCGTAAATTCAAAATGACTTGAGCACACCTCTAGCATGGTATGTTTGGATGAACGTGACGGGAGAGGAACAGCTTGGGAAGTGAGAAGAAAAGAGAAGGGAAGTATTTACTTGGCAAGGGCGCGAGTCGACTATCGTCTCTCGCCCTCAGTTGCAACAATAGGAGCAGAATATCGAACCAGAAAATTTAACATAGCACTTATGTATTGATGTTATGCCTCAAATACGCCTAATGTTCCCTTTTTTGCTGAACAATGTCCGAAACTGTGAAGCGTGTTACGAGATGTAGTGGTTTGGAAAAGTTCTCTCCAAATAAACATGTCATTCAAGTACTTCTAAAGGAAACCTGCAACAATTTTCTCGACTTAATTTGTATTTCCAAAAGGCTTTCAGAACGTATCCAACAAACATATGCGGTACTTATAACAGGAGACCAGAAAATACCTCAGGCAAAACACACTGCTCCAGTCGCATCGGATAACGTGGAAACCTGCTCACAAGATTTCTCTCCGTTTTCGAAGTCTTCGCGCTCTTCGCGCGAGCAGCAATGTAGCGGGTATTGGCCGCTACCTTTTTGTGCAGCAATAAACGCATTCGATAACCACCTTAAAAAAATGTCACAAACCAATAAAAGTAAGCAGGAACGGAAGGCGGACAGTTTTGCTGCGGCTAGCAAATCTCGCTGTGCCGCTCCGTGCTGTTGATAACTATAGCTTTGAAAATGCTTCAATACGCGTTGAAAAGGCTGAAAGTGGTTATCGCAGGTATTGCAGAGCACTTTAACCTTTGGCCGCGCCACTGAATCCAGGCACAGACAGACAGCCAGACAGACCGGAATTTTCGGTTTTCAGTAGCACAATGAAAAATATATTCTTTAGAAAAAGCCATAGGTGCAGCTGAAACACAAGGCGAACAAACCAGGCAAAGAAGACGGGATGAGATAAAAATTGACAGTTGGGCTAGTTGGTGTATCAACTGGTCTGCATCAGTTGGTCTGATGTATCAACACCAACTAGCTTAGCTTAACTGTCAATTTTACTGATCCGTGCTCTACCCTGCTCTCGGCAAAAGTTCCACTTATGAAGAAATATTTGCACCACGGTCAAGACCGAGGGAGTGTGTCTAGCATTACCAACCGCGTGTTGGGTAGGTAATGGTTGAGCGCGATGCAAAGGTTTATCGTGATAAACTGAAATACGAACAACGGTGCGCGTAGCTTTCAGTACATGCTGCGCTCCCTGGCGACTTGCCGTGTATGCACAGCAGGCATAAGGTTGCAAAATCCCTCCGGTAGCTCATTCCTACTGCGCTGGTGCATCCGTTCGCTTAGAATGGGGATCATATATTAAAACACACTCGAACAATTGTTCGTACTTCAATTTATTACGATAGTACCGACCATCCCGATGTTTGTTTTTTTATATATAATTGAAAAGATGAAAGAGTTTTTTAGGCATTTGGTGAAGGTTAAAAGCTTTTGTAACAGCTCACTCGGCCCGTCCGAATCGCAGACAATCGCTGACAATTACTGTTCACATAAACCCTATGGTAGCCGACCGATTTATCGGACCGGATAAAAGAGCAGTTTGAAAAATCCGTGAATCATTACTCCTATGGGACAACTGGTTGTTCCTCGGGAAAGTGCGCAATATGCAGCAAGGCCCAATTTACGGAGTCCGAAAAAACGGTCGGCTACTGTGCTTTAAAAACAGAGGACAAAACTAACGAAGAATGAACCTTAGGTCTTTTCCTCATTACTGCGACATTGCTTTCCTACCTATGTAAACAAGTGCATTTTATCCTCGTATTTTTCTTTTTGCACGTGTTTTCATTTTTGTTTAAGCGTTACAAGGCAAGCCAATCACGAACAAAAGAGAATTATGCACTTTTCCCGTAATTCTCACGCTGCTGAAACGGTCATCAGCCAGCCCCATAAACGCTAGCGCCAGGTTTATCTCTAGTAAGTAAAAGAAACTGCACGCCAGCGACGTCCTGAGCGGTCTCCACCAACACTGCAGAAAACGGTTATGGCGTTGGATTCGCGTATACACGAGCCGAAACGCCGGACCATACCTCGCCATTCTTCGTTACGGAGTAATGCAGGGACAACATTTTGGCGCTTATAGCCACGCCAACTTCAGTGTTTGAGTGACAGTAGCGCGATATGTCTATAGTTCGAATACTGAGACCGGTTTCGCACTGCCGACATGCTGTTCGATTCTCGTATATTTCTGTAAAGAGATGGAGAACAATAAGACATCTGAACAAAAACTGTCATAGGCGTGCAAAATATTAAGGCAGAAAAACCGACCTGGTGCACCGAAATACTCTCTTGGAAATGGTGTTATAGAACATCGTCTGGCGCCGTGTATGCAGTGAAAGCGACGATTTTAAGAAGGATGAGGTGTATTCTTCCTTTACAATGTCCTCACAATAAAGCCCTACGTCACAATTGCTTTCTGCAAAGGCTGGAGATCCCGAAAGTGGTGATTTATATGACGTCGGTCACCGTTGGCACAAGAGCGAGGGAAACAGTAATGTTACTTGTGAGCATTTATTCATGCAATGCCAGTCTGAACAATGCGAATATTCGCAGACAGAATGACTTTAACCATAGCGTAAGCGTAGTTGACAAACGGACTCTGAAGCAAATGAATAGATCTAGGTTTCTCTCGGTCAGAAATCTTTATTCTTCTTTTAGTCCGCAAAACCTAAATCGATAGCAAAACGTTAAACGCCGCTTTTGAGCCCATGGGGGGCTGTCTGAAGCTGTCTTTCGACAAATTTCCCAGCAATTATGTGCAGTCCAAATAACCACCACAATGTTGCCCACAAACAATATTTGAGAGAATCTGTTGTAGTCGAACCGCCAAAAATAATGCCAAAAAGGAATGTCGAAATCTCTTCGCCATATACCATCGAAGTCTTGTGTAGAATACGAGTTCCTCTCCGCAGGAGGAAATCAGGCCCCAGATAGAAGAAGTGAAAGACATGTGTCAGAAAGAAACGAGGAAAAAGTATTATGGTGAGTAGGACGTCGCCTTGTACCAAGTGGTGACAAATGTGCTTCAATATTGTTGAGTAATGTTTGCTGAGAATTGCTTAAAAATGTGGAAAAGGTTGGCGAAATATTCGCTAACATAGTTGTTCAAGTCATGGCTGGGGTGAACTTACAATTTCCTGCTTCTGGAATGAGGCGCTTACAACTGCTTACCTTAAAAAGTGCTGTAGTTATTCTTAACATACATGGGGCTCTGCGGCGCCTTAGATACAGTTATGAAATATTTGTAGAAAGATAAAATAGTTTTCGTTGTTGCTAGCACCGGGATGGCCCTTCTTACCTGCATGCAAAACTTGAAACACAAAGGGTCACTAAACAAAAGTGTAGCATTCTTTGATGCTTGCTTCCCACGTTTTTCAGGTACTCATGCAGTGCCCTGGTGTACAATTCACAGATCCTGTTTATGGTGGAATGCGTATTATGAGCATTTCAGAAAAGCGATATGTGAAATAAGACGGCCAGTTTAAGGAATGCGCTTTACACTACTACAATGGACTATTTCTCCAAATAGCGCATTTCATCGCACTGTTAAAACGTTAGGAAGGACGCTCAGCATTCAATATTCCTGGTGTTCATTGCATAATCATTGAAAGGAAGGTTTAGAAATTGGGAAGAATAACGCCAGCAAATTCACGGCCCCAACCTAACACGGACGCAAGTTTCGGACTTGAGTAGAAAGATAACAGAAAACTTTCATCGACATAATATGGGTATGATGTTTTCTCGACGCCCCACAAGGTGTTACAGTATGTCTTTTTTTTTCTTTTAACTTTCATCCGCCTGCTGTGTCAGCGAGGTTACCGCTGGTGCAGAAAATACGTACATATTGAAATATTAGGTTAATTATTTTTACTTGAGTTGGGGTAAAATTAAGCGAAAATAAACTGGTAATGAAGCTTGCAAACTTAAATACGCAGATCAAATGCATATTTGAAATTTATTATCAAAATGTTTTCATCAAAATGTTCTTGTCAAAACGGAATTTAATATGTACGTGACCCTTGCTTGTGAACTGATCGTAGGCCACACTTTGCAAAATAACTTTGAGAACAGAAACTATTCACCATTCTTTACTTCCAGGGTACTGAGGAGACTCCACCGGCATTCAGCCGTCCAATATCGTTGAGACTTATGAAATAAAATGTACGTCTGTGGCGCATGCACAAAAAAAAGCGTTTACCACTCGATAAAGATGGTGCTAGCTTTTATGCTGCTAACCCGAAATAAAGAATAAAATAAATCTCATCAAACATTTTTTGCGTGGCACTCATTGAAAATTTACTCTGGTGTTCAAGAGTTCTGGACGCACTCATAAATATGGAAGTGTTGCCTTACTATGATGGAGTACACCGAATATGCTTCATGTGTCGTTTCCGCACAAGTCATCGACTGTGGTCGCCTTGTCAGATTTCCGAGTGAATGCGATGCATGAACCTGATTGATATTGCAAGAAAATGTGCAGAAATTTATTATACAATGAATCCTAGTAAAGACGATATATAAATAATCTAGGTGCTAACATTTGATAATGTAAACAACAAAGCAGTCCCGGCATACTTTTTACAACTAGTGGAGATTTAAAAAAATAGCAGCATTATAAGCATATCCCGAAAACAATATTCGTTTATCCACTTTTAAATTTGTACCCTATGCCAAGTGCCAGGCTATGTTTAACAAAGTTGAATCGACAATAAAAAAAACGGCTCCGTATCTGCTCCTTTTGTTGCAGTTGAAATTACAATAAAAATGGCCGCGTATCTGCTTCTTTCGTCGCAAATATCGACGAAATACGATAGACGACCCGCGCCCCTGCCACGTAAACGCTTCTCTTGTCTTTCCGGCTCACCTCTCTTGCCTTTCCTCTCCCGTATCGTTGCTCCCAAGATAACACGCCGGAGGTTTCCTCGCGTAAATTGAAATTTTCCGCGTTTTACTATTCCAGACGGGCTGCCTCGATGCCAGCGCTGCTTTTCGGTGGTGACACCCTACTTCAGTCAAATCTCGATACAACAAATTTCAAGGGACCGCTAAAAATACTTTGTTATTTTGAATAATCGTTATAGTGAAAAAACAAAAATGCGCGGTAGAAATTGTGAACGTAATAAAAGCATCCACCTACCTTTACTTGAAGCACGTTCACAATCGTATTAGCCTCTAACGCTGGTCTGGAAGAACGTTTATTTGAAGAAATCGGTGATCTCTGCCTGACGTGTGCCATTCAATTGCTGCAAGACGAACGATTCGAAACTGTCTACATTCCTGTGCACTCCCTCTGCGGCATTGGTGGACCTGCTAAGAAAAGTGCGCATTTTTGCTACGCACTGCAAAACATCGGCGTTAGATACGGCTTCTTCGCCTTGGCATGCGGGCGCTGTCTCAGCGTCGTCGTCGTCGCTCTCGGCGTCCTCGTCGCTCGTTCCATCGTCGCGACGCACGGTGTTCACGAAGCGCAGCTCGGCCGTCGCGCAGGTAGCTACAACTTCTCTTAACACGGAATGCAAGCGGTTAGCCGCTAGGTGAATGATCTAGGGTGCTTTTTTTGTTTTAATAAACATGCAAACGTGGAAATGTCACGATAATGAACTGTTGCCGCAACGCTATAAAGCCAAACCAATTTGTCAAAGAACCATTTAAGCACATCCGGCAAACATAATTTGCAAACTTTCCTCTCGTAGATATAAAAAAATGAAGAGCAACCACTCACCCAACCAATAACGAAGCACAATTTCCGTCTGCGCGTCCGCTGGCATCAATCGGCTTATGAGAAACTGTCGACAAGTAGCTTTTATAACGTTCATCTTAAGCGCACAAAAAACACGGACACAGGAGACAAGGACAAGCGCTTCTGTGTCCGTGTTTTTTGTGCACTTAAGATGGACGTTATGGAATACAAACTCACCCAAACGCAAGCCCTTCTTCAAGTAGCTTCCCATGCTTACAAAATTGCTGAATCAATCAACATTGCTGAAAAATACCGTGTACCAAACAAAAAGAAATTAACTGTAAAACAACAGCGCAAGATTGTTCGCTTGGCCTTCAGCTTTTTTGATAAGGATGGCGCTTGCTTCTTTATTCCTTTGACTGAATAAAACGTGTGCTTGCTTGCCGCTTACTGCGAGGCGGACAAATTTCGCTGTGATATTCCTCCCCGAGTTGTCGCATTAAACAGCAGCGCACCATGCCTTGGGTCCTTTTAGGGGCAAAGCTCCTTAAGTCATGATTCTGTCCATACCTTGTGTCTCGTGGTACGTGACCGCCGCATGCTTTCGGAGATGTCGCAAAGTGGGCCGCGTTGCACGCGCAAGAACCGGCTGCAAGCGGCAGCGCAAACTCGGCACCGGGAGCGCGAGCTTGTCTGTGTTCGCCAACGGAGGCGCGAGCGCACGTGCACTGCGAGGGGGAGATCACGCAAGAGATCACGCCACGAACGCAGGCAGTCGTTCTCGGAGATCGAATGAGACGCAAGGACCTTTGCTCGTTTCCTCTCGTCTTGTTCGGGCACAAGTTCGCCCTAAATAAAAGTTCTTTCTTTACCATTGTGTCCCATCCTACGTGACAAATTGTGGTGGAGGTGCGGGGTAGTCCTCGATGGCGCGGGGTCTTTCACCAGGTCTGGGCCCGGGAGCATTGACTTCGAAAATAAAAGTTGATTTGTACAATGTACGCACACAGTCTTACGTCTTTCTTAATGATGTAATGGGCGAACTTTCACGGGAGAGTTACGGTTACCGATGATCTCCCCCTCTCGAGCTTCGCCCCACTTATCATCATTCATTCCGTGGATATATGGCGTGATTTTTGTTTTCAGTTTCTCTGGCACTTGGAGCCCGTTCGCACTGACAGACACCAAATTTTCACCTTCGAGGCATACTGCACAACTTTTACTTGTACAGGCAGTGACAGAAACAGGACCAGACGAACACGATGGCAGCAGGAGAGAAAAGCGCCAAAGCGCCACCCGTCGCCCCAACGAATGAAGCGACTAAATAAATAAGTAGGGTGTCAGTAAAAGGAAATAGCCAAAAACACGATTTATGTCTGCATATAATAGCATCACTTTACTTTATTGTTGCGTATGTTGGAAAAAAATTACGCCCATCTTCCCCCGAGGGGAACCCTGATGTGATGCGACGCATGGGGGGGGGGGGCGGGGGGGGTTCAATCGGTGTTTCCATTGGGTTGATTCTCTAAATCGCGTGAAACCTGTTGTGAACGCGTAGGATGCATTCGCTGAAGGGACCGTCGCTTCCATCACGTCTTCATCGGAAGAATCAAGTCAAGCACGCAGTCGTGAAGCAAAGTGACGCGAAGTCGAACGAGAGCGAGCGCTGACTGAACCGCGGCAGCGCGATACCCGCTTTATATTCACAGCGCCTGAGTGAGAGGAGACAGCGGAGGAGAGTCGCGCATGCGCGCACTTGCGCGACGGGAGCGGAGCGAAGCGCGCGCACGCAGCTGTTGTTTATGATAATGAGACGGAGTGACAGTGTTGCGCACCGCTGTCGGAGAGAAGAGCGGAGAAGAGTCGCGCATGCGCAGGTGGCGTGCGGACGCCGCCGACGCCGACGCAGGAGGGACATGCCTCAGAGCAAGGGATGCGTCGCATCTAATAAAGCCACATATGCAAACGATGTTGTATTGAAGCAGCGTTATTGGCTACCAGTGTCAGGGCCGACACTTAATTTCCAACACCGAAACCAGCACAAGTGTCCGGCCCCTGACCAAAGTTCAAGATTGAACTTCATTAGTACTTGAACATCGTGACTTCAGAGTTTTCGCCGCAATATTTTGCCCAAGGAATGGTTTTCGGGCACGTAACCTTCAAAGCGAAATGAATATTTGTGGTTGTGGTACAAGAAAATGCGTGTCTGCTTAAGCGGTTTTCCTGTTACCCCGCCGGTTAGTGGAGGATTAGGTCAGCAGTCCATCAGGAGCAAAGCCGTCAACACCCTTTCCTTACGAACACGCACGGCATTGTCGATGTTAGACACCGTGTTGCCTCTCCACAAAAAGTGTCACATCCTAAATATGGTAGGAATATATCTGACTTTTGCAAACAACACCAATAAGCCGTCGGCCACACCTATTAGTAGCTCATATATTGGCCGCCATTGTTTTGATAGACCAGCGTGAACGTTCTGCGGGTTTTTCTCAGAATAGAGTTTTCCGTTACTTGACAACCAAAAACGATTTTATCATTCATTCCGGATTAGAAGCATCTAGGCTTCACTATCCTTTCATTGCTTCATAGCCCTTCTCGATAATTTAACGCCCAGAAGAAAAGTCTCGTATGGCCGTTTTAAAATATGACACGAATCTCTGTGGCGCATCTTAAAGCTTGGCGAACGCTATTGGATGTGCGCAAACCCCAATAAGTGTCGGAGTGATACGTCCTCTAGGCTTTCAGCACTGTACCGATGCAGCAGAGAGTGGACCCCAGCTGCTATTAAATGTGCGTGCAGTTGACGCTAGAGTTTCAAAAAATGAGGGGCAATTTTCTACAAGCTTTCACGAAGCAATGAAGTGCCGTACCAACGTCATTCTAGGCCCCACTTAAGTGCCACTTCTTACTACAAGCCTAGAGAATCATTGGCTGTGGCTTAACTGAGTCGTGCCTGGATGTCCGTAGCAAGAGGTACGGTTAATGTTATTGTTTAGCTTGGTTTTCTGTACGGTTACCACACTTCTCGAGGCGTGCGGCTCGTTCTTCCTCCATCTCCTCGGCTTGCTAACTCCTCTTAGTTTCGTTCCGACGACGAAGCCTGACGAACAATTACACCAAGCCGCCCCTCTATATATGAACAGTCGAGCACGCTTATAGCGAACCTGAGCGTTACGCGGCCTCTGTTCGTTATATCCCCAAGTTCGTAGTAAATGGACCACAGTAAAAAAAAATAAGTCACAACACAATTTATTTTTTCGCAAACAAGTCCATGGGGCCTGTTTGTTACTACAGCGCAGACTTGATGATGGCGGTATCCAATTTATTTAGAGCAGCCGCGTGCTCTTCGCCGAGGCCCTTGGCGTAAACAAGTTGTTTAATGTCCTTGATTGATTGATTGTGGGGTTTAACGCGCCGACGCAACGCAGGCGATGAGGCGCGCCGTAGTGGAGGGCTCCGGATTAATTTTGACCACCTGGGGATTTGTTTAAGGTCCTATATATAGCCCATTGCAACAGGCGCGCTCTAGGCGCAGGCTCAGAAGTTTCGTCGTCGTCTGCGTCCTATTCCTCCGCATCGCTCTTGCCCCGCACTTCATTACCAATTCTCTATTCCTTCGTCCGTGCACGATTCTGCAGTGACAGCATCTTAATTGGAACAAACGAAATCGTCCCAGCCGAGGTCATGGCCCATGTCGGAGTCGATGACTGGCTGCTACAAATCGCCGCCGGACTGACATTCGGAAGCATCAGGCTCGGCTTAAGGTTACGTGTTGACGAAGCCGGCCTTGCAGAAACAATTTCGCACGCAAGTGGCTGCCACCTCCGACCCGGCAGTCTTCATCATCTCTACAGTTCAATAGGCACGTTGGGCAGATGCTTGCCACGCAAGCAGCAGCGCCGTTTTTTATATCCTGGTGGTTCAGGGGACCATTTCTGTTGTGAAAGGTGGCACTAATATCACGGGCTCGATTCCTGGCCTTCATATTACGAACGTGTCGGCGCTCTGTTTCAGACACCTACAGCCTGGATTATGAGGAGTCACGCACGGGCGCGCACACAAAGAAGGCATCTAAGGTAACGTCATGATAACAAGGCCGAAAAGAACGAACAGCTTAAGCGGCGCAGGCGAAAACGCGTCAGTCGCTGCTATTGTAGCCGACCGGTCAGATTGCAGATAATATAAATGGCAGTGAGGAACCGACGCATTGTTCACGGACGTCTTCCTTTACACCATGTCTCAGTGTCTCCCCGTAGATTGTTGGAACGGCATGCTGCAGGCAGTGGGTGATAACTGCTCGAGAAATCGCCGCTCCTTCATCGACGCCCTAGCGTGCGCTGCAGACTATTTTAGTAGGAAAAGTGCAGCGCTCGCAGCAACCTCTTTGCAATGCAACGTTCCTATAGTGCGAACCACGAAGCGGCAAGTTGGCCGCCGGGCGGTCAACAGCTATGACCAAGCGCTCAACAATGCGGCGCCTATACTATGTCTTAGAGCCACCTATTATTCTCAAATTAAGCGGCTGCACTTTTGAAGTGTTATTGCGTGGCAGGAAAAGGGCCCATCTCCCCGCGAGGGGGACTCGAGTAAATGCGTCGCAAAGGGGGTGGGTGTATTGCGTTAACGTTTAGTGTTTGGGGAGTTGGTGGTAGTGAGTGCGTTGTATCAGCAGCTTCTTGACGTAGTTTGAATGAGTCAAGGATATAAGGCGCGTTCGTAGCCTTTCATTCTGTGTCGTTTTTGTGGCGCAGTGGAAAGAGCACCATGTACCTCGCGTTCCGCCCACAGGTAGTGAATGTGTTGTATCAGCAGCTTCTTGACGTAGTTTGAATGATTCAAGGATATAAGGCGCGTTCGTAGCCTTCCATTCTGTGTCGGCTTTGTGGCGCAGTGGGTAAAGCACCATGTATCTTGAGTTCCGCCCGCAGGGTCGTGGGATCGAAACCAGGCGCCGGTAAGTATTATTTTTTATATAGCGTAGGGGGAGGGGTGCGGACCTGTTGTTGAGAGCGAGGAGGGTAGCGTGATGCGGGAGAGGAGGAGTGGGAGAGAGGGCGCACCTGGAACGGCTGTTGCGGACGCCGAGACACGCCAACGCCGGGTGACATCGTGAGTTAAAGAAATGCTCTGCATTTAAAAACAGAATCACTGCCGTCCGGAAAGCTTGCACGTGGTGCGCAGAGCAGTTATCTATCACGAGCAGCACGCACCTACCTTGTCTCTGCATGTCCCCGTAGAACTCGCTCAGCCACTTCGCGAATAAATCGCACTTAATCTACGACTTGGCGTTGTGCCTGTAGCGCACGGGCACATAGCTCCTAAAGCAGCACGGCTTCTTCGATTTTCCGATGACGAAGGGCACGCGCCGGTCGCTGCCATCAATGTTAGTGTACAGACGTGCTGTGTCGCGCTATTTGCTCCGCTTCCCACCAGTGCATGTGTTGGCTTTATTAGCATGCATTTTATCCCGCAACATCTGGTACAATAACGCAGTTCTATCTGCGTTAAAGACGTAGGTCTCCGCATACCTTGAAAAACTTGCGTTTTTTTTTTCAAGCCACGCTGCAACATCCTGGTCATTTGCGGACACCGCATCGTCGACAATCGACTTAAAAACAATCCCATGCCACTCCTTGAACTGATGCAGCCTGCCATTGCATGGGCAGAAGTCGGGAAAATCCCGATTTGCCCGGTTTGCCTGCGAGGAGGTTCGGGAAAGCGAGCTGCGCCGGCAGAGCTGGGCACAGGCCGTCATTTCAGCCCACATCGCGGCGCCGGCCGTTTGCTGTAACCGATCCGCAGGGCTCAAAGACGTTCGTTGTACGTGAGATTTTACATCATTGAAATAACGTATACTTTGATGGTCATGCTGGTTGTGTTCGTTGTAAGCGAAAGTTCGTTCTAAGTGGGGCCACTATATGTGGGCTCGACTGAAAACGCTTTTTGTTTTTTTATTTTATTTTTGCATTGTTATTTTTATTTTTTTATTTCTATTTAATTTAATTTCCTTTTTTTTTTTTGACGCGGCGAGCGGCGCTGCCAGCTTCGACGGCTAGGGATGCGCGAGGTTCTCTAGCCGCCACAGGTTCCGTAGGAACCGCTGTCAGCTAGGGAACCGCTCAGCTTGTGGTGCGGCCACCGGTCGCTGCGAAACGGCGAGAATACGGCCATTGTAGCTCTCGCTGCAAAAAAGCTTGGTCATGTTTTAAAGAGGGGCGAAACGAAGCTTGTCCAGCGATATTTTTATTTCCGCGCCCAGAGCGCGCAGTGAACGGCAACACCATTGCACCGGAGAACGAAACACAGACTTCGATAACCGGCCGCGGTGGCCGCTTCTGTGATGGAGGGAAGAAGCGAAAACGCCCGTGTGTTCGAGATTTCGGCGCACGGTAAAGATCCCGAGGAGGTCAAAATTATTCCGGAGCCCTCCACTACGGCTCGCTTCACCGGCTGTGTAGCGTCGGCGCGTTGAACCTCATAATCAATCAATCAACAAAACACAGACTGCTAGGTGCAGTCGGCGCTGGATACGAACACGCAGTGAACTTGAATGCGGCCAGAGCCTTCTACTATTGTCTTCTGATGTCACGCGCCCTTCTTTACACCTTCGCCATTCCACACCTCTTCGCATGACATAAGCGAGTGATTAGACGGTGTAACCCCGCAATCATACCAGGCCCGGGATTGACCTTGACTGAACTTTCTGGGTTTGTACCTGGAGTAAAAAAGCTTGCGCTATGAAATCATTGTAAAGGGCCTCAAATTTGTTGAGCCTTAAGGTCAGATTAAAGGGGCCCGCCTCCCGTAATAATTATGAAAATCTGTTCATTATCACCGAAACTACGAGCGATGAGAAATGGCGCATAATTGTTCGCTCTCAACTCGACCGCGGACCACGCGACGAAAGCTGCTCAATCTCTCCCGGAGAGCGAAGTGAGCGCGGCGTTCTCTTCCGCAGCCTTGGATATATCACAGGCCGGGGAGTTTTCTCCTTTTCTCCGCAACAAGGAGGGGTCTATTTCCTGTCTGGTGCCACAAAAAAGCAGACACGGCTGCCTGCTCGCAAGCGGGCGCTTAAGCTGTTAGTTTTTGCAGCAGTAAACGTTTGTTGGCGAGTGCTGTGGTTGATTAGGAAGTATTTAGCTGATCACTGAAACTCCTCGACCACTCGAAACACAAAAGAAACGGCAAAACTGTGCGTGCAGGTTCAGGCATAGAAGAGGTTGGTGCACAGCACCGACGACGGCTGATCGTCACAGGAAATGCTAGAAACATGGGGGGACAAAACAAAGGTTAGAAAGGGCCCTGACGTTTGTGAAGCCGCACCCGCCATGTCGATGAGCCCTGTGAGCCCTGCGCCCTTGCACCTTTTCCTCGGCTGCTTCGGGTTTATTACTTGTAGAACTAACAGATGGCGCGCAGTCAAGCCCATGCGTAGACGGCGGAACCAAAGCCACAGTGTATGAAAGCCGCCGGAGCAAACAGCCCCCCCCCCCCCCCTCCTCTCTCTCTCTCTTGAGTTTGATTCCTCGCTACCTCCTTTGAGTAGACGACGGCATCAAGTTACCTACACAAGCACCCTGCGCCCACTTCACTTTCTCTTCTGTGCTGCAGCCATGTAGTCGCTTGTACGCGCTTTCATTTCTACGTTATGATAACCCCTTTAACCCAGTAGAACCGAAGTCCAGTATTCTATATCCGCACCCACAACGAAACCTGTTTGATAACACCTTTGTGCGCTACGTCTCAGCTGCGATGAATTTAACTTCACCTGGATAAGTGGCTGCAGTGGTTTGCAAGATGCCTCACTGTTGCGCGCCAGTTTGCCGGTCGCACCCGGCAAAACTTGCCGAAGCTGCCAACGCGCACCTTCTCACCGGCAGACCGGTAACGACGGAAAACCACTGCGCGTAGTCGACGAGATATCGTTTGAAGAAAACGGCAACTATGCTCGCCGATGACAGCGACGACGCCAACACCCCATACAGTTTCTTACAGTATACACTAAAGAGGAATCTTGCGCTAGCGTCTATGCGGCTCACATCAAGGTCGTCTCTGTCGTCATGAACCGCCATTATACATTACGCTCGCCTTAGTTACGTCAGTTGGCTTGGATTGAAACGTTTTAGTGACCGCACATTTAAACAAAGTACCACAAAAACGCGAGGAATAGTGTGCAATTATGTAAGTGTAAAATAAAAACAGGCTGTTTTAAAACTAAGAAAAAAGGAAGTAAAGCGTTTTCTTTTTTTGCGGGAACGGTTTTGCCTGCTATTCCGCAGGCGAATGTTGTAGTTACGAACAATGTTAATATTTGGGGGTAACTCATTAGACACTGCGATTTTATTAATTTTACCGTTATTTCAAATAATAAGTTGTTTTAAGAGTTTCGAACGTTTTTTGAGCGTGCCTATCAAAACGTTGCCTTCGTGATGAACCAGTGCACCGACCGCCAGCTAGTTTAACAAGAAAAAAGAACATGTGGCGTTAAACAGTCGAAACAGTCGTGGACGATGACAAGATAGGACGCATACCAGTGCCCGTATCTGCCGTATCTTGTCTTCGTCGCAGTACGTTTTGTTTCTTCTTTTCGTCGGCTACAAATTTCGCGGCGGCATATTACCCGCTCAGTCATACGTCTTTCGACTGCGGCACGAGCAACGTCAGGTGCGATCACGCATTGCCGGCTGTTTCACCGAACACGGCCACGGAGCAAGAACACGGCTACCACTGAAACGGGAGGATTTTGGCCTCCTTGTAGCTCGTAAACGTGTGAATGCATAGCGAACAAAGCAAATCGCCAAAAGCGCTTAAGAATCCAATTGTCATGCCACGTTGAATCCAAAAAGGGGGTCTTCCCATGAACCCCCACGATGACATGGCTTACGAGGTGCAGTTTCCTCTCTAGTATACTTACTAAGAAACTCTATGCCAACACCCCAACAACCGGATATTGCCTTCTAAGGAACATTCGACCGCAAACGACAAGGTATAGAAGAAACGCTGCGAAATCAGCTGTAGTGCACAGATTGGAGACGACGGTTACGCCGTAGCAACTGCGGTTTGTTGCCAGGGTAGCGAGGCAGCCACAGTCAAAGTGCCGTAAGAATTGTCCGTGGCATATCGTCAAATTTACTCACCGCAGCCGTAAAAAACTAGGGAAAACTGTCTATTGACTCGATTAAAAATGACGTCTCTCCCTTCACACTTTTCGCAATGTATTGGAATGATAGGGGACTCTCGTATGGCTAGAAATAAGCAGCGAAGTTTACCAGCGACAGCCAATCGGACAGCCATGGCACCTATGACGTCGTTTAGGCCATGCCAGGGGTGTATAATGCGGAGAATTGAAGAGAGCGCGGTTGGTTTATCCGCATATTTCACAGCGATTTGCTCGCTCACCACTTCTCGTTCACGTGCAAATTTTGACTGAAGTATTCCTCGCAGTGTAAGCTAAACGTCGCGCAGGTTTCCTTGCACTGCTATGCGGGTGTGTTTCAGGGTCCCTTTAAGGCTACGATGGAACGAGACGTTTTCTAGGTTCGTACTTCTAGTAATAGAGCTTTCGCTCCAAAATCGTTGTGAAGGGTGGATCGGTGTGTTCACACATTTTTTGTTATTTGAAACCGGATTGGGTGGCTACAAAACCCGCCACTTATTTCTTGTGATGTTCACTTAACCAAAGCATTATTTCCTGTCGGATTTTAAAACGAAGCTTTCTATGTTTCACTGATGACCTATGTTTCATTGAAAACGCACTGCAGGAAAGCCACGTTTCTCTGACCGTGGTAATGTTCGTGGTGAAAGTGAAGAGAAAAAAAAACTGCTGAAATTCAAACAATTTCTCACCAATCCGCAGTGTTGTTATGCCGCTTGTCAAGAGTGAGCACTTCACGGCCAAAAATGGCTGTTCGTAACGAAATACGACGGAATATTTTGTTCTTTTCAAGTTTCCCTTTCTCTGCTTTCGCCGACGAAGTTGCTTCATACCAATATAGCGATAAAGTGCCTTTAATTCGCCAATTATGTCCTCTATCACGAACATACAAGGCATAGTGCAGAGTTTGTCCATTTACGCTATTTTTATTCGCATATCCAACGTTGTTTTTCTGACTTTTCCTGTTTATTCTTCGGTTTTGGGGGAGATGTATAAGGCTCATATATTGATGTTGTTAAATCATTGTTTTGGAAATTTTTTTGTCCCGTTTTCATCTTTTTTATTTTTCAAAATACTGTGAAACGAATGATATCCATTAAAGCTATCATAAACATTAAATGTGTTATTTTGCCATATCTGCATTTTTATAGAAATTCAAGTCGCTACACGGTTGGCCATTTTCGCTATTTTTTATTCTTATTTCCAAAGTACCTTTGTTGATTTTTCTGTGTATTCTCCGGAATGGGGAGGGGAGATGTATAGGATGCATATTTTTGATTCTGTCAGACCACTTTTGTGAGAATTGTAGTTTTTCTATTTGCTTCTTTTCTTTTTCCAGAATTCTGTACGATGAAGTGTCTCCATTTACGCTAATAAAGCGGTCAAATGTGGTACTTCGGCAAAATCTGCATTTTTGTGGAAATGCAGGGCGTTGCATTGTTCACAATATCCCCTTTTTTATTTGTATTCTAAACATTCTCTTGCGAACTTTTTTCGCTTATTCGTCAAATATGGGGGAAGATGTATTAGATGCATATTTTTTATTGTGTCAGATCATTTTCGTGAAAATTTTATTTTTTTTGTATTGATTATGTTTTGGTCTCTCACAATTGTGTCCTATCAATTATCTCCATTTACGCTATCATAAAGGTTAAAGGTGTTACTTCCGCCACATCTGCAGTTTCGTGGAAATGCATGGCGTTACAGGGTTCGCTATTTTCGTCATTTCGTATTCGCATTTTGAACTTCGTTTTGCAGAATTTTTCAGTTTATTCTTCGGTTTTGGAGGGCGAGGTGTTACGTGCATATTTTTTGTTTTGTACGATCATTTTTTTGAGAATTAGTGTTTTCTATTTTACATATTTCTGGTTTTTCAGAATACTTTCCAACCAATTATCTCCATTTATACTATTTCAACGATTGCAGGTGTTATTTTCGCTAATCTGCATTTTTGTGGAAATGCAGAGTCCTGCTGGGAGGTTCTCAGCAAAGAATGCTACGCATTACACAAAGCTCTACTTGGTGTAGGAATCGAACCTGTATCCCTTCCTTCATGAAGCCTACGTCAACACGATTGCGCCATTTCGACATGGCCAAAGCAGTTTGGATTTGGAGAGGGGCCATGGACGTGGAAAAGTAGGCAAAAAATTCATGCACCCCTCCGTGTAACGAGGGCAATGACTGAACCCCAAACTTCCTTCGCACGAAATAAAATGGCGAATGTTCAGAGTCAACGCCGCTGCGATGAAAAGTTTAAACTGCGTGCGAGTCACAGTCAAAACTCAGACGACAACGAACGAATAGAAAGCTCCGAGTTCAACCATCGCCGTTGTGGGACGGAGGGTACATGATTTTTAGGATTACGATTTTGTTATTTTCTTATAACCCCCGATGGCTTCTTTTTGACGGCGTTGGTTTCTTTACTAGGGACGAGAGTCATGGCTGGGAGCTCAGGCAGGTCGGCGACACATCTGTAGATAAAATTTTATGCACAGACGCAGTAAAGAGCACGTGATCTCCCGTACAATAAATAACGTCCGACGCCAGCAACAAACATGAGTGTGTCGTGTTTATGGAAACCATTCTTTTCAGCAAAAAAGTATTCGTACAGCTTTCACGTTGATGTTAACGAATCTTCACCGGAAGCACATTGGTGAAATTTCACGAAAGGGGCTACAATCTTGGGGTAGCTTGTGGCCCGTACGGGACACTGAAATTACGCGCTTAGATGTCGAGGTTTTTTATGTGTCAATTAGTACGACGCTTGTTATTCCGCGTGTTCACCGAGGGTGTTAAAAACGAAATTCCAGAGGCGTGTTTTCAAGTTCCTTCTCGCACCGTTACGAGGTACGTTTTAAAATTTTGTGGGTAAGCGTATAAACCGGGCTTAGACGTTTATATTTGGCTGTGAGTATATAAGACTATTGCGCAGAAAGCATTTTACCTTGGCCGGGTTACAGACAGACGGACAGACAGACAGACATACAGACCATCCAAAATTTCCCAGTTTAAGTCGCCCAAGAAAGACTATCGTCTTTTAAAAAACTTGGCCACGTTTCAAAAGGGGTGAAAGTAAGCTTGTCGAGCGATTTTTCCGTTTCCGTGCCGAGAGCGCGCAGTGAACGCGCACGCCATTGCGTTCGAGGTCAAAACACAGACTTCGATTCCCGGCCGCGGAGGCCGCTTCTCTGATGGAGGTGAGAAGCGAAATCGCCCATGTGAACGAGATTTCGGTTAAAGATCCCCAGGTGGTCAAAACTTAATCCGGAGCCCACCACTACGGCGCGCCTCATCGCCTATGTTGCGCCTGCACCTTAACCCTACAATCAACCACTCTGTCAGCTACTTTTATTCCTATCTTGAAAGTTCTTTTTCAGATGTTTTCCACTTATTCTCTGGTTTTTGCGGCGAGATGTATAGCATGCATATTTTTGTTTCTTTCAGATAACTTTCATGATAATTGAATGTTTTCTATTTCTGTATTTTTTTTTTTTCAAATTATATCCAACCAATTATCTCCATTTACGCTAGTATAACGATCAAACGTATTATTCCCGCCAAATCGGCATCTTTATGGACATGCTGGGCGTACCTCAGTTGGCCGTTCTCGCAATTTTAAGTGCGAATGCACTTCTTAAGCGACCCTGAACCTGCGTCCACCGGCGATGTCCGCATAGCATACCCACGTGGGGGATTGGCCAGGAATCTCCTCGTCTTCCTTGGCAACGGGGGGAGATGGACGCGCGCTGCCTGGCCGCTGACATGGCACATACCCATGTGGGGGATTGGCCAGGAATCGGGCGTGAGAAGGGCTAATGCACCCGCTTAAGGGCACAGGGTAAGGCGAAATTTTGAAAAAATGACTTTTTGTTTTTCTTCGCAATTAGGGAAGTTCAATTCCTTGTGCACATTTTCCATATTCACACTTGCCTTAAAAAGTCTTATTTCTCGCCAAAAAGCAGTTTTCCCATAAGCAAGTAGTAAATGTCCCCATCCACTTAAGAATGTTCTCAGGGTTTATTGTCATTTTTTTCATCAAAAATCTTCCAGTTTCAGATCAAAATGCTTTTCTGGTACCAGCTGTATTAGGAAATTGCTTAGCAACCATTGCATAGCTGATTTTTCAGTGAGGGCAATCCAAAGACCCTGTCGCACGTTTTTTCCACATTTGCCCTTCGAAGCTGCGCACAAAAAAAACATATTTTTTGGGCATCACACTCTAATGATTGCAACATTGGATGCTGTTCTTTCATTAAATGATGAAGCAATGCGTGAGCCAGCATTTTGAAATCATTCAGACGAAAACCAGGGCGCAACACCACCATCAAGTGGCTTAAAGAGGTTGACCAAAAGCAAAATACTTTGTGAACAGATCTGTACGATGGTGCACAAAATAGTCAAGGAAGGACAGACGACCGGGTGAAAAGCAAAAAAATGACTTTGACAGTGATTATGAAGCTGTGCTTTTTAAATAAATGGCTCCAGTGGTGTTTATGGCAAAAAAGTATGGTTTTTCACCTCTTTTTTTACTTTAAACTCAATTATCTCAAAACAATGTTTTTTCTTACATAGGTACCATTATTTCCTATATCTTCCAAGACAACGAGCTGATTTTTTTCCCCTGTCATCTACATAACTTGTCACACCTGCTGTACTAGAATTGAAAATATGCACGTAACAGTTTTTTTGGTACACAACTTTTAATACTAAAATAATGCCAAAATTTAGTTACTAACGAACAAAAAATTATAAAAAACTGAATTTTTTAAGAATGTTTATAATTCTAGTACAGTTAAAAGAGCGCGAAATTTGAAACAAAATGATATATAAGTTAAGTAGATACCTTTCTTAGATGCCGAGAAAAATGTACCTCAATATGGCCAAAAATGCATGGGAAGTATAGGGCTTACCCTGTGCCCTTAAAGGAGTACTGACACGAAATTTCAAAGCTGAGATCCACTCTAGCAATCAAGTACAACGACAACACCAATAGGTGTCTGTGAATAAATGCATCTTTCTTTCTCTGTAGTTGTGTGTGTGTGTGATCTCTTTTTCGCGAACATTACCGGACCGCGCAAATTCAACTCGTGCATTCGCACTTTCACATTCTTCCCCTCGGGGAAATGCGGGGAATTTTTTTGCACGTTCGTTTCGCTATTTTGAACATATTTGGAATGTTCTTTGCAGACTTTTTTGTTTATTTTCGGTTCTTGGGGGAGGTGTATAAGATGCATATTTTTTATGTTGTCCGATCACTTTCGTGAAAATTTGGTTTTCCTGTGTTTAATTTTTTTCGGAATTTATTCCGACGGAGTATCTGCATTTTGATATTATAACGATTGCAAGTGTTACTTCGGCCAAATTTGCATATTTGTGGAAATGCACGGCGTGACATTTTTCGTCATATTCCTATATTTTATTCGTATTCGAAACGTTCTTTTGCGGACATTTTTCGTTTATTTTTCGGTTTTTGTGGAAGATGTATTAGATGCGCATGTTTCATTCTGTCAGATCATTTTTGTGGAAATTATATTGTTTCTAAATGCTTATTTTTTGGTTTCTCGCAATTCTGTTCGTCCAATTATTTCCATTTACACTATTGTAAGGATTAAGGGGGGTTGCTTCAGAAAATGTGCAGTTTCGACAAAATGCATGGCGGTACACGGTTCGCCATTTCGCCATTTCTTTTTCTCATTTTGAACTTTTTGGGGGGGACTTTTTTTGTTTGTTTTTCGGCCTTGGGGGTGGGTGGGGGGAGAATGTATAAAATGCTTATTCTTGATTTTGCCAGATCATTCTTTTCAAATTTGTAGTTCTTTTATTTTTGTTGTTATTGTTTTTCACAATATTCCAACCAATAATCACCGTTAACACTATTTTAACGATTTCAGATGCTACTTCTGAAAATCTGCATTTTTGTGAAAATGCAGGGTACTGTTGGGGCGGTGCTCGGCCAAGAATGCAACGCATTACAAGAAGCTCTTCTTGAGGCCGGAGTTGAACCTGTGTCCTTCGCGTCATGGAGCCTGCGTCAATACGATTGTGCCATTTCGACACGGCCAAAGTAGCAAGGAAGGGGATGCGTGGAAGTAGAAGATTACACAGAAAAATCATTCACGTCTCCGTAAAACGAGGACAGTGGTCGAACGCACAACTTTCTTCGCGCGTAGTCAAATGGCGACTGTTCAAATTCAAAGCCGCTGCGATCTAAACTCCAAATTGCGTGCGAGCCGTGGTCCAAACTCCAACGACAACGAACAAAGCCCGCACAGAAAAGGTTCGTGTTCAAGCACCGTCGTCGTAAGACGGAGGTTGCATGATTTTTTTTTTTACGTCACTACCTTCGAGGGTTTCTTTTTGAGAGCGTTGGCGGCTTGACAAGTGGCAAGAGTTGTGGCTGGGAGCTCCGGCAAGCCGGCGACACACCCGTAGATTGAATTCTATGCACAGAGGCCGTGAGGAGCACGTGACCTTTCATACAATAAATAACGCCCCACACCAGCGACAAACATGAGTGTGACGTGTTTATGGAAAGCACTATTTTCAGCGAAAAAGTGTTCGAACAGCTTTCACGTTGATGTTAACTACCTTTCAAGGGCGGTACATAGGTGAACTTTCCCGAAAGCGACTAGAATCTTGGGTTAGCTTGGGCCACAACCGGAATACTGAAATTACGCGCTTGGATTTCCAGGTTTTTCTATGTGTCAATCATTATGATGATTGTTATTCCGCGTGTTCACCAAGGGTGTTAAAACGACATTCCAATGGCATGTTTTCAATCTCTGTCGAGCCCCATTACGAGGTTCGTTATAGAATTCTGTGGGGGAGCGGGAGGCATGTTGCAGCCTCCGACAAAGATCTTTCCAGCAAAGTACGCACCGCACGTTCGCAGGACACGTGAAGTGAACTAGACTAACTTACACTTGACAGCCAAGTGAATTCGCAGCAGCCATTGATAATTGGTTTTATGGGTGCGCAGGGTCGGAAGGTGTGACGCGAAGCAGTATGCGACCTGTGTCGGCAAACACTTCGATCTGTTGCTTTAAGTTGGCAAAATATTCACATATTTCCTCCTACGTATTTGCGGTCGCTAAAAAAATATATGGCATCTGTACCTGTTCTGATAACGTAAAATTCCAAGAACAAGAACAGCTCTAAGGTGAAAACTGCACACCCGCCTACTCCGTCGAGCACTGATGTGGCCTATGTGTAAAAATTAGGAGAAATGTTTTTATTTATTTATTGAACACTGACTGCTAGGACGAGCCAACATAACGCTTTAGGCAGGAGCGGGATCACAACGACGCGATAATCGACTGTACACATAATAAAAGACACAACACAGGAAGAGGCAAAAATGCATGGCAAAAAGAGGCAGGAAGAAACACATTGACCATAATTTGCTTTAAAATCATATGAAAACATAAAAAATAAAGAAGAAGAATAAAATATAACCGTGAGAACGCATACTTTACATTGATTACGCGCATGACACTTTTTAATTGCCCCACTGCAGAATTCGGCCGATAGCAATTTTTTGCAGTTTGAAAACTTCTGTACGATTACCAGCATTGCCACGCGAAAAAAGAAATAATAGATGTACCCGGAGCAAGCATTTACACATGGCCGGAAAAACCGCAACTATGTACACATCACAGGGAGCACTCTGCGCGTAAAACTGTTTTTAAAAGCACGCTTTTGCAGACAACAGATTACAACGCAAAGAATACGGAAATCAAATACAGCGTTTTGCACACAGGAAGAACAAAGCCTTAAGGAAGAACAAAGCCAGAACAATAGGAGGGGCAGGTAAATTGAGAGGTAGTTCATCATTGTTTCTACAGTAGGCCACTCGACTGCACTCTAATTCAGGGAACTTCAAGTGGCGATTGTTCGCTGAAAGAAGGAACTTGTAAATACATTTGTGCGACAAACCAAAGCTGTAACTTTTCTCTCGTGATGTAAACGCGTCGGGCGACGGTCGCTCATTGCGATGCTCTTAGTTTTGTCTGTGCATAGTTTATCATGGTTTATCATACTTTGTGCTATTTCTCTATTACGATTGTGGTGTTATGCTTACATTTATTAACATACGTGTTATTGCGTACGCTGTAAATCGGGTGGCTGAGGCCCCAGTCAGGCCACGTCCACCTTTAGTCTCAGCTTCCCCTTGGTTTTGCCAATAAATAAAAATCAAATACTCAAATAACAAAAAAAATAACTTTATCCTGTCACCGTGACGTTGCATTTCTAATTTTTGTAAGCTTGGGGGCTGAAGGAGGCTCGATGGAGATGTGCGCCGTCTATAAGAAATAAAAAAAATCTGACAGCTTTTCGCTGTACTCTTCCTAGTTTGGAAGTGCTCGTTCGCGTAACCGGTCTCATACAGGCGCTTGATATTTTAGTGAGGGTCTGATGTAAGTTTTGTATGCTAGTATCTTTAATTCCATCGTTGAGTTCCCTGTGTTCATCTCAAATAGCCGAGCTTATTCATTGTTTTATTTTAAATGTACGTTCTATGATCATTCCACCGCAAATCAGAAGTGATAACAACACCAAAATATTTCTAACCAGACACTAAGTCCAGAAAATTATTACCTACACGATATCAAAAGATCATTGGATGTTTTTTACCAGTTAGTGTCATTTAAACAGTTTTTCGTAGAATAATAGTAATTTGCCATTTAAAGCGCTGTTCTTGTATTTTTTTCTGTGATGCGTTCGAAGTTGCTTCATCGTTGACAGATTTTATTTCATGGTATAGCACACAATCATCGGCAAATACCTTTTATTGAAATGTTTCAACCGCTAACGTTAAGAAAAGCAATAAACAAAGGAGGTCCTAACAGGAATCCTTGAGGGACTACAGATTAAACTACTGAGGGTTTGGAGCTTCCGTCGTGAATAAGAATTCCCTTTTCCCGAGAGGAGAGATATGCTTCAATATACGAAAGTAATGAATCGTTTCGCAGTATATATTTAATTTCAAAAGAATTTTTAGGCGAGAACCACTACCAAATGCCTTTTCAAAATCGAGGTAAATGATATCATGAACAGTTTCCAGTAGCTGTGGCATTGTGAAAACGGTTTTGTGGAAACCATGCAGCTGAATGCTAAGCATTTTGTTGCGTTCGAGGTAACCAGTGATTTGCTTGAAAATATTATGCTCGAATATTTTGGTATAAGCACAAAACCGATACAGACCGATAGGAAATGGGTAGTAATTCATTCGGTTTTTAGCAATACGGAGGATTTTTGCATTCTTCCAGTCCTTCAGCAGTGCCACGCATGCGATTAATTTATTAAAAATTAAACAGATACTTAGAGCACTATTCGGCATACCTGACCAGAAATGCATTAGTTATTCCCTCAATTCCAGGTGTCTATTTTATGTCCAGGTTAAGAAGTGATAAGACGGCTTCGTCGAGAACATACTCATAGTCGATAGGTGGGAACACAACATCTCGGTGTAACGTTATCATCAATGGTGAACACTGTACCGAAGTAATCATTTAACGTTTCACAAATGCGCTGCCTATCACTCACTCGTTACACCATTTTCACGCAAACATTTAGAAGGGCCCTTCGTTTGTTGAGAAATACCGCCAAAACTTTGCAGGGGAAGAAGTTATAAATTCTGGTAATGTCACCCGTTTATAGTGTCCTTGTGTTTTTAATACTGTCAGTTAAAATCAAAGGGAGGCTACATACTTTTTCTCTATTGGTCATTGTTGACGATCGTTTAAGTTCCTATCTTGCCTTCTTCAGTTTGCGCGGGGTGCTCATGATTTCTTCGTTTAACCACGGATTTCAGTTCCGACGTACTCTTATTTTGAACGGAAAAAATTATCGGTAAAGGGAACACGTTATTTCGCGGGAACCTTGAATGGATGGAAACGGGAAAAGAACGCGAAATAAACTTGGTTGAGTTTGAAAGAGCTAGTTTTCTGAAAGTCAGTCAGCTCCATTCTAGCCAAAAAAGCCGTTTTTTTGTCCAAAAACCTGCAAGAAGTAATAAAAAACGTTCAAATTTCCCGTTACAGTTTCGTAACATGGGGAGGGGTGGCGCAACAGTTCCCGCACTAAAACGTAGTTACCTGTGCTTTCACTGCACTTTTGCATTCAATTGATACGATCAAACAAAACCCAAAGCGTCCCCGTGATTTTTCTAGCAGTGTCACTAGCGTGCCGTCCGTTGCATCGCCTGTGTGCCTACGCTCGCAATATGCAATCAATTGGGAAGTGGCACTCGCATCCGTTTAAAAAGATCTTAGATCCTAAAGTTACTAGCAGATGTAGTTACATTTTACAAGTGCGCTTAGAAATTACTACAAACAACCGGGGCAACCATAACTATAGCCTGACCAAAAAGAAAATATTGGGCCCATCAATAGCGTACGAATAGCGGACAAAAGAACTTCGGAGCACTGGGTGACGACCAAGTTACCTGCGGCAATATCACGTATAAACACTAAAAGTTAGTGTCCGTCGTTAGGAAATTCAAACGGGTGTGCTATATGTCCAGTCGCACTATCCCCATTGCATCGCGGCACCGAGCCAGTACTTGTGCCCAGTTTTATTCAGCGCGATAACGTCCTACATAGTTGCTTACAAACCCATTATAACTGATGATGCAGTGCAAAAACTCCAGACCACCTAGAATTATAGGTGCAAAGGCTAAGTAGCGTCAAACCGGCCACGATATCGACTAAAGTAATGCAGAAAAAGATACAAAATCAAATCTCGTATACTTTATTCACAAGGCAACCGAAGCCAGTGTGTGTCGCTGGTAAATGTTCACGGCCCGAGCGTTATGGAATGCACTCAAAAGCAAAACACCTACTTAGGTGGCGTAGGATTTCATAGAATACTCCTTCTCGTTTAAATATAAGATTACCGGAGAATCACTGTCCTTGATTTTGTGTTCCATGGAAGCAGGAATGAAGAACAAACAAATCTGGCGCAACATGCACTAGAGGTGCAGGGCTGGAGAAACAGCAGAGCCGGGGGTCGACGTAGCTTCTCCACACACTGACAGCGAATCCCAGGAGAGAGGCACCAGCCGCACCCCAGCAGTGGAAAACCATTTTAGACGGCACTGTAAAGCAAAGTTCAACAAGGTGTTTTATTCAGTAGCAATAGTCGCCACACTTCCGACGGCAAAGCTGCGTAGGGCAAATCTTCTTGTAGCGTGTCCTAGCCTCGGTAGACATCCACTTCGTCAGCTGGTCCGGTGGCCGTCTGCACTTGATAATTGTGAAGGGGTAGCATGACAGATTCGTCGTGATAGTCTTCGGTGCGGTGGACCCGTGGCGCGCCGGTCGCTACATGACAACAACGACGACGAAGGAGGGAGCTTTTCAGGTAGCGTAAGCCCACGCGCAAGCCTGGACGACGTTGAGATATCGCCGCTACGCACACTCAAGTGCGCTCATTATTTTTAAATGCAGAGCATTTCAGGAACACACGATGTCACCCGCGTTGATCATCCGTAGTCGCAGTCCGCACCCCTCCCCCTATACTATATAAAAAAAAATACTACCCGGCGCCCGGGTTCGACCCCTCGACCTTGCGGGCGGAACGCAAGGTACATGGTGCTCTACCCACTGCGCCACAAAGCCGACACAGAATGGAAGCTTACGAACGCGCCTTATATCCTTGACTCATTCAACCATCGGCCACAGGTGCGCCCTCTCCCCTGCGTCCTCCTCGGCTTCTCTCCGCTCGCAACACCCTCTCTCGCCGAGTTCGGTTCTGGCGCACAACAGGTGGGGACGTGCGCAACACCCTCTCTCGTCGCGTTGGGTTCGCGCTGAGCAACAGTCGGTTCACGCGCAAGAACAGGTCGGGGCGCTCCCATCGCGCTCTCTCGCCAAGGTCGGTTCGCGCTTAAACCACATATGTCGTTCGCGCGCGCTCCGGTCGCTAACATCTGTGGCGTGATCGTGACGTCAACATCACGCGTTCGTGTGGTGGCGCGAATTCGGCGCTATAACACTCTCTCGCGAGGGGCATTGGATTGGATTGGATTCGATTGGATTGGCATGGCTTGGCTTGGCCTGGCTTGGATTGGATTGGTTCGGATTTGGATTGAATTAAAGTGGATTGTGTTGGATTGTGTTGCATCATAGCCGCGCCACGTTGCGTCGTAGCCGCTCCACGTTGCGCCATAGCCGCGGCAGAGGGTTCACGGCACGTTTCACCATCGACTTCATCGACAATGTCTACGCGGGAAGACAACAATTACAACAACCACAACCAATACGTAATCCATACGACTTGCAGGCGCGCCCCCCGTGGAAATGCTCTGTATTTGATCGTGCCCCTCGCGAGGGGGATGTTTACTTTTTAAATGCAGAGCATTTCAGTAACTCACGATGTCACCCGCGTTGACGTCCGTAGTCGTAGTCCGCACCCCTCCCCCTACACTATATAAAAAAAAATACTATCCGGCGCCTGGTTTCTATCCCTCGACCCTGCGGGCGGAACGCAATGTAGTACATGGTGCTCTACACCCTGTGCCACAAAACCGACACAGAATGAAATGCTACGAACGCGCCTTATATCTTTGACTCATTCAAACTACGTCAAGAAGCTGCTGATACAACGCATTCACTACCACCAACTCCCCAAACACTAAACGTTAACGCAATAAATCCACCCCCTATGCGACGCATTTACTCGAGTCCCCCTCGCGGAGAGATGGGCCCAATTTTTTATTTTTCACATTTTTATGCATTGGATTTATGTACATACTACATGCATCAAAACTGTGGCCTTTTTCTTTTGCACAGTATTCTTGAAAACTACAGCATCATCTAAAAGCGCTTGATAACTCCCGATATTTTTTTAAAGACGACAGTCTTTCGTGGGCTACTTAAACTCAGAAATTTTGGTCTGTCTGTATGTCTGTCTGTCCGTCTGTCTGTCTTTGACTCGATTCAGCCACCCGGCCAAAGCAAAAAAAATGCCTGCGCAATAGCAGCGTCCAACATTGAAGGACTCTGGCAATAGTTTTATATAGTCGCAGCTAAATCTACCCGTCTATGTCCGGTGTAATGTTCATACTTGTCAACATTGTTGAAGAAGAACTAGGCATTACGCAAATATGAGACAACAAATCAATACAGGAGTGATATTTGCAGTGTTCCTTTATAAAAAATCAAACATGCTTGACTTTTGCGAAATTAAATACTTCATCAACAGCAGAAAAAGAATTCACTCCGCCATCGCCTGCTGTCGCCCGCGCCACTATAGCTTCTGGCGCCATTTTAAGAAATCAACTGGAAACAGTTACGCAAGGTTCCACTAGATAGGTTCCTATTCTAGCCACTGTAGTTCCACGTTCTGCTTGCAACACACGTGGAGTACGGAAACGCGGTTCTATAAACGCTGAAGTAGGGCGCCTCGATTAACGCTCGTCTTCGCCGTACGGCAGCGTTCGCATCGAGAAACCCGGTTTGGAGCAGTGGAACGCGGGAAATTTAAAATGATTTAAGCAAACATTTGTCCTCTTTACCTTGGGAGGAGCGCGACGCAGGAGGAACAACATGAGAGGTGAGCAGGAAAGCGAAGGCAGGCATTTACTTCGCAAAAGCCGATAAAGACTATCGTCTTTTGACGGCATTTGCAACGAAAGGAGCAGATACGCTACCAATTTTTTTAAATACGATAGTCTTTCTTGGGATACTTAAACCCAGAGATTTTTGTCTGTCTGTCTGTCTATCCGTCTGTCTGTCTGTAACTCGATTCAGCCACCCGCCCAAAGTAAAATGCTTACTGCGCAAGTGTCTTATATACTCACAGCCAAATGTAAACGTCTACGCCCGGTTTATATGTTCATACTTGTCAACTTTGTTGAACAAGAACAAGACATTACGCAAATATAAGACAGGAAATTAGTACACAAGGGATATTTACAGTGTTCCTTTATTAAAAAATTTCTGGATGTTTGGCTTTTCGATAGCAAATGATATTTTACATCTACTGCAGAACAACGCGTACCGCCTGCTGTTACCCGCGTAACCCCCTGGCGGCATAAGAGAAATCACACGGCAACAGCAAAGAAAGGTTCCACTATCTAGGTTTCACGTTCTGCTTGGAACGCACGTGGAGCACGGTAAAGCGGTTCTATAAACGTTGAAGTCTGCCGCCTTGATTTACTTGCGTCTCCGCCGTACTGCAGCGCTGTCAACGAGGAACTCCGCCTGTAGCAGTGGAACGCGGTAAATTCAAATCGCCTTGAGCAAACCTTTCGTGTATTTACCTTGGGATGAGCGCGACGGAACAGGAACAGCATGAGAGGTGAGCGGGAAAGCGAAGGGGGGCATTTCCTTGGCAAATGTTGCAAAGACTATCGTCTTTTGACGACATTTGCAACGAAAGGAGCAGATACGCGGCTATTTTTTTTTATATGCTGAAGCCAATGCGAGAAGTTCGCGCCCTGCGCCTCCCACCGGGGACACCGGATGGTCTCCGCGAGTAACGCGCTCACAAGCGCTCGGGGTTTCCTGTCTACGTCGGTCGGATTTGTGTCGGCCTTAACAGCTATGCTGCTAATACCTTTGAGTGGGTGGATAACCCGTCCAAAAATTGTGACAAACGGGAAAGTAACCTGCTGAATGACCGCTACTACGTGTGAGTTTCGGGGGACTTTATGCGCACAGGCGCAAAAGTCGACGGCTTGGGAGACATAAATAATATGTGACGGTCCTAGCGATTTTCTACCTGTTTCCCCAAAATATGCTGTTCCCTCCGCGACATTACCAGGACGCGCAAAGTAAGACAGATGTCAAATACATCCAAAAACCATGTGTTACACGGTAATAAGTGACGACAATATATTGTAAAATATTTATAGACCAATAAAACCTGTTACGGGTGTTATAAGTAAGAGCACTAGGGGGCAAGTGCATCGAGTGACTATGTGTTAAGTGCGTGGGTCTGTTGACGTCTCAGTCAGGTGGAGTTCCCAAGTCGACTTCGATCTTTTAACGGCCGCAGCTATAATCATAGCCCAATCCGTCAAAATGGTATGTCGGAATTATCTGTGGGTACGAGGACGTTGGCGCCAAACGGAAAATGGCGAATCACCGCTGAGCTTCTTCGGTAGCGGTAATGGCCAGTTCTCAGTCCCCTTGAATGCGGATTCGAGAGCTCTCGATGGCTGTTTTGACTTTGCAGGAAAATGCAAATTGGTGAATCGTCCATAAATATGTGGTGGCAGCTGGCATCGCGTCGCTGGGAAATGTACCCAAATTGGTATTCTCTTTACCCGTATTGATCGTTGTGGTAAGGCAAATTTACGTTAAAGACAACGAAGGGCCAAGCAACATCAACCGCATTATCCTTAACTCTGCGGGTAGCGCTGGACGACACTAAATCTTACAGCTTAACGTTATGAGTAACGTATGTCGGGCCATCGCAATTAAATGTTGACGTCATCACCAGTTGCAGCCAATAGGGGCGCCAGGCTGGTGCCTACTCCCTATCGTAGCCAAGGGGGATATTAGCCTCCGGCATGCCCACTTTGGCAGACACCGGGGGCGTTAGGCGAGCTCATACCTGCGTTGACAACCAATAAAATATGAAATGCAGGTTGTATGTTGACGTCCTATCCAATAGAACTTTCGATAGGTCCAAACGGTCTCACCATTTTATTTATGACTCGAAAGTTTAGAACAAATAAATTTGGCGGACCTGTCATAACAAGGATTTAAGCATTACTTAAACAGGAGCTATTGCTCCTGTAAAGCCTGACTGGACACAGCCTGGTTTCTCCTACCTTACCCTGTCTTTACTTTTCGTGCGCGACGATAGCAGGGGGAGCATTATCTTCGACAAGAACATAATTCTGGTATAAGAACTCAATATAAACAAATCATACGGTCTAAATACAAACCTTCGCGTTTTGGCGGTGTTAACGTATAAACCAAATGCCTTGTAGACACATTATTCGTTAAATCAGTAGGAATAATTGGATGGCAGTGTAGAAGCAAGCAGTGGCGTTATTATTCTTATTATAGAGCAAGCAACCGAAAAGAAATTTTATTCCGGATGCAGTGAAACCCACGTGGTCCTTAAGGCATGAACGAACAGAGTTGTGCCTGAGTAAATCCACTATCTCTGAGCAAACGGCAGTAATTCTAATAGTGTGCGAGATGATTATGAAGCCTCGGTAGGAACCAACCTATTAACCAGGAGCCGTAAAGTTCCGTGTAAATATATTTCAGAAATGCTACTTTGGCTCGTAGCAATCCGTAAAGTATTTTTATTTCTTAATCCTTGTGGTTCATCTTGCCTCTTTGTGAAAAAAAAAGCAGTGGCAGGTTTATCTCCCTTTAGTATTTCTCTGTAACAGCAATAAAAATATCTTTGAGGTTTCCCAATGAACAGATAAATTGTGCCGCCTAGGGTGATCCCAATATCGGAAATTCCCTGTGAAAAAATTAGAGCTTTTTTCCACATGATCTTATCTCACCACCACGGCCATCTGCGCACGAGCCATGTTTGTTCTGCGGCCAGCGCCTTGATGCCCGCATGCATCCTGTTTTATACTGATAGTGGTGTTTGAGATTTTTTGCAGCTTTTGTGCACTGAGGACTATTTTGCACTGACAACTTTTTCCTGGCGCTAGGTCGCACAGTTATATCATGTTTCAATTCCAAGGAATGAATACTCCCGTCACTTTCCTCTACAAAAATAAAAACTTCCTGTGTAATTGGGGGCGATTGTGGTGCAAGTGCAAGGCCCATCAGTTCTGCAGGACCGCAATAAAGGCATTGAGGCACTCCGCCTTGAACAGAGCGAACAATGCCCGGGAATGTTTCGGTATTCAAATAAAATTTCTGTTCCCGCAACGTTCCCCCGTAGTACAGTCGGTTAAGCATACCTATGTGCTCCAACGATTTTTCAAAATCAATAAGATAAATTTCGAAGATGTATATTTTAAGGAGAGATTGCGGCTCCCGGTCTGTAAACTGAAATGACGAGAGTGACAGCGTTGGTAAGATGTTGGTCACGGCGTTCTTTTCCACTTCAACGGGAGGCGACGAGGCTCCGTCGCAAGACGTTGCTCTCCATGCCTTACGCGATTTGCACTTGCTTTACCCTTTCTGCGAATTTTTGCGTGTCTGCACAAAGCACCTGTGTCACACCGCGAGGTGTCACAAAGACCTAAAACATCCATGGCTTGAGTGGAATATAAAGTGTAATCGTAAACCAAAAGCGTGAACGCCGGTTCAGAATAAAACTTTCGCAGTTTAATTACACGAACGCAAACAAGAGACGTTCTCATTGAAGAACTAATTTTAAAGCCTAAACAATCGAATGCGGTCGGTCGCGCGGGCGACAAAGGACGGTGGTACGTCAGGCCATCCTGATGACGATTCGCACAAATTCCAGGATGAACAACTGTGGGAGCGTGAACCGCAGTCCGAGGCTTGCCGTGTTCACGGACGAAGGAGAAAGTTTCTGACTTCCCGGAATTTACGAAATAACCGTCTGTTATGGCATAAAAAGCTAGTTTCTTTTCGCAGCCTCTTTTTGTTTGTGTAAGGACTACTTTAGTCAAGTTAGCTTTGATTATACATCAACGTTGCTTTTCCGACGCCTGTTATGGTAAAATTTCGCGACAGACAGCAGTTCAGGACCACAGAACTTTGAAAACGCAAACATTCTCATGGTTGTGGTGGTTATAGTGTGGAAGGACTAACTAATTTGCCTGTTACAAACAAAACCGCAATGATACCAGACTCGGTTTTTAACTGTTGTATAAGAAATTCTGGCTTTTCTTGAGGAGGCTATACGTTGTGTTGATCTTTTTGCAGACGCAATTTTATCGACCAATTCTCCACATCGAAGGATCATTTTGTAATAAGTTTTCAGCGTATGGCATGCAGGTTCTGATGTGTTGCTAACGCTCTCAGCTTCTCGTAGACATTTATAGCTAAGGCCTCGGGTTTTGACAAGAATTTCTGTGGTAATACTAATCTTTGTTACGCTATATTTACAGTAAAAAGCAAGCGGTTATATGAACCTCTAAGAAAGAATTCCAAACGACTTTGGCTGCCTGAAAAAAATCTTCTACGACAGGCTGTATCTTCACCATAAATATCTTCGAAGCGTTTTCACATTAGCATTACCGTTACTCAACGGGGAAGCGGTCGACTTGTACAGAAACAGCTGCAACCTTGGGGTGCCCTTTTTCACATTCAGGGCACACTGAAATTGCTTGCCTGACCTTCGGTGTTCGTTTCTTCTTTTCATTTATTTTGTCAGTTTTATTGCCCATGTTCATCGAGGGCGTTTGAAACGACATTTTAAGGACGCGTCTTTATGTTGGAAGTACACCCACCTATTACAATGTCTGTGGTCAAAGTCCGTGCAGGGGATCTTATGGCCGCTTCCAGGAATCCTCTTATCGAACGTATGGATGTCACGCTCGGTGGACAAGTGTGAACAACAGGCTAACACCAGGCACGCAATCGTGACGTGGTTCCGCAACAGCCTATGATAATTGCTGGTAAACTGTGTGGGGTTTGAAGGGGACAGGTGCGGAATACGAGATCACCGTCGGCATCGAGTATCCCGTTTCGCGTGTTGCATTGGAAGCATTTATAAATATTCCTACGCGTGTCCGTTTATCGCTTTGGAATGTGGCAGCAACATCGGCTTAGAAAAGGGAAAAAAATGAAACGTGAAGCCTTCAACCATCACAAGCAAACCTCGAACTAGTGCATGTACCACAGTTGTGCTATCTGGGAAGGCTATAGAAAAGCGATCGTTATAAACTACGAGAGCCCATCAATACTACCTATGCTCTATGGAGGGCGAAAAGATAAGTGTCAAACTTTCGAGGGCCTCATCTCAATATGCCCAACATGCTCTCCTGTTTGCGTCTTTTTCTTGTCCACTCCGTTACTCTGAGAGAGAGCGTTGGTCTCTCGCCCTTGCTAGGCGAATATTTACGCTATTACCAGAAACAGATTCCTAATATCCCAAGTCCTGCAACTGCAGCTACAATGTTCAAAATACTCATGTATGTGTCAGCCCATGTTTCTAAAACACGCGTTACGAAGGCCACAATATATTTATGAGGTCCATGTTTACATCGGTAAAACCCCCCAGCCGTCGTGGTGTCGTGGAGCGTACTTGTATTGTACTTCTGAGGCCTGCGGACAGATTTTCTTCTAGACCCATAATTACGCAGTTTTTCATCTATTAGTTCGTTCTGTTCTTAGGCGGCTTCCTAGGTTATTTGGAATCACTCCGACCACTTGCTTGCGCCTTCATTGTTCTTTGAGCAACCGGCTATTACGTGAGGTATCCGTCAGCAATTTTTAAGGCCATAGTACGCCCCTTTCTGTATCAGTACTTTGTGTAACTCAATATTTCACATAAAACAAAATGAGTTCAGCCATATTAGTCCTAATGCTGACTCCAGAACGTCTGCGAGGTGTTTTAAACATTAAGCTGCACTGAACCAGCGTACGTACAGCACTCCGAAAAAGACACTACTTTCCTTTCAAATACTCGAGAATTGTAGAGCCTTGCGTGTTTGTTTAGCATTACTAGTAAAAGCTGGGTTAGTATGGAGCCTGGTCATTCCAGATGCCAAATCATAGTTGATCATTCAACAAATAGCATGCACTCGGCGGGGCTATCTTTCCCAGCAAGCGCTTATTTTTGCCTAGTGTCAATAAAAAGAGATGGGAAGAATCAAGCGTATTAAAATGCGCAGCCACTTACAACGATTACTTTTACAAATGACAGACTGCCCATAAAGTTTATTTGCATGCTGTGGCACTCACGGTAAATGTGTGCGACGTGCGAAATCATTTCATGACAAAGTGTGCAGAGAAATTTCCCTTAGACAAGTTCAGTAAACTTGGGAATAAGTTAAAGGAAACAAAGCTGTTGTAGCACGTTAGGGCTAAAGGCTGAGCAGTAATATGAAATCTTAACGAATATAGGGCTCCGCAAGAGGATAAACAAATTTGAAACAATATTCTAATCATATTTACAAATTGAAAACCTCCATAATGCTTACGATGTTAGGTACTGAAAAACAAAAAATTCCAAATAAATCAAGATATCTCACGGGCCAACTTAAGGGGCTTAAGCGTTTGCGACCCGGCGTGTACAATTGTACGTGCGGCTTTTAAGAGAATGTTTTTGAGTTAGAATCGTCATCATCCCCACTTCAGCCACTCAGCCAGCATTCGCATTTCCCGCTTTACGGCGGGAAATGCCAATGCTGCCTCAGCGGTTTAAGTGGGGTTCAAGGTGCACCTACTAAGCGGTTCAAAAACACCTAATTGACGCACCAAATTCTCGGCGCGTCAAGTAGGTGTTCTTCGTTTTACGTTTTCTATTTAGTTAAAACGTTTATTAAATCCCGACCTAATTTAATACACGACCTCATTTATTACTTACTTGTGAGATCGAGTTTATTCTTTTAACTGAAATTTCGGTCATCAAAAACATCCCCGGGGAGTGTCAATTTTTTCTGATGGCTACATCCTATACCTGTCGCAAAGAGCTATGTACTTTTAAGGGGAAAGCATCATGGTTTATCCTGGCGATACTTATAGCAGACTTTTTTACTGCTTATATATTATACATGTAGTATGTTTGTCTCTTTCTCTGCTTTAACTTCGTCGTACTTGGCGCCAATTGCTTTGAATTTATGCAACCGCTTCCGGGTAATCGAATTTTGCTGTGGCCACCGTGCACCTGTTTTATTAACGTTTGATTGATTGTGGGGTTTAACGCGCCGACGCAACGCAGGCGATGAGGCGCGCCGTAGTGGAGGGCTCCGGGTTAATTTTGACCACCTGGGGATCTTTATCGTGCGCCGAAATCTCGTACACACGGGCGTTTTTGCTTTTCGCCTCCATCAGAAAAGCGGCCGCCGCGGCCGGGAATCGAACCCGCGACCTCGTGCTCAGCAGCGCAATGTTTTATTAACGTGTCGTCTTGCTCATCTGTCACGTGAAATGACGTCAGCTCGGCATATCCCTATACTACCTCTTCCACCGCTAACAACATACTGAGATCACGCTGCAGTTGGCAATTATTTGCAAGCAACTCAGTGGTTTTTTGTGCACATGTGTTTTTCCTGCTACGTCTTTTGCATAATTAGTGTTTTCCCCGAGTTGATGTGCCTTCTTTTGAGCGCGAAAGTGTAACATATTGGAAGAATTTACAATCAGCAGCACGCGCACGTGAACTTGTATGACGTTATCTTGTATAGCCAAGTCTCTGTTCCCTCTATCCCGGATAATAATAAACGTAAATAAAGGTTTTTCTGTTACTGATGTGATATCACGCTCAATTCGTAATCTCGGAACACTGGTTCAGTTCTTATAGTAACTCAAAAGGGCTCTTATTTGCTCTTTAAGGCGACGTCCCTTTCCTGCCCCAGATAGCAACGACAAAGCCGATGTTTTGCAGACGTGGACGCTTAAGGGTTTCGCCTTAAAATTCAAAACTAGAAACTGCGTTCATAGTGGCCGCAATCAATGAATTTGTTCCACTAAAAACTTTCGGTCGCCATGGCACTAACAGTTTTTCTAATGTACAGTGGGCACTCGTGCCGAGTTTATTAAAGGGACACTGAAGTGGTTTCCGAACATGACGGAATTACTAGCGTAAATTGTAGTCTGCAGTCTCTAGGCCATGTTTCGTCCACTCTCGCTGCGTTTACGCGACTTTATTCAGTAGAAACGTTCATTCAAAAATGCTGCTCTCCTCTTTGCGCCCTCCTTACCGATTTTCTATGACGTTTCGTGTGACGTCAAAGCAAGATGGCTCAGCTTGACCCCGCTACAGCTCGGCTCGCCAACCTTCCGACCGAATCAGTACACCAGGGGTTTAGTCGGCCGGCCACCGGCGGAAGTCGCAATTCGTTCGCTCACTTGAAGCTAAGCGACGACACGTTTGTGCCTGGAAGAATGTGCCTTTGTTTGTTAGTTAGTAGGTGTATCAAGATCAAAGTCAAAGTCGCTCCGCGGAAGCGCACATGCGACGCATTTTACTAGCGAAAAATAGAAGCGCACGAAGAAGAATTACACAGGACACATGCGACGCTTCGTTGACTTGTACGCTCAAAGAAATATCTAAGGTCAATTACACGTGGGGGACCCGCAGGCGAAGTTAATATAGATATTAAGGGGTCAAAGGCAAGCGAAACCTTTATTGCAAATCGTAACACCAAGGTGCGGGAATCACTTTCTGCGCTGGGTGAACTAGCACAGCGGTCAAGAGCACGACCACACATATGCAAACGTTTTTCCGCCTAATCAATGCGGTCGCTAGATCGTAGGTATTTGTGGAAATTTCGGGGACGCTTACTTTACAAGCGCTATTCACGAAATAAGCGTATAAGCTTCTTTGAATGGTTGAAATAAATAAAAATATTAACTGTGTATAAATTATATGCTTTTAAATTGGCCCCTGGCACCGCTGCATTGTGGCCGAGTGCTTCTTTATTGTGGTCTGGAGCAGTAGGTGCATTGTTTTTGCAATTCGCAAGTTGAAATCCCCGATAGCACAGAGTAAGGATTGTTGTGGTTCGTTTCCCCGACGTCCGGTGTCCATCAGGAACCCAATCGCCCGGGCTCCGGTTGATTTGGCATGAGGCTGGCAGGTCGATGGTGTTGAAGTTCTTGGAGATGGCGATCGAATTCACTAACTCAAGGCGTTTGTAGTTGGAGAAGGGAAACGAAGAGTTTATATACAGCTATTTACAGTAGGAAACTGGGTACATGAGTAATGAAAGGAAACACTTCAAACTTCAGCTAGACGCTAGCTCCGAGTGCGTACAAGTCACTCGAGCTGCTCTACTTCGTCTAACTCTCCTATCCTCGGAGCGTACACAACCCGCTCGAGAAACGACGGCCGAAACTCTCTTCTCGCCGCAGGATCCGTCTAGTTGCCCGGTACGGCGCACCTAAACTTCCGACGCGAACCTAACCTCTAGCCTAGGGGGCTCACAAATCCCAACCAAGCTTTAACGGTCGAGACTCCTCGTCCCGCCGGGAACTGCCCAGTTCAGCGCTCAGACAAGAACTTTTTCAGACAAGTTTGGCCTTCTAACCCCTCGAGATCACACTCTCTCGGGAACGCCCCTGTAGCGTTCGTACACGCGTAAGGGAGTGCCCGAATTCGCGTAGACAGCTGTCGCTCAGCGCGCTACGGAATATTCAACGAGTCACTGCCATCTTTGAGTCAACGGCCCGCTTGCAAGCCAGCAAGCGCGCACGACCCCGAAGGGTGAGGGCGAAAGGCGGCGACTGTGCGTCGTGCTGACCAGAGCGCGTTAACAATGGAGGCTCGCGCAGCGCTCGTTCCGACGTCGGTACTTACACCTCCCCCGCGCGCTACGGCGATGATTCTCGGGACCCGGCGGCACCGTCTGCTTCCTCAACCGGGGCTATCCCCACGACACTCCCCCAGCCGGACAATCCGGCGCCCGTCCGCGCCGTGACGAATTGGCGGCGGCCACTCTGTAGTACAGGCAGTGCTTCGCCGCCAGGCAGGGTGGCGAGTTCTCACGCGCCGCCCGGGCGCTTGGCCACTGTCCTCATCAGTGGGTCTTACAACTCCTTCGACACCGCCTGCGTCCTGAATGGGGGATCATCCCAGCGTAATTCCGCTGGCCGGACTATCCGGCGCCCATACGTGCCGTGACGAACTGGCGAGGCTACAGCATTACGCTGCCGCGGTATTATGGCTACAGTATTAGGGCTACAGTATTATGCTGCCGCGTGGAGTCCACACTATTGACCCACCAGAGAGAGTGGCGGGTTCTCACACGCAGCCTGCGCGCCTGGCCACTGACCTCATAAGTGGACCTTACACAGAGGTTTTTTTCAAGTTATTTTATTAGTGCTTGGGCAATGTTTTCTCTACTGAATTCACCATTTTTGATGTGTAACGTTCATTGCTCCACGAGCGAGTTCGCAAAACGCGTGCAGACTGACATTGATGCTGTGGCGAGTTTTAGTTGGCGTGGTGTTGCCATGAGCGCCGACTGCTTTCGGGCATCGTTCCAAATGAGCCGACCAATGGGCTGGTGCGAACACGGCTCTTAAGATACAGGTGCGAGCCAGGGAAGCTCCAAAGGTGGCGGAAAGCGCATCGCATTTCAGCATCTCCGGTGACGCGGATGACGTTCATCCACTGCGCGCCTCGGCTAGTGATTTTTACTACTCCAAGCCATACTGGTAGTCTTATATGACACATTTTCTATTCGATGGTGCTATACTTATCACAAATAAACAACATACAATGTGTATATACAGGAGGAGGTCCTAAAGTCAAAGTCTGCAGGGGGACCTCTTATAATACAAGCATCAACAAGTAAATCTTTAGCAAACAGTGGCTACAGTATTATGCTGAAACAGACAAAACAGATATTACGAAACTGAGATTGCACAATTATAGTAAAAAAAGGAAACAAAACAAGAGATAAACGCAAACAAAATGAACTCAAATTTACTGAAGATGAGCACGTAAGCTATTCTTGAACGAATAAATATTTGAAGCACTTTTTGTCAAATGGGGTAAACAGAAAAATGCACAGCTTGTTCACCATAATTAGTTTGAGCATTAGGAACTCAAACATTGTTATGCAGTGCAAAACGAGTGCAGCTCTGAAGTGGAAGCTGGTGAGCAGCGATAATTTTTATAGGAAGCCTACCGCAGAAGTATTTAAATGCTATGATGCAAAGAGAGTACCTCACCAAATTAGAAACCGACAAAATATTATCTGTAAAAGCAGACGTAAAGAACTGCAGCGGAAATGACTATGAGTAATGATCCGTATGGCTTGAATCTGGTTATGTTGCAAAGGGGACAGGTGCGTCGGGCATGTATTACCCCAAGACGATATGCCATAACTAATGTGACTATGAATGAAAGCATAGTACAATAAAATTAGTCTTCAACCCAAAATAAGGACGAACCTTAATATTCGCATTCTATATGCTGCTTTTTTAGTTAACAAAGGGATGTTTTTTTTTTAATTTGACATGTTTATCAAGCTGAACGCCTCAAAATGTTCCGTAGTTCCAGCAAACAAGTTGAGTACCAATAAGGCAAATGGAAGAGTTTTCCGGGAATATTTTGTGTTGAGATCTAAAAATAATAAATCGAGATTTGAACACAGTTAATGATTAACATGTTTTCCCGACACCATGTATCTAAGCTATTACAATCAGCGCTGAGCTTCACTATTTTTTATTCTAAATTCATATCAATTGTTAAGATAGTGGTATCGTCAACACCAGTGGAAAATTTAAGGCATTGCTGGAGATCACTGGTAAAGATTAAAAATAAAAAAGGACCAAAAAGAGATCCCTGTGGTACGCGCATATTATTTAATTTGAATTCGGAGTAAGTGCCAGAAATTCATACAGTTTCTTTATATCTGTATTTGTATTTGTATTTGTATTTATTGTTCGTTTGGGAAGTACAATACAGAAATGACGGCGAGGCAAAGCAAAAGGAGGTATACCCTCCTGACTAGGCTTCACCTCGCTTGAGCAGCAACAGAAGCAGCTTTAGTGCACAAAACAGCAGACAATATACAAATAGTCTTCGGACATATGAAGAAAGGAAAAAAAAAACATTTCACTACAATACCCGTAGAATAACGTAATATATAGCAATAACGTCATAATTTTTAGTAAGAGCCCACATCAGCTCAGGCAACATAAACCAATACAATAAAACACGAGGACAAAGATGGCACTTCAAGTACTCAACATACAAATTTGCATCATTGTAATGATAACTCATTCGCGGAAATAAACAGGATTCGAGCAGTACTTTTTAATTTGCGAACATTCCGGCAACTCTTGGCAATTGAAATAACATCAGGGTAGTCATTGCAAAGCTTCATTATCAAATAATCCATCATCTGCATGCCATAATTTTTACGTGGCCTGTCTACAACAACATATGTGCGACGTAGCGAATACCCAGTGGTTTTATTTAAGAATTTATTAACGAATACATCGTAGTTTAACGAGACTTGCTTGTAAACAAACACAGCAAGTTTGAGCAAAAAGGTTTCTTTTATACCTGGTATATTGTACTGCATCATAAGATTCCCCGAAGTAACATATTTGTTTGACTGGTTTAGTAAGCGAATGGCTCGGTGCTGCAACACAGAGAGATTATCAATATCACATGTGTTACCAATACCCCATAACAGCACACAATATGTAAAATGTGAGTGTATAATAGAGTAATATAACTGCACCCTAAACCATTCAAGTAAAAAACTATAAAGACGGCGTAGCATGCCGACCGATCGTGCTACCTTTACACGAATTTTGTTGATGCGATTTGTCCAGGAGAGGTGTTTGTTGAATGTTACGCCTAAGGATGAGTGGCTACTGACGTGGTGTAGTGCCGTACCGCAATACTGAAGCCGTATTTCATAGCTTAATATTTTGTTTTTTGGGTAAAACAGCATGAATTTGGTTTTGCTTGTATTCAGTGCGAGTCTGTTTATATAGAGCCATTTGCTAAGCTCATGAAGATAATTGTTAGAGATAATTTCAAGGTGTTGAAGGTTCCCCCCAGAAAAGAATATATTGGCATCATCAGCATACAGAACGATGTCCCCTGTTAAAGGGATATTAATTAGGTCGTTGATATACAAATTAAACAACAAAGGGCCTAAAATTGATCCTTGTGGCACTCCATATTTAATAAGACGGATGTCGGAGCTGTGTCCGTGTAAACACGTGAATTGAAATCTGCTGTCGAGATAGCTGCCGATAAGATTTAATGCAGGGCTGTTGATGCCATACTTTTCGAGTTTAGGTAACGAAATATTGTGCTTGATAGAATCGAAGGCTTTCCGAAAATCGAGAAATATGCCAACAGAGTACAGGCGATTTTCGATATTACTAATAATTTGGTCTTTAACTGTTATTAACGCCATTTCAGTTGATTTGTTTTTTTCTGAAATCCGTACTGTTTGTCAGAAATCACGCGTTTTGCTGATAGAAAACTTTGTAGGCGGCTGTGTATGACCCTTTTCATTATTTTAGAAAAAATTGGTGGGGCAGAAATAGGCCTGAAGTTATTTAGGTCACTGCTTTTACCCCCTTGTGAATTACTGTTATACGCGCAATTTTCATCCTATCTGGAAAAGTGCCGTATGTTAGAATATTATTGCATATGTGTGTCACTGGGCCAGCGATGACTAAAGAAACAGCTTTAATGGGCTCAGGTTTGATGCCATCTTCACCAGCCGCCGACTTACTGTCAAAGGATATGATAACAGATGCTATCTTGGCTTCTGACGTTGGTGCCATAAATACCGACTCAGTGACGTAATGGCTGATGTATTTTTCACAGTCACGTTCAACCGAAGTGGGCGGTGTCGAATTTGGAGCTCCTGAGTTCACGAAATGTTCATTTAAGGCGCTGGCGAGGGGTATACCAGATAAGTGCCCTCCATTGACTGTCAGTTCAGAAGGTAAAGCTGCAATATTTGTTCCAAGCAATTCATAAAATATGCTCCATACTTTGCGCGTATCTTGCGCAGAGATTTCCAGCCTGCGCATATAATACTCTGCTTTGCCTTTTTTTTTTAATCGGAAGAATAAAACAAATATCTAAAACAAAAGGTGAAGTACACTGTCATTGAATGAATGAAGGGAGATCTCGAAGGCTTCACAAATTACAGACTGATCAGCCTATTCTCAGTTGTTTAGGAGCTCTTTACCAATGTTCTAGTTAGCCGCTTAGGTGACAGTCTGGATTTCCACCAACCCACGAGGCAGGCGGGGTTTTGAAAAGAGTACACAACATAAATGTTGTCAATCACATGATAGAAAATTCCGCAGTTTAAACTAAACCCTTTTACATGGCACTTATATGTTATGAGAAAGCGTTTGATTCCGTACTCACCGCAGCCGTGCTAAAAGCACTAAAAGACCAGGGAATAGAGAAGACCAACATAAGACTTCTAGAAAGCATAAATAAGGAACTTACGGGCAGGATACCCCTCCGCAAGCAAAGCGAGAAATTTCTTATCCGATAGGGAGTAAGACAGGAAGATACCATTTTGCCAAAACTATTAACAGAGTGTCTGGCGGGACTATTTAGAAACTTTGACTGGGAAAACATGGGATTAAGGATAAATGGGGAGAAATTGAGCCATTGGAGGTTAGCGGACGATATAGTCTTGCTCAAAGGGACTGCGAAACACGTGCAAATAATTATTGCGGAACTACAATTAGAAAGCACGACCTTGGGGCTAAAAATAAATATGAATAAATCCAAAGTAATGAGGAATAAGCATACCGAAAACGTCCTCTTCACCCTACAAAACGAAATGCCAGAAGAAGTAAAAGAATGTAGCTACGCCGGGAAGATGATTAGTGCTGAGCCCAACCATGAGAGAAAAATCCGGAGCAGGACACGCATGGGTTGGGGAGCACTCGGCAAGTACTCCCAAATAATGAAAAGTAAGCTGCCTCTGTCTCTCAACAGAAAAATGAACTGTGGCTCAGCTCGGCTATGCCAGGATATACGTAGCGTGAGCTAGGGTTCAGCTGGTTATTCTTAGCTTTCCTGGTTGTCTAGGATTAGCTTGATTATCATGCTTACTGCTGCTTCAATGGCACACACACGGTATACGCAATGTGTGACGCATGAATATTTATCAAGCGGCTCCGGCACAGCATCACAAATCGGCCCAGAGCTAAGCTGGTTTCATAGGTACACGCCGGCGTTGCTGCGACGCACGAGCCATCGGTTCCACATCCGGCCGCCCCTCGCGTGACCATCAAATGGTCCAGACTGCCAAGTGTGGAACGAAGGTCGGCGAAGCTGCTGGGCGCATAGGGCGTGTGAGAGACGCCGGGAAGCGAGCATCGTCATGTGCTCCGTGTGACGTCACTGCTCCTCGGGCATGCACAGCGCGGCTCTCCAGGAGCCACGCGAAACTGCTCAACCTCGGCCAGTGTAGCTCACGCAACAAAAATGTACAACCATTGCACAACTGCCGGTGATGACTTGCGGAGCTGAAACTCGGCCTTTTGCAAAACTACCAGAATGCAAACCTGGGTCTGATGAATGGGTTATGGAACGTATAATGTTAGGAATAACACTCAGGGACAGTAAACGAGCTACGTGGATCAGACAACAAGCTGGAGTAGAAGATATCATAGTTCAAATAAAGAAAAAGAAATGAACTTGGGCTGGCATGTAGTGCAATGAACCGAATACCGGTGGACAATTACGGTCACAGACCGGATACCAAAGATGGGTCAAGAAGAAGGGGAAGGTCATTAACCCGATCTAGGGATGAAATAAAGAAATTCGGGGATAAACTATGTACTAGAGCACCGCAGGGCAGGAGCGGTTGAAGGTCAATGCGTGAGGCCTTTGTCCTGTGGTGGACCTAAGTAGGCTGGTGTGGTAATGATGATTCTGATGATGGTGATGACGACGATGACGATATGATGATGGTATACTGCTGATGATGATTATTGGGATGGTTATGATGATGATGACACTGTCACTCAAGAATGTGGTGTTATCAATGGTGATGTTGAATTTTTATATTTATCTTTGGGAAAACTCTAATTTTCGCCATTTATAAGCCTTCATTAGGTGACAAAATAGATTTTACCGAGTCATAGAAAATCTCTTTCAATATAGCTGCGATAGAAATCGGACAGGTATAATGATAGGCGACATCAACATAAATATGAAAGGGGAAACATTCCTCGGCGACAAAGGTCGAAAAACATTTATCCACGAATTCCTCCTGAAGCTACATTGATACGCCGCCTAGAATTACTTTACTGTCAATTGTGCAACACAAGTTGATGCATGTATTTCTAAATAAACAAATCTGCTTTTGATGTTGCAACATTTTCGTGTGATATAAGCGACCATCTAAAATTTACTGTTATGCTTGCACGTCGTACGACCGCCCCCCCCCCCTCCCGGAATACCAACCACGCAGAGACACGCCGAAAAATAAACGTAGGGACGATGAAACATTTCTACACCATGATTGAAGAACTAGAGTGGAATGAAGTTTACGAAGTGACCCGAATACTGCGTACGAAGTCTTCAAACATACATTGGATATGACATGTCACTGCATTCCTAAAACACGCTATAGCAGATATAAAGTGAAAACGTCCCAAAAACCGTGGATCAACAGAGGCTTGCAAAAGATAATTGCTAAAAAGAATAAACTCTACCATGCTTTTGTGGACACACGCAACCCAGATATATTAAAAAATTTGAGAACTCTCGCGACGCTTCTGAAAAACATTGAAAGGCGGCAAAAACCAGCAATAATGAACAAATGTTCCCAAATAATAAAGATAAACTTGGAAAAATTTGGGGAGTGGTAAACAAATTACAAACAGAAGAAAGCTAACGTGCCCACCGAAAGAGATAATCATAGACGATGCAACACTTAGCGGTTCAGACCTGCGGAAACTACGAATGAACACTTTATAAACGCGGCAGAGTGCCCTACCGACACTCCTGGCATTTTAAATGATACTGTTAAAAACAAACCGACACAATTTTTAGCGCTCAACAAGCCCTAGAGAAGTATGTCGTCTAATAAAGTATTTACATAATAAACCCAACACAGACAATGCAAAAAACAGCGCACAGAAACGGAACATAAGACGAGAAGGAGACAAACGCAGCGCCTGTGTTTTTCTCTACCTTCTATTTTGTACCTTTTCTGTGCGCTGTTTTTTTTTGCCGTGTTTGTTAACCAAACTAGCTTGTCTTCACAGTCTAATTAAGTACAAGTGTTTTCCCTGAAGGATTAAAAGCCGCAGCAGTGCAGTAATTGCTCAGCTACGGGAATCGTTATCGCAACAGAACCAATCAAATTTGTGGCCACGCTCATTAGTGAAGTTTCCGCACACCTAATATACATTAAGTACAGGTGCTGTTGCTGAAGATTTAAAAGTGGTAAGAGTGGCGCCGCTGTATAAGGTGGGAAAGGGAAAGAATACAAGCTGACAAGTTACACGCAAATACCGGTTTTTCCCGTGCCTTGTGTAAAATCACAATAGGAATACCGCAAAAACCTAACAACGACAAAACATTATGTTGCGACAACAGAAGTCCTGTTGTTCCTACAATTCGTGTGTTGTTACGACTCACAGTTCTGTCGTAACGACAAAGACAATTTTCTCTACGACAAACATTGCTGTAGCCACAACAGAACTGCCATTTGCGCTACTCTTGACAACGGGGAGTAACATTCAAACCATGTGCAACTACTGATGTTACATCAGGATCACGACAAGACAGGAATTCGGCACGACAGAACATCATACTTAGTACATGAATGACAAACACGACAGAACATCAGAATCCCGACACGGCAAGAATACGACCAGACGACAGTACGGCATGCGAAAATATGACGAACTACATAATTTTTATTGTCGCCTTTTTGACAGGGTGTTCTCTAAAATAATTGAGGATGTTGTCCTAGGTAGGTTAGCCATTTTTGTTCACATTATAATAATATCAGCAAAGCCCAATAAAGCTTACAAGAAGGATGGTCGACAGAATAGGCGCTCTTTAACATAAAAGATAAAATAATCAAAAACATTGAAAAGAACAATTTGAAATTGGCGTTGTTTCTAGACCTCAGGAAAGCCTTTGATTCAATTGACCATGCAATACTGTTAAATAAATTACGCAAATATAGAATTCAAAGCGCAGCGAACAAATTGAGAGAAAGTTACCCAAACACTCCAAAACAGCTTGCGCGCCTTGAAGAGACTAGGCCAGGTTTTTTAAGAATTCTGTGGGGTGTATTTCAGCGTTTGAAATTTGCACACACATTCTTTTCGGCTTATATTAATCGCATCACTTCGGTTCCGCATTCCCCCGGGCTAATAATGCACGGAGATGATACCAATGCCTTTTTCCCGTGAAAAAATGTACTTGAACTATCAAAAAACGCTAACCATGTGTCTTTCATCACTCTTCTTCTGGCTTGGGCAGAATGAACAGCAACTGAATTCTGCAAAAGCAAAATATATAATATTTCAACAAAGAAACAAAGCAATGACAACAAAGCCAACAGTAACATTTGAAGAGACCGCAATCCACAGGACAAGGAAGCAAAAATTTTTAAGAGCATGGTTCGACGAAAATGTAACTTGGAACACTCACACCACACAATTAAGCAATGAACTGTTCCGAACTATTGGAATGTTGTACCGAATAGTGCACGACATTTCATTGTGTAAAACGAAAGCGGTATAACACCGATTTTTCAATTCCAAGTTTTGGTATGGTGCGCTTGTAGAGGGAACTGAAAGTGGTCAAACTTACAAAAATAAATTACTTTTCAGCACAGAATGCTAACGATTTACCCTAATTACAAAGTCTACATCACTGACTTTCATGCCGCTCCACTCTTTGATCAATACTGCATTCTTCGAACGGACCAGATACATTGATTTAGACTACTGCATAAAAATAATATAAGACGTATCTGGTAGACAACAAACCCGAGGGAACATACGATCCCTTAAGGCATTCAAATCGGCATACTCCCAGAACCACAATCTGTTGCGGAAAAGAAGTGTTATCATATCAAACCATTATAGTCCCAAAGAAAGTATCTGATAAGATCGAATTTAATGTCTCCACTAGAAAATTTACGAGTCAAATGCTACATCTATTCTTACGAAACAAAATTCGCTTTTCTTAAGGCCAATACTACCGTTTACATCTATGACGTTTTTCTCCCTTCCTTTTTATTTATTCCATTTGTTTCTTCTTTTTTAAGAATCCGAAAACTCGAATTCTGTAAATCAAACAGTTGAGCAATCGCTTGTCTGCACATGCTGTGTAAATCAATTGTTACCTGGATCCTTTCGTATGGTTGTAGTATCTCCTAGAGTACAATTCCTCATTCTTGTAATCCCTTTTGTAAAACCCGGTATCCTCTTTTTGTGTTATTTCTGGAGATCTTGCTCCCGCAGTTTATTGCGTGCCATTCATAAGTTTATGTTATGGTATAAGAGATGCTTGCACATGTTTTCAACGGGATGTACACCTGCCAACGTGGTCACCTGTTGGTCTGTCAAGGTGATTTTCCTCTTTTCCGCAGGCCTCCAGCATCATGGCCCCTCTTAATGCAAAGTAAACCACTTTATTCTGTTCTATCTTTTTAACAGGCTGCAAAGAGAAGTTTTTTCTCTTTTCTGCGGTCGGCGAATGCGCCGATGGCCCATTGGTTACGTGTGCTGCGGTGTTTAAAACTGTTGCTTGTGTTCACCATTTACCGCTTGGGAAATGTAAATGGTGAACACAGGTGCTTCGTTACAGTCGACTAATAAAGTGGCCCAATCACTTCTCTCTTCTTATGGCATGAATGTAGATATACTATAGGTGTACTTTACCTAGACTGATATTCGTATTCCAGCCCGCCACAACCAGTGAAGTGTGCCTGCTTACTGAAAAGAATACTGCAATCCTCCTCGGGGCATCACCTATTCTAAACGTTTTTTTTTTGCGCTAAATATTGGTGGCGCCTATCAACCGTGCCACCGCAGTTGTTTGGTTGGGCTAGGTCGAAGATAAACGAATCATGGAGCTTGCCAATCTGTTACATTGTGTTTCCCTAATATATGGGAAGGTACCATTGCAGGGGTTTCGCAGAAAACATTCACGGCATGTCTTCTCGCCCGTAAATGGTAGCGTGTCACTGAACTCGTGTCATGCATTTCGGCTTCAGACATTTTTAGTGGCGGAACTGTACCTGAGTTCTCCGCAACTTATTGTGTGTGCCCGGTTCGGTTGACCTTGGACAGGTTGCTGTGCTTCTTCGCTTCGAGTATTTTTCTGAGTTCATTATTTCGGATATATTGGGGAATTACAGATATATCGGGGGTCCAGCAGGAATTACCGAAGTACTAAACCCCAATCATGTTTAACATGTGCTTCGTGTAATTTGTATACAAGCTTTTAAATGTTTACATATATTTTTCTTGTTATTAGTGCACAATTTTAAGCTTCTGGTGGTCTTGTTTTGTACATAGGAGGCTTTCTTTGTTACCTATCATTGAATACCTTCGAAATATTAAAGCAGGCCGTATTATTAATGACATCAATTGTGGTTACGACGAGTATGTTACGTTTGAACAACGGCGTTGCATTTTAAGCTTTTGTGTGCCTGCGTGTAGTCTCTGCATTGCTCAGTAAAGATTGAACTTTATTTTAAAAATGTTGACAGCTGTTTATCGGCTATTTGCCCAGCAAATTGGAACTAGTTTGTGCCTGTGCGTTCACCATCACAAGACGAGGTACACACAAAGAGTGAAACGCCGATGCAGCGCTTGCCGTTCTATAAGCAAAACCTCTTTCGGGTTCCATCGTGAACTAGCTGGAGAATCGCTGTCGTCGTGTCTGTTCTTTAACTAAGCATCCATAAACAATCTCAAAGGGTAAATTGAACAAGGGAGGGACAAGCTTCTCGACTGACACTCCGTGTAAATTCCGGGCAACGTTGTTTGCATACGCTCTTGCGAGAAAAAAACAAAAAAAAGTGTTCAGATTCCCTGACAATACCCTCCACCTTTCTCTCGCCTCTCCACCGCTCGGGGTAAATGAGACACGCTATGCACCCGAAACTGCGACGGAAGAGAAAATATTTTTTTCTAAATATTTCGAAATACACCTGCGCCAGTTTTACGGTAATAACCTGTTATTTTATTACTGGTTATTAAACAAGCACGCAGCGCGTGACCGGATACGGAGCAATAAAACATTGAGTGGAGTCTGATGCTGAAACAACTGCACATTTTCTCCAGCAGCATGACAGCAGGGCTGTTCCAATTCTCCTTTTGGATGCTTGAGGGCACCGGTGTCCTTGGTAGGGTCACAATTAAAATATCCTGGTCGACAATGAACTTAGATGGTCAGATTTTTAAATGCGGAGCATTTCTTAGGCTCGCCTGGTCCTCCGTCGTTGATGGCGGCGCCGTCCACACGCTCACTGCGCATGGGCAACTCTCCTCCTTACACCCACAGCTCCGCGATACTACACTATAAAAAAAGAAATAGTTAGCGGCGCCCGGTTTCGATCCCACGACTCTCTGGCCGCAACGGGAGGTACGCGGTGCTCTTCCCACTACGCTACAAATCCGGGACAGTAGCAAGTGCTACGAACGCGCCATATGTCCTTGACTCATTCAAACTACGTCAAGAAGCTACTCATACAACGAAGGCACGCGAAGCTGAACGTCAACGGAAACGACGAACTGAAAACTTTAGAGGGGGATGCGGAATTTCCCGCGGGAAAGCTGTGGCGGGAAGCGCCACGCACCTTGCAGCTCAACCAGCTCCGTCCGCAGCGCCTCTGATGCTGATTGTGGCAGGATGCCCCTAGGGATTGGCCAACCAAAGAATCCATCACGAAATAGATTCGCCTTCAACCACATGACCCTGTATTGGTGAAATGGAGTAGCCGGGAGCAGATCCGCTTCCAACCTCTCCACTCAATAAACCAGTTAAACCACCACCGTCGTCATCTTCCCGTAGGGGAACCGCCGAAGAAGAAGATGAACGAGAAGACAAAGCTGCGAAGAGGAGGGCGTGTACATTGCTCTCAGCCGGTGCACCAATGTCAACAACCTTTACCTCACCAAAGCTGACGGATACTACCGATTCTACCACAGAGACAACATCGACAAGAACATGATGGACGAGTTTCGGCGCCCCGAGAACCACCGCCTACTCACCGTAACACAACAGCACTTGCGTGCCTTTGCCACCGGTGTGGACCCGGACGCGGAATTCCCTCTGGCGCTAGTAAAAACCAGATCACTCAACATAACGGCAACACAATGGAACCACACAGAACAGCCACGATGCTTCCCATCCTCATCAGGGTTCCCCACGAGAAGATGGTGTAATTTTTTCACTTGACTCCAGAGTTTTGGGCTTACGACAAGCTTTTGCAGTAAAAACAGCCGCGATTTTTTCGCTTGTTTTGCGTGGGTCTGTTCACCACGTTTCAGAGTTGGTTTTGATACGTTAAGGAAAAGACCAGGAAAAAGACCGCGACACAAAAAGAGAAATACAAAGGACGAGCGCACCGTTCTGTGTATTTTCCTTTCTTAGTCGCCGTCTTTTTGCGCACCTTTTTTTCATGACATATCAGAACCCGTTCGCCGAACATTCCATCGCGTTGATCCCCGTTGCCTGCTGCGTCGCACATAATATAGACCTTTGAAGCAACTGAATTTGCCGAGTATCTAGAATTGTCTTCAGTGCGCCATCTCTGGTGTTTTCGCGGCTGACCTTGATGACTGCGGTTCTATCTAGCAAAATAATAACGTCACTTCTCGTAGAGACCCTCCAACAGCCTCTCTCTCCCCGCTATGGCTATTCCCTCCTCTGCAATTCTGACCTTTCCCCCTTGAAATAAAACGATTAAGAAGCTGACCTCAAAAAGCCAAACTTCAACATTGGTAGCCAGAGAAAACCGTCACACGTGATCACCACGAAAACAGGCGCACAGAGGGCTGATTCAAGGTATACATACAGGGCAAACGGCAAAGCCTGCCCGGTGCTTTTCATGAGCAGTGGCGCATGTACTGAAGCCAACGTCGAAAATGAAACGTCTAATAATTGTGCTTCAGTTAGGTTCAGTTCTTTACATTTGTTACATGCTCTTGCACATCCTGTATGCAAACTATAGCCCGGTCCAGTGATATGAAGAGGGCGTTTCGTTCCGCCGGGATGGCTCAGTGGCTAAGGCGTTGCGCTGCTGAGCACGAGCCCGCGAGTTCGATTCCCGGCCGCGGCGGCCACTTTTCTGGTGGAGGCGTAAAGCAAAAACGCCTGTGTGTACTACATTTCGGGGCACGTTAAGGATCCCCAGGTGGTCAAAATTAATCTGGAGCCCTCCACTAGGGCTCGCCTCATTGCCTGCGTTGCGGCGGCACGTTAAACCCTACAATCAATCGAAGTGCGCCTTTCATTTAAAGTTCTTGGTCACATGATGTATCGTATTTATGGCATCCTAGTGCAGCGAACAACTTGGTCCCTCCTCGTCGGTCAGCCGCTACAAGCCCAGCGCTCTCTTGAATTGCAGCGTTCAGCTTTTCTGATTTTTGTTGAAACGGTTGCGCTGCGGCTGAACACGCTGATCTTCGTCTTGCCGCGTTGGAGTAGCCGGGTTGGGTTAGTTGGATAGATTGTCTGCATTTTCACCGGAGGATTTTCCCAGCCCCATTTTATGATTCTTTCGTTATGTGTTTGTGCTTGGTGTTGTGTTTGTTCGCCAATAAACCTTTTAGAGCGCGTGTTTTTTGCATGCTTCACTAAATATTTGCTTCCCAGTATCAATGAGAAAACGGTGTTTGGTACCCGCTGTCTATCGTCAATGGAAAAAATTGTTGCCAAGGTAAAGAGATGCTTTACGTGGCAGTTCACATAGTCGCGGTAAGAAACAACCTGGTAATCATCCGTACGTGGTAACTAAATAATGTTTTGGTGCGTTGTGACTTCAACGCCTTAAATTTGGGTTCCAGAAGCTTGTTCAAGCAGCATTGTTACTTCAAGAACGCTGTAAAACTAAGAGTTTCATGTGTGGCAGGTGCTTTTCTTTTTCAATCGAAAACACCAATAAAAATGTCAAAAGCACTTTTCTCGAATTGACTGTAATAAAAAGTGAGCCGCGAATCTTCTCGTTCGCTGCAAATGTCATCCAAAGACAATAGTCTTCTGCCACCTCTGCCGCTTAAGGTGATCATGCAGACAAAACACAATTTTGTTTTATTCGAAAGTTTTAGTGTTTTGTAGTTCCCCCGGTGCTTGTCTGGAGGCGAATGATGCCGTATTCACTGAGAAATTACTCAATTTAGGTTAAAATTGTAATTCTGCTGGCCGAATCGTGCGTTTTCGTGATGTCTCCAAAGAAGTCATAACGGCGCATATTAAAACGAATTTCCACTGCGTCATTCAGCTCTGCAGCCTTGCTCGCCGTCAGTCCTCCCAGATGGCGCTACCATACTAGCCATGGACCGTTGTCCGCAATTACGTTATTTTTGACTACATTCACCTCTGGCTTGTTTTTGTTATGGCAAAAACTAATCGTTGGTGAAACATTTGGTATGCTCGACAAACAGGGCCACGTAAGACAACGTCGCTTACGCCAGTCGGCCAGTGGCGTGTAAGACAACTCCAAAGCGGCGGTCTGCTGCGCACCTAAAACAAGCATAGTGCGCCCAGTACCAGCAGCATTCCGCATCGGTACTTCTATGTTTACGTGTATTTTCGTAACTTTCATTGTTTTCCGTACCATTCTTACGGCTGAACAATGAATATACGTTACATATAAGGGCATATACCTCATTCGGCAAGCTTATAAGCTTGCTGAATGTGAGCACGGGCGCCGCGGTGGCTACCTGACAGGTAGCAAAACCAAGAAAATGCCTAGTGGTCGTGTGTGCGTCCCTCACGACGACTGCCCACCATGCCCTGCGCTCGCTCGTGCAGGCATAACAACTTGACCATGATTGGGCCAAGATTGGCCAATATTGCAGGGACTGCCCGGCAGTTAACAAAACAAAGAACATGAGTAGCACTCGTGTGTTCGTGCTTCGCGACGACCACCCAGCGTCCCCTGGCACACGTTCGTCGAGCCAAGCATACCTACTTATAAAGGTTGGCCAATATTGTCCAATAACCTCTCCAGCGTTCGCCGTAATCGTGGCAACACTTTCTCGGATCGTGAAACACACGTCATAGCGTAAGCCCCTCCAAGAGGACGTCCAATGATTATACGTCCAATGATTATAACTTCCAAAAACTGAAAGAAGCTCAAACTTATAGCAACAAAGATGGAGTAAAAGTAGTTGCGGCATGAAGAAGAAGCAAATCGGCTGCAATCTTCGCCTTAAAACTTGGTGATGGTCTTCAAGGTTGTCGTACAGCTTAACTATCTTCAAGTCTTACGGGTTAGTGTGACCTTCCTTCATTTTTTTTTTTCATTTACTCTCCTAACAATCAATGAGACTCTGGTTCTTTCGGTTATATAGTTATCCGAACGTATGCCTGAGATTTTCCATCCGCTGGTTAATGGGGTCATGTATAAGCCCTGCCAGCATTTGAAGTAGCTTGTAACTGTCCATCCTTTCCATACTTCGTGTTCAAGAATTTTTTTCCTTTGGCGTGCTGGCTGCGTCGAGTGCAGGCAGACAGGCAGAGAAGCATACCAAACTTTTCCGGTAGGGGTAGCCCAGAGGCTCTAGCGTCTTGAGAAAACAGCCACAGAGGCCGAGAGCGGCCACCTTAGATGTCGACAAGCACGGCAGGCTTCTCCTACCTTGAATGGACCTGCCGCCAAAGCCCATGTAGACAACTCCGCATGGTGTACATATCACCTGTTATTTATCACGTGAAGCGGGTTCTCCAGCACCTGTTTCAAAGCAGGAAATCAAGAGAACTCAACGTCATTACTCTTACCAGTGATAAATTCTGTTTTAATGTGATGACGGGCATACAGAGGGCTACAGCGACTATAATAAATCACCCGAATTTTACTTGTGTGTGCCAAGATGTTCTGAACGTCGGCCGGTTATTTTTGTCCGATCAGAAAACAACCATGAAAGCAGGGGCGTCAGCCCGACGTTCCGTAATGGGTGGCGCAAAGCTGTTCCCTTCAGCCATGGGATTAGTGCTGTGTTCCCGTCGCGGTGACATGATCGACTGCCGCTTTATCTCCGATGTTATTTCCTCATCCGTGCAGTCTGGCTGCATCGCGGCAGCAGTAGATATCTCTGCTTACACGACAACGGAACCACATAAGCGGCGTCAGCGCAGCTGCTAGAGGAGTTTACACTGGCGCCCATTATTTAATATTGTTGGGGGCATTTCGGAATAACTTTTGCATGGATCCACGTTATTGTGCGATCAGAGTAATGTCACAGAACAGCAGCGTATAATAAAAGAGACAGAGAGTGCGAGGTGAGAGGTGCCTTCGGAAAGTTTGCGAAATCTTCAGCGTGACGGCAATTTCGAAGCGCCACCTGCATGTGGACAGCGTCGCAAAGCCAGAGCACGGTGTGCGTATCTGGCAGAGCCTAAAGTTCTGGATTGACCCGGACGAGGTCGGCCTGGGTTCTTAAAGACCCACGAATGAATCTTTATTTATTTTGTCTTTCACTTATATTGCCTCTTTTCCACACAATGTGGCTCTGTTTTGCTTACAGTATGTATTCTAGGTACAAACACACTGAAAAGTTTGGGCTTTGGGCTAGGTATAGGTTTTTTTCATTCGGTGGGCCCTAAGTTTCCCCCGCGACAAAAAATTCAGCGTGTATGAGCAATGCTACAGCAATTTTGTTGTTCCAATGTTTTCTGCATGTTTAAAAAAAAACGGAGAGGTGGTTTAGTGGCTATGGCGTTGTGCTACTGAGCCCAAGGACGCGGGTTCGATGCAACCCGCGGTGGCTGCTTTTCTGATGGAGACACAAAGCAAAAACGTCCGTGTGCCCGAGATCTCGGCGCACGTAAAGATCCCAGGTGGTGAAAATTAGTCACGAGCCCTACGGCGTGGCTCATAGCACAGCTGCACGTTCGCCCCGTTAAACCCCGGAATCAGTCAAATAACATGTTGCAAAAAGCGAGCCACGTAATCTAGCGCTGCAGAGTACGGCTAAATTCGAGCCATCTGTGTTGCGAACGGGAAACATTCTTTGTTGCTCTTTATCTCATCCTAACCACCTTTGTGTTTGATAAAAACAACACAGGTGCTTCATTAAACTGTGATTTCTCTTTCCTTTTATGGAATTAAGACTCATCCTCCCGTTCACTATGTACCATGTGACGAAAGCTGCGCAAGTGCAGGGGCAGCTGGATTTTCGTCGTCTGCTGTGTAAGCCTCAAAAAGCCACCGTCCGATCCTGTTAAGCAGACAGCCTGCTCTGAATGACTCACCGTGTCATTGGCTTAGGTGCGCAAAACAACTACCCGGCAATAAGCTGTGCACGTGGAGGGTGGCTGCATTTATGAAGCTGAATGTTTGCGCGCACCCCTGCTCACGTGATGTTGGCTTTTACGCGACCGTTTGCGGCGAGAACAGGGTTGAGCGCTGGCTCTCACGGCATATTAGCTAATCGAAGTGGACGGTTGCAAGCACGCAGTTTGCATATTCACCACCAAACACTGGATGAGCAGACCAGGAAATCTCACGTGGGAAACCAACGCCACACAAAAAAACTTTATTCGGAAAACATCTGTCGAGGCTCATCAAGACGTGCGCTGCGTATAAAAAGGAACGAGAGCTTTAAATCAAATACACCCAGCTTAAAACTAGCATGTGGTTCAAACCAAATTCTTTTGAACAATCTGCTGTGCGAATTTTCTGAAAGAATTGTTGTGTCCAGATTACGTCAAAGGGATTTGATTGATTGTGGGGTTTTACGAACTGACGCTTCACAGGCAATCAGGCGCGCCTAGAGGAGGGCTCGGGAATAATTTTGTCCGCCTGTGGATCTCTACCGCGCGCCGAAATCTCGAACACACGGGCGTTTTCGCTTTTAGCCTGCATCAGGATACTTCAAGTTGGGAAAACCATGTCCTTACCAAGTTTCGTTGTAAGAAGGTCAGAAAAAAATATAAACGAATTCCGGCTTCACAACGAGCCCACACAGTTTCGAGCACGCTAGGGATCGGACACAAATCTTTTAGAAGAATTGGTGACGCAACTTTTGTCCAGAAAATTTTTTCAAGGTGATCTAACACGGGCAACCGATGTCCCTACCGAGTTCCTTTGTAGTAAGCCGATAATAAATATCTAAATCACAGTTTTGAAGTCATTGCGATTTATGCTGCCACATTTTCTAGATGCACGATGGCTAGTAAACCGGTCGCTTCGAGTTCAATGGATGGCTGTGCAGAAACTGTATTATCCACTGGACCCCACAGGCTTGGTCTTGGCTTCTTCCTTGCCTTTCCGACAGTTTCATCCGGGCTTGCAAGACGCCCTACCCAACGTACCTCAGACAGTCGATGCACAACAATCTCCCATTTCGATTCACAGCACTTGTGCGTCCCTGAACACAGTCCGCACCAATATTTCTTTTACAGTAAATAGCTGTTTCTTTTGACGTGTGTTCAGGCCGCCATATCTTACTCATAATATAAGAAATGTCGCGTCAACAAATTTACCTTCCCATGGTAAGCAAATTTGAGAGAAGCGCGAAAACTAAAATTGCGTCCAATCTTCGCTGAAAGCGCGTCCAATCGATCTTGAAACCTTCAAAGGCCCAAATCGCAAACTAAGAACAAACCAATGCGACTCTTTCACGGTAGTGCACTGAAGGCGCGGTCACACAAGGCCGACACGGCGGCGATTCCTACGAATCGCCGACCAGCCGGTCAACTGCCGAGTTTCCAGACCGCGTTGTCACTCTACAAAGACGGCGACACAACACGACTGCCGATGGAACGTCCGCGTAGTGTGATTGGCTCGCAGACAGGGGAAGCCGACACAACTTGTCGGCCGACCTGTCCATGACCGGCTACCTGTCGCCCGACGTGTCGTCGGGAATCGACCGAGAAGCGACAACTGCGCCCCGACAACATTCGTGTCGTAATGAATGCTGCTCTATTTTGTTAGTTTTTAAAGTGTAATAAGCTAAGTAAGGTTCATCAAGCTTATACGGCAGAAAGCTCAAATAAATGTTTCTCTATCTCTCTAACACGAGCGCTAATACGATCCGTATTTTGGCTTTACGACGCGTTGGCCACGTCGCTGCCACGGAGATGCAAACTGCAAATGCGTTTGCGACCAGCACACTTGTAGAAAATATAAGGTCAGTTACGTGGAAGAGTTGCGAAAGGTAATTTAGGTAATAAGGAATCAATGCCGCCCAATGTGCTTAGCCGAAAGCGTAAAACCAAGGCACGGAAAGCACTATTCCCGCAGGGTGAAATCGCAGTCGCAGCCGGGCACACACATTTTTGGCGATCGATTTCGCGAAGCAGCGGAGTTGATAGCGACCAGCTCTTGTGGACGCTCCGGACACCTTACTGCGCAAGCGCTATTTGAGAAATTTCAGTTTACCAGCCAGGAATTATTTAAACCAGGTAGTAAACGCTGATGTACAAAACATGAAGGGTGGGCCTCCATCTAGCATACAAGTTACTTGGCGGAGGCGTATAATTTCTGCGGTGGCGCACTGGTCTCGAGCGTGGCGCGCACACGGTCGCCGTGCCGGGTTGAATTCCTGCTGGGGTCTGTTTTTTTTTTTCTTTTTTTTCTGATAGGTTTTCTAAATGGCATGGTTTGCGTATCTTATTCGACAATCATTTTTTGCTTGATTTCGACAAGCAAGTACTTTTGCTATAGAAAATTTCCTTCAGAACAGCGAGCGGCTTCTCAGGGCCGCAACAATCAACTGAAGTTTTTTGCAACGTGTTTCTCTGAAATGCGATACTACGGTGACACTGTAAGGCCTTCTCTATTACAGGTGATTGAATTTCCGCTGACGTACGCGCAAACGTATGTGCACATTCTACGCGCTACATAGGCCATTTCACCGGAAGTTTATCCAGAACACCCGATATAATTTAGTTCTCGGTAGCAGCGAAAACAGCTCCTTTTTCCTTCTATGTCCATGATCCGACATGAGGCTCAGGAACACACACAGTAGAAGTACACACGCGAGTATACGCACGAACGGCTTCATTCGCGGCAGCAGCGACACGATACTAGATTAGTTTGACTAGTTTGACTACAGAAAGAAAGAGATCCCCGGCGGAGAGGTCAGGCGGCGGGGTGTCGTCGCGCAGTCGTCGGCGTTGTGTGACAAGCGAGTCGGCCGACAGCGCGCAGGCACCGACGCCCCGCCAACTTCTCGACAACGCAGAGGGTTGGCCAACGGTCGACGTCGGCGCGGTGTGTCATGGCCACCGACAGCTCGCGGACGCGTTGTTGGCCGACCAAATCAGCGGATGGTTGGGCCAGTGGGACCGCGCCTTATGTAAACGCGCCTAAGAACGATCTAAATATATACCGATTCGTGGCGTATGAGATGAAAGTATACTATTAAATGCAGAGCATTTCAGTAACTCACGATGTCACCCGCGTTGACGTCCGTAGTCCGCACCGCACCCCTCCCTACTATATAAAAAAAAATACTATCCGGCGCCCGGTTTCGATCCCTCGACCCTGCGGGCGGAACGCAATGTACATGGTGCTCTACCCACTGCGCCACAAAGCCGACACAGAATGGGATGCTACGAACGCGCCTTATATCGTTGACTCATTCAAATTACTGCTGACGAGCGCTTTCTCGTCAGCAGTTGCCACAAGTGCAACAACATTAACGTAACGCAAACTACTTAACGTCGTGCGCCCCCGGAAATGATCTGCATTTGATCGTGCCCCTCGCGAGGGGGATGTTTCACTGCGTCTTCTCTCGGTCGCGGGACCCGTGGCGCCATCTGGCGGAGGCGCGGCACAACTCGTAGCACTTTCTTTGAAAAGGCGCCTCGAAAGCGCGGCAAATATGAAATAGGGATGACGCGCTTTCGAGGCAATCCGCCGACACGGCTGCTTTGTGTACAGACTCGGCGGCGAGCGTCCCGGGATTCTGGTGCCGACCGAACCCCATTTTTATTTTTTACTCCTTCCTCATGACCGATGCCTCTATTGTCTTATCTAAAACCGTTCCTTATGCGCGATGTTCGAGACACAGTTTTGACAAATAGAAGCCCAGTTTCACGCACACGCCATGTGTCCAGAGATCTTACCCGAGCTGTTCGGTCGACCAATCGGTCGACGGGGACGTGCAGCAGTGTTTTCACCGAACGCCATCGGTCCCATTAAGAAAGCTTTAAAAAACAAATTTCTTAGCTGTTGCCTCAGTCGTTTTTGAAGACATGACAGATGTTCGAAAACCCATTACATGTTGTAAAATTAGGCGCTACTGCTATGGTACGATTATTCATGTCTGACACGATTGGCTGATGGTATCGGCTGAGTTTTTTTAATACTCCCCCGCATACTCGTTCTTCAGATAACCGTGGGGCAAGCGCTGTGTGGACCCAGAAGCGAATCTTGACAATAAAGGAAGCCAACAGGCCATTCGGAACAGCGTGTCTACGGCACCGTCCGGAGGCAAGAGTCCGCGAACATCATCCAGCGACTTTTCGTGTCATCGCATAGAAACTTTTGTGGAGTGGTAGAGTCGCTGGAAGTATTCGTTTACGCACGCTCGACTGCTTGATGAGTTACTTCAACTATTGTCACCTCTGCGCCCTACATAGGTAGTGGACACTCATGCAAGCGCGCCTTGTCTCCTTGCTCCTTACAACCCGTGTATCCAAGAATAAGGGTAAGTGCATGGTTTAGGCCGGACTAACAGCAGTCCTGATAAAATTTACGGTTGGAATCAGTCAATTCACAGTCAAAATTAAGTCAAAAGAACACGACAAAACCAAGGTGATTGCGGCAGTAACGACGGACTTCTGGGAGACGCGACGGCGTAAGTAAAATATCTTTTCCTGCGAGTGAAAAGATACTTCAGCATTTCTGCCTCTTTTCCTTTGCTTGTGATCTAGAGGGAGCACGTTTTCAGGTTGTAGCCAATCGTGTTGGTTCAGTGTGGTTATTCGATGTTGGAGGAATGTGAGTTGCACCATGAGGGCTTAAAAAGGGATTCACGAGCCCAGTCCAGCGTTCTGAGCTACGGTACGGTGTGCTGCACCATCGGCTTCGCCGGGGAGGGATTCGTCCCTCGTTGTCACTTCCGATACTGTTCCCGTTGTCTGTCTAACCATTACAATTGTAAATAGCTGTATTTATATTTCCTTGCACTTCTTTGAACTTCGTTGTCAAGTCCATCATCCTCCACTGGTAAATAGAAGCTCCGCAACCGGAACTCGCGGACCCACCTACGTTAAGTGTGCAACGCGAAGTACAACTAACGTTCACTGTCACAGAATCTTTAATGCGCGATTGGTTGCGGCCGACAAAAACCGCCACCAACAAACTTCGGGAGACTGTAGTCGGGCCTCTACTTCCATTTTATCGCATCACTTGAACGCTAGCCGGTAGTTAGCACACTGTTTGAGTGCTTTTAAAGTGTATTTGTGCTGCCCTCTATTGCATAAAGCCTGCCCACATAACGTCATATCACTTAAAAATTTGAGTTTTGTAACTTTTCTTGCGTTTTTTTTTTCTAAAAGAACCTCTTTCAGGCTGAAATGGGGCTAAGCGAAGAAACAAAGGCTCCTTTATTCAATTGAGCAAAGGTGCATTGGGTCTTCGTGGCACCCTTAAATGTTACACCACCGCAGCCTGTTCCCCTCGTTCATCAATCTAAGTTCCAGCCCCCCCGTTTTCTCCACTCGCCTTTGTGCCCGCTCTATTAACTACGCCCAGTCTAAGCCTTCTTTTCATCAAGTACGACGCAGCGTCTCCCGCGAAAGAACATCACCGGCTTGATAGCAACAAAGCCGCAAGTCATTCTCCTCTCCCAGAAAGCGCGTGCGAGAACGCGCAAGCCGGAGGTTTAAATTACGCATTCCAAACGTGCTCTCGCGGCTACACATCGCTGCGGAAACCTGACGTCAAGCGTGCGCTGTGTTGCTAAGCGGTCGCCAGGTAGTCGTTTCGCAGGAGGGGCCGTTGCTGTATGCAGCTATGGCGCAAACGCCGGAAGAGGCCCCGTGCTCTAGACAATAGAATATCCGGTATTTTCCCTCTGCACATGTCGTCGATATGCAGCCAGATATGCGTGTGACCGTAGTACTATTTACGTCCCGTACAGGGACGGATTAGCAACAGCAAGCGCTGTGAAAAAGGATGTCATTGATCTTTCACATCGCATTTTTTCCCGCGTGGTTTTACATGTGTTGTGCTACTTCAACAGCAGGAAAAACAGGTGTTAATAGGAAATATCCAACAAAGAAAACATCAAGCTGTTGCTTTGTGTTCTGAATATTTAGCATATATGGATTACAACTGAGCTATTATACAAGACACACGTTGAGAAACAGTTTGTTAGATATGAAGGAACGCGCGCGCGCCTCCAGTCCGGCCGTGGTTAGATTTATCTTCGTGATATAACTTTTTTTTTTACTTTCGCACCCATTTGTACAAATTTGTTTGCAGATGCTCCCCACCTCCGGTTAAGGGGCTCTTTAACACTTTTTTTAAACTTTTTTTTCTGAATCCTAAATGCTTTCAGAACGTAGTCAACAAACACAACCAGTACTCAGAACAGGAGGTCAGATTACCTCAATCAAACTAACGGCGTGATGTACATCACATCATAGAGAAAATTTCTCGAAAACCTTTCCCCCTTTCCCGGTCTTGGCACATGCACATTGCCTGCTAATCACAACTTAGTCTATATTCAGGGACCACTTTTCCTTCTCCTTTTTTTCTGCTAACTAACTGCTTACCGGCAGGAGTAGTGAGCGGAGCGAATTGTTGCCTCATAAGCATCAATCCGCCGGTTACTAGGCGCTGGTTGGCGGAACGTTCTACTAGCATCTTCCGTCCGCGTTTCTTTTCTTTACACGCTTTCCTCAAGCCCGTCGCCTACGAGACAAGGAGGACTCTCTTTATTTTACGGTAGTTACAAACGCAGGTGAAGGCGACGACCAGTGTATTTAGTTATCCTACCAAAAGGGAACGGGAGCTATTCTTAAGGACAAGTTTTATATACGGCGGAAGCTTCGCGTCTACGGTTCCGGTAATTGGAGTGTAATGAAACAAGGCCTCGTTCGTAGAGCGACGGCTCAAATGGAGGTCGTACGCTGAGAAATTAATGGCAAATAAATGCAGCTAGAGCTTGCAATTCTCTAGAAGAACCCAATCGCGAGCAATGGTGTAATATCTGCACTGCCTGAAACTCTTGGCGCTGGGAAAATTATTATCCGTGGGCTAGGATATTTTGAGAGAAACATTTGCGTTTACTGTAGAAAACATAAATTTTGTTCCTGGGTTCAGGATGGGTACAAAGGGGAGCAGTGTGCCTTCATACTGAGAATTATTAACACGCGCATAAAAATATTAGTAAATTTACGCGTTCAGAACACTATATAGCATCATGAGTCAGTAGGTAAGGCGCAAAACCGTCATTAACCAAAGAAAGAATGCAAGTCTGCAAAATATATTAACGGTCATCCCGCCTACGTAAAACAAGGTGCCTTTTCTGAACTACGTGCGAACGTAGCAAGGAGCTTGCTTGCTGCCTGCGTCAGTGTAAACAAGCTGGAGCTAAGTCAGGAAAATATAGTCTCAAAACAGCGGAGTAAATGAATTTTGCGATTTTCACTTGATTAGGACTCAGGCAGAAAATTTATTCTAGCTGATTTTGAGGCTACAGCGAAAAATATCCGAAGAAAGGAGAGAAAAACTATTTTACGTCTTTTATTTGTGAAGAAAGAAGTACAAACCACCCCTTAAGAATTAGAAGAAGTGATAACAATAACCCTGCTTGAATTGCTTCAGATGTTAAAGGAAGTTCAGGAAGAACGAAAAGTTCATTATTTTCCTTTTTGTTTCGCATGAATGGGCATTTTCCAAGCATTTAGTATTTATGCTTGAGTTTTCTTCGTCATTTCGGCACTTCTGTTTTGAAGGCAATGGTAACAATTTGCAAAAAAGTCAAAACTAATCTAAACAAGCGACAGAGCTATGTCTGTGTGTAAGTATACGGAATTATAAAATAATAAACTACAATTATAGTACAAGCCGCAAACATGAGGTTTCAGATCTGACGAGTAAAGCGCAAAAAATTACACGAAGTACGAGGGGCGGCAACAGAGATAAGCGCTTGTCTCTGTTGTGTCCCTTCGTCCTTCGTGTACATTTTGCGCTTTACCGTCAGTTGCAGTACCAACTAGCCCTGAAGGCCGCTTTTCAGATGTGGATTGGTTCCTTTTTTACCGCCTTTACGGCTGGCTGGGTCTATGTTGACGGGAACTTTTGTTGTCGTCGCGCCGGTGGTCCCTTTGTCAAACCGATAATTAAATAATTTAGAAATCATGTGCGAGAGACTTAGGTGATATCAATGTTCGCCGGTAAAACCAACAGCGGGTATAGTACGTATTCCCCTCACTTACATCTGTAACGGCAACTCCGGGTGTTTTTCTTAAAAGATGAAAGTTGCCCGTGTTGGTTCTGTTCACGAGGGAGGAGCTAAGGATGCCCTCTTCAAACTGGCGCACGATTTCCGTACTTCCATAATCTCGAACACGGGATTGGTAGCTTCTTAGCAGTTAAAAAATAATAGCTAATGAACAATACGGGTTTAGGAAAGGTAAATCTGAAGAAATAGTTCTTTTTGACATTAAGGAAAAAAGAATTAGACACATTAAAAATCATTCGTATACCCTAAAGATGTTTTTAGATTTAAAAAGAGCGTTTCATTCTGTTAAGGACGATGGTATCTTCAACAAACTTGAGTTGTACGGCATTCGTGGTACTCCGCCTGGTTAAGTTACTTCTAAAATTACTAAAGTTACTTCTAAGTTACTTCTGAAAAGTTACTTCTAAAACCGTAGTCAGTTTGTGATGATTAACGACTTCGATTACACTCTGGAAATCATAAGTACGGTGTACCATATTGTTCAATTTTAGGCCCCTTTTGTTCAATTTAGGCCAGTTCAATTTTAGGTTCTTTGTTTACATTCTTAAAGGAGCCATGAAGAGAAAACACAAGTTTGGTTCATTCGACAGATTGCCTCGTTAGAACCATAACGACACCACTTATAACGCAAACTTCGCTCAAATAAGCTACATAATTAGGAAAAAAGGAAATGACCATGCGACCCACCAGCTCATTTTCCGCAACAGAACCTATGATGTCACTCGAGAATGCTCTGCGATTGGCGGAGGCCGGCAAAAGCAAACGCATGTTAGGCAGGGCTTACAGTTTGCATAGCGAGCTAAATGCCCGTGAAACATACTGCACATACTTTTTATGACAAAGAACGGTGGAGTAAACGGTTGAAGTTCCGAACGAACACGCAAGCGTGTATGCCAATGCGTACGAAACTACCGCCAGCCGAACTCGACATCTCGCCATCGCCACCGTCGCGCAGACGAATTTTCGGGTACAAGGCTCTTCGGGGCCAACGAACCGTCCGAGCACGCACAGCCGCGACCTTGCTTGGTATCGTAATCCCTTCACAGGAGGTTGGCCGTCATATCGCCAACCAGCAAAGGTAAAAATAGAAACAAGGGGAGTAAGGAACACAGCGCAGCAACGAGATAGTGCCACTCGTCGCACAGGTTTCGGTATGGAGGTCGTGTTAGCTTGCTGCTGTCGTTACGAGCTCGTTTACAGTTTACAACCGCTGAAAAATTCAGTTTGTTCGAGTACTTTACAATGAAATTTTGTTGCTGTGTTTTGAAATGCCCATGTAGTACGGGCAAATCGTCGAGGGAGTGCGACATCCCCGCCGGTGAGATCTCCTTTCATGTGCTGCCCAACGACGAACCTCGGCGAAGCAAGTGGCTACGTTTTGTGAACTTTGCAAACGGAGGAGAAAGAGAGCTAAAGGAAGTACGAGTGTGCTCGCTTCATTTCCGAGGAAGTGATTACGGCAGGGACCCGGACATGCTGGCGCTCGTCGCCGACTTCGTCAAAAGCGCTCTGACCTTGGGGAAAAAAATTGCCGTACACACCGCGCATTGACGCTCGAATCTTTCTGGTCGGAGCAGAGAGCTCGAGCCAACGGCTTTCCATACACGATACCGGCCAACTGGCATAAGCGATACTGCTACGGAAATTGAAAATACGGCACATAAGTACCAGTCTGTATTCGTCCGTCGCGACGGGGCTGACGAGGCAGCGGTGCCGACGGCTGGGCGTTCGTCTGTTGTGGCTATCGCGGAATGGTTGCTTTCCCGTCCACCGCGTATCCCACAACTCTTGCCGCTCGTGCACTTAGAAGCATTGAGCGTTCAAGTGGTGTGAGGTTGTTAAATGCAAGCCCGAGCTCCTCGGCGAGAGTTTTGTTCTCCGGATCAGGCGATTCTATGACTAGGGCTGCGGGTGCACTAGGTTTTACTAGTATTTTTAAAATGACCGCCGTTTCGGTCGACTCCCGCGTGTGGGTGCTATATGGAGTCGACATACTAAGTATCTATTTCATGGACCGGGTCGTATGACGCCATTGTTCACGTGACGAAATGGGCAATTTTAGCGGGAGATTTAAAATTTTGGCTTAAATTGCCTTATTTCGCAGTGATTAAAGCATCATTTGCTTCCGGGAAAGCGCTTGGGGTACTATGAAACACCTAATCTTTCGAATAAAACAAACTTTTGTTTTCTCTTCATGGCTCCTTTAACATTGTCCTTATGCCTGAAACTCCAAATATTGTTTTGTACGGTGATGATGCGAGTGTGTTTTTTCATGGAGTTTATTGCGAGATTGCGGTTTAACAGGCTAATAGACGGTTAAGTTAACTTCATTGACGAGTAAAACAATATGTCGTATTTCCAGGCTGTAAGAAGCCCTTGATTTCATTTGGTGAGGTGTCCATTGACGGCAAGAAGCTGCAAAGGATTTTTTCGGTTAAATTTTTGGGTGTCGATTTTTAGGAATGATTAAGCTATAGCCACCACAGATTAATATTTTGCGAACAAGCCTATCTGAGGCTATTGAATTGTTAATAAATTCAAAAGTTTTCTTCCCAAGTGGTTTAAATGTTAGTTATTTGTCGCACTATTTTTTCCCGCCCGCTCCATTGCATACTTTTGTCGGGCACTGCTACAAAGGCAATTTGAACCAAATTTGCATACCACAAAAACGTGTATTAGATTCCTAAAAAACCTGAAGTGGAACGCTCAAACACTTCCATATTTTGATAAACATAACCATCTTAAACTACAAAACAGTTAATAATACCGTTTATCTCTCAACATATTTCGCGATGGAAAACCAGATCCTGTCGTGTATTTTCATAACTTCAGAAGGGAAAAACGTCGTTGCACTCTCAAACGTAAACCGTTCTTCACAAAACGTGTTCGCACACCTTACGTCAAGCAAAGTTAAACATTCAAATTCTGCACTTTTTTAACAACTACCCTGAAATAACGCAAGATGTCCAAGGTTCTCCGTCGGTAGGATTACTAGAAAGCAAATAAAACAATTTTTTTGTACAAAAATTAGAGTCACTCGTGGCTAGTCCATATGCTGTATTTTGTGACATTTTGAGACGGTTTCCTTGTGTATTGCATTATTTATACTGTTACTAATAAGCTTCGTACCCACCGTGAGTGCCACCAAAAAGAAAACGTGTTTGTTGGGTTATGAATCTTCAGTTTGCTAAACTTTTAATTTTTTCAACTTATGGCGTGGTCTCTACGTTTTCCAAAGATATATCCGAAATAATTCTATTGCTTTTTTGTGCCTTGTCACTGTTTCATATAACAAACAATTGTGCTGATATGTTTCGCCTAGGCTGCCGCTTGTTTTGCTTTATATTTATAATTTAATTCACCGGCTGTTGAATAGGATTTGCAAGTGCTGCCGCCGCTGTTCACGACAAGCCACGAAGTTCTTGTCGTCACTTAAGTTACAAGTCACTCACGACAAGCCACGAAGTTCTTGTCGTGAGTGAGGATGCTGGCTGTGACAAATCTGGAATGTTTTTGGAAACTGGTTGTACCAATTCAGTGTTTTTTTCACGGAGTTTGAGGGCGATGGCCGTGTCAAATCTTGTCGAGGATTTTCCTAAAACCGCTATAAAAGTTTTGTTTTCTTCCACAAGAATCTGGAAACATCGAGCAGCGAAATACTTCAGCCGATGAAGTCGAGTCTTACAACCAAAAATGTGCTCGCAATGCCGTGAAAATTACGTTGTCGCGCTATTATGCTGGAATCATATAAACGTAACAAATTAGGAAATAATGAAGAAATAAGACTGACGCTAGTAACAAATCCTCTCGTTTCAAAGAACGCAATTTCCTGCATGCAGCTGCACACCCGGATGACTTTACGGCTACAGCTATTGGTGAGCTGTGTATTCACTTTCTGGCTCCCAAACGGTTATACGTGTCGTGCGCGCTTTGTAGCTATAAAACATCCTGAGTAATAACGTTGATCCTACTAACATAGATGACACCACAACCAGTGATTAATCGGCTTTCAGTATGAGCATACGTCTGCTTGAAACACGTTATAATTGGGATGTTATAATGGACATTACTTATACACCATTCGAACATCGATGCAATTAATTTTTGAACAGCGTAGCTATTGAGAAATTTGTTTGTATAAGGTGTCCGCAGTAAAAAATACCAAGAAAATGCCGAGTGCTCCTACACGCGTGCGTCGAGCGCACATTCGTCAAAGTAAGCATACCCACTTCGGGAGGTTTGCCGATACTGGCAAAGAAAGCTCCAGCCTTCGCCGCGTATCTCGAGCGCACGTTCGTCAAGCCTGGCATACACACTTAAGGATACGAAGAAAAACAACGCAAAATACAGGACTAAGAAAGGAACCACAAACCGTGTGGTTCCTTAGTTTGTCCTGTCTTTTGCGCTGTTTTTCTTTGTATTTCAATGTACCAACTGGTCCTTCAACAAACCCTTCTGCCACTTTCGGAGATTGGCCAATATTCACCATAAAAGAACTCTAGTGTTCACCGTATTGTATGTAGTAACACTTATTCGGAACGAGAAAGACACGTCATAGTGTACTCGTTAGCGCGTACTCGTACTCGTAATCCAACTCGTACTCGTGCTCGGACACGTGCTCGTGAGCGCTTGCCTCGCGCCAAAAAAAAAACGAGCGCACGTTCGTCAAGCCAAGCATACACAGTTAGGGAGATTGGCCAACATTGCCCCAAAAGGCCGTTGCGGCAGCAAGAAGAAGCGAATGGGCTGCAATTGTGGACTTAAGCCATCGTGAGGGTGGTGAAGGTTGCGTAAAGCTTCGCTACCTTCAATCCTCATGCCTGGCATTTTTTTCTCATTAGTTTAACCTGTTTTATGCAAACATGCTGCTGATGATGATCTACAGCCGTAATTGTACAAAATAACCATCAAAGCACGGTTGAAATTTTTAATTGAAGTTCGTCTGCTCATTAAATTGTGAAGCGTCTGTTGACCTGAGCGTGCCAGGTGCTGCCGGTGAGGTGCTGCTCACCGCTATGACGTGATCGCCTCCCAATCTATCTGTCAGCGAAGGGATCCAAAAGTGCTGGAGGATTGGTCATCGAGAAATGGCGTGACGTCAGTATGACGGCTCCGGGCATGAACCTCGCCGTGCTGTCACTCCAGTGTCACTACTGTGGCGTTGCCTTTGCTGTAATAAATAAAAGAAAGGAAACATTCCTCGGTGATAATTTTTGTAGGAAATATATATTACTAAACTGTCATCCCTGCTCTCTCCTAAACAGTCCGCTTTATGCTTTTACATACACATAAAAACGTTTTTATTTTTGGTGTAGCTTTAACCCATAACTGTAGTTCCGCTTATTGTATAGAACTGACACTTTACCCGAAGACGTCATCTTTGTAATTGAATTACAGCCTTTTTTTCTCGTTCTCCCATTTTAAAAGCGCCGTCTTCCCGCACGATGGCGGTTGCACTTCCTATTGACAAATATGTACTAATGAACTAGGACCCAGCCATCATGCCCCCTCCGTTCACTCTTCCTTCCGGTGCTGGTACGCCGCCATCGGAAGCAGCAACCGAGGGCATACTCTCACCATTTACAATTGCGGAACTAACCGCGGCCATTGACACGGCGGCACTCCGCAAAGCTCCTGGCCCCGACGGAGTAACATTTGAATCTTTCAAGAACCTGGACCATTCTTCTCTGGAGGGACTCCTAGAGGCGTACAACCGGGTTTGGCTCACGTGTACAATCCCCCCGGCCTGGCTTCAAGCGGATGTTATCACTATCCCGAAACCCGGTAAACCGAGTACAGACATCCGCAACCTCCGACCAATAGCGCTTACGGCAACCATTTGGAAGCTGTTGGAACGGATGATTGCCACACGCCTTCAGTGGTGGCTCGACGAGCACCATCTATACCACCCATGCCAAATTGGATTTCGCCCCCACCTTGGTGCAGAGGATGGTCTGGGCCACCTCTCCGAGATGATCCTTATTGGCGGCCGATCCCACCGTGTTCGCTCTGTGCTGGGCATGGACGTTCACAAAGCGTACGACCACCTTGGCCACGCTGCCGTCATTGCGGTACTTCATCTCCTTCACCTGCCATCCCGCCTATGTGATTTCATTTCCTACTACCTACGAAACCGCACCTTCTCCATACGTCTCAACGGATCTCCCATAGGTTCCTTCCAGCCCCGCCGTGGTGTGCCTCAGGGATCTGTCTTGGCCCCCTTGCTTTTTAACATGGCCATGATACCTCTTGCCTGGCGACTTGGTGCTGTTCCACACATCTATAGTATCATCTATGCAGACGACATCACGGTATGGTCTGTTCACCAGGACCTTCACGTCCAAAGTGTCCGCCTGCAACAAGCTCTAGATGAAACCAATTCTTGGTGCACGTATCTTGGCCTCACTCTTTCGCCTAACAAAACAGCCCTTCTCACCGTGGCCAACGCATGGGGCCGTCGGCGGTTGGCAACCTCCCCGATCCGTCTTTCGGTTCAAGGCACGCCTATACCGACAGCATCTACCCTGCGGGTGTTGGGCTTGGATATTACGGCCACCGGTTCTGCAAAACCTTGGATTCGTTCTGCAAAGCATCAAGCTTCACAATCGCTGCATCTATTTCGTCGCATGTCTCAAAAAGCCGGCGGTGCGGCCTCCAAGATGGCCCGCATGCTTGTCCGAGCCATTCTTCAGCCTCGCATAGTTTATCAAGCGCAATTCCACTTTCTTACAAAGTCAGACTGGGCACTACTCGAATCAATAAACAATTCGGCTATGCGAGCTATAACTGGTCTTCCAGCCCTCACCCCCGTCCCTATTCTGCAACAGGAAGCGCAGCTCAACACGTTTGATGAGCTAGTACATCAGCGTCGACAAGCCCGCCTCCAAAAACAAGCCCTTGACCCTGATTCCGCCGCTCTTGCAGCGTACATGACCGGTTCACCAGCCCCACCACTATCAAACACCAATATACGGCCCCCATGGAAATTCCACCAATTAACGGATACACGACCTGTTGCCCGTATTCATCCCCGGACAGTTTGTGCTCCGATTCCGCCTTCTATGGAGATTGGTAGCCCCTCGTCTACGCTGATGTTTGTCGACGCCAGTGCTTCCGATACCTTACTTCATACGGCTCTACTCTGCCCGACTGTGGCTCCCGATCCAGTGACCTGCACTTACATAACAACGGAGAAGTGGCCGTCAACGCAGGCAGAACTCCTTGCAGTGCGGGATGCTCTGCTACACACATCGTTGCTAATCAACCACGCTTCACCACAGTGTACAATTTACACTGATTCGTCGGCAGCTGTTCGAGAGCTTCGTAAAACTCTCACGTCCAACGAACTTCTTCTAGAAATCCAGGACATAATGGACACTTATCCGTGTCGTGTGCGCGTGTCATGGCGCCAACGGAATAGCCACCCCGCAATGCAGGCTGCAGATGCCGGAACACACCCCGTGCGTGTGCAATATCCAGCTCCTCTTGCACCTTCGTCAAACGGTGTTCGCCTTGCCAGTGCAAAAGAACGTCTACGGCGCACCGCGCGCGCTCTCATACCCCCGTGCGGTACAGATCTCCCTAGCGGGTTGTCTCGCCAAGATGAGGTCCTGCTCAGACGTCTTCGCCTGGGAGTCGCCCTCACGCCAGCTGTGACGAGGTCCTGGCCTCCTCAATACCATGCCCCGTTCAACTCCACCTGCCCCTTTTGCCCCGCTCCAGTTGACCAGGCTACAGCAGAGCACCTGGTGTGGAGTTGCCCTGCTCTGCGAAGCCTACGCGATGTGCACATCGCCACCTGCGGCCCGCGCCCCGGACGTCCGCCAGACTTCATGGCGTGGATACAAGGACCACATCATGGCCCCCTGCTCCGATTCCTTCGGGAATCCGGCGTGTATCTATACATTTAGTTTCCCGTTATGCTGATTAGCAAACTTCCGTAATAAAAAAAAAAAAAAAACTAGGTTCACATTCTCCAGGAAAAATTTTGGGTTGGAGACCCGGTATTTGTCAAGGTTGAATAGAGCTTGGAAGAGACAGTAAAAATTCAGAGACATGGTTACTGCACGTGAATCTCAATTCTTACTATGTCCATTCTTAGCACTGTTGAACCATGACATTCTACGCATTTTAAAAACTTGTAATTCAGAATTTCGTCTTCAAACCATGAAACGACGATATGTGCTCCCCTAAGCCAATCTTTCCTTGCGATACTGTTAAGTGAGAAAATGGTCTTCTATTTTTGGTGTACAACTATTTGCTTACAAAAATAACAAGCCTGCACTGCTGGAAAATGTTGCTTGTAGTTTCGGAAACACTGCGCATTGAATTAGCCAGATGTTCCTTATAAAACAAAGCCGCGTTTTTCTGAGCTGAAATGTCATTGAGGTTTCTGATAGGGTTCCATGTGCAGGTACTATGTTTTTCTTCTACTGCACCTTTAATCGATTGGTCCAGAAACACGATTGGTGGAGAACGCTACCAGTTTTGTCGGTCATTATCGAGAGTTTCCTCGCTCTCCTGTAGTCCCTTACAGCCACGTTAGCCTCAACTTCCAACCAATGTTTTCCACAGAGCGTGCTCTTCAACGAAGGGTCAGAATGGATTGATCCGACCCTTACAAGTACACTGCGCTGTGGTAAATGGGGTATCCGCCTTTACTTGTTATCTAAAGCGGCATGCGGATTTTAATGCTGGCAGTTTAGATGACGTCAGCGGCCAATGCCCACTGGTCAATGATGCTGGAAGCGGTGTCCAACCCCTTCCTCACCTTCCGGACTGTGTCGCAGACATTTGTTCCACGTGCAAATCGTTAATTCCACCTCAGTGACCGCGTTCTGCCTGATGTTTCTGCCTGTGCGATGACCTGGCATATGGGTTACAGAATGACACCGCAGCTGCACTCTTTTACAAAGTAAACATTGATGCCGGGTTGGGCAGCTCGCGTGCAGCTCCTCGAAATCTCCACAGTAAAACGTAGTGCTCCCGATGGAACGCTGATATATTTATCATAAAGAACGGGTGGCGCCTGGTAGGAGGCCAGCTCTTGAAGCTGTCTGAATATTTTCCTGTTGGGTGGACTGCTGATCTCAGGCTTTACCAAGTGTAGCAGCATCCTGAATCCGAGGCCGTTGAGGACTGGCGAAAAAAGGCCACCAAGCGCAATCATTTCGACAACAAATCTGATGAAGCATATCCGAAGGTGAGAAGAGACATCTATCAGTAGTTTGTTATCTGATTGGTAGCATGTAGATTGGCTTCCAGCGTCTTCGGGCACTTTGCATGAAACCATTGCACTCAATCCTTATGCACAAGCTGAAAGAACAGATACCAAAAGATAGTTCTTACCGCAAAATCTCCAACCTTAGGGGGCTAGCGATACGCACTCTCGGAAGAGACATTTTACTTGAGCATGACTCATATCCTGAAGCTCATCGGCAACATGATCGTTAAGGGGGGCATTATTTCTACCATCATTTTAAAGCTTAAAGAGGACAGTAAACGCAACTTCAGGGTTTCCCTGCCAATAATAGAAAGTGCTGTTCAAATTATATAGTTGCTAGTACCCATATCGTAGGAGTTTTCAGAGTACAGTCTGCCAAGAAAAAGGTAATAGTCACTCACATACTTCCAGATCACGCGGTGGGTTTCCTGCAATGTCCCTTTTCCAAAATTATACTTATTGCACGGCTTGCAGGTGTAGGAAACTCCCACCACGCTTGCTATTTCGAGTAAACTAGTAATGGGGCTTCAACCTTTGTAATCGGATTGTGTATATTTTATGACGACTTGCACCTTCATAAAATCATGCCATCCTGTAGCTCTGAGGCTGCCATGATGATGGTAATTATGATGATGATGATGATGATTTCTATTGGTTTCCCCTTTGTATCGGGGTGGTGACATCTCATCTTACCGAAAAGGACTAATATACCAATGTTTTACACTCTTGGTTTAATACTAGCGCTGCTTAGGGCAGGGACAAAAAGCTTATCAGGCACAAAATAGTTTTTTTTTCTGTTACAGGTGGTAACTGTCTTAGGCAATATTCCGCTCTCTGCTTTTCGTCCACCAGCATTCTAATCTTCTTTTCGTCTCCTCGACAGCCTCGAAGTTACCTTCCTCTGTGATTCCCTTAAATCCTAGCACTTCTGGAAGCCGAATATTTCCTTCATGTAGATTTGGATGGATACCCTCACATTCTAACAGTATGTGCCGCATAGTTTCTGCTTCTTTTCCGCAGACCACGCCTACCCCACCATTTTGTGACTACTTCCCCACAAAGCTTTTAGTTCGTAGGCAACCTGCTCGTAGAAATTTTCCTTTCTGATGTTCAGTTTCTCGGACCTGTATATCTCTAACGACGTCTTAGCTTCCATTTTTCCCTCCATTTATTTCTTTCAATCTGCCTTGCCTCTTTTTTCGTTACCTTGCCTGTTTTGAATTCTCCACTGTTTTTTCCGTATGTCATCGTTAGCCTTCTAGTCTTTCTTAACCACTGCGTGTCCACGCTTTTCAAGTATAGGTACCTAAAAACCTTATCTGCCCACCGTCGTTGATCCATTGCTCTCAACCTCATTTCAAAGCATATTTTACTCTGTGCTTCTCTAACTTCAAAAATTATTTGCTCTCGCGCGCCACCTAGTGGCGTCACTGGTGGGATAATGGTATATGTACATGGCCAGCATTGCGTATGGCGGCCTTGTATGTTCGGTAGCGGTTCTTGAACACAAGCCTCGTAAAAAAAAATCCGCTAAGAACGCTGCAAGGGTAAACATACGCTGAACTGCTGGCTGTAGAAGTAAGCACAGTCCTTTTCGCGCGAATATGGAGAAAGAGAGCATTGCTTATATTTACAAAGGGTTGCCGGGAAAGGAAGCTTGCGTAGCTTCCTTGCTTCGTGCAGTCGACGTCTCTGTAGGTGTAGAGGAGGAAGAGAAAAGCGAAAGGAAAGGCCGAGAGGTTATCCAGGCTTAGAGCCCGGATTGCTACTCAGTACTGGGGAAGGGGTGTTCAGGGGATAAAAGAGATGGCAGGCGAAAAAGGGGGGATAGGAGCGGGGTCGCGCACACACTTTAGTCCCTTCGTGGGCACTAGAGTCTCTCAGCTAAACCTGTGTCCATCATAAAACGCAGAAGGGCTTTTGTTGCCTTCTGCGAAGTCGATTGTAGGGGTCTTTGTCCTAGAATAGCCTCTAGCTTTAACTATTGATTGTCCAATCTTCTGAGCTCGGCTGCCAAAACACGTCTTTCCGATGAATACTCCATTCCGTAATAGGCAAAAGGGAGCCCCGCGCCGATGTTATCAGGCATCGTTAGTGATGATGGCTTTTAAGGTATTAGCGAAAGCAACGCTCGTTCATTCTGAGACACTGAGAACCCCCTGTTTCGATAGTAAAATAAAAGTAAAAAGGAGAGAGAGAGAGAGAGAGAGAGAGAGAGAGAGAGAGAGAGAGAGAAAGAAACACTACGGGCTCATGTTTAACTTGCAACATGTTCTCGCGTACTACCAGCTAATCCCGCGAGATGTGTTCAGGAAGAACCAGCTAAGTATTTTTTTAGAAAGCGACACCATGCTGCCTGATTGTACAGTTTTGCACCTATCTTCTAGGTGTACAACGACCATAAGTAGCCCGTTAGTTTATAGCAACCGTGAAACAAGACTGAGGCGCCGTCTCGTGGGGGCTTCAAAGTTCTATGCTATGGGCAGCAAAGCATACAACAATGGTGTCGTCATGTTGTGACGGTGACTTTGTGGTGTGCGCAAGAAGTGTTAAGTTGTAAACTACACAAATAATTCCTGTAATTCTCTAGAAACGAAGTTCCTTCCATTTTATCATGTTCTTCCCCTCACAACCAGCGAATACGAGGTTCATGGTGTACGTGGTGTGAAGAAAGGGCTTGTTTAGATTTAGTTGTATGTCCGTGCGTGGAAGGGTGGATTTAAATTGTTCATTATTTAATATTTGGCCGATGGAACCGAATTGTAGCCGGCGAAGAGGATAAGAATATGCAGTGAACGTTTCATTGGTGGGATACAAACGATGGATCCGAGATTTCCGTCACACGTGCGCACGGCTTTCACAACGATCTAACGACCTTTCTCGGCGACAATGTCGTTGATATCAACCGGCCCATTTGTTAAAAAATTTTCCCCAAATCGTCAGCGCGAACTTTTTTTTGAGGTAAGCATGTGTTGCTTCATAAGAGGTTGGAGCGCAAAAATGTACCCCCTCGCGTTAAGGCTTCCCTTTTTCACAGTTTTCAATGTCTACCGGTCTTGCTTCAAGCATTTGCACTCCCATTTACATGTAGACAGCTCTAAACTTGAAAAAAGCCTCATGAGAACCTGAATTTCAGCGGTGTAAGACTCCTTGTTTACAGGGTTTACGTTTGCTTGACGACTGCAGCGACCTTTGACAGTGGAGCCCTCTGTGTGCGGCGCCGCATTACCGAGACGCGTCGAAAACATGGTTGCTCTTGAAAAATTTCGTGTTTTTTCCCTCGTTTGTGCCAGTTAAAAATTCAGAGCCGTTAATACGGTCGAATTCAGCTCGCTTAGTTATATTGTTTGCCTTCGCAAACGCTTGTATAGTAGGAGACTGCTGGGAACGCTTATCCTGCCATAGGACTATATGGCGCGGCTAATGGCGGAGCTCATAGAGTTATTATTGTATGAAACTATAGCGGCACTGACACGGCGGAGCAGCGCGCCCTCCTTAGGTGTCGCGTGCTCCCTATATTTGTAACCCACATACATGGCTCCCATTATGTGAGCTCTGCGACAGCTATATAACGGAACCATGCCAAAAGAAAGTTCTGAATAACCTAGCAACCGAGAAGCGACGAAATGTATCCAAATGGGTTTTAATTGCAAGACATTACGCCAGTCAAATGGTCAAATTTAAATGGGCCATTAAAAAGCGATTTAACTTTTCTATAATGCAGAAGTGAAGCACAGTAACTACGCCCCTAAATCCTCTTCAGAGCGTCCTACCACATTACCATCCCGCTAATCGACTTTCGCCAAGCATTTGTTTGCATGCCCTCATATTTTCGTTTCTAAATTTTAAAATAGTAAAGGCAGCCCTAAGCTCAACAGGGTAAAATAGCTTTAGGACGTGCCTTGATCAAACTATGCCCAATCTTGAAAACCACAATGCACTCTACTCTATAGCAAATAAGAGCCATTGCACTCCGTTTTGCACCTGCCTTCGAGGCCACTAGTGAAGCGCAACTGTTCGTCTGTATATACATGGGCAATCCTTGAAGTCCAGTGAAAATCCTGTAAATAAATTTAACTTACTAACGTGACTCCATAGTGGCGTTTCCTATCCAAATTTTCCAATAATACTACTGCGCATACTCTACTTTAATTTGTGTCAATGAGATAACTACAAGAAGAGCGTATTTTGTTTTTTAGAGTTGTAATGGTGTCAAGTAGGTATTAAATTGTCAGTTAGCGAACAAGGTGGGGCTGATAACAGTGACCGGCCATGGGGATGCTCTGTTATCTGTAGTTCGCGTCACCTTACTTTGTTGTCGCTGTGTATCATCTCTCGCCCAACATACAAGGTACTTGTTTGAGTCAGATGTTTTGTGCATCCAATATTTCGCATATTCTTCCATATCTACACTTCGCACATCCTCCAAAAGACGCAGGAACGACCGAAATTGCACAATTTTGTTTAAGTTACTAATTTTGTCTTGCTTGTTTCACCTTTTATGCCCCCATTTAAAAACAGAGGCACGTAATAAATAAAGGTATTCATTTACAATAACCTTATCCTTGCCTTTGTATAGAGATATGCATCTCCAAAGTTGACCCTCAAGCATTTCGCTGCTCCACGTTACATTTTTCAACTGACGATACGCGCACGCTGTGACCTGAAAGATTATAATATTTGTAGGTCAACCTTCAGGACGCGTGTATACCCTGCCTTCAAGCCAGATTTGTGATGTTTCCGAAAGAGCCAGTTTTATTCAATGCGGACTCCATGTTTCTAGGCTCATTACATGCACTAGAATGGGTAACTAAAGAATCGTAATTTTGAGCGTTTCAGTTACTCTGCTCAATATTTTGTTGTCTGTTAGGCGCTGAGACACCCAAATGCAATTACAAAGCCACTATGTAGCAAGCCGTCGCCTTGCTGTCTTAACAGAATATTGCTATAAAAATATAAAAACCCTTGCATGGGCTGTTGCCAAGTTAACGGTGACCTAATTGCATCCCATTCATTTCCCAGCCTATCTGATTATCGCTGTCTCCTTATCCGAGTTTTGCCCCACATCTCGAATCCTCAACCGAGAATTCCGAAAGTGGACGGAAGTCAAATATTCCCCCACGCAGCCAGACTGAACTAATCAAGTACACATTATCAGTTTTCTCAGGATACCGTACCAGCCTCGAGTTGGGTGGGCAGGCTTATGCGTATTATCAGTTTTGAACCCTTGAGGGCAGCGCCAAGGTTGCAGTTGCCCTGCAAGGTGGTCTATCTTTGCGGAAATCAAAGGTCGGGCAACTCTTGGCAGGTAACCACCGACCGCTTGTCCCTGAGCGTAGAGCTAGTCAAGGCCTTGGTTACGTTGAAATTCTTCACAGTCTGCCGTTTTTCTACAAGGTCTAGACGCACCGGCACATTCATTTGTAGGCCACGGGGTGCCCTTGGTTGACGTAACTGGATATTTCGTCAATTACTTAAGCGAAAGCCTTAGTGTTTTTTTGCAAAAAATGTCGTTGCTGTAGTCACGCCAAGAAACTTCCCAACGCTGTGAATAGCAAATAAAACACGCGTGTAATTAGGTAAGGTTTGAACCGAAGTCTCAGTATCGGCCCGATGCACTACCACTGTACCGGCTCCGGTCGTTACCGCTGGGAAAAGAAAAGTTGTCGTTGGTGTTGGTTCTTTTTTCGTGACACATACCGACTATGGGAATCGGCAAGAACCCCTCAAAAAGCCTGCTTCACAAGATTCGCAAAAGCATGAATTGGAAAGAGTAAAAGTTGCAGAATAGTGCGTGCAGCGCGACAGCTGAACGTGGCGCTGCTTGAGTAGAAGAACAAAAGCTGGTCGAACTAATTCGTCACAAAAGAGATCAAAATGAAAGCGAGGAAAGAGACGCAAATGCGACGAAGCAGTAATGTGTGGATTGTGTGTATCGCCAGGCTATCGTCTTCAAATCACGTAAGCAGGCTAAAGTGCCCGGATGCTTAAAAAGCAATATGAGTCATCAATTTAACATATACCTCGCATATTGGGCCAGTATACCTGCGGCAAATGTGGAGGCGAGTACCGTCACACCATATTTTAATTATCAGTATGCTGCCATATTTAGAATGTTGAAACAAACTCCGATTTATTTGATTCAAATTCAAAGCTAGAACAACATCAGATGCCTAATCGTTAAAAGTTAAATTAATGGCACTGTTACAAGGCAATATTCAGATCTGCCAGCGGCACCTATACGTTCTGTCTAGGCTTTGCAGCTGTTCAATGTCATATATGTTGGTGTGATAATAATTTATTTAGGAATAAATTTCTCTGGAACAAATGTCTGGTTAACTGCTTTCAAGGTGAAAGCTTAGCGATTGTCGAAGCCTTCCTTACTTCTACAATATGTTGGCGTCTTTTCTTTTCGCTTTCCCTTGTTCGCTTTTTGGCACCAATTACTCCGGTATGCAGACTGACCGGAAGCACGCAGAAGCTTCCCCACAGTACGACCTCTCGTACGAACACACCTGTTTTATTCGCATGCTGTCATGTTCTCCTGTCACGCGGCACCCATTAAGCTAATTCTTGCATACCTTTGCCAGAGTGCCGAGCTGGTGCACCGGTTAGTGCACTTGACCCCCTGCTGTGGATACCCATACTGAAATCCCACGCCAACTTAAATATGTTTTTATTTATAGTTTGCTCTTTTCAGTCATGGCTGTACCATTTGTGGTAACGACAGCATTCACGTTTTGCGTTTGATCAGGCACGTGAGGCTTTCATCTTCATTAAAAAAAGCACAAGTTCTCAGCAATCACTTTTAGTGTTGTTGTGTTCACGCTGTTTTAAGGGTGGAGCGGAAGTGGTAGCATGGTGTTCTTATGAATCCCGTGCTCCCTACAGAGTGGTGGAACTTCATACCGAATCATTTACTGTTACTCAAATTTTTACGTAAGCTGGAGGGGGACACTCTCTTCCCTCAATTGCGGAAGCCGGTCAGAAACGGGGTATAAAGGTTGATATGAATCATTGGAGAAACTCTCTCGGACTGCGTTACAAGCATGTAATTAGTATACGCAGCTAAACTTGGACAAAGCACTATTTCGCTTCGAAAATAGACTGCAGTAATGACTACCCTCCACCTAAGATTGCTCGCTTGAGTGACTCTTGTAACAATTCTTGTGGTTTTTAAACCGAATGGTGACGTTACCCTCATTGAATTGCTCCTGCACACTAACACAGCGGGCTATAAACGGAAGAAACGAGGCATACGTGTCTCATGCTCTACACTTAGCATCGTCTCCGTGGCGTTTGAAAATTTTTTTCCACGAGCGCAAAAAGCACACTCATTCTCTTCTACTTCCTCCTCCGTAAATCCTGGCCCATAACGAAGTCTTGTGCCTGGAATATGCAACTTTTGAAAGGAAGTGGCTTTTCTTGGGCTATTAAAATGAAAAGTTGAAAACTATTCCTTAAAAACGTGTAAAGGCAAACGCGTTCTAAACAACAAAAACTGCTGGCGTTAGCCATACATGTACCCACTATTTAGCACAAAGTAAGCGAAACGTAAGTGTAGCACTGTCCATTTAAACAAACCTGCAGGGGGACAGTGAAGTCTGTTTTATTTATTAATTTTGTTTATTGGTCCCGACTACTAAAAAAGCTGTCCAAGGTCGTTTTCTTCAGCTTGACATGGCACTGGGTCACCAAGTAGGCATCTTGCTTAAGCTGTCCACATGCTCCAAGCAGACCTCTTTCTAGAAAAACCGCTGGAGCACTTCTACTGGCTGGCTTCTTGAGAAGTGGATTCATAAGAAACAATTTTTTTCTTTTCCAAGGTCATGCAGTGCTTTAAAGTTGAATATTTCTGACATCAACAAAATTTATTTGAGAAGTTGCTGCTGAGTCTAACGTACACATATTTCATTCTATCTTTCCAAATATCTTGGATTGGATTGGATTGGATTTTTGGATTGGTGCCAGGCTTCGGAAGGTAAATGAATAGTTAAAAACTATGATTAGGTAAAATGCACGTCCCACTAAGAAAGCCCTTTCGTCTGTATTGAAAGGAAGGAACCGGTAACTGCCCATAGCTTTTGTGGGTATGCCTCCGAAATTCTTCGGAAAGATAATCTAATATGTCCAAGAGAGTTTTTCCGGCCAATAACGAGGCCTGACATATATGTGTCAAATATTTATATAAGCTTGCACCATTGCATGATGCCATCTACAAAGCTTGTCTCGCGTAAGTTCAGTACACAGGCCAGATTTTCACTGATAAAACCGCACGCTGGGTATCTTTAATGCCTTACTTCAATCAGGAACGTTATTGTTAACGCGCCCACCGCGGTGCCTCGGTGGCTAAGGCGTTGTGCTTCTGGGCCCAAGGACGTGGGTTCCAGCACAGCGGGGGTCGGTGCTCTGCAGATGGAGGTGAATGGCGAAAACCGCCAACATGATGAGATTTCGGCGCACGGTAAAGATGCCTAGTGGGTCGAAACTATTCCCTACTCCTCCACTACGGCGCGCCTCGTAATCTGGGTGTAACTTCGGCTGTTTAGAACCTCATATATAAAACAATATTAAAAATGCGGCTATTGAAGGAAGTTCTGCGGAAAGAGGCACAAAAATCTTTGTTAGGGCGTAAAGAGTCTAAATATCTTAAAGGAGCCATGAAGACAAAATACAACTTCGTTTAATTTGAAAGAACTAGGATTCAGTATCTCACTCAGCACCATTACAGCCACAAAAAATGTTTTCTAACGAAAAAAAAGCAAGTATTTAAAAACTTTCAAATTTTGCGCCACAGTGACGTGTAATGAGCAAGAATGACATCATAGGGGCCAACAATAAAACAATTTTCAGTGCGTTAGCTGCACGTTAGCATTCAAGTGATGCGGTCAAATGGAACTAGAGGCCCCATTACAGACGTCCAGTCATATGTCGTTGCGACAGGTCAGTTAGGCGGCCGCCAAACGCACAAACAAGGTTCCGTGACGTCATAGAAAAGTTGTGGGACATTGGCTAGGGGGTCGCGACTGCTTCACACGTTTTCTTTAATATCTCCGTTATTTTTCGAAGGTTGCGATGATATTGGTATTATTGTTATCGGGACTAAGCAGTCTTTCAAATAAACCCAACTTGTATTTTGTCTTCATGGCTCCTTTAAAGAGAAAACACCAAGTTTAGACGATCATAAAACAAACTAGCCGAGGCAAAGGTTTCACAACAGTCATTCAATGCTTCGAAGGAATCTGGTTTCACACTCCGTCTTACCAGCGGAAGCGCCAGATACAAAAAATGAAGAAAAAACACGCTTCGCACTCTTTTGTAGCAGTTTATTGTTCAACCTTACAGGTATAAGCTTTCACCAACACACCCAGCTATCCGTTCTTACTTGGCGGCAGCATTTCTTAAACCATAAAATGATCGTCACCGGACCAAGCCGTAAGAGACACGGCAGTATGCAACTGTGAAGCGGAAGACACCAGCAGCCGTCGAGAATACCCATTTATGAGACAAGCAAAGCCGTAGGTAAGAACAAAGGGATGCGTCTTTTTAAAGTGAACGCTTTCTTAGTGGGATCAATGACATCCTGTCAAAATACTAATGCATATCCCATAGACCCTTGGTCGACCTAAACGCTCGTATAACATCTCTGGACACAAGGCACGGGCGTGAATCCGGCCTTCCATTGGGTCAAAACAGGTACTTGAAAATCGCAAAGAAGGAATGGTACTGGGTACGAAAATAAACGCATCGATCGTGATGAAGCAGTGCCACAGTATACCTTTTTCTCATAAACCATGTATAGGTATGCATAGAGGTCGTTGGTAGATGCGTTTACTTAGTGCGCAAAAAATGTGTTCCTTTTTTATTTGCGATTTACTTCTTTGGAAGCTTGACGATCCATTGTACGCACTTTCAGCGAAGACATAACTCACTTTGGCGAAGTTTTTGAAGCACGTTTGGCGCACTTCTGATGTCAGAAATTTCTTGTGCATTTCAGAACCTTTATTAGGAAGAAATAGTAAAGTTGTTTTAGTCAATTTATGGACAAATGTAAGTATTTGCAGGCCAGCGAAGCGCTACTAATTCGTTGAAAGTCACTGCGCTAGTGTCGCCATTGGCATCTGCGAGAAGCGTTTGGCGATTTGGCCATAACATGCTGACGTGAGTACCAGCAACTTGTGCAGCGCTGAACATGTGGTTTCGATTCTGACATTCTTCTTTTATACAGCAGAGTAGTCTCACATGACGTCACCGATGGATGCGTCCACCGCCGAAGCCCACCCGAAAGATGTTGCATGCACGCAAGAGGAATAGCAAGGCCACTCCCGGCAACTGCTTTTGTTTTTGTAGATGTGTTTGTACAATTCGGCAATTTTACTTTTACGGACAGGCATGACTACCAAGTTATGAAAGGTTGGGTTCACCAAACCCTTGGGTATATTCCCAATACAAAAATACTATTTCGACGTGCGCATCAGAAAAAAACCCGCATTCTGTTCGCCCGTCCCATGGGTCGGTCCAACACCATCCTTGTGACATTTGAAGGCCTCAGGGTGCCCCGCGACATGCTATTTCACCGTACCGCCATGCGCTTCTATCCTCATCGCCCAAGAACCATACTATGCCTAAATTGCATGGTTATCGGACACAAATCAGAAGTATGCCCCAAAAAAGGCATTACTGCGACCTGTCCCAACTGCGGAGGCATCTTCCCAGCCAACCCGGGGCTGCGGGTGGCTCACTCTTGCGCGACACGCTGCTACAACTACAAAGGGTAACACCCTCTCACAGACCCCGACTGCAAAGCGAGAACTGCCGCGGACGAGAATGCTACAAGACTGGTAAACACAGGTCGAAAGCGCCTTATCGCCACTAATAACGCCCGCGAAAGAAAAGATAAACCATCCCGGACTCGTGAATTTTCGGGACAATGGCTCAAGCATCCCCCGGACTCTGGGCGAAGAAGCCCTAGCCTTTATCGCCGGAACGCAAAGCCCAACGCACAAAAACCTCGCCTGCCACGACGTGTCCAACTGCAGCAGCCACCAGGACGTGCAGTCAGTGGTACCTTTCAAGGAACTGCGGTTCGTCAACCGGTAAGCCCCCCCCCCCCCCCCCACCCCCGCCGAGGTGCCTCATCTGAAACAAGCCGAGAGACGAGCACTGGTGGAGCATCCAAAGAAAATACGGGTAACCCCCCCCCCCTTCCCTAGACCACCACCGTAACGACGGCGCCGCAGAGATTGCGAGAGCCTGGTGCCGGATTTGAGGTGGGCAAGCCACTCCGTCCTTGCTCCGCTCCCTACAGGGCGACAACCTAAACAAACGGAACGCACACATCACACTAATAACACCCACCAAAACATACAAGCAAGCATTAGGACTAGACACAGACTCGCACCCTGTATCGACCAATGAGCCAGTCTAAGAAATCAACCAATGTGTACCGCCACCCATATAAATGGAAACTGATGCTACAAGCGGATCGCCCGTCACCCCCGTAAGCGATGTTTTCCCCATGCTCCAAGAACTGCGCTCGCAAATGAACGCTCTAAAGGGCAGCAGTTACGCACAGTCGAAGCAATTATAGAGGCAACCGATCGTAGCCTAATCGAGACTACAATTGACACCATTGCAGTGCGCGTAATAGATACTGTAGTCGCCAGGCTCTTTGAACGCTTCGAAGAACGCATAAGTGACATTGAGTCCCGGATAGATATCATGCCTATGAGACGAGCCATTGAATCATCTGCATCCGATGCCAGTCACTCACCCAATGATGAGTGACCAGGACTGTGTTACCGATACGCAGCAAAGCGCGCAAGGAGCTACGCCTACGACAACAGCACGTCCAGGTTCCCGCCGGAATGATCTCTCAATACCATGACAGCACCTCCCTCGACCAACCCTGACCATACTGCAATGAAACTTTCGTGGCCTCAAGAGTAAACGGAATCTGCCGCAAAATGTTTGAAAACATAAAGAAAAATACACTCCTGAAAAAAACACGGGGGGAATTTGGACTGTCAGGTTACGAAATCTTCTCCCAGAAGAGTATTGTACAAAAGACGAGAAAAGGCAATCGGGGGGAAAAAAGCGCCCCCCAATGTGTGTCATGCTTGTCCACAAATCCTTGGCCGCCATGCATGATGCTTCAACGCATTACAACAACGACAGACAAGCGCATGTCACCGAGGTACTATATCCGGGATTTTCAGATCGCCATATAATCCCAGTTAACGCTTATTGGCTCCCACGAGCATCGCATGAAAGCCCCAAGAATTGGCTTCATGGGTTGCTACAGAAGCATAGAGACAAAGACGTAATCATTGCAGGAGATTTTAACAGTCCTCACGTAGCATGGGGCTACACGCCAACAACAAATTCGGGCGTCTCTTTAAACATGCCATGGAATATCATCAAATGACTCTTGCGAGTGACATAATGCTGCCCACCAAATCCGGGAACAGTGTACAGCGGAACTCTGATCCCGATCTTACCTTGCACAAGGGACAAGGAGAAATCTTATAGAGCAATAACTTAGAAACTTTAGGCAGCGGTCACTGCGTACTTCTGGCGGATTTAGACCTCGGAACGACTGCAAAGAGGAATACGGCCAAAATAAAATACACTGACTGGAATAAATTCGGAGAGGCCATATGAAACGCACAGACAGCGAACATTGCCTTGTGCGACTGGACACAACTGGTACTAGAGGCTCAATAAAAGCACACTACGACTGGCCCTGCTCAATTCAAGGAGGCCGTTCCAAACCGGCACTTGTTAATCCTTCCAGCGAAGCAAAGGAAACTAACGTAGAAGTGGAGCAGGAATAAAACAAAATCGTGCAAAACATTACAGATTATATGCTACGCTACGCAAATGAACTGGCCTCGAAGCAGTGGATGGATTTCTGCCGCACGGAAATCAACAAATCACTGGACAAGAAGCAAGCGAGGCACATCCTGCGTAGTCTGCTGGGACAGGCCAGACCTAGGCACACAACCAAGAAGGTCCAGATCGTCATGGGACTCTCATACGAAGACTTCGCTAAGTACGTTCCACCAAATGATACACCCGGACAGCTACAAGCCAAAAACTCTAGCTGATTACATTCCCGGTCCTGGAGAATCACTGGATTAATATATAAAGGCGCCGTTCTCCAGGCAGAATTGGACAACTGCCTAAGTAAGATAAAAAACACGGCACCGGGAAAGGACCGTATCACATATAACCTCATCAAAAATTTGCCAGAAAACGCCATAACTGAACTACTTCTGTACATAAACAAAGCGTGGATATTGGGCGTACTTCCTAAAGAATGACACCCATACCAAAACCAGCGAAACCACCCAATCGCCTTGAGCATCTCCGCCACTAATGTCGTGCTGCGGCAAACTCGCGGAGATGGTTCTGGAGCGCCTCAGGGGGGGGGGGGGGGGGGGGGAGGGGACTGATAAACATCGAGACACTGCTGCACGAAGACATGACAGGATTTAGGCGGCACGAGTCGGCCGAAGAATGCATGCTCCGCCTCAAGAACGGTGTTTACGACTCCACTAGCAGCGCAGAACCAAGGAGAATTGTAGCGCTCGATATCTACAAGGCATTAGACAATGGAAGTCATAAATCGATCTTGGAAAAGCTCCAAAGCATCCAATGCGGGGAGCGATTGTATGATTCCATAATTTCATACACCCGAAACACAGATGTCCTTGTAGACGGCCGTTTGGCAGGCCCATTCGAACCAAGTAAAGGAGTACCGCAAGACTCGGTTTTTTCCCCAACGCTTTTTAAGGTAGTCCTCAAAGACCTGCCCGCCAAACTAGACTCCATCGCCGACGTTCACTACAACATATGTGCTGATTATCTGACTTTGTGGTGCTCTCAGGGCTCCCCCAGGCACCAGGAGCACTAACTACAGGAAGCTATTGATGTCGCCACTGCATACATGAAATACGTTGGTCCCAGCTTCTCCTCCTCTAGGACCAAATACATCGTCGTGAATGACGGTCCAGCCAGCCGCTTACCATGGTCGCAATTTGATAAAATTAACACTAGACGGCCCCACGGCACCACCATAGCAAGGAAAGAAGAAATTCGAGTGCGCGGCTTTTTGCTTCGCCAACAAGGCAAAGCGGACACTTTGGTTAGAAAAATTACGACTCAGATCAGTCAAGTAAAGTACGTTGTTGGGCTAGTTGGCCGATCATTATTAACAGATGTATAGCGCAAAAAAGACGAAGGACAAAGAATGCACGAGGACGGAGCGCTACCTCGTCCTCGTGCATTCTTTGTCCTTCGTCTTTTTTGCGCTATACATCTGTTAACAGATCAGTCAGATTACGCACATGGTGAAACGGATTTCAAGGAAGCGACATGAGGTAAAAGAGCAGGAACAACTACGAATTTTGGAGGCGTTCATCATCACCGGCATCATGTACGCCGAACCTTACATGCGACTGGCACGCACTAAGATTGACAAATTAGAGAAGCAACTGCTCAAACCTATTCGTGCTGCCATTGGACTCCCAAATTACACCCCACTCCATGAGATTCGACAATTAGGAGTTCACACTCAAATATCACTCCGCATCAAAATCAACAAAGAAAGGCACGAGTCTCGGCTGTGCGCATCTAGACAGGAAGGAGCCATACTCCGTTCACTAAAGGCACAAATTGTGGAACCAGGAGGCTACATTACAAAACGCCGCCACCCCCCCCCCCTGGGAGCGTCTGCCGAGGCTCCTATCCCCACCACTGTACATCCTATCCCCATCCTATCCTATCCCATCCTATCCTATCCTATCCCCCAACACACGAGTGTGGAAAACGACCACGAGCGCAGAGCCAACAGAGCGCATGCCACCCGCCATTGAGTGGCGCAGAAGATTACCAGGGCTACGCTCCAGTCTACACCTGTGCCGCCGTATCAGACGACGATATAGTTGCTACCGCCGCGTACTGCGGGAGCGGAGAAAGTACTCATCGCTTCCTGGGAATTTGTGATCCTGGTCATGCCGAAGGGTTAGTGAGCCATAGCAGATGCCATCACGAACTTCACCGGCCGACAGAAGCTGCTCATACTGACTGACAGCCAGGATGGCATCCGCCTCTTCTGCCGCAACAAAATAGTCACGCACATACGCAACATCCTCGAAGTGCATCTAATGTCCAACCAAGGCTTTCGGTTGAACTCCGCTGGATTCTAGATCATCAAGGAATACCACGAAATGTGGCGGCTCACCAACTCGCACGCGGAACTTTCTTCCGCGAGGCTAAGCGTCCAGTTGCGCTCCCGGAGGAATACGATCTCCACACCAGCCGCGTCGAAGAAACAAAAGCCGGGAACCAAAAGTTGGTAGATCTGTGCACAGATCAAGACAAACACTGCGTTCCCCCTATCTCTTGGCCGCGATCGAAGACAAGTTGCATCCGACGAGCTCAAGCAGGTGTCCTACGCACCCCGCATATCATCCACTACATAGAAAATAAACCTGGCCACCCTAGCTGCCCACAGTGCGGTCACGGGTACCCTAACAACCAGCACTACGTGTGGGACTGCTTAGAGATTATACAAACAATGAACATATACACAGACTCCCTTTCCCCTTCTCCTGGCACTTGGCCGTAGGGGCTCGACTCTCCAGAGGACCCCGAAAAACAGCTCAAGCTCGCTCTCCGCAAGCGCACTAAAAGCACCGGCCTAAAAGCACCGCACTAAAAGCACCTCCTTAGGACTGACACAAAAGGAGCACTGGGAGGCCCTCCTCCAACACATTGAAGCAGTTCTTGGGGCGACAGACAACAGCAGCCCCCCCCCCCACCCCCAAGCAACGCAGAAGACTTTATAGAAAGGCAAATAAATATGTCGCTCTCTCTCTCTCTCTCTCTCTCTCTCTCTCTCTCTCTCTCTCTCTCTCTCTCGCTCTCTCTTTCTCTCTTTCTATCTCTCTCTCTTGCAATACACACCTCTACAATTGTATTGCACACAACTCTTCCCGCACACTTCCCGCGCATGCTCAGATAATATAGATGGGGTATATATGAGGCTGCCATAAAATAATAGGCATAGACGAACGCTACATCGGGTATCATACTGGGGGCTACACCGATGAACAAAATTTACAGTGATGTTTCACGTAGTGAGCGCTGGTGTCGCGCCAGCCTGCCAGCATGCTTAGATAGTGCCTTTTAGCGGTTTCGTAAGCTCGGTCCCGGTAGTTGCTCTCGGCGGATTCTTTCGGCAGATTGGCCACCTCTCTTGACAGGTTGGCCACCTGTCCCGTTACGAAGAAGAAGAAAGGTGTCCCGTTACGACAGACTTTTCTGCAAGGCTCTTCTGCTCTCTCAGCCTCTTGTTGCACATCCACCCACTCTGCCAATATACCTCATGCCACAGCTCAATAACAGAGAGTAAATAAGACCCTCATTGCAATCCCCCAATTACTTCTTCCTCCTTGTTATTTTTTGAGCACCAAACTTGTTTGCTGGACGCGCTGTGCTCCATGGAACACAATTTTAGATGCTTATCAGGGAAGGAAAAGGTATCAACGCCGGCGCGCATTCACGTTTTTTTTTTAAGAGTATGAGCTAGTCTGTGCAAATATGGCACCACTGTAAACTTTTCTTGCTCCTCCCTTATCACCCGGTAGTCCGGGTCTCCACGTTCGTTTTCTTTTTGTAAGGCACGGGGGCACTGGGGCCAAGGGATGACGTGGGATAACTGGCGGACCCTGGACAAAACATGTGGGATATGAAACTACTCTCTTCCAAATCCACGCATGACTTCGTCAAAGAACACCTTAAAAAAAACAGGGCAATGGCCATTTCGACTAGTTGTGTGTACTTAGAAGCATTCCAGATATTGGAGGTAATCCTGTTTTAGAAGCATTGATGACTAGCCTACGAAGCCGTCCTCGTTTTTTGTTCGCGCTTTATTTCGGTGGTGTGACCGTTTCGGCCTTAAGTTGCCCGTCCGTGCCTCTTTCCTTCTGACCCCGTCCTCCGTGCGGTCTTCCTGCCTACCTCTAGGAGCACTCCACCCTTGGCTCTAACTTCCCCCTTCCAGCTCGGCAGCTTCCAAGGTGATTTTGGCCATTTAACAAGCGGAACACTTCCCGTTGCTCGTAATACGTGCCGCGGTCAACGGGGAGCATGCGACGGAAGGACGACGCTTTCGATTACCGCAAGAGAACAAAACGTGTTTACACTTCGCCCTGCTCAGATGATTGGAAAGCGAAGATGCCAAGATGCCATCTAGGACTGAATTACACATTGAATGACGCCTGCCCGATGGATAGCAATAATGTTATTGCCAATGTATTTGCACGCATATCGATGGCGGCGAAGTACCAACAGTCACAAGAAAAACCTTCTGTTTCTTATAGGTGATTCGACCTTCTTCTGAAATGATTATCCTAATGAAACCTAGAAGGATTGTAGATTTTTCCTATCAGAAAAGCGTGTGCTTTCCATTTAAAGAAGCATTTCTCATGGAGCCGCAACGAATTAAGAGCGGCTGCTTCTTTTTTCCAATTGAAATTTATTCAGGCAAGTACAAGAGTATGAAACACTTCTGCGGGCATATTCCATCGCCCTTGTTTTGCTTAATCACACCAACGTTGAGCCTAACGACGTCCAAGCAGCGTCCAATTCATCATCCGCCAGACTGCAGGTTAGACGTCGTTAGACCCAAGAGGCCTGGGAAATTAAAAGTACAGAGAAAGCGTTCACCCATACTCCTCTGCGGTAATGTCACCTACGCGTCGTAACAAATGGGGTCTTCATGAGCTTTTTCCTGCTAACGCCGCCAGACGCATCCCGACTGCGGAAGCCGGATTTTTCCGTGAATGGGCCAGCCATTTATTTCTCTCGCGTCGAAAAGTATATATCTGACTGCTGATGTGCTGGAGGGGGGAACGTTTTCTCTTAGCGCGAGTGCTAGGAGAAGGCGCAGCTTCTCCCGCGGCAATAGGAAGTTGGAAGATATGAAGAAAATAAGGCAGTTTTGTCAGATAATTTGATGCAGCTGGATAATGGGTTTGAGCAATAGGGGAGCGCAAGCACTGCACGTTGTTTTGGGATCGTGGTTAACCCGGTGCACGTAATTTTTTGTTACATTTTCTTTCTATCATTCTATCCGGTAAATTGATATTTTTGCTCGAAGGAGAGCCTAACTACATTTCTTACGCATTCCTTCGCGTTCCTGTAATAGTAACTTGGCGGGCAATCTCCTTCGATTATCCCCTCACTGTCAATTCAGATTCAGATTCAGTTTATTTCATGCACAAGTACATGAGGGGGCTGGATAAAAGCTGCAGTACTGCAGCTTGACAGAGCTTCAACCCCATGGTTACCTGGACAACAGTGCTTACAACGCAAATACAGCAGCAAATAATTTCATGTACGTAATTTGGTTGCGACTTGTTTAAGTCGTACATTCTCGATATAGAATGCGTAATATTGCAGTGCAATACACAAAGAAACCATAGTAATACAAAGAGAAAACGACACGACCGTATGCATATATAACAATAGAAAAACAGTACTCTATAAAGTACAGTACAGGGGCAATGCAAGTAACAAAAATGCAGTAAGGTGAACATCACCAAAGAAACACTGCTAACAAGTTCTTTGGGGTTAAATTTGCTATGTCGACACCATTTTTATATATAGTTTTGAGTAATCTCAGTGTTATGGAGCTGAGTATATTATGCTCAGCTCCATAACACTGTTATGCTAATATACACGCAATTATACACGTAATATACACGTAATATACACGTTATATACACGTAATGTACACTCAGTTATGCTAATATACAGGCCAATCGAGGGGCTCTGTTCTGGAAAACTTGGGGCCGAATGCTGAACACGATTGCAGCCGGGGCGATCGATTGCTTTTGTGTCGTCGTTGGCGTTCCGTACGGCCGCTGGGTGAAAAAAAAAGCTCCTGTCCCGTTAAACTTGCTCAATCCCGGCTGACTGTCACCCGTCACCGCATGAAAAATGAAAGTATACATAAGCACACCGAAATCGGAAGATATTGCAACGGCTCCTGTAGCCTAATAGGTAGGACACAACGCGTTGTACCAAAGTTGTGGGTTCTAATACACTAGGGGACGTATTCCCGATTTGGTTTCACAGCATGTCAAAATTCCTGTTTCTTCCACACAAAAAAACGGGAAGGGGTGAAACCTAATCAAAATTTCGAACAAAAGGTACACCACTTTTAATTTACCTGGTAATGTATGACATAACGCAGATACTAGAGTAATGGCAGCCTATCATTAGGTACCCTGCCATTGCCTCCCCCCCTTTATTCCCCCGAAACAACTGCCGGAGTAATTCCTTCCTCAAGAACATCTTTCAGGGCACATAATGCGAACGAAGAGTTTGTTTGTGCAGACACACGCACATCCGCGCATCAAAAAATTTGCTTGTCCAAACAGGAGCAAATGGATGCTGGTCGCTGTGGATTTGGAATGTGGATACGGTGACTGCTACACTTCATTGGTAGTGGGCTACAGAAGAAAATACGAATCACGCAGACGACTTGTACATCAGGGGTAAAATTTGCGTCCACTTCAGCCACAACGTCTTTTTTGTCGTAACGGAATTTTAAGGTCGCTAACCACTCCAAGTTATATTGTTCTGGGAGCATGGTACATGTGGTATCTTCTGTGCCCATAACACTACTCCAGTTCGATATCATAATTAGATGAATGTGGCAGTTGTCGTGAGAAAGGACAAAGTTGGATTAACCGGCACAAGTCCTTTTGGTTTGTTTTCTGGATAACCAAATGTATGTTTCAGACCAAGCTGAAACATTGCCTTATTTTCGGAGCACGCATGCGTTCAGTGACAATTTGTGTGCGCAGTAAATAACAGTGAAAATTCGCTAAAGAAACACGCGATTATAAGAACTTTGGACGACACGAGGTTATAAAATATATCGCACCTTTGTGCCATATCTAAAAAAAGCGCATTTTGAGATGCCCCAACGTCCAGCGTTGCGTAGCACCAATAATATAACATCATATTCGTAAAATTGTAGTGCCATTGCAGGCAGCGCAGCAATAGAATGACAGTTCAAAACATGTCATTGGTGTTAGGCGGGAAGTGCATACAGGGGGCTTCCCTAAGGCCTGCACAAACTTGGTACACGACCACCAGCTTCTACGCGTCAGTTTTCCGTGGCAGAGAAACTTGAGCCTTCAAGCTTCATATTCGGGAATAGCGCTATGGCACACAGATGCGGCGGTACTAGGGTAAATAGTGACTGCACTAGAAAGATCATACTCATAATAGAAACCAATGCCTTTGCCACCAGGAACACCAAGTGTAACAGATAAACATGACAACAACAACGCATGCGATAGCAGGCACCGCCTCAACCTCCAGTTGTTGTCAGACGCTGCGCATTCTAGCAACGAACGCTTAGAGTTCCCCTGCTTTCTTTACGAAAATGAAGTAGGTCTATCGCATTCTTCTTATCTTTCTACTCTGTATTGTATTTTCGCATGACACCTCACTTGCTCCATTATTACGTGGTGCTCACACTATTGCCTACTAATACAAAAAGTTAATTGAAGTATCAGTTTCCCAATAAAACTGGCGTTGCTACCTTTATCCGCAGCCTACGCAATTTTTTTCGCATCAGGTAGGTGTGCGCGTTTCCGGAACATTGGTCAGCTTCCGTTGTCGTGGGAACCACCAGCCTATGAAACTGCGCGTACCATTTCAGGTTACTGCACTTGTGTGTCTATTCAAAACACGCTCGCTCTGACTAAAACGTTTGATTGGTGAGAAGCAGCAGGCGATGAGTCAGAGAACAGAGGACGTTTTGCTGAAACATTTTGGGCAATTATCGCAACGCGGCCGGTTATAACTGGAAATTCGAAGCTGCCACAGAGGCATAACGCTCATTTTTGAGGGTATTGAGCCAATTCTGACGGAAGTAGCGTTTTTTATATATTTGTGCCATTCGGGAAAAAAAGGCATTCCCTTACGATATGTGAAGTATCCCGCAGTGTTATGTTTTGCTTGCCCGTTAAATAAACCTCCAACTGCTTATGGCATGCGAGGCATGCGATATTCCAATCACGCAAAGGTTACTCACCCAGATAAGTCAGCAGTTTGACAGGTTCGTAATTAAGCCAACCTGTAGGGTATAGATGGAAGCCGATATGTCTGAGGGTTCTCCGAATACCGCTGCCATGTGACAACATTTTCAGAGTAGGCGTTCACTGCGCATTGAAAAAAATATCGCTAACAACAGCCAATTCTGGCGATAAGTTTCCGTAAAGTCCTGGCGTCAGACTTCCAGCAGTATGATTGAAGCGACGGCGTTAAAAGTAGTGTTGCGGCTTTGCGGAACAACTGGATACACCAGTGCTATTTTTGGTAGATTCGATGTCACAGATAAATGCAGCGCAGTTTCAGCGTACCAGCTTTTGTAAACAGTAGTGATCCCGGTGCGTGCAGATTTCTCGGCTTTCGCAGCTTCGCTTTACCGGCCTTGCTTACGGCGAATAAGCTTTCTCAAGATATTGAGAAGGGGGACAGAAAGATTTCTTGGTGCAGTTATTCTTCTTGGTAAGTCATGCTCGTCGGATCTTTTATCCACTGCGTCCGTTATCCGATATGTTGCCTTCGCGCGAGCCTGTTGAGGCAAAGTGCGTCTGAGGTAAGTAACGTAACCTCCCAATGTGTCGCTGATTTTTTGCCTGGCGTTATGTTTTTCTGTGCCTAAACAGTGCGGCTGTTTCAGTTGTAAACCTTCCGGCAGAAGCTATACCCAACGCAACGTAGCCCCGCGTGGCCAGATTTATTCTTATATCAGGCCATGCAGTTTTGAACGCCGAGATTGAATAAGCTTGCAGGTGGCGCAGCCGTAATTTGAACGTTTTATTTTCATTAAACCTCGCACTTTCGTGATACGTAAGCACCTAGCCCTCATAAGGCCATTTTGTTTCGGTCAAAAATACACCGAAGTAATCCTTTGCCTTTAAGGGGTTGATATTGTGACGAGAAAGGGCAAAAGCAGGTAGTGGCGCGCACCTCCAGAGCGTAGCCCTACGAAGACGAAGAATTGGAGTCTGGCGCATAGCACTGGGCTCACGCTCGCACTCTCCGGCCACACAGTACATCATGGCCTCATCTACAATGGCTCGCTTCAGTTGTATTGCCGCGACGTAAAAATGTGCATTCATCTCCCCGTCGACGTTGATGTTGAACAGCCTTCTGCTTATACATACCGGACCTTCGCGCACTTTGTTTCTCCGGCAACACACTCCAAACGCTACGTATGACTGTTTCGCCAAATTTGGTGTGTCTTTCGTGTCTCTGCGTGTTTGTACACTTGTGTGCTTCTAGAAAACTTTTCAAATCCATTTTGCCACCATCTGGCCTAGCAAGCCGGGCAGCTAGGGTGGATGAGCTGGCGAGGTCATAAAATGGTTTTCTCTGTATTGGCAACCGCATGATCGCCACAAGCTTAATTCACAGTAAAAGAAACTAAGATTGGAATTTGTTTCCAGCCAAACGATGCCACAATTAAACTGTCAGTACAGTTAAATCGAAATGAAAAATGTTTTACGCATGTTACGCACATCGAAATTGACTGAAATTGAATCAGAGCCGTTGCTGTAGAATCTGAGGCATGCGATTGCCGCGTAGGATAAGGCGTAACCAGACAGACCTTAAAACGCAGCATATAACGACGATGAAACAGTTCGGGACTGCAGTTGCGGTTCCACGAAACGGATTTCCGAATAATTCTGGTACTGCTGTATCTATAGCGACATTACCTGGTTACCTTACTATGTCCTCGCTTATGCGGCTGGCATCGTGCCATAACACTTAGTACAGGCTTAATATGAAGGCGGACACGGCTGCATCCGTTGCTCATAAGCATCGTGCATCGGCAATAGCTATATCCTTCTCCAAGAAAGGTGCATCTGTCCTTGCATCCAACGTGGCATGTAACATGCAGCGTGCAGCCTTGGATGACGTATCACGTCATTATGCGCCCCTATCTTCCATCGATCCCAACTGCCAATTGAAAATGCCACCAGGACTCTTCAAGCGGGTAGAAGCAATTCTACATCGCATACGGTTGAACGTCTCATACACGCGCAACTTGCTCTTTAAGATGAAACAAGCTACGTCACCACTCTGCCCACGCTGTGATGTGCGAGAAACCCTGCAGCAAGTGCTCTGTGAATCTGCTCGATCGCAGTGACTTTGGGACTGCCACTTTCCGTGGACAAGCAGCTAAAGGACGTTTCGGGACCATGGACTTGTCCCAAACGTGATTTACGTGCTACATAAGCTCTGATAGAGTACCTGCAACACACAGGTCTAGACCAGTCACTGGGAATAACTCACCGTTTCCTTGCGCATCAAGTTCTTGAACACCATCGCCATCATGCTCATCACGTCATCAACTTACCTAGCACGTTAGGTATTTTAGCCCGGCTAACCTCACCAGACTTCATTAAAGATAGTTCTCTTTCTCACACACCCACACATTTATGGTAATTTGTGATACGGCGGCTCTGAATGTACCTGAGGCGTTTTGGTCTTTGCTTTTTGTTCTTGTTTTGTTCTTGTTTTATTGCTCTGCTCTGATAGAAAATTTGATGTTTTTGCTTCAGTTTTTTTTTTCAGTCCACGATGGATGACAAAGACGACACCGATGACCAGGACACAAAAGATCTTCACAGCGGGCACAATGAAAGCCTCGCTACAGAAGCTACGGCAAACAATCGGCACGAAGGATGCGGTGAGACAGAAATCCTCCTTAACACACCTTAGAAGACTATCTGGGGCATGACGGCCCTCTGCTTCACTAATGACGAAAGTGGTCCCGTATCTACTTGCTTCGATGCTAGCGAGATTGTAAATACACTCTCAAAAAAGCGGCCACTCCACACCAGCACGACTGCGGACGACGCAAAAAAAAAAAATCCCGGGCCATCTCCACTAACGTCAAACCTGGGGAGAGGCAAAGAATGCAGTGTATAAGTTTATCCTTGGCGCCTTGTCGTTTTTTTCCCATGGAGATGAAACCGCCGGGGGGATAGAGGTATACAGCTTTGTTGTAAGTTGTTGTCTTTGAAGCACGAAGCGTTCTAGCTCGAGGCATTGGAAAACGAGTGTCTCGGTGTGTTCTTTTAGTATGCGTTATGTTCTAGCGCGAGGCGTTGGAAAACGATTGTTCCGGCGTTCTAGCACCGTGACTACATAAAACGACGACGATGACATCAGACGCCGACAGCCCGAGCCCCTAACTTGCTTCGCCCCTGAAAGGTACAAAATTGATTGAAAACGCTTATCAGGCTCATTATTGTTCTTTTCTTTTTTGCGCTGATAATTGGTCCCAACACGAGTAACCACCTTAGCTTTACACTTTGAAATTGAGGTACTTAATAAACAACATGTCGTGGTTTAGATTTTAGCATCTTGTTTAGATGTTGTTCCCGAGCTAATAGAGAACTGTTTTAAAGCTTTTCTGTTAAGAAAGGAGGGCAAGAACTGTGTCAGTGCACCATCTTTGGCGCTTTCAGCCCAAGAGTTCAACTTTCTGAAAAGATAAGGGTTGCCTATGGCCATGCTTGATCTAAGCGAGTGCGAAGAATGCGGCGTTTCATTTTCACGGACTGCTTTATGTTTTTAGTGGCGAATCCCCTTAGGGGCAGGGGCTGTTGGCGTCTCCTGTCGCGTCGTCGTAATCGTCGTTTCATGTAGTCACGGTGCTAAAACACCGGGAAACTCGTTTACGCCTCGCGATAGAATGTAACGCGTACTAAAAAATTTACCAGGACACTCGTTTACGCCTCGCGCTGGAGCTCTTCCTAACGCGTACTAAAGAAACAAAGGGACACTCGTTTACGCCTCGCGCTGGAAAGCTTCGTGCTTCAAAGGCAAGCGACTTTTACAGCAAAGCTTTATGCCTGTACCCCCCACGGTTTCATCTCCGTTGGCAAAAACGCCAACGCGCCAGCCAAGAATATGCTTATACACTGCATGCTGGACCCCTCCCCAGGATTCCCGTTAGTGGAGATGGCCCGGTATTTTCTTTTGTTTTTTGTTTTTGGCGCTGTGTGTTCAGAACACGAAAAGCCAGGTCGATTAAGCACAAACGTTAATTAGATATATGTATGGCTGTCACGCGTCACCTATACGAAACGCATGCAATGTGGAAAAGCCAATGAAACGGAGACAGTCACTACAGTACGCTTGAGGGGTATGAACTTCGCCACTTTAAGGTGAACTCAGCTGATCACGCTGCTATGGGACTTTGTAATTTGTGACCACGGGCGTAAAAAGCATTGCCAATAAATACGAAAAGTTTCACCAATCGAAAAAACTGTTTCCAACGGCGTAGTTTGCTTGTTTTTTCTTTGTTTCCTGTGTTTCTTTTTGTTCTCGATTCATGTACATATATGCGTGTTGTTTTGTTCCCTTCAGGCATAAACCACGTTGAAGTCCAGCGTGTGTTGCGTCTTTTCCTTCTTCGTCCAGTGTTAAAGTTCACTAGCAGTCGGCGTTCATTAGTTAATTCGTAACCATGTGAACACGCAGATAAATAACAAGACACCCGTCACCTAATCGTCCCAGGCTCATTTTTGCGCTTGAGAGGCTAAGTTTTTCTGATGCCCTTAAACGTTACTCTTTTAACTAACCCTGCTGGCAGCGCTGCTAGGTATTTGGTACTGTAACTGAAGCGGCTACCATGGGCAATGACCGAGTGAATTAACTCAACTCCCCCCTAGCGATTGAAGCATTTCTATTTATTTCCAGAATACCGGTCTGGTGCGATAACCACTACGCTACCAGCGGGGCAACAGTAAGACGTAAAGTAGAAGAATTCAGGACCGCGCTGCAGAACCGATATTCCGCCCACAACGAGGAATCCGAGCTTACGACACAGGAAGCCAGCGACAACCTTACACGCATTATCACGGAGTGTGCAGTAGAAGTCGGGGGCACTATGGCTAGACAGGATACTGGCAAACTTTCACAGGAGACGAAAGATCTAATCAGGAAACGGCAAACCATGAGAATCTCTACCGCAGCTGACAGAATAGAACTAGCCGAGCTCTCGAAGTTAATCAATAAGCGTAAGACAGCTGACATACGGAAGTATAATATGGAGAGGATCGAATACGCTGTAAAGAACGGAGGTAGCCTGAAAGCAGTGAAGAGACGCCTAGCGTGGGGAAAAATCAGATGTATGCACTTAAGGATAAGCAAGGCAATGTCATCACAAATAGGGATAAAATAGTCACAGTGGCCGAGGCGTTCTATAGGGATCTGTACAGTGGCCGGGACATACAGGATAATGCCGAACGAGACAGTAGCTCAGAGTAGATAGACATCCCACCAGTAACGACCGAAGAAGTAAGGAAGGCTTTGAAAGAAATGAAAGGGGGCAGAGCACCTGGTGAGGATCAGATAACAGCAGACCTCTTGAAGGATGGCGGCGAAATTGTACTTGAAAAACTGGCAAACCTGTATACGCAATGCCTAATGACCGAAATGGTACCGGAATCCTGGAAGAACGCGAACATCATCCTAATCCATAAGAAAGGCGACATGAAGGACTTGAAAAATTACAGGCCGATCAGCTTACTGTCAGTCGCCTACAAGGTATTTACCAAGGTAATCGCTAACCGAATCTCTGCAACCTTAGATTTCAGTCAACCTAAAGAACAAGCAGGGTTCCGTCAAGGTTATTCAACAATGGAGCGTATTCACACGATCAATCAGGTGATAGTGAAGTGCGCTGAGTATACTGAACCCCTATATATAGCCTTCATAGATTATGACAAAGCATTTGACTCGGTCGAAACCAGTTATTCGGGCATTACGGAACCAGGGGGCAGATGACCATTATGTGAGAATACTAGAGGATATCTACAATGGGCCCACAGCTACCATCATCCTCCATAAGGAGAGCAGTAAAATACCTATAAGGAAGGGTGTCAGACAAGGAGACACAATCTCTCCAAGGTTATTCACAGCATGTTTACAAGAGGTATTCAGAACGGAAACGGAAAAAATGGTCCCGGAAAAAATGGTCCCGGAAAAAATGGTCCCGGAGAAAATGGTCCCGGAAAAAATGGTCCCGGAAAAAATGGTCCCAGTGACCATCTAGGAAAAAATGGTCCCATGCTCCAGTCGACGTGTTTCTTTTCAAATTAGTCAGATCTGAACTTTTTTGCGGCTTTGCTTTTGTGCGTTTGCGTTTTAGCTAAAGGGTTAAGAAAGAGATGGAATGCTTTAATATTCAGGGGCAGAAATTAACTCCTGTGAAGGCTAAAATCTGGATGGATGGGTGGGCGATGTACGTACAGATGGATGGATGTATAGATGAATGGTAGGGCTGAGTACCGATTAAAAATTTAGTGCGAGTAATTGGATTAAAACCGCCCAAACAACTGCGAGGCCTGGAACAGCCGGTTTAGAAGCTTAGTCGAACACAGCTATCTCAGTGTCTGGAAGGTCATTAAAGCTCTACGCTGCGAGGTTTCATCGGAATCGGTGTAAATTGAAATCGGGATTGACGCGCCTTGGTTTAGCCTTCGCTGAAAAGTCCGTGCACCGAAATGTGCGTGCACGTAAATATCCGTGCACCGACATGTCCGTGCACCGAAATGTCCGGCCACCGAAATATAAATGTGAATACAATTAAAATATGCAATCTTTAACTTCAAAGCATGGATAAACAAAGGAAAAAAGCATTCAAGAGAAACAAAGAGTGTAAGAAAAAGTTAAGAAAAAAAACATGTAAAAAATTGAAGGGGGTGCTTACAACTCTCCGAGAATGTGAATGCGAAATTTTCTGTTGATATGCCTTGAAATTTCATACGAATTTAACGGTCGCCCCCCTCTACTCCTGAATAGCCCCCTTGGCAGCCCCTAGCCCCTTCTTACGCTCCTTCCTTTCACTACACATCACCAGGATCCTGTTTTTCGTGTCGGTACCTTCACCTGTCGAGGTTGTGTGGAAGCGGTTTACCCTCCTCACAACGTGCGGGTTCAAAAAAGAGATGTGCTGAGATTTATACATGCTATATGTGGTTGAGACGTCATCAATGCGAAAAATCTGTGGATTAAGCTAGTGTAACGGCAAATTAGAAAATAAATATGGGAGAGGCCATGAAAACAACCCAACCTGAATTTCGGTAAAACAAACGTTCTTGGTGCGATTAACCGGATTTACTCGAACAAGACTACTTTTCCTGCCTTGGCTTCGGGACCAATTTTTCCGGGACCATTTTTTCCTACCTCGGATTTGGGACCATTTTTTCCGGGACCATTTCTTCCGGGACCATTTTTTCCAGGACCATTTTTTCCGGGACCATTTTTTCCTACACCCATTCAGAACGTTGGATTGGGAACACGTGGGAGTAAGGGTTAGTGGAGAATACCTCAGTAACCTCAGATTTGCTGATGACGTTGCCCTGCTAAGTAATTCGGGGGACGAATTGCAAAGCATGCTCTCCGCACTGGACGAGCAGAGTAGAACCGTGGGCCTGAAAATTAATATGCAGAAAACTAAACTAATGACCAATAACCTCGGGACAGCACAGCGGTTTGAGATAGGTGGCGAGGCAGTGGAAGTGGTAAGCGTATATATCTACTTAGGCCAAGTTGTGACCCCAGATCCCAACCATGAGGCAGAGATAATTAGAAGGATAAGAATGGGATGGGGTGCATATGGCAGGCATTCTCAGATAATGAATAGTAGCCTACTATTGTCGCTGAAGAAGAAAGTGTATGACAGCTGCATCCTACCGGCACTCACCTACGGGGCAGAAACCTGGAGGCTCACTAAGAGGGCTCAACTTAAATTGAGAACGACTCAGCGTGCAATGGAGCGGAAAGTGATAGGTGTAACATTAAGAGACAAGAAGAGAGCGGAGTGGGTCAGGGAACAAACACGTGTTAAGGACATATTAGTAGAGATTAAGAAAAAGAAATGGACGTGGGCAGGGCATGTAATGCGAAGGCAAGATAACCACTGGTCATTAAGGGTAACAGATTGGATCCCCAGAGAAGGCAACGTTGCAGGGGGCGGCAGAAGGTTAGGTGTGCAGATGAGATCAATAAGTTTGCGGGGATAAATTGGTCACAGTTGGCACAGGACCGAGGTAATTGGAGAATAATGGGAGAGGCCTTTGCCCTGCAGTGGGCGTAGATAGGCTGCTGCTGATGATGATGATGATTTAGCTCGCATCTTTTTAAGGCGTTGTTTTTTTTATAGCGTATCAACCCTTCCAACGTGCATTCCCAAGGATAAGGATGCTGGCATGGCGTATCCTCTGCGCTCAGTAATGTAGACATTTTTGAGCCAGCCATTGCATCATCTCTAAAAGATTGGAATGCAACAGCCGTGTTGCCTATGCATACGCTTTGCTGTAATATCCCTTCAGCTGTTTTATGGCTGGGCTGTAGAATCTATTCACCAACAGAGGGACCTGTTCTGTACGCCAACGAAAGCAACACGCCGCTGTTAAAGGTTAAAGTGGTCCTGCCTCTCCTGCGCTGGCGAGCAGGACGTTTCGAATATATCCACCAAGCATTCCTGCCCGGCTGGGCACTGTTCAGTCGGGCGCCTTCCTTCTTTACATTGTGTTATCGTCTAAAGATCACGGTCTTCTCACAACGTCTTCTCTCGCACGAACTGATTGAGAAATAAACAATAAACAAACCAGCACCTGTGTCGCGTCGTCCTTGCTCCCCAGGCCCAAACATTGCAAGACCAAAATTCGCCCCGTTTATTTAGCCAGAGAGCGAGACAGAAACATTTATTCAGAACTCCAAAAGATTAAGCTAAAACTATGGAATTGGGGGGGGGGGGGGGGCGTTCGTCCAGGACTCCTGTCACCTTCGCTCCTCTCTAGGCCCTAAGGGCCAGATCCCTCTTGATCCCTTGGCCGGATGTGGCCAGAGCTTCCTCCCACAGCTCAAACTTACAGCCACGTGTGGTGGTAACCCCATATAGCGCTGTAAAGGCTAGAGGGCCTCCCATATTTATCGCAGTTTTTTATTGGGTTTGTGGGTGCATCATCGCTAGCCGGGTGCTGCTAGGAAATGTATTTTTTTAATTAGTGTTCCGGCTTCTAAAGCCATGAGGCTTTTGTACGGGGTTCAGTACTTGGCTCGTAGCTCTTTCTTTCAGTAGCTCTTCAAAACCGGCGGGAAGGGTTGAAGACAGTCAGAATCCCCTGCTGCGCGTTTGGTGAGATCGCACGCCGCTAGGACCGCCCGTTCGTTACCCTTCAGTCCCTGTTGGGCTTGTGCCCAGGTGATTCAGTGGGCTTGACTGGCGTGCGTGGACTCGACTTGTTTAAGCCGCTTGTGGATGCGCCCATTGATGTGTTTGGATAGCCAACGAAATGCTACCGTCTTCCAAATAATGCGTAAGACGCACGAGAAAGCGCCTACAAAGTAGAGATATGCGCCATCAGTAAAGCAAAAAGAGAACGTCGCAGTCACCTTGATTATCCCGGGAGAGACAACGCACGTAGCAGCTGCTCCGTGTTAGAGGTCAGAGATTAAAGTAATCATCGCGGCCCCTGTACGGACAAACACAAGGAGCGCGGAGGGGCGGGAGTTGGGCAGGCGAGCATTGCTGATTGGTGCAAAAGTAGGATGACGGGGGGGGGGGGGGGGGGAAGTACATTCGCTCCACCCGGATCACTATTTTGTGCAAACCACCGCTAGTGGCAACGTCCAAGGACACATTCGTCGTTTCGGCCAATTAAAGAAAAATGCGCCCCAGTGATATATCTTTCAGCCTGAGCGTACAGCATAAACCGTGAACCTTTACGAAGTTCGCGTATGGCATCAACAAGATGGACGGCGCTCGTGCTTCTGGATTGCACTCCATTAGCGCGCTTCCGCCGCTCTGACAGTGCCGCCCTTCAGGCGTGCGCTTTAAGTGTGCCGTTACAGCTGACCGTAAAAGTGGCTGCTTCCGCGCAGATAGCAACGCGACGGTCTGTGTCAACGCGCTCTCGCGAGTGCTTGCTCGCCCATACGGAGCGCAGCTGCGCGTCACAGCTGCCTTCGTTTGCCTTCGAAGCTCTCCGCCAAGGCTAGGAAGAGGGAAGCGCGAACCCCCGCCGCCGGCCTTCGCACTCTCCCGGGCCGTAGCCAAACACACAATGGAGCCAATGATATCAGAGAGCGGACAGAAGCAGAGAAGAAAGAAAGAAAGCAGCGTGCACGTTGTCGTCATGCCAGCTCCCGCTCGCTCGGTTGGGAAAGCAGTTTGATGCCTCTCGCAGCGCGGCTGTGGGAGACTACCGACTGTCAGAGTTTAAAATTTAGCGCCATTTGGAAGCCGTGCGCTTGTTGAGGGCCGGAGAAGCCTGCGGATGCGTGCCGGTGGGTGAGGTTGACTACCGTGTTGAAGTGTTTAGGGCAGATGAACGTAGCTCTTGCGCTCTTGTTTTCCCCGATGCCGATGCCCTGTTGTGTTGTCGCTGTTGTATTTCCTTACTGCGTTTGTTCGCGGAATGATTCAGCGCTCGCTCAGTGGAGACTTTCGTACAGTAAGCTGTCTTCTGAGGTGAGCAGCATGCCTTTTTTACTGACGTGCGAAAAATGACGTAGGATTTGCAGCACCAGGATGCAGTAACGAATGCATAGTTACCCCGTTTAACTCGCCAATTTAGAGAGAGATCTACTTGGCTCCTTAGCGGAACTAGGGGCAAACTGGTGAAGCATCCCCACCTTCACGAAGGCGCGTATTGCGCAGCCGTATTTGTAGTCACAGAAACTGCGCACATACGCAGGGGGTACTATTCTATTTACGTTCATAAAAGTTTATACTTTTGCTAGGATTTTCATTTGAAATACACGGGGTTTTTACGCTTTTATTTTTTGTGCGGCTGTGATGAAACGAATTCCAAAAGCCGCTATTCTACTCATCTTTTTTGTTTTATAATGCAATGCAATTCGCTCCATACCCAATTTCAAACGTTTCCGAGTTTTACTCCTGCAGAAATAGGTAGATATGAGTATGCAATCAACTGCTGCGCAGCAGTACAACAAATATATTTTTTACCACAGAACGTTACTCCTGAAACGTTGCTCCTGGTTACGTTTCTTCTGGCAGCTTCTGTCCTGATTTTATTTACCTTTTAGCTCCTCCTCTGGCGTTTGCGTGTTGGTACTGCTGCGAAGTCCACCGCTTTGTATTCAAGGGGCATTGAAGACTTTAGATAACATGTTTTAATTCGGAGACTGCCATAAAAGAATTCTGCCCCATTAAGTATGATGTAGTTACAGTGGAAGCCAGTTTTTTATTTGCCTGTTTCGTCGTGGTTTCAAACAATATATTACAGATTTTGTTTTTGTTTTTTGTTTTTTTTTTACGAGACGCTCAATATTCCATTTGTTGAGCTCCGTGAAACAACATTAAACCTTTGTGAAGAGGTGTTTTGCATTCAAAATATCGAGAAATCACAAACTGCTTTCATGAATACGGAAATTATAAGAAATGGCAATTCGTGTCGATTTGCCTTTAGAACACTGTTGCGAGCGTACAAAAAAGGCAATGTTTTAGTAATCTTTAGTGTTTATCGCTTTGTGTTTTATAACACAAAATGACGGTGACATTTTTAACTTGTAGCATTCAAGAGGCCGCTTCGTGCTTTAATTTAAGTGGCATTGTTTTGTTATTTTACGCTCACGCATAAAAACCTGAGCTAACAAGGCTTCAGGACTGAGGTTAAACGTTTAAGGAGTCATAATCGAAGCAATAGTGTGCTACACAGTGTAAAATTAATTTGCGGAAGCGAGAAGTGCACGGATGGCGGACAAAGTAATATTCGTCGCTTTTGTTCCGCTCGAACTACTTTAAGCCAATGGGGCATATGTCGGGTTTTGAGCCCGATGCCTCCATTCAGTGAACTAAACTCACAGTTACTGCTCACAGAAAGAAGCAAACATGCAGGATTCAAAATTTTCACGCGTATTTTATAGTAGCGTCAAAACTACAAAAGCCTTTTTAAGAAATAGTGGTAAGCAAAAACGCAGTGTACCTGCCACCGAGCTCAGGAGATTTACATGAAACATAGCTGTATATTCGCACCTGTCAAAACCGTCTAGCGAGCGATTACAAGTGTGCAATTTGCACTTCAAACTGTTGCTCAGGCTTTTTGCCTTATTCAGTTACTGCAGAGGCATTTACATTCACTCTGTGACCTTAGGAAGCATTTTTTGTGGTTTATATTTGCGTGGTTCTGATAACTGCGTCGTGACCAGTATGTTGGGTTTTTGTATTGGTTTGCTGGTTGTTTGCCACAGTACTAACTGTACCTGCCCTGTGGTGTGTTTTTGCTTAGTACTGCATGATTTGTACTGTTCAACTTCCTCCATTTTCATTCATTCATGTATTAATTTTTTCATTAGCAATTTGTTAAAATCACCTCCGAAAGATGATACCAAGCTCGGCAATAAAAGAATGCCCATTCTTTTAAGCACCAGAACATGTCGCGCAGACTTCACCTTCCTGCTTACGACCGTTTCACATTCGGCATGCCAGAAGACAAGTCGTTTTAATCTTATTTTTAATTACATAAAATGATATGAGCAAACAAACACACGGTGCTACACTAAGGGAACTGTCCGTCCTTCGATCTTTAGTTCCTGAGCTCAATGTGTTTACAAGGCATACGCGAAAGTTTACAGGGTATACGCAAGCCTTACCGCATCTATTACCTATTGTAATAAGCCTATTTGCCCACGTATGAGCCGTGCAACTCTCAATTCTTCGTGCGCTGCGGCAAACCCCACTTAAAATGCAGACACGTGTCAGCTTAAGGACATTTCCGGCTCCCCCAACCGCGCGATTCCCTCGCCGGCGTCATTAACCGCTGCTGAAAAACCTCTTAAGCCGTTGAGTCCTTGATTATCTCCAAAAGGTCGTATGATACTATTGCCTTGGTGCACGACCTTCAGGCGGCTAAAAGCGACGTCTCTCGCGACTGCCAGTGTCGCCCGTTCATCCGTGGCCGTATGAAGGTTGCGCCAATATGATCATGCAATCAGTGGCGTAAGAGGTGTTGCAACAATGCGGGTGGTAGGCATCCCGCAGGTTCCTCTAGAAAGGTCGTAATGGAATAAAAACAGAATGAATGGTCGTGATTGAGCTGCTCTCAGTAATCGTTTATATTGTGGGCAGCTCCGTCTATTTCCGCTTTAGTATGGCACCGGTACAATGGTGATATGTACGTGCACGGGGGCGCCAGTGTAACCTTGGTTTCAGTTTCCGGAATGCCGGAGAAAAGAGAGAAAGTGAAACGATGCGCCACCTTTGAGGACTGCGAAGCTGGTCATAACCGAGTTTAAGAGTCTCCACTTCCGCCAGAGAGGATTCTGGAAGTCATGGTAGATAATGTGATCAGTAGACACCGGAACCTTAGGCATGAAACGTAAAGGTTTTAGGCGGCTATAATAGGCACTGAAAGGTGTCATTTAGGCATATGTAGCGCTAATAAATCTAGTTCAGGCATATATAGGCCCAATTCCTGTTTACTTACGCAGATTATTTTGACAAAACGTTGACTATTAAAAGAAATAGCGAGAACGTTTGTGCTACTGGACATTATTTTATTCTATTTTTCAAAATGTGTCATACAGGAGGGGATATTTTAACAGATTTACACGAAATTTTGGTGATTCGGCACTAAAAGAAGAGCTGAAAAGCCCTGACAAACCAGCCGTTAAAGTGTATTACGGCATGAAGTTGTGCCTCCTTTCATCATTTGATTGATTGTAGGGTTTAACGCGCCTACGCAACGCAGGCGATGAGACGCGCCGTAATGGCGGCCTCTGGATTTATTTCGACCACCTGGGGATCTTTAACGCGCGCCGATATCTCGTACACACGGGCATTTTTGCTTTTCGCCTCCATCAGAAAAGCGGCCGCCGCGGCCGGGTATCGAACTTTCATCATTTCACTCGTTCTTTGTGTGAAAGAAAAAGAACACTCAACGTCCACTGAAGTTGGCAGAAATACTTGTACTTTGGAACGCTCCATGACCTAAATCCATTTGCAATATCAATGTTTTCTTCTGAGGGCCTTGGGGGTTCTTTGGCGCAGATTATCCGGGAACGTAATGTGATACATCCGAGACAGATTTAAGATACGGAACGGCTCCGGACCTCTCCTGTGCCTTCAAACTGAGCTCAGCATTCTCAAATAGAGTGGTACTTGAGTTTTCCGCTACTGGAAGTTTTCTGCTCAGAATGTGAAATAAGCCCACGAATTTTCCAAGTTACGCTCAAGTGTAGCGTGGTTTAGAATAGTGTTTCCAGGGGTAACAACAGGCTCTCGTGGAAGCGGCACAATCGGTAACAGCCCCTTGACGACAACACCTATGAATGGCAAGGATATAATCCCACAACACCGACGAATCCCATGAATAGCGCAGTAAAGTGCAATAATTTCGGATACAAAAATTAGCAGTGGCTTAGCTCGGCTATGCCGGGATATACATAGCGTCAGCTATGGTTCAGCTGGTTATTCTTAGCTTTCCTGGTTGTCTGGGATTAGTTTGATTATCATGCTTACTGCTGCTTCAATGACACACACACACGGTATACACACTATATTTATCAGGCGGCTCCGGCGCAGCGTCACCAATCGCCCCAGAGGTAAGCTGGTTCCACAGGCGCGCGCCGGTGTTGCTGCGACGCACGAGCCATCGGTTCCACACCCGGCCACCCTCGCATGATCATGAAGTGGGCCGCCACGTGCAGAACGGAGGTCGGCGAAGACGCTGGGCGCGTGGGGTGTGTGAGAGACGCCGGGCAGCGCGCAACGTTCTGTGCGCCGTGTGGCGTCACTGCTCCTTGCGCACGCGCAGCACGGCCCTGCAGGAGACGCGCGAAACTGCTCAACCTCAACCAGTGTAGCTCACGCTACAAAACATGAGTCGTCCTGTCCTGAAGATTGGATGCCCAGCAAAGCTGCTGGGGATAACACCACTCGGCAGCTCTGCTTTTTGTAGCAATTAAGAACTTTACACAGCACGTCAGATTGTTTTCAACTAACCCTTAGAGCTATATTGTAAACGACCTTGAAATTTACGCAGCACGGCAGATGAAGGTGGTTGCGACCACACTTAACGAAGTGGTGACATGCTGGTTTTATAACCTCTTTCTTTCGTTCCTCCTTCGTGCCATACGTCCTGCGTCTTGAAGGCTAGCGTTGTCCCGGTGATCGGCTGCTGGTTGTGCACGCGTTTTTGGCGTCACCTCGAAATTTTCGGGAGTCCAGTGTTCTCGTGGTTTTCGTTTGTCGGTATCTTTTACCTTGAGCGGCACATGCGCAGTTGTGTTGCGTTCATTCTCTTCTCTCCTTGTTTTATATGGTGCAATTGACATGAAATGTCGGTAAAAGCTTTCCTCATTGATATCGGGACACAGCGCGACAGAATTACATGGAATGAAAATGGCAGCATCTCCAATCCGTGGGTGATGGCGAGGGTGCGGAGTTCGGGGACTCGAAATGACATCGAAGTTGCGCCCCTAGTGACATCCTATTTGCGCCCCGACCGTCATCCGATTTGAGCCGTGAGTTGCACCTTGATTATTCCCTAAATGAAACTGCAACTCACGGCTCAAATCGAATTTCGCTTGATCTTCGCTTAATGGTGGTGTGCGTGCGGATAGATGCGGACGGACATGGGGAGGTCCTAAGGCACTCCGCACCGTTACAGTCGAGGGAGTAAGCCGTTTCACTCTCGGGTACCAACTCACAGCCGTAGCCCAATAGGTAAGGCGACCTACACAAACTCTATCTGGTCTACGAGACGCAGGCTCGAATCCTGCCGGTGCGTGTGTTTTTTTTTTTTTGCGATTGTAAATGCTATGCGCACGGACGCGGACGGTCATTGTGCGGTCCTAAGGTACTCCGCACATAAAAGTTCATGCTGACAGCCGCCGGCGATGTTGGCTGCGGTGTCGATGCGCTCGGATCTCTGGCGGCCCAGTTTACTTGTTCGGGTAACCTCACGACAAGATGGCGGCGGTTCGAGCACGCGTTTCCACACCTCAGTGTGTTTGTCACAGCCGTGAATTCTCCTCGCAAAGAACTTGATAGAAACGCGGAGTGGCGGGCTTCTAAAGGGAGAAGAGGTTTAGCAGCACATGGACGCGAAAAGAACAAAAACGGAGTTTGCAGCCCAAAAAAGGCATTTTTAGGCACTGAAAACCCGTATGGGCACTAAACTAAGAAGCACTTGTAGGCACAATAAAGCGTTGCTCAAAGTGTTTTGTTTCCCTTAGTCCATGCTTATACGTCAAATAGGCTTCATACGGACTCAAGGAAAAAATAGGCGTTTTGCCTGAAGTCCCGGTCTCTAGTGATCAGCAGCTTCTATTGATGAGTTAAGAAGTGCACTAGGCGCCTTTATTGCAGAAATGGTGTGCTGGCTGGTCTAAGTTAAAACAAAAATTTTTTTGTGTTGGATAGTGAATGGGTATACCTGTCTCGTGTTCTTTTTTTGTTTGTTTTTTGCTGACAGCAGAAAGCTAAGATCGTTCACCCAGTACTCGATGGATCCTTTTTTTTCGAAGACTAAGTGGAGGTGGGTTAATTTCATTTCGTGATGTAAAATTCACCGCATCGCCCTTGCGGCGATGCCGCATAAATCGGTTCCTAATGTTTAGCTGCTGAAGTTGGCAGGCCGCTGCACCTTCCTGTGAGCCTTTCGTTGGTCCGAAACACGCGCCTTACTGTGGAAAAGCAAGGTGTCTATAAGCTGGACGATGGGCCTCAACGGCGTGGCTTGTGTCACACTTTTAGCAAAGCGAATAGTCTGGGCAAACACTTGTGGAAACGAACTGTCCTGAGCCAAAGCTTTTAAAGACGACAGCCTTTCCGAACCCGAAAATTTTTACCTGTCTCTCTGTCTGTCTGTACCACGATACAGCAACCCTGCCAAAAAAAAAGAGGAATTCTTGAACAGGAAGCATAAATAGGCCAAAGCTTCCATACTACGGATTCTGGGAGGATAGTTTATATTTGTCAACTTTGGCGAGAGATGTAAATAAACGTTTATAGCACAAAAAAAGGAGCGATGGATGATCTTCGATACTCTAACGTTGATCAACCCCTAGTCCGGGATGCCAAGGCCTTCAGCTGCTTGTCTGGCCCGGATCACCAGGCCGCGCTGGTTTGCCAGGAGCTCGCTGCACAGCAGGTCCTCCCCATGCTTTCTCGGAGTTTCTTGACACCCTTGCACTCTTATACCACGTGGTAGAGAGTGTTTGGCGTCCCGCAGAATTTGCAGTTGTAACTGTAGAGACTGGTGTGAATCATATTCAGTTGCGTGGCGTGAAAAATATAAAAAAAGTTTGGCATATTTAAGCAAGGCATAATTACACATCTTATGCTGACAGGGTTACTTAAAATAAAAAGTCGTTGCCTCGACTTCTGCGCTATCAAACAGAAGCCGCGATAAAGCCGCTGCTTTAACGGAAGAATACAAAAAGGAGTGGCGCCACAGATCGAGGCGGCACCGCATGCCCAACAGATACAAAATGTCCCAGCAGACGGCGCCCGATCCTTGCGACGGCCGGAAGGATGAACTAAGCAAACTTCCATTACGTTATCGTGGGAGGAGCGAAACGAAAGGGCAAGAGCGGGAGAGGGCTGAGTAAGAGATGAGAGGCAGTTATGCCTCAGGAGCGGCGAATGCAGACCGTCTTTTCACCACATTAGCGGCGAAGCGAGCAGGTACGCGGCCATTATTTATGCTGAAACTTCAACTCATGCCGTCTTCTCCACCTTTTGGCGAGCATAATTGCGTCCGCATGCAAGCGGTAGTGTTTCTTGTTTCGGTGTATCCACTGTGTACGGCGGGTTTTATGGGGCGTCCCTACAAATCATGATTAGTTGGATGAAGTAATCAAAATCTGTCATACTACCCTTTAAGCCACCGCCCTAGTAATCATATCGTCCCGTACGTGTTTACAGACACCGGATTTTACGTTGATTTGCTTTGAACGTTTGTCGCAATGAACTATCCTAAGTTCTTTTGTACATCCTCTAGTCGCCTCTTCTTTTATTTAGAGTCACACAGTGTTGACAAAATCTAATTATGGACATCTCGAAACACGGCTGATTACCATTCGTCTGATACCAGTTTTGTTTGTCTTCCCGAGCTGTTTGCTCTTGCTCGTGTGTCTAACATTTGTTTTATTTTCTCTGTAGATTTAGAGATGACGATAAAATTTGCTCAAAATGGAAGCACTGGATTTGTCAGCCTAAACTCCTCATTCGGAGATAGTGATGTCCTGCGACCCGGAAAGTGCAACGCTGTATCACTAGAATGGAAAGACATCACGTACGAAGTTCCAGACGGAAAAGGTACGTAATTCTGTGGTATATCTGCCCCTTTTTGTTGGTTGAGAGGGTGTTAAGGAAGAAAACAGTCGTCGCTCGCTGGATGTTTATCATGGTATTCATAAGCAGCAGCGTTATCGTCACCATTAAGCCACTAATTTCCATTGTACTACTAAACAAAAGCCGTTGTGAGCACTCTCAACGCTTTTCACTTTTGGTTTACATCCGGGTTTGAGGTAAAAACTACACTTTTACAGTTAAAATCTTTTCAAGAGGCTCAAATAAATGGACAAAGATACAATATTTGTACACTCTTTGTCAAATGTCAAAATTTTGTGGGCAAATCCTAAGCCTCTTCGATCACAAATAATTGAAAGAATCGCCTTCACCTTTAATTGTGAGAAAAATATTTTAAGGCAGTAACAAAGAAACGTGTTTTCTCTACCTTTCCTGCATAAAAAGTTTCAGCCTCGCTCGGTACGTAAACTTGTACGTTGAATTTTTTACAGCCTGCGCGTTTCCGGGTTGGCCCACAAAATCTTACCAAAGACTGTACGTTTTCATTATATTTGTACAAAAAAAAGAAGCGTACACATATATGTACGTTGGTACGTGTTGATTATCTTTGTTCAAAAAGCGACCTTACACATACATGTATGTCAGGAGTACGGGTTTTTATTCGCGTGGAACTGCTGCACAAGATCAATATCCGCAGACCAAACTATACCGCTGCGGAGGTCAAAATAAAAGTGTGGGCATGCGCAAGACAATTGTGAGGGCAATCGCAGAGTTATATGGAAGCAAACGGTGGTACACGCGCACCGCCCCACAAGCGCCCGAGGAAAATACCACATTCCCAATGGAGCACTAAACGTAGACGAGAGAGCTATTAGATGGTTCGTACACCATTGGTGCCGCAACGTGCAACAGGCATTTCATAAGCAGAATATGAGTTGTTGTTTTATAAGAACAACAATTTTTTTAAAGAACTAGCAATTTTGAAAAAAATTGGCCAAACAAACAAAAAAACGCCCGTATCGTAACCACTGATATTTGAAAAGCACTGGGATGCATTGCGCGATCTACAATCTTTGTAGTACGGTAATACTTTTTGTACAGATATTTTGCCCATGGGTTGCATAAGACTGACGCCAATTTGAACTTTTCACTTTCACGAATCGTTTGCCCTTAAACCTTCGCATAGAAGTTGCAGTCAATGCCTGCCTGAATGGTTTTTATTTTTGCTGTAGGAGCTCCCACCAAGAACTCCGCCTCTTTTCGGCGGCTATCTAAGCTCGTCTTCATGATTTACACTGGCCTTTAGTTCAGCTGAAATTCTAGGTCTACTTTGTATGAAGAAATGCAGTGACCTTGAAGAGTGTCAATGAAACCACATGAGAAATATTCTCAGGAAAATTTATGAGTGCTAAATTTGGGCATTTCAGGTAACGAGAACTTTTTCTTTGCGGAGATTGGTTGTTCTCGTTTTTTTTTTTTTTGGTCAAGCATGAAAGAGGAGCATCTTAGAAAAAGGAGGCCACAAATCGAACATTCGACGTTTTCGAATGCAGCGCAGCTAGAACATGGACGAATACTGGTTCAGTGACTTGTCATGTATTTATTGTCTATGTTTAGTTGTCCAAGGTCAAGCTTCTTCCCATACAGATATGTGGATGCAGCATACTTTTTTTATCTTTCTGTGCTTCTGGGAATTCCGACACAGAGAAGTGCTTCGTTCTCTCTGCATTGCCGTGTGCCTTATTCTTGTTTTCTTATCGGCCAGATCGCAAGACGCTGATCAGTCAAGTGTACGGTCGATGTGCTCCGGGGACACTTACTGCTATCATGGGACCGTCTGGTGCCGGCAAAACAACACTGTTGAACATCTTGTCCGGGCATTAGTGAGTTTGTTTGTTTTTTTTACTGGGGTCATTGAAGTAACTGGGAGAGTATGCAGAGCATAAAAACTGGCGGTTGATTTGAGTCTGTGTAGTCAAGCAATCCCTCGAAAAGTATGCCGAAAGATTCACTAAGGGATTTTTAACCTTCGTCTTCTCGAAAGGAGCACCAGTTGTCATTACCCTGTCCCGCGAGCTGAACAAATGCTCCATACCTTCGAGACTAAAAGCAATGCACTAGTCATACACGCGATTACGACTCGGGTATGCACCCGTGGCTGTGAAATTGCAACGAACTGCGGAAAATAACATTCGTCGTTCTTGCATGCCAATACGTTGAACTGCGACGGTGTTGCGCAAAAGCCGAGCGCAGGAGTACCGAAGACTAACTGTCCACGCTTTCAAGCACAAAGTGCAGCGAAGTCACATATCTATCAACCGGAGACGCAGAAGTCAAGCTGTTCCTGAGGCTTGGTCCCTAGATTCAGACATGAAACCCGTGGCTTTCAAGGAAGAGCTCCCTGAGGTGCTTCTGACTTCGCGCTCAGTCAAAATGTTTAATGCCTAAGCGGGCCAGCGTATCGAATTTTCATTTTTACTTGTTGTATATTAATTGGAGTGCCACCTTGATCAAGGCCCAAATTACTCCCCTCAGAAGTTGGAAGCACTCGCTAGACGGGAAGACTGGCCTTACAGATGAGCGGGCGAAATAAGATATGCATGGTAATTCCGCTGCGGCTTCTTCAATGCTGCGGAATTTGGCAGCTGTGCACGATTTTATTCAACCTTGACCTAGACGCCTCCAGAAGGCGATGATATAGCAGGCGACGCTAGTGAGAGCAGTACCGTCTACCGTTTAACCGGGATCTGCAGATTTTGCTGCATCGATAAGGCTTGACCCCAAATCTCGTTACTCATGTCAAAATTTTAAATTTCGGCTGGCAGAGCTCCACAGAGGCATTGAGTTGGGTCGCCGGGAGATTGTTGTCATGCCTAGCTAATGTGGTACAACTTTACTCTTTACCTTGCTGTTGAACCCCGAATCAACTTGGATGTTTGTATTGATTCAAAAAATACTTCGTATGTATGTTTTGTTATTCAGCAATATTATAATCATGGTGCAAGCATTCGGTGGAGATGGATTAACAAATCCAAAATAGTGCAATTTATACCCGCCTGACTCATAACGCCAGCTTAAACTACGAGATCAAAAGACTTGAAAGTTTCGAGTACTTTCTTTACATGGCCTATGCAGTAAATAAGGAGGGTTCTAAAATTAAGATATTGACACCTCTCAGGGAATAACCGGCTAAAATTGGTTTACACAAATTTCGAATTACCTCACTTGTTAGACGAGATGTCTAATTGGTGTGGGATAATACTGGTAACGTCATGTAAATGTCGAAAAGTGAGTTTTGGGGTTTAGCTCTAGGCAACTCCTGATGGGACACATATGAATTTTTGGTAACGTGTAAGGTACGTCTTTTTACAGATCCCCAAATTTATGTAGTAAAGAATTGAACTTTGCTTGCATGCATCGCCTGTAACGTTGTCAAAAATATTCCATAACTTCGCCCCCAACAACCGCCAACAAGAGCATATATCAATTTCAGTGCTCACATATTCCTCGTTAGATCGAACATCCGCTAGAATAGCAGTTTTCAACGCTTTACAAAAGTTGAAGATGATGGCGACGGGCAGTCCTAATGCATTTCAGATGAAATGAGTTGTGTCAAGCCCACACTACCCGTCTGTTACGGGGTGTGCACACCGCGTACCAGTCTTCCGTAGCGTACAACCACAATCTGTAACGCCTGTATGTTGTGCATAAATCCTGGAATCCGATGTCGACGCGAGACGCCATCACTGAATCCAAGAGCCGCCCGGTCGTGCCTAGGAACCGAGAAACAAGTTGTGAGGAAAGCGTGGGATTTAAGACGCCTGCTATGTTTACAAGCCGCCACTTACGCGTGATGCCGGTCCATCGTTGCTTTTTGTCCTTGTACATGAGTGACTGAATGTTAAAAGACGAGGGTGACAACAAATAAAAAGTACGGGACAACGTCTCAAACACAAATTTGTGAAAAATAAATAGGATTGCTGTAATTACCCCAACGAAAGTATTTGCAGGCTCCTTCATACGTCTGTGGCACGCACAGATAAGAAGTCAGGTTTTTTTTTTTTTTTTTTTTAAGAAGATGGCCATGTGTGCAAGCCTGTGCATCTCCGAATTTTTCAATACTGTTTCACTTTTTTCTTCAACAATAACGTGTTTCACAGCGAAGCTGTTTAGCAAATTGTTATTTTTCGTGTCCGCAGTAAATATTACCAAGAAAATTCCGAGCATACCCACTAAAGCTGATTGCCCAAGATTGGCCAAAACGAGCATACGCACTTAAAGAGATTGACCAAGATTGGCCCCCCAAAAAAACAAATACAGCGTTCGCCGTGATCGTGGCAACATTTGTACGCAACGTGAAAGACACACCGTAACGTACGCCCCTCCAAGGTAATGTCCAACGATTATCAAAGAAAAGGAAGGAACCTCACGCTCATGGCACCAATTATGAATCAAGGGTCGTTGCGACAGCGAAGAAGTAAATTGGCTGCAATTGTGGACTTAAGCTGTCGTGATGGTCGTGAATCTTGCGCACAGCTTCGGTACCTTCAAGTCCACGCGTTAGTGTGAGCTTCCGTTATTTTTTTTTATTTACATTACAGCCGTTGTACCGAGCGATACACAGAGCGGCTAAATAAGCCAATAGTGGCAGTTCAAGAACTTTGAAATCCATCAGCACTATCAGCGTCTCAGTGTTAATACGAAAGAATGATATTTTCTTCATTAACATCAGATGTGAACTTTATTAAACACTTTGAATAATCCAAGAAACCGCAGTCGACATACTCACGGCCGTCTGAAGCGTTCGTACAATGCATTAGGTGAAGGTTATGTGTTGGGCGCCGCAAAATAAATCTTTGAGGAATCCTTAGTGTGGTTGTTTTTATTTTGTTTCATTGTGTGTGTATACAAAGTGTCTTCTAATACTTCTGAACAAACTGTTATTAGTGAAACACGGCGGTAATTTCGCGCAACTCCTCTCACAGGGTGGGGTAACAATTTCTTATTTCTTTTCATGTGAAACACCGCCCTCATTGAGCGATAATTCCAAACTGCTTCGCAAATATCGCGCCAAAGAGGCGACGCAGTGATTTCGAAGGGAGCTCGCTACATTGCCAGTACTAGCTGCTTCCGTGCTACTTATTTCAAATTATCCAGCAGTCGTCGTGTTTCGCGCGTGACGAAGAGCATAATTCCTGCATGTTTCGTAACGAAGTTGCGTACGAAGTACTGGCCACTTGGCACTACAGGCAATGAGAACACATCAGTAAGATAGAGATTAAACAGTCTGCCGTCTGCGATGAACTTGAAAAAGGATTGCAAGGAAACGCGAGAACTGCCCGGTCAGCTGAGGCCCGTGGCGTAGCGTGCGATAAGGCGGTCGATGCCCTTTTGCTTTTACTTTTGTTTTGTATGCGTGCGGCCGCGTATGACCTTCGGATTGGTTCGTGCGACCGGACGTAATATCTATTTTGCTTTTTCGTGGAGTTCTACATGGCCAGTGAAATGTCTGCTCGAACTTATGCGCCGTGATTATTTCCTTGGAGGCGACCTCGGGGCCACCTGTGTGTCCTTGTTCGCCCGCAACCTGCGCAAACTGTGACCAGCAGCTTCCGTCCATCGACTGAGCTAATCGATTCTCTAAACCCTGCTTTGAGTGCGTCGTAGTTTACATAACAAACTTCGTTCCTGCAACAATTCTTGCTTTCTCCTCAACGAGGAGTTCTCCGCTAGGATTTTTTCAGTGGCTTTTTTTTATTTTCTTTAGAAAAGGTCAATGCTTGAAATTCAAGGAAAACTTCACCGGTCCATGGAGCTACTTCCTACTAACGCGCAAAACCGAAGCACAAACAGGACACTCATTACTTTGAAGGCCTACAACAAAGCCGCTGTTCTAGCCTACGTCACATGGCTTAGTCAGCACGTGCGCGGACGTGTTACTCAGAAACTGTGCCCGCTGGTAAGGACATAGCCTCGTCGGGCCGGAAGAGAGTTGTTTATTCATATTTCATATCGCCCCGACGCACTTCCTGTCTTGTCACTTTCTCGTATAGCATATTGCAGCTGCAGTCGACAACAACGCGTTGCAAAGCGATGTCTCGCCATACCAAGCTATCCGAGCTAGGTTAACATATAGCACTCGTGCGCTTAAATTAACCGTCAGTATGTCAGAACGTAGCACTGATGTCGCCAGTTTGTAGTCAGAGAAAATGCAGCTTCCTGCCGCACCGACATACTCTTGGGAAACCACATACAGCTGCTGTAGGCGCACTGAGGCGAAGAATTTATGAGGCGAAAGCACCCTTTCCGTAAATATTGCGCTAAAGATACGGTGTTTGCTGGTTCTGACGACGGACAAAATAGGTTAAAAATAGATTCCTTTGTTCAATGTGGTTCAAGAGCGTTAGCGTTAAACCTGGTATACCGGCTGCACGCAGACTACCATGCTACTGAAAGTTGAGCATTTCTGAATTTGCGAAGTCCTTCGGAAACATTCGTAGTGTGATGTTCCGCGCTTCCGGGCGATTGCAACGGGTTCCACTGCGCCCAAATCATTTGTTTTATCCCATGTCGCACGTTCTGTGTATTGAGAACGTTTTCGCTTCGTTATTTTCTCTGTGAAGCTGTTAGTGTGAAAAAGATTCTTAGTGTGACAAAAATAATGGAGGCTTGTTGATGTACGAGTCTGTTTTTTTTTTTGTAGTGTTTCGATAGCTTTTGCCTATCTGTGCAGCGATACGTGTAAAGAACTCTGTTGAGAATGTCGCACGGCATTTGTACAGTGCAATTGGCGATAAAATATTAAAATGGGAATAGAAATAGTGACATACAAGATGATATTAACGCCCTTGATATGTGCTAATCACTTATGAGCTTAAGATTTTTTCTTCCATTTAGAACTATGATTGTTGGATCTAGCACCTTGGAAAAATTGGCAGTGGAGCCGAATAATTTAACGGTGTGACGCTTCTGGTATTTGTACTATGACCAGATGAATGACATAAATAATCTCTAGTATCAATGTTAGAATACCGCAGAATATATAAAATACTTAACCGGCAATCCACGATTTCTTCGTTTTATGTTAACAAGCTTTCCATCGTAATTAACTGGTCTGACCTGATGAGGGTCATGAATAATAGTTAGGTGCACGAGTTAAATTGAATCATTTATTGAAATGTATGGTTACGCCTGAAAATCACGTATTCTTTTCCGTGTAATTTAAAGGATAATGGAAACGCCATGCTGCTTACTTCTGTATATTTAGCTGCTTAGCTAGTTGCAGCTTACTACTTGAAGAAAATAAGGACGATACGAAGAATAACAACAACACAAAAGTTCTTCTGTGCCATCGTTCTTGCCCGTTCTGCCCTGCTTTTACCGCCCTGTAATAAGGTGCTCACTTCCACGTGGCTCTTCTCGTCTTTGTGTTTGCTGCCCACTTTCCTACTAAACGTAGAACCAGTGAGAAAACGCAGGATAGACAAGATAGAGGAGGCGCGCACACAAAACCGCTGGAACAGCACACAACCTGCATGCCTCCTCCATCTTGAACTGAGTTATTTTCGCTGGTTCTACTTTATGTACTTAATGAAACATCTATCCCGCTAATTTACTAACTTTCTCACTATTTAATTTTCTGTGAGAGACCCCCGATAATAACACTGAGTAACACTCTTTGATAGATCAGTGATTATGCGTTCTTCTGCTGATCGCGAGCACGTGGTGCTGTTTTTGTGATGCAGGCGAATAGCGAAAACGCTCGTGAGTCGATGTTTCGGCGCACGTTAAAGATCCCCAGGTGGTCAAAATTAATCTACAGCTATTGACTACGGTGCGCCTCCTAGCCCAGATGCAACTTCGGCGCGTTAAGCCTCACAATCAATCAATCAATCATAACATTGATTGACCTATTGCCTTGCAGCGACACCGGCTACAGGGGCGAAGTGCATGTCAACGGATGCCTGAGGGACACAAAGCTGTTCAACATGCAGAGCTGCTACGTAATGCAAGACGACTGCCTCCTCCCAGAGCTCAGCGTCCGGGAGGCGCTTACTATGAGCGTGCAGCTGCGGACACCGTCCCTCGAAAGCTCGAGAAGAAAAGAAATCGTGAGAATCCTTTCGGCATCCGCACTCCTACGCGTTACCTGCAATTTAGGGGCATATGTTACGATTTTCTTGTTTCACGAATTGCAGAGTGTTTAAGGGTCGCAGCACGAACTAAAGCTGGTTTACTGAGCGCAATTGCAGGTACAGCGGCAACACTTACAAAAAAGAAAGCTCCTTTCTGGAGACAAAGATAAAGATTAAAACACAAAGCTTTCTCGAATGGCACCTTGACCGTGTCGTAATAGCTCAATCGGATAGACGTCAGCTTCATAACGCGAGGGTCCCAGGCTTAATTGTGACCGCAAGGAGGGTGTATTATTTAAGGCGCTTCATGTGCCTTCGGTTGTCATCATCGCTGTTTTGTGAAGCCCGTTGTGTAGGTTGGATTTCCGGCAGTGCGTGTAGCGCAACGAACGCCGCCATTAGTGAGGCATAAGGAGGCTTCACTTTAAAACCACCCGGAATTCATCAAGGATGGAAAAAGTAAGCGAACGTAGAGTACCGTACTTATTCGAATGTCAGGCTTTTTTTTTTTTTTTTTGCGAAATCCGTAGTCTCACAGTCATACTTCGCCTTATAGTCAAAGCTCAGTATATACGTATGGAGGGAGTTTTTTACTCTCCAAATTGAACCCAAGGTTCATAATCGTAACCGCCTTATAATCAAATAAATACAGTAAGGATCAGTGGCCAATTCCGTATAAAATGTAGGATGTATTGTTGCAATTGAGCATTGAGCAGTGGAGGTCGTCCGGCTAATTTTCGCTTCAAGGGTTCGCCGAGGGGCAGTTGCGGCTGGTTTTTCTTCTTTCCCACACCATCTCCCAGAGCAGCAGTTCCTTCGTAGGTTTCCTGAGCTGTCTCTGGCAAGTTCTCCAAAGCTTTCTCCGGCTTTCGTTGCCTATTTCATTGTCCGGGTTAGGGTGCACTGCCACACCACTCTGTGCAACGCACGCCCGGATTCTCTTGTCAGACTTTCCTCACTGCACTGGCAAGAAAAATGAGCTAGCGTTCTTGTGACATCAGCTGCAGTTCGAATGGTACCAATTTTCTCGTAATAAGACAAAACACGAGTACGATGTCAATGATGCCGAGAAAAATAACGGTGACGGTGAGGGTTTAAGTCTCAATAAAGGTATGCAAATCTGCGCAACGCATTGGTGTTTTTTTTTTAGAAGAAGCAATGGGAGAAATCATGGAGAGCACGCTAGTCTGCTCATCTGTTCGGATGCGAGAACATAAGTGCTCCGCGGTGTTTGCGGTATTCGCACTTTAATAAAGGCCACACATTCCGTTTTAAGAGTCACCGCCGTAGTCGATGCCGAAGTAGCACCACACAAGAAAACAGCGAACAGGTACCCACTCAGGCGGAGCGCTCAAGTTGGCGCGGTGCGTCTTTCCATCACGTGTTCTCTCACCACCAAAGTGTAACGTTAGGCCTAAAGACAAGCCGGCGCATGCCCGCCCTCCCCACTTCTGTGGCGCCGCCATCAGTTCATCTCTCTGCTAAGCAATGATATCACCATGTCTCTCGCTCCTTTTCTCTGGGTTTCATTTTGATTTCTCAAGTACGACACCTGCTTCAAGCCACATAGCGTAGCGCGAAATGGGAATTTTTTTCGCAGCCGGATGCTTAAGCCGTTTCTTCGCTAGGATGAAGGAGCTTTACGGGGGACACTAACGAGAAATCCCAGACATTCCTCTCCTAGAGACTAGCTGTAAATTTTGTAAAAAGGTCGCGTATGCAGGATAGCGTTCATGTACACGTATCAATCCCGTAAAAAAATATTTAGAGCTTTTGAATGGCGTCTTTTTCTAAAATGCGGTTTCATGTACGATTGTGACTCGTATTCGGGCGATTGTGTTGCGCGGTGATGTTCGTGCTTTGGGATAAAGGTTAAGTTGGCAGTTTCGGGTCTGTGAGCGGATAAAAAATTCACCCGCATTTCCCCGAAGGGGAGCATGGGGAAGTGCGAATGCACGGGTGATGCTATGAGGGGGAGTTATGTTGAACTGTGTTGGCATTCGCCCGTTAGTTGCATTTAACACCCCCGCGTGATCAAGTGGGGATTCACACACCCCGTTAGTCGTTCTCTGGGAATCTTGGTGAATTAAAGTGTATGTTCGAGGAGATCACACACACACGCAAGTAAAGTGAAACGACAGTTTTCTTTATTCAGCACTTGTTGGTGTTGTCGTTGTAGTTGACGGTCATTATGACCGCCTTGTGGTCACTGAAATGTACGGTCAAGAGTTGTTGCAAGACCGCGCGTATCAGACAGTTCCTCGCAAAGGCCAGGTCGATGTAGCTGCCGTTGATGGTGGTGGGAGCCTCTAGCGGTAGGCACGTCATGGAGTGGTTGGCGAGCATGTATTCCATCAACCACTCGCTGCCCTTTCGCACGTCCACGTTAAAGCCCCCAACAACCACGACCGGGTCCGAGGGCTTTACGCGCCTGGCCACACTCTCCATCGCCGCGTCCACGTATTCGACGACGTCGTCGCGCGAGATGTTTGGCGCGAGGTAGAGGGTGACGACCACGATTCCGTCGCCCGAGTACGCGTCGGTGTACACGGCACTGTACGGCGACTCGTCCCTGACCGGCGAGGTGGACACGGCGTGCGACACGAGGTTCGCGTAGACGTGACCGACGAGGTAGACGCCGCAGTACTCGCCCCGACTTCCGCTCCTGGCGAAGCAGCAGTCGTCGATGGGGAAGTGGGAATGCACGGGTGATGCGAAAGAATTCTTCTTGGCCAATCGCCCTAAGTGGGTATGTGCTAAAGAAATTAGGAACTCTTCTTGGCCAATCGCCCTAAGTGGGTATGTGGTGCGGATGGATGAACGGCGGTGGACGCGTGATTCAGGGTCGCTTAAGAAGTGCATTCGCACTTAAAACTCGCGGCTGGAAGGGGATGGCGTGAGGTTCGTTATGTAGCGCAACAGTTCGTTTCAAAGTAATTCAAGTTTCGTACCGGGGCTTACCAATGTGGGGGCCGCCATGCTGGAATATTTAAATATTATAATATTGGAGCAGAAGGGGTGTATGAGCGTTGTATAGATAAATGACTCGAAATGTTCGTGATCATTGCGGTTATGGCTGTGGCAAGTGTCTCCGAGCGGAACGTTATGCGCGATCACGTGGCGCGACAACTATGAGAGCGCATAATCAACTGAGGAGAAGATTGTGTTTCTGTCTCGAGATACCACTATGGTGATATTTTAAGGAAACAAAAATATTCATTTTACCAGCTCCTCCACCACCCTTCTTTATTCCACTATACATCTTCTGTAGGCTTATTGAAATAGAAATTGCATACCATTTCGGTGTACGCAAGAGGGCGAATACAGTCCTACATAAACCGGACAATCTTAACTACAAATAAGATCGAGGTGCACCCTGTAAATGCTGCTGTTTCCGTCAGAATGATCTTTTTCTTGCTGCTTTCCTCGTCTAGTATCAACATACAGCCTCGCGTAAGTGTCTAGTTCAACATCCCGCACATTTCCGCCACAACTGCAATTGTTCCAGTCATAAACAAGAATCCCCAAAAGACATGGTACTGGAAGCTGCAGGCTCCAGAACTTAGGGCAGAGAATGCCAAGAATCTCTCCTAATTAAAATATAGTGCTTTAACCGCTGCATCAAGCTTCGACAGCCTAAAAATGTCCTGACCGTGAATGTGTATCCATACTGCTCGGCTTGCTATAGCTACGAGAACTCATCGGCCTAGAACAACACAACGCCCTCTAGCAGTTCATAGCACTTATAAGTACTGTGCAGCAGCAGTTAGTCTTCGTTGGCTTAACCAGAAAAGGTAGACCATTTTTTTAAATCCTGCATTAATGCCTCACTTAAGGTTTAGAGGCTGGACAAGGTGGCTACTGACCACTGGAAAAACAGAGAACACATTCCAAACCACTGAAATAGAAAATTCTGTTGGCAACATTTTGCTGATGATATCCGTCAATTGCTGGTGGGTTCCACCGGTGGGTGATATAGGGATTTCCATTTTCAGCATTTTGCTGGTCATGCGGCAAAATGAGCTTTTTACTGGCACAGCAGTAATGGCAACTAACGAGCGATAATGGCACTACCATTCGTGAGGAACGCATGTTGTCTCAGAAGAGTCAGCTGGAAACCGGCCTACACAATACTATTGACAAATTTTCTTTCGGGGGAGCACACTTTCCAGAGCACTTTCAATCGAGAACACTTCAAGAAATTTTGAGAATACCTTCATGAGCGGCTCATATTTAGAAACACAGACTGTGTTTTCCTCAAAGCTGCACAACGTCCCCTGCGCAGTTCAACTCCCTAATACGAACACCGGCAGTGAGTGTACGTAATATTGACGACGTATACATAACGTTTCATGCAAATGACTTGATTTGTACTTCCATGCAAGCTACTTCGGGAGTGAAGGGATTCAGCAAACGTATACTGTGTACAGAATAATTTTATGTGGCATTTGCGTTTTTGATTTAACTTCGAATAAGTGTAGCGTTACTCTGTCGTCGAGGGAGAATTTCGGAATGCAAGCGTAATCGCCAATAATGCTCTAAACAAGGGCTGAGAATCAGCTGATACTGCGAGACTGGGGTACACCTGGACAAACTGTGAGAAGCACACCCCCGTTGCACGATAAGGACGATTGGGGGCCCTTTTGATGAGGGTTGCTGGTGGCGGGTGGGCAGCTTGCCGTAGGCATCACCGCGAGAATCGCTATTTTAGTACGTTTCGCAATGCCGGAGGTTGCCGCCCGATGATTGGGCGCTTTGCAACCGCCCACCGGATGCCAGCCAGTTGCAAGTTAGTCCCGGCGGGGCCACAGCCTTTGTCATCAGCGGCGGCGGCTGAATACAGTGACTCAGGCGCTCAGGCGACATTATGACGCACCGGCGCGCCTCCTCCTTTTCACACTTCCGCCGCACTGCTCCCCAGTTTAGTTTCAGCCGGGCACCCACCTCTGACAGCTGCGTCCTCAATAATGCATGTTGTTGGGCTAGCTGGTTCATCATGCATAAACGTAAAACTGCGCACACTGACGAGACACGGAAAAGAAGAGTCAGGAAGGGGGGCGCCGACTCACAACTAGTTTATTGAAAAATTTAACATGCTAAAATACCAACACCACCACACGCGCACACATGTCAACATTACTATCACTTGATATAAAGATTTAAAAATACATACTCATTTCCATACAATGGTATGGATGGCTCACTCACACACTGTTCACAATGCTTCGGAATGAAATATGCCTCGCTTAATTCCCACGCTACCTGTTCTCGGCTTTTGCTCAGCACCTTCGTCTGAGTCAAACCCGGCTCGCATGGATTCCTTTCACAAGCAACGCAGTGGTGCGGAAGGTGGGAGCCTGTTTTGTTGCGCATATTCAGCTGCTGTTCCCTTAGTCGTTCGTTAAGATAGCGGCCAGTTTGACCGATGTGCGCCCGCCCGCTTGTGAGCGGGATCATGTACACCACCCCGATTTCACACTTCACGTATTGCGCCGCATGTCGTTTTAGGCAAACTGCTGTTCGTTCCATTCCTTTCAGGATCTTGGGGCACAGGCTAGCCAACTTCTCAGGCGCGGAAAAAACGACCGGCACTTTGTGAATGTTAGCCGCATTTTGCTGCGCCATCGTTTCCGTTTGGCGGTGAAGGCATTCTTCCGAAGATGCTTGACAAGCACGGCTGACAATAGGGACGTTTAGCATAGCGGTTAGCGTACGCTGCGCTAGAGTCGGCCGATAGCGGGACCCAACTGCGCATGCTCGCGCGGCTACGGCTAGGAGCGCCACACCTCACCAGAACGAATTCGTCCTCAGGAACGAATGCGCACCTTCCCAGTCGGGTCCCGGTACCCGCTGACCGTAGCGTAGCGTATGATAGCCGTCATGCTAAAACTATTTAACTACCCGTCCTCCCGACGGCTAGCGCCCAGAGGAAACAGCTCAACAATCCAGCAACGCTCTCGCGTTAAAAAGTGATTTACATATATTATCCAGGTAGACAGAATGCCCTGCCATGCTGCCTCATATAAAGACCTAGCATATTATCTCCGGATAAAACAGGAATCTTGCTATAAACGGTCGTAGCGTATATCAGAATCCAGAAGGTTAAAAAGCAGCAGCATCAAATATGTACGACATCCTGGCGCATAGAATCCTTTGATTGGTACAGGAGCCAAGTAATCGGAGCCACTGTAGCCTGCCACGCACTGTGTCATAAACGGCACAAACTAGCGGATGTCGGCAACAGAACGATTTTCTCCTTCATATCAGAAAGCGCGCAGAGGACGGGATTGGGTATACCTGCGTTGACGTCACTAAGGGAGCAACAATCCAAACTCGGAGGACCGCATTGGGTGGTAACGACGACTCATGAATTCTGCAGCACTACTTTTCCCTTCCTCGTACAAAGCAAAAATAACGTAGAGTCTACGATTATGATGCGAATTCTAATAGGTGGTTTGGGGAGCCAACCTTTAGCGCGTAACAAAAGCAGAACGCCGGATCATTCGCGCGTCAAAAACTTTTTAACTGTTTACCAATCATCTATAACTCTAGTTAGTCTGGATTGGCTGACTGAAAAGCGACACAAGGAAATAATTATATTTCGGTGTTAAACATACCCGATAAAAAAACAGAAAAGCTGTCGGATAAAGTAATTACTCGTATTCAGCAATTTCAAACTTTGGATGTATTGTAGCATAAAAACTTGACAAATATTTGAATTCTTGCAAGCGAGGTGCATAAAACGTCGTAGAAGTCAAGACCGACCGTCCTCACAGCTCGGATTAGTTTTGGTAATAAACACGCTTTTATTTTATCAGTACGAGATACGTCGTACTAAAAAGTAATCAGTGAATGTGAACTGCCACTGTACGTATTTCTTGTTTTTGAATGAGCACTAAACTGTCCCATTTCACAAGAGAGAAAGGCGTAATACCAGTGCACTGTTCAAAGTCATATTTTGTATCCTCTTAAGTGTTCACAAAATTTCTTATAACCCATAAAATTCATGGTTTACAGTTCTTCTAATGAACTTAATTTAGGTATACCGTAATACGTCTAAAAAGCAAGCACGAAAAGCTCCCCCTTTATTACGGCCGAAAACAAAAAATAAACCCCCACAAGACCATCCAGAGCGACACTCTTGCTGAGCTGGCTTACTGGCAAGAGGACCCCATATATCCAGATGTCGAAGGACGCCCATTGACATTCCTCCTGTGAACGTGCTCGCGATACAAACGCAGGTCGAACAGGTGTTCGAGTACTGCCGCAAATAGGTTATCAAGGCACTCGAACTGCTGGCCGTCTTCTTTGGGCTGCAGCCGCTAGTCGATGAAGCAAGATAAAGTCCAGTCCCAGTGATAAACTCACACTCCGGGCTATCCAACGGCTCTGGGTAGTCCTTTTACGTCCGGACAAAATCTGTTCTAGCACGAACCTCAGCCAGCAGAACCCGCAGACCTTGGCTCGGAGTCTTTCGTGTGTTTTATTCAGCTGCTAAAGGAACTGTCGGTGTCCCGGGGCGCTGCGACTAACGGCGGCAGTGGGTGGCAGCGGCACCGGGACTAATTAATATACGTCATTTACAGTTACCTTCTCTGAACGTGAGCCGTTTAGGCTCTCTGATCATCGGACAAAAAGAGAACCAGAGATTTCTGCAAAATCAAATGAAATAAAAACCACCATGTCACCATGTCAGGCCGTTTACCCGATCCGCTTCCTTGCGGAGCAAAAGTCTGTATTCAGAAGCGTGCGAAAGGTATGCCGCTCACTCAAGAACGTCTCGCAACAAACCAAGCTAACGCTGCTTCGTAACAACGCGAGAAACTCATACAGCCCATGTCGACTACGCCGTCGAACGAGCCAGTAGAGGGCCAGAATTCAGTGTGCGTCAGACAGTTCAGTACGCGTCATACCATTCAGCCGCCCCGCATTTTCCTTTATGTAAGAACACTTAAATACCCTGAGAAATGTTTGTGAGAGACGTGTACCAAGGGTGTAGTGAACCGTTTATTGAAGGGCAATCGTGTGACCGCCCTTGGTGTGAGGCCAGCCAAAGCGGAGGCGAAGAACGCACGCGCCCATGGGTGACATGGCGGTGGTGGTCGATGCGTGAATGAAGACGAAGCAAGTAATGGGAGCGTTCCCGGCTGGTGCAGGTTATGGTGATACCGGCCAGTGCAGGAAGTGATATGCTGAAAGACTGAAAGGCAGTGCTCACATTTGGTACATTTTGTTGCCAGACAATCAGGTTTGTAAAGGAAACAATGCGCAGAGACACTGATGCATCTTTACAGCAATTGGCTCCTTTCCTGGTCTTATGGAGCGATATTGTAATGCGAACCCCACAGGTCATTTGATTGATTGATTGATTGATTGATTGATTGATTGATTGATTGATTGATTGATTGATTGATTGATTGATTGATTGATTGATTGATTGATTGATTGATTGATTGATTGATTGATTGATTGATTGATTGATTGATTGATTGATTGATTGATTGATTGATTGATTGATTGATTGATTGATTGTACGGTTTAACGAACCGACGCAACGCAGGCGATAAGGCGCGCCGTAGTGTAGGGCTCCGGATTAATTTTGACCGCCTGGGGATCTTTAACGTGCGTTTTTCGCCTCCATCAAAACAGCAGGCACCGCGACTGGGAATCGAAAACCGCGACCTCCACAGGTCATTTGTATGCCTTGTCAGGCCCTGCACGGAAACTGCCCCTCCTCACGGTTCCTCGCTGCGGTCAGTCAGCAATTTAGGGTTCTTAATGAAACTTAAATGATTACAATAAACGTAAAAAATAACACATGTGTATAACGTGTTCCCGGAATAATATGCTCAGCCATCACGAGGTGCAATTAAGTGTAAATGACCACATTATCATATTAACTACTTCACGTCGTCTTACAAACGATTCCTTAGCGGCTGCATGACCGCAGCTCACCTCTTGCAGTGTTTCAATCCCATGTTGCATAAGTGTGAAAATCGTACTAGCCTAGAGCTGTTGCTAGTTCTCTCGCGCTGTTCATAATTCCAGCAATGCCGTTATAGCGAATGAGACGGGAGCCAAGAGCGACCATCGAACGAGAAGCTGGGTAACCACAGTGCAAGAGTAAATTTCCGCAAAACAAAGCTCTGCTCTCACACTTCTGAATCGCATTGTGCAAGCCTGAATCATTGCTAAAAATTTCGCTATCTAACTGGGAGGGTTATCGACGGCGCTTAACATGTATACTTATTTTTTTCTCCCCTTCCCTCCGTTTCAGCGGACGAAAAAAAAAAAAAACGCGTCACGGTTTTTATCCTAAAGCCACCCTTAGATCCTCTTAAAGTCGATTTTGGCGTCGCATGAACAAAAGTACGGTCAATACCAGGTACCTGTTACCGCGTTTAGGTGCAAATAATAAAATGCACAACTATTGCTCGCAAGCACTTGATTTCAGTAGTTCAAGGTAGCCGAGCAAGCTAGCCACGGCTTGCTCGGCACGGTGCAACGAAAGAAATTTTAAAACGACATGGTGCGTCAATGTAAAAAAATCACTTTCACACATTTTATTTCTGAATGCGATTGAACTGTCTCTAACACCAACCTCTCGCAAGAACTGATTCATTAGACGACAAAACAATTTTTTTCTTGGGAGGCACGATTCTCTGCATGGCTACATACAGGACGCCCAGTAGGTTCACACGCGTTGTATCATAAAGTGAGCAAATGGCTTAGTCAGTGCATTTCGACTATTTGTGCATCAATCCTGTGCAGGCTGCAAGGAAAACCTCTTTTTGGATCAGACAGGACATATATCAATTGTGAAACCAGCAAATCCTGTGGTTTATTGTGCGTTCCCCAGACAATCTTTCCTTTGCGTTTCCCAGACAATCTTTCAATCTTTACATCGACATGCAACCAATCCCTCACCCGTCTCTTCACTCAAACGGCAGGTCGATGATGCAATCCTCCGCTGGGGCTTGGAAGTGTGCGAAAACACGAGAGCCAGCTGTCTGTCGGGAGGACAGAGGAAGCGTCTGGCGATATCCCAAGAGCTCATTAGCAACCCGCCTGTCATCTTCTTGGATGAGCCAACGAGGTAAGCGAACTGCCTTCCTTGTACATGGGGGCAGGAGATCTATTAGCCACGTGCACATCCCTGCCACAAGAATCACGCGTTATCTTTCCGCGATTGTGCGGTAAAAATAGGCACTAGTTCACTGATACTGTGGGATAGCAGCTTAGACATGCGTTTTATGACTTTTAATTTGCTATTTTGTGTTGTGCCGTCACTGCATCGCGCGATAGTTCTGCACAGAAAGGATGCGTTGACACCGTAAATGCAAATACAACATAGTAAGAGCATCGCGCGTTGAATTTTCCTTGAGTGCACGGATTATCACGTGTCTTGCAAAGATGGCGTGATGTTCCCCGTTGTGAGCAACTGAGTAAGAATAAAAAAAATGTCACCATCGTCCTGGGTCGAGGCGGTCGAGGCCACGAAAAAAAGATTAGAATGCTGGTGGACGAAAAGCAGAGAGGGAATATTGCCTAGGATAGTTACCACCTGTAACAGAGAAAAAGAAGTATTTTGTGCCTAATAAGCTTTTTGTGCCTGCCCTAAGCAGTGCTACTATTAAACCAAGAGTATAAAACACAAGTATATTACTCCTTTTTCGTGAGATGACATGTCATCTCCCCGCTACAAAGGGGAAACCAATAGCAATCATCATCGTCAGTATAACTATCATCATCGGGAAACTGGAAGAAAAAGAAACGAGAAAGAAAAAAGAAAAAAAGTCCTGGGAAACTCCATGGACATCCAGCGAAGCTGTTGGACACCATTACAAATGCTGATGGAGGAGGGTATGAAATATATCTTGTCGTCTAGGCGGGCTTTGCGCTTGCGCTCGGCTTCTCTGACCGGAAATACTGGGTCCTGCGTAGCCTGACGCATGTGCTCGGCGTCTTTGCCAAGACCTGGTTTATCTATATTGACACTAGTCCTGCCTAGCCTTCAAACATAATCAGCAAACATCATCTTTACCAAGAATACATGGTGTGGGGGGGGGGGGGGGGGGTCCCATTATTAACAGGCGTCTTATCATTTCCAATGCGGTTTTGATGCTTGTTTTGTGCTTTGTGGTTTGCGGTTTGTTTTGAGCTCTGTGCTGTATACCTTATTAGTCTAACGCATGCGCTCGGCATCTAAGCCAGGAAATGCTTGGTCCTGCTTAGGTTTCCTGTTTACGACAATAAATGTTCCGACCAACTAAAGGCTAACAGCGACACTGTAAAAAGCCCTTTCACTTCCTTCATACATGCTGGTTGCTGGTACGTTTCTGCACTTTCAAATCACATTTACAGAGTAAAGTATACTTATTCGCCGTGAATGTGCGCATTCGAAGTTTGCCAAGCCAGCGCGTAATTTCTAACCTGTAGTTTGTTATTAGAAGTAACAATTTTCAGTTTTTTTTTTGTGTGTCACACAACGAACTAGGTCTTTTTTTTTCAGTTATTCCGAACAGCTTATAAGTTAAGAAGGTATCATACCAACTAACTTTTGAACCATCCCATATGTTTGATTTACCACTAAAATTACAACCACCTACCCTCTAATAAAGTACAAATTTAAATTACTCCGATAGAACTTCATTTGTCCCCTTCAGCTAATGCTCGCTATGTAGACGATAGTTTAATTTCTCGATTGGCGTTTTCCTACTGTTTACGGTAGTCAAACATTACTGTGTGCTACAGCTGATCGCCGAGGCGAATTCTGCTCTATAAAAATAACCGCTAAAATATGCTGTTTACCCCAGTCATGTGGAAGCAGGGCTGTTAGTGTTTACTATACGTCTACGAATTCATACAATAGTGAAACCTTTCTTAGTGGTACCGATGGCGTCCTGTAAAAGACTAATGCATTTCCTCATAGATATGTTTGGCGACCTAAAAACGCTGATAAGATCTCTAGACACGCGGGGCGAGCGTGAAACTGGGCCTCCGTTGTGTCAAAACGGTTACTTGAAAATCGCTACAAAGGAGCAGTTCTAGATAATGCAATACACGTACAGACCATGAAGAAGAAGTGTGGTAACGTACATTTATCTCGTAAACCATGTATGGGTATACATTTAGATCGTTCGCAGATGCGTTTACGTAGTGTGCGAAAAATTGTTGAATGGGTTCGTTCTTCGTTTGCGATCTGGGTCTTCGAAAGTTCGACGATCAATTGGACACACATTCGGAGGTTTAGACGCACTTTTGATGTGGGATAGCTTTCGCGCTTCCGTAAACTTTCCTTAGGTAGGAATGGGGAAGTTTTTCTAGTGTTTCATCCCTCAACCCGCTCCAGTGGCTCACTGGTTAAACCGTTGTGTTTATTACCACGACGACGCGGGATAGAGCCACGGCGCGGTGGCCTACTTTCTGGTGAACTTTCGCTTGTTAGGATTTTGGCGAACGTTAAAGTTCCCCAAGTGTTCTAAACTATGCAGTCGAGTGGGCCCATGGCGTCCAACTAACCAGCGGGAATTCAGACAAAGACGAAAGAAGTGCACCACAAGGACAGCCAATGGTTTTTTTTTTTGGCACGATTTTCAAACGGCAGAGCGAAAACATGACAAGGCAATGACAACGTCTTTGTCTGAGTTCGCGCTCGTTTTATCCAAGAATGTCTTTCCAACTAGTCCAGCTTGCAACCCCCCCCCCCCTTTACCCTGTCCAACTAATCCAAGGGAGGAGAACGGCGCGTAACAAAGGGCAACATTTTTTTCTTCAAAATTTCGATTACGCATCAGCACATCCACAATGCGATGTGCAAATTTAGACTTTAGATCGCTCCCGAAGATGGCTGCAGTCTGTTGCACTCGCGGTACTACAGCTGACGGAAATAAAATCTATTTTTAAGGGGGAAAATTTTATGACTCCTCATTTTTGCTCCTTGAAAAAACAAACTAAACAGGAAGTATGCTGTATCCGTATCGTAGTCATTCTCCGTTTGCAGCGCCTGGGGGCCTCTAAATAGTGGCAGCGTACCGAGACATTGATTTCAATAGTTGTCCTTTCACAATTACATTCCAACACTACCACATTTTTCCTTCTGTTTCTTTCGGACAGAATCAAGCTGCGAAAACGTAGCCAAAAATAAAAGTGAGCTTTTTGAGAATCACTAAGATTGCAGTGAACGCTCCGAGCCGCTTCATAAGACGCGGGCGGTCCTATCGCGTTCAGGGGTCTAGGCGATCGCTTCATCCCCACCATTTCAGCCACCTTACGGTCACCGTCTGGCTTCGTGCGCGTCTTTCCTTGGTGCGAAAGAGTGCGTTTAATATGTGGCAGCCCCATGCTAAAGAAACATACAAGGGGTAATTGCCCAGAGGCGGCCCGTATCTATAGTATAGCTGCCCTGAAAACAACATTTCATTTGATTCAGCGGCAGAATAGAATTCACGTACGCCTTCCACAATCTTCCCTAACGCCTTTGGAGTTAATGTGGGAAAAAGAGACAAACACCGGCAGTCTTAAACAGTATCTTTACGTTCCTTATATCACAGTCCTTTGGATAACTCCCGAGGCTCCTAAAAGCACTTAAAATGAATGTGCAAAACTAATGTGCAACGTCAATAATTTTGTTTGTTATGTTGCAGCCAGAAAAGGGGATATTATATTTATTGTCTATATCCATTAGAGCTACATTCCCGCACTTCGCCGAGTCCTGCAAGTTAATGCATCAGCTTTTATTCGGCGAGCCTTACTGCACCGATGTCAGATACGAATTTCTCACGTTATTTTCGTACACTTAAGGAAACATTCAACGCACTTTATCAACCTAAAAAGCAGAAATACAAACCTACTTTGATAAAGACGAACGCCTTTCAAGCGGTGTAGCGTGTTGTAAAACTTGGTTATGGTTAAATCCGTAGTGGCCTGGATAGCAGCTCAGCGTTACGATGCATACTGGTGCTGAAGTCTCTCGCTGCATGCGGCCACACTGTTCTCTGCTCGATTCACAACCCCAGTGCAACGCTCTTCTCACACTTCGACAAGGTAAGTGCCCATGCGTTTGTCACTTACCCCAAAATTCGGCCGTCACTTTGCATAGTAACAAGACAACTTGGAGTTCTCGATTCGTGTAACATGAGAAGAACTATTAGCTGACGTCCAGGTTGGCTCAGTTGTCACACGACCACGACCGCCTGTTGAGTTGATGTCTTTGAATACGAACTGTCGTTCTGTGTAGAAACGGTACCTTCCTCGACAGTAAAGTTGGGAAAAAATTCAGAATCTCTCCTTTCTGAGCGATGGGGTATTTCATGGATGCTAATAGTTTTCATGTTTATGATTTGTACAGCATGCGAGGAATGTATTCTCGAAGAGGTTGCGCTTTTTCATAAACCAGTTCAAAGTAACCAAAGGAAGTTATAAAAAACGTACAATTACAGCTGCTGCTTGCTTAGAGGTAAACTATTTAATTAGTGTCACCAAAGGTTTGCAGCAGTGTCACTGAATTTCCGGTCACGATCCACGAAACCTGTGAAGCAATGTAGCCTAGTCATGGGTCGGGATGTCACATTGGGCAACGCACTGTGTCATTCAAGAATTGTTGAAGAAGGCGCAAGATTATCGTGCTTAATTCTGACTGTAACTAGTTGAAAAAAATCGCGTTCTGCATATCGTTCTTCTTGCGTTATCACCCCAGATTGCTATTGTAGCCTTGGTGAGAAGAGGATAACCCTGCTTCACCCAAAGCGCTGTTTTCTCTTTTCAGCGAAAAAATTGCTATGGGCTCACTTTCATGAATGTCCTGTTGTGTTCGATTGTGACATCGCCCCAAGCAAGTTCGTCGCGACAATGGCATGCACATTGGCCATTTCAGAGAGTGGCATTGTTTGTGACATTGAAGTCAGATGCCTTGTATGCGAGCGACCTTGGCGGGGTCTCGACCCAGACTGCCGTGTTGCCTTCTATTGTTTCTTTGTCAACTCATATCGCGCATTGGGGCGTGTTCAAACATCTCCATTGAAGGTTGTTCGTGGAAGTCGGCTCGTCTCGCCCGCAGCACCCAAATCATAGGCAGCATTTCATACGTGATCGCAGATGAATAGAGCCACTAAAAGTCGTCATTAGAAGTGCAGGTTCCCAGAAAAGCTTCGAGGAATGCGCGCTGGGGTACAGACGAAACCAAAATACGTTCTACTCGCCTCGAGTGGAAGAGAACAAGGCGAAAAACGAGGAATGACGGGCGCTGCACTTTGGCCCCTTAGGAGACGAGCACATGCGTTTGCGTTGCGGAGAAAGCCTAGCAACAGCGCGCTGCAGTTCCAGTCTCTAGACGTGCAGTGTTGCGGATTTGTTCTCGGTTCTCCGTCGTGTTTCGGGCGTGTTAATTTAGCTCACGTACAGCCGCGCAGCGTGCGCGCCCGAGCATTGAATTGGCTCGCAGAACCACTGATTCAGGTCGTTTTTGTGCGTGCGAGCAGAAAGGAAATGTACTGCTTAGAAGTAACTAAACACCACGATTCCTCCCTGCCTCATAACGTACCTTAGCAGGTTGCACTTCACGGAGTCGGGAAACACCGTACCGTAACACCAAAGTAGACACCTGCACTCCGTCGCTACTTGGACAGCTAAATGGGCAGTCGATGCTGTTCTATTTTTGTTATTGGCGCCCTTTTGAATCTCAACAGCGACGCAGCTGAGTTTTCCAGAACGGTGGTTGCACTGCAAGAACCACTCGCAGAACTGCGGAAGTTTAGTTTTTAGTCGAAGGGATGGGGAATTAATCGTGCAAGCGTAAATCCATCGACTTTGTTCGGTAATCACCTGGACCGGTTTTCCCCAAATACGCCTTTTTATTTTTCTATCCGCCTCTTGCTGGTACTTACTGAGTTCCTGCCTGAGTATGTCCCCAATTTAGAGCATTCACAGGCGCGGTACGAATAGGTTGTGGGTGTGGGATACTAAGAGGTTATGGAATTTGAGTTGTACAATTTCCTATCCAAAAAAAAAAAAACGTAACACCTTTGCTCGTTACTCGGTCAACAGTTATCAATAATACGTTACTCATTTATTAAGTTTAAAGCGGTTTATAAATTTGTATTCATAAAAACGGAGGTGTTGGCAACGCGTTACGCGCTGCTTTGTCTCAGGTGAATTGCAGCTATGCGGGCCCTCGTAGGAAGCCCATACCTTTTTCTAATCTTACAAATGACGCTGAAACAGCAGTCGCGCTTCCTTAATAAGCTTTATCGGACTTTTATTTCATCCCGCCGTCTTTTCAGTGCCCATTATTTGCTCGTTCCGGAACACAATATTTTCGGACACTTACAATTCCTCACTGCTGCGTGACTGTGAGACCCGGTAAATCGTAAATATCGTTTCCGAAATGCTTAAAAATTAACACTGAGCCATGTGGGTATCCATAAAATCACTAGTTTACAACGGGGAAGACGTATTCAACGCTTTAAAAGTCCTGCAATACAAAGTCATTTGTTCAAGTTTTATTCAAACAGTGTTACTGCTGTTGCAGTAACACTTTGATGTATCCGACTTCCTGACACGAATAATTATGTACACTACACTCAATATTTTAGTTATTGCGACCGCTATCGTGTAAGAGCTTGCAACGCAGCGGGAACCGTTTAGAAAAAATTGCCTTCTGACAGTTGACGAAAAGCTTTAAAGCCGCATAACAGTATCCCTGCTGCATGGAACATATTGAGGTCGATATGAAATGTCGCTTCCTGTAATGACACATGTTCATCTTTCAGCTGTACATGATATCCGAGGGGATGTGCATATACAACGGTCCAGTCGACAAATTGCTTCCATTTCTAAGTGCTCAAAACCTCCACTGCCCAATTCACCATAATCCATCAGATTTCAGTGAGTCGAATTCTCAAAGCACCACAGCTTCACTCGGCTTGTTTGACAAATACCTGTGTACTTAACAGGGCAGATTCAAGAAGAGCGAGCTACAATGAGGCCAGTATGTGCTGCAGTGTTTTTGGTATAATAAGAAACATTGGCAAAAAATTGCCTCAGGAGAAAATAAATGATGGAGATAATTTTTTTGAGATAAGAAAGAGTGCCAGATTTTAGGCAGTACTTTTGTAAAAGATGTTCGGTACGTCAAGCTTCCTCGCAGTTTTTAAGTCTCTGACAGAAAACTCTTCGCACAAAAGAGTGGTTTGAAAATTGTAGGAGAGCGCTTTAATACAGGAAATGTGCAATGAAACCGAATGTGTTTAAAATGCAGGCGATGCAACAGTGTATTTTCGCCTAGTTTGATACGCCAGGAAATGTTCAACAGTGAGATTAGCTGTTCATAACGCATTTGTTTTAGAGTGTTTCAATGTGGACATACTATGCAGAAAAGCCTGCTTAAAAACTGACATTACGCACAGCCTGCTCTGCAAGCACTCTGCAAACACAGACGTCGACAATCTTTCTCCTAAAAAGCCAGGCAACTAAACAGCTTTCTCATGCGTACCTTTGTTCTTTTCATTCCAGTTACAGAGATAGCCTCGGGCGAACACGGAGAATTAAGTAAACAGCTCGCGAAATCTTTTAAGCCCGGATTTATTGCTTCCAGCAGCGAAGGGAGCTTTGATCATCCAGAACTCACCCCTTATGGCGGAAGAGTGATGACAGAAGCGGTGAGTACGTCAAATACTGCAAGTATCTGCAACATTTTCAGATAGCAGCACTTTACTTTGAACAAAAACGAAACTACAGATGAATTTTACGGGTACAGACAACCAAGGGTAGTGCAGAGTATGTCAAGTAGCTCATATGAAATCCAGCGTTTCATAAATTCGCGTAACCACAACGAATTCTAAATAAATCTGCTGAAATCATTTCAAATTGGCACTAAAGTTTCTGAAATTTGAAAGGTGGCGCAATGTTGCGTCTAAAGGGGACAGTAGCGTACGTGTACAAACAGATCCGTCGGTAGTTTTCGCATTGAAACGGTAGTGTCACGTATACATCCACCGCATAAAAGAATAGACAAGACTGCATTTTAGATGCGACTGCATCTCATTCACTCGCCTTGTCCCTCCATACGGCGTTGTTGTCCGTCCACACCCCTCCCCTACACTATAAAAAAAATAATAGTTAGCGGCGCCCGGTTTCGATCCCACGACCCTGCGGGCGGAACGAGAGGTACATGGTGCTCTTCCCAATGCGCCACAAACCCGAGACAGAATCAAATGCTACGAACGCGCCTTATATCCTTGACTCATTCAAACTACGTCAAGAAGCTACTGATACAACGCATGATGGGGCAATGATTAACACTTGCAATAAAAGAAAAGAAGCTCCCACTTACAGCAACAATGATGGAGTAAAGGTCGTTGCGACAGCGAAGCCCCAAGCATACCACTTAGAGAGATTGACCAAAATTGGCCAATAAAACATAATAATAATCATAAAACATAATAATGATACGCGTTCCCGACACGTTTCAAGCGATTTCCGAATCAATCCAGCGGAAACACCAAGTGAACCCCACGATGCGTCGCATCTACACAGGGTTCCCCTCGCGGGGAGGTGGGCGCAATTTTTTTTATTGTTTTAGAAGGGGCATGTTCTTAAATACCTTTTTTAATGTCACGTGCAGGTGCTGTCATAAGAAATTGGTACAAGTATTTGTGAATATCACAAACTTGTTGTCTTACTGGCATTCTGATAGCCATTACCGGATTACAGAAAGCTTTTTCTTTAGGGAGGACTCCTTTAATCGCACACAAACGCAGCCAGGCAGTTTGCGGTGGAAGAAATTCCTGTAAATTTACGACACCGTGTTCTAATTATTGTTGACGGCCCCTGTACCGTTACACGTATGTTCCTTCACGGCTTACTGTCATGCTTCACAGCATTCATTCTGCAGCATACGTAAGGCTTATCGACCTAAAAATTCACCTTTCAATCTTTCTAGGGCCCTATCGAAAAAACCGTGCCGGCTCAGAGTGTTTTAAATGATGTCATTATATTTTAAATAGCGTATACCCTACAAACGTGTGTTGTGTACCCTATTAAGCACTGAACTATTCTTTCCCTCACACAAACCTACGCTTGAATATGGCGCGTTTGTGGCTGTAACTCTATTTTTTTAGTTTCAGTGCATTGATGCGATAACTATATATTTCAGCGAGTTTATTGATTTACTAATAAATCTCGGTTCAAAAGTGGCAGCCCAATATCCTGCAACTAGTATATCGAGTTGTATAGCCTGAAGGTACATTAATTTAGGCACTTGCCCGGTAAAGTTGTACGAAAGGCAACAGGTGTTTCCTCAAACTCTAAAGCACGGGTTATAAAGCAGTTCGCCCGAAATAAAATTGGTAAACAAACATAGCAGAACGCTTTTCTATGCTTTTTCCCCTAATTGAGTTCTCTATGTAACGACAATTCAGCTGTCACAACTACATGGGTTTCCCTGAAGACAGCGTATAGATTTTACATTCGCGGGTATTTATTTACTTCGGCAGGCATTTTGTTTGTACTTAGCGGAGACCCCGAAAAATTAGGCCAGCTTCACAGTGGTCACGTGAAGACTGGGCAAACAGCAAAGCTGGCGGCCCCACCTAGATTATTTTCGGTTCGGCTAGCTTTATCCGCTGTCGAGTAGCGCCGCAGCGGCTTGCGCGCCGCGCTTCCTCTTCTCCGGGAGTGACGCTCTTCTTCTGTCGCCCCTAGAGTTCCTGTATATAGCTCCCCTAGGGGAGCAGAGTTGCGCGTCCATCCGCCATCTTGAGTTCCAGGTCGTGCGGGAAGGCCACCCTTCTCGCGTGAAAAAGCTGCCGCCGGGCCGCCGCGCCAGTGGCAGTGGCAAGGAGGAGTGGCGAGGAGCGGCCGGGCAAAAACTGGCGTACGATATTGGACCGCTTATCAGATGAGCGGCCGCCGCTGCCGCCGCTTCCACAACCGCCGATGCCCAGTTGAGTAGAACTGATTGTGCTCAGCACTGAAAGCGGGCTTTCTGTCGAACTCGAACCCGCGGCATGTGGCAATCAGATGCGCAACTCTTGCGCTACGCGATATACAGGAACTCTAGTCGCCCCATCTCTCCCTTCGTCGGAGACCAGGCTCTTGCACACGGATTTCCCAACGCTGAAAGTTCTCCGTGACTGCACGCCAAGATCGTTTAGTCCACAGGCTTTCGCATCTCTTCCAAAGTGGGTCGCATTAGCATGCGGTAGAACCGGCGGCAGCAAGCTTCGTGAACTCGACGTCTGTAGCGCGTGCTTTTCTGTGCTTCCCACTTGCGGCGCGAGCGAACGTGAACTGGCGAGGAGAACAGCACGCCAGAGATCACGCCAGGAACGCTGGGCAGAGTGTTCCCGAAGGTCGAGTGGTGCCGGCGCGCGCCTTGGCGTCATCGCTCGGCGAGGCTTTCCGGCGCACGTTCGCCGGCCCATCCCCAGCTTCAACTGCATCGCTGTTAAAACTGATTGATTGATTGATTCTAGGGTTTAATGCGCCGACGCAACGCAGGCGATGAGGTGCGCCGTAGTGGAGGGCTCCGGATTAATTTTGACCACCTGGGGATCTTTAACGTGCGCCGAAATCTCGCACACACGGGCGTTTTTCCTTATTTTCGCTTCCATCAAAAAAGCGGCCGCCGCGGCCGGGAATCGAACCCGCGACCTCGTGCTCAGCAGCGCAACGCCTTAGCCACTGAGCCACCGCGGCGGGTCGCTGTTAAAACTGAGGCGCCTTATCCTACGATTGAATATTTTCTAAGATTATGATATTCATACCTACGAACTCATGTGCCTCAGGGGCCCTTAAATGTTGCGGTTTTTGTACGAGTGTTCTCTCACGAGCGGTTTAGTCTAATTGTTTACCTACTCATATCATATCACTCATACTCATATCATATCATACCTACTCATACAACAAGCCCTTCAGTTCACCCTTCTACTCATATCACTCTTGCCTTTCCGTAGACTATCTATTATTTTCTCGAAGCCCGTTTGACTAGCTTTTGCATGCAGGTCTTCGAACCATTCATGCGATTATTCTAACGTAATGTACCGTAAGTATATTAACAGGAACCTAATATGAAAAATAATTACGTAGACAAAATTGGTACACATAAAATCACAAGGTCAGAAAAAAATAGGGAGCTCCTCTTACTTTTTTGAAGATCCCGTATGCAACAGAGGCCTTCAGTTGTTGGTAGATGATATGTCTACCAAATCACGCAATTAATCACTCAAAGATCTGAACATTGTAGCGTCCTATTCTATTACGTAAACACAGGTGGCTGTATAAAACTACATGAAACCAGAAATACTTTGTTGCCTCTGACGGTCACTTGCAGTGGTTCAGTTTGGTAGATGAACTGTCACTAACCCTCTTAAACATTACCCAAGCGAGGTGACACTACATCCGCAGTGATAAGCTATGTTACTATTCCAGGAAAAACGAGAAGAACGACTGCTATACCAAGTAAAAGCAAACGGCTGCTTTCAGTTTGGTGTTCTGCTGAAGCGGTGCTTTCTCTGCATAGTTAGAAACAAGGTAAGCATCCTTTATTTCATTGTATTAGTTTCTAGCAAGAAAGAAGGTGCTCGCTACGATTGTAATCTTGGGGCCGCACTTATTTATTTATTGGTATCCAGTTTTGCTGTGCAGCATTTAAGCGCCTGGTCTTGTGGCTTCGCGGTGCCGTCATCTCTCCTTGTAACCGAGCGAAGGAAGGGCAGATGGAAGACAAACGAGATAGAACGAGCAGGAAAGCAGAGGAGGAAAGTATGGCGAAAGTGTGAAGGGGAAGGTGGTACGCCGGTACGGCGCGAGACAGTCTCCCCGGTGGAGACGTGCTTCGAAGTAACCGAGAGAACTTCAGACGAACTGCAGGCGAAATTGAACATAAGTATTCAAAAGTAAGCTCCAGACACGGCGCCTTGTCTGTCTTGTTTGCTTCTTCATGTGTCCACATTTTTTGCCCCCTGAAACCTTTTTCACTAATGATGCGTACAACTGAACTCTCATCTGTATTCGATTACGGTGACATCTGTCAATAGTTTACTAAAAGGAGTATGTTTTCACGGCAGCTGTTCAGTTCTGTGCGGGCATCGTGTGCCTATCGCGAATATGGTTACGCATTCCCGGGAAAGAACAGATTGACAACAATATGCCTTTGTCGCTCGGAAGCACGTCAATTGGGAATCACTACTACTCGGGCACAGGTGCTCGTCGATAGCAACGCATCGCTGCAAGTTTATATTCAACTTTTAAGGAAAAAGCCTTACGAGCCACATACTGCTAGAAACCGGCGTTGTCGCGGTTTTCCGGGTGAGAACATGGCCGTCGCCGAGGTCAAGACATAATAAAACGCATTTTTCTTTGTATGGAAATGAACCCTGGTCTCAAGTGTTAGATCATGCTACCTAAGCACATTGACAGCGCAGGACAAAAGTTACCCCTTGCGTGCCTCACTGACGCCATCTTGCGTGGCAGGTGATGGTGACAGCAAGTGACGGGAACAGGCGCAGCCCTGCCACGCCGAATTGTGATTCAGACGAGGTGGTGATGCTGAGTGTGGCCATTCGGCCTGTCGAAGTAATTCGCGCCAGAAGGCAAAAGAGATGAAAACGAACAGAGAGACGCAAACATGGTGCAGCAGTAAAGAAAGCTGTTCTAAGTGTCACCACAGAAATCATTTTTTGTATGATTTGAACATTTTACTGCCACGATAGCAAAGTGTAATACCATAAATATAGCCGTCGCTGTTTCATACCGCCTGCGAAACACACAGCAGTAGCAGAACACGCATCTATAGTACAGTGTACTAGGAAAGAAAGGTGTGTCGTTCGGGAGCGACTAGGGCGGTCCCTCTTGCAGTGAAAATTTCTACTGAAGAACTCTTGCGGCCGCTGCTTACCAGTTGGCTTCAGAAGTTTTGCTTGTTAAAGTAATCCGTACTTATTGTCCTGAATATTCTTATTTCTTTATTGCATGAAATAAAGTTTTATAAAACCCGTCAAAATAACTCTTTAGTTTCGTCTAAAGACATAAAGGGGGCGCTAGCTGCAACAGGAGTTCTTTGGGAACGCCTGCGATCCATAGATTTTTGTCATTGCAATGGAACTCCCGCTCTCCATTGGTTTTTTTTTTCTCACAACACACCTTACATTCTAGTGCACTCCAACTATAGTGAGCATTGTGCAAAAACGGCAAGGCTCAATATACCTTCCAAGTATTGCAAGGTATACTGATGCACCTCAAACTAATACTCCCCAAGTGTTGGCTAGAGGTGTATCAGTAAACGTGCTCTATATTTTGACGGGACTTCTTGGAGCACTTTTGGAGGAACAGTGACAAACAGAGATTACCAACTAGACTCACGGCGAAAAAGTGGATGTTGCTTTTTTTGTATCTTTTACCGGGTGCGCAGAAGATATGTTCAAAAGTTTATGTGCAACCTATTGGTGTTTAGCTACTCAAAAAAGATTGCCCTGAACCAAGGATTCGCAGAGCAAATTTTTGGACTTGTTTTTGACAGCTTTCTCTATATCCTGTTGTTCTCAACTTACTTTTTAATGAAAAGCTAGTCTTGGATGCGCAAAATTGTCCCATTGCGGCTTCGGCGCACTATCACATGCGTTAATAACGTGTACTTCCCGCTACGAGAAAAGTAATCATTATATAGGAGCATAATAGCAATACGGCGGCGTCGTCATAATAAAAATATTTTCGCTTCACTCTTCAAACTTTTCTGCGCTCTAAGCACGTTCCAAGCGAAAATAATTTTCGGACCCAACTTACACAAAACCTTCAGTTACTTAACTGATGCGAAATCTTTCGGCCTCCTTGCAATCCGGATCCTGTGGATGATTTATGGACTTTTTTCACCAAAGCTTTAGTAATTTCCTCAAGTGGTTTCGCCGTCGCGGTTGATTTGACCTTCATTTGACCGTAGGTGCGCATCACGTGGCTCGCCGGGCCGAGCTTGACGCAGGGTCGCGTTCTTCGCACCCGCCGGCGCTTCTTGCTTGGCGCATGCGCTTTCTGCAGCTGCTTCGCGCCTGACCACGTGACTCGCCGCGAGCATGCGACCTTGGCCACGAATGAGAGCGAGCATTGGGTCGTATTCTTCGAGCGTTGCGTGGTAGCTCGAGGCTGTGAGCCGTCGGCGGATAGTGGCTTCCTACCACCCCGCGGATACCGTCCGAAGAGCCGTTAGGTTCCGATAACACCAGAACGGAGAACGGTAGACAAAGGCAGGCTTTGGATGAATAGTATAATACTTACAGCTGAATCAAATGTCAACCAAATGAAACCAAAATTTAACAGGCTAAGTCAAGCTTTCGCGTGGCATATCAAGGGTTAGCGAAGATACACTACAGCCATTTTCTTTTTTTTTTTCAAATATTCTTTGTGGCTTCGGGATAGAAAATAAGTATATTATTTTTATACAGGGCCAACACTCAAAACCTGCCGGCACAAGATTTATATAGGGCCAATATTCGCCTCCATATAAACGGGTATAGAGGTCGTGTAGCACTGAACCGCTGCTACTTTATGGTGAACTGTTTCTAAGGGTATGAGTAAAAGCATGCGAAAATAACAATTTTCCTTTTTTGGCATCTGCTAGGTTGCTTCGCAACTTCGCATCTTGGCCTACATATTTTTTTCCGCCCTTTTGACCATGATGTACTACGACATCGGTAACAAGGCTACTCGAGTCATGAACAACGCTGCCCTGTTCGTCGTCACCCTGGCGATAATTCTCTTCCAGTCCATCATGCCCACGGTTTTAATATGTGAGTATACATTGATTCCCTACAAATGCGGCGGAAGAAAAATATTAACCTGTCTTAGCTTTGCGTGTTAGACCAGCAAACAGTTCTTTTTGATTCATACTTTTCATCAGAAGCAAAGCAATGGCAAACTTGAGGAATCACAATCACAAAGCAATACATCTGACAAAATGTACCGAAAATTACAGCAACCTAAGCAGCGCAAATTGCGTTGCCCCTAATGAACTAGCTCCGTAGTATTCAGGAATTAATAGTCAGGAACAAGTATTCATAAAAAGGATTTATTCATCATAAACAAACGCAGCACAATCAGCTAGTTTATACATGAGTCTCGAGCGCGCAATTGTCACGAATATGGAGCACGTAAGGAACTCTGCAACACTTTTGACCAATTTTTGATCGTATTTTGTAATGGTTCAAGGTGCCGTGAACAAGCGCCTTCATTAACTAAAATAGGTGTCACACAGTACCTGAGCCAAAAATTACTACTTTACAACCATAACATAACTTAGAAACTCGCTCCAAGCATTTCTGCCTTCTTCCCGGTTTTGGCGTTTAATGAGCGCTGGGATGACGTCATTCGAGCAACCCGCGGTTATTGGTTAGTGTTCTTTCACGTACAGCAATGAACGCATTTCATAGCCGCTTTAAAAAATTCCAAAGCAAGCAAAGTAGAAACTCGAAGACGTATCTGCTGCGGAGAAAATCTCGCAGCGCCGCTTTGTGCTGGCAATAAGTGTAGATTTTACAGTGCTTCCAGGAACGAAGTAAATATTGAAAGCCTATATCAGAAGTGTTGCACTGTCCTTAAAAATGTCAATAGGGGGTCAGTATGATCCGGAGCCCTGCACTACGGCGTGCCTCATTTCTCAGGCTTACCTTCGACCTGGAATGGTGTCAAAATTCCCCGCAAAAGCATGACGTTGCGTCTGTCTATAATCTGAGTTGGCCTGTTGTGGCGCACCAAAACGTTTTTCAGTTGTAGGTGTTTTCGTGTTGCCGAGGTTTTACTAATTTACCCCATCCACTACCACACTTTACTCAGTAGTAACATTATAAATTGTAATTCCGGGAGCAGGTACCTGTTTGGGTGATCTGTTTATGACTCTTCGCCTTTGCGACTGACCATGTTAAAATAAATACAGAATGAGAACGCTCAACGGCGAATAAAACTTGTCAAAGAGAAGGCAGCTGTTCTGATGGTCGCAGAGTTGTGACTTACCAAAAAATGACTAAATTACGGAAGGAATGAGAAGCACATAGCTTGGCAATGGATCGTTGATACGTAGTCAAATACAAGACTGCATAAAGGCAACCCTCAAAGGAGAACCAAACCCTTGACCTCTGCGAAATAAAGAAAAGCAATTTTGGGAGCACCGTTAGGATGCCCCATGCCCCGCGTATATCTCATATTGAAAAGTATTGTTTGATTTTACTGAGGTTGCAGTTTGGGTTACGATTTTTAATGGTTGCCGTATTTATGTGCGGGGGAGGGGTGTAATTTATTAAATGTGCGTCAAGTAATACAGGCCCACGACTGCTTCTCTAAACAATCAATCTATATTGAACCAAAGGCCACATTATTTCGTGTCACTAAATGAAAACACTTGTTGAAATGGCGTGAAAACTGCCTAGTAAAGTGGGCACAGGTTCCCAAGCTGCTCTTTCCTTGCAATCACCGCCGCATCAACTTTTGCAGCAAATCTAACGCGCCACTTTTTTTCTCGAGAATGCGAGAAAAATGTCCATTTTAGAAGTACAAACCACCGCTGATCTGTAAGCTCACCATGGTGCCAGCCCTTAGTTCAACAAATATAAGATGAAACAAATCACCAGAATTTAAACGCTGCGACGTCAATTTCCGTCATATAATTGCTACGATACCTGGTATCCCTCTACTATGGCGCTAGTAAAATATAAAAACACTACAGACATTACAATTTCCGCAAAGCGTAACAAATTTGGAGCAGAGTATTTGAATGTAGGGTGAACGTTTGCACGCCTTTGACATGCGTACCTATATTCTCGCTTTGGGACGGATGTTTCGACGTTGACATTTTCTTTCTCTTTCGTCCAGTTGACAGGGTAGCATCGTTGCAAAACAAACTTGCGCGAAAACCGTGAATATAAACGCAAGTGACATATCCTGCGACCTTTTGAATATCCTAATGGTGGTGACACGGTGCTACACATCGACGTCGTTTAGCGGGAAGGAAACGGCGGGCACAGTTAAAAAAGAGACGCACAACACCAAGGGCCGCAATGTTTGTTTTTGCATAAAAATAGCGATTGTACGATTGCCACGGAACTGAATCAAAATCGCATTTTTAAGTTTAAGCATTGTAGGAAAGAGGCGACCTTTATGCGTAATAAAACGCACTGCAATAAGCCGTTCACAGGACCTGCCGTGCTAAATGTCCCACAGACACCGCAATAAAACCATCGCCGATATATTCCCCTCCGCAGATACAGCCGTCTCTGTATGGGTGGGTGTGGCCGGTGATTGTGAACGGTGCAAAAAGTAATAGCGAGGCTGTTAAACAGCCGGCGTGCGGTCAAGAGCCGGCGTCGGGGTCAAGAGCTCGGATCACAATTGTTTCTACGCAAGACAGAAAGGCGCTTTCGGCTGCTGCGCTACATTGGAGTACCTATAGTTCTATCTTTTATACTTACCTGTGCTTTCAGTCGTAAACTAAATAAACGATGATTCGACGCAACTATCATTACGCGATTGAATGAATATGTCCCCATTCTTCGACCAGATTTGGGGGAAATCCTCAAGGTGGAGTAAGTTTCTGCGAAGGAAAGTTTGGCGTCCACCTGAATGCAGCCATACGGCTGCATTTCCTTTGTAGCCGTATGGCTGCATTCAGGTGGATGTTAAACTTTCCTTTGCATGTTCCCATTCTCTTAGAAACGCAGGGTGGTATCTCAAAAATGTCAAACAGCCAACAAGTTAGTACCTAAACAAATGAGCAAAAGTGTAACCTAGATATCGAGATATGTTGTGCCCGCGGGTTGCACATGCCTAAGCGTCACCAGGAGTACTACTGCATCAGTCAGTACAAAGCGGTATAAATTTTCTAATTTGTTAACAAATTATCTCATGAAACTTACCCTATGTGGAAACAGCAAACACATGGTTTTGTGCATTTGTACCCGTAGAATTTTTATTTAGGTGTCGTGTTTTCTTTCTTTCTAGTCCCGACGGAGCTTAATGTGCTGCTAAGGGAACATCGAAACTGTTGGTACAGTCCAAGCATGTACTTCATTGCTCGAATCATCACGGAACTCCCATTCACGGTAAATAACACCCCTATTCGTTGTGAAATCCAGTTTTAAACAGTTGAAAGTTAGTTCATAATTTCTATTGTAGCATTCACTACTACCCTACGATGGCGGAGTAAAGATGACAAATGAGTGAAAGGACGGCCAGAATTCTCGCCCTTCTCTCGTTACTCGGTCATAGCTGTTACTAGTTGCGCTGCTGAGCACGAGGTCGCGGGTTCGATTCCCGGCCGCGGCGGCCGCTTTTCTGATGGAGGCGAAAAGCAAAAACGCCCGTGTGTACGAGATTTCGGCGCACGTTAAAGATCCCCAGGTGGTCAAAATTAATCCGGAGCCCTCCACTACGGCGCGCCTCATCGCCTGCGTTGCGTCGGCACGTTAAACCCCACAATCAAATCAATCATAGCTGTTACTAGTAAACTGTCCGAGCCACCACTGTACTTCCACCATTTTTCAGCGATATTATAAAATTGGATGTCCTTATTTTTAAAAAACACGGCATTTCTCGAAACTTGATGCGCAAAAGATGTGTAGTATCGAGCGGGTTAACCTTGTTTCTGGGAGGTAGCTTGTTGCAAACGTATTACAGCATACCAAACGACACTGCTGCGGAATATTTTAGTGTTAAAAAAGCATCTACTAGCTCGAGATTAAAACCAATCTTTAACTGCGGCGAACTTTTATCTCGCAAACACTTTGGCTACTTCGAAGGTTTGGTTGATTTGTAAAGGCACCTTGCAACAGTTTTCCCAACTTTTGTTTCTGAATCCTAAATTCTTTCAGAACGTACTCAGCAACACACCCAGTGCTTAGAACGCGGGTCACAAAGTACATCGGCCAAAAATTACTGCTTTGTGCCCATCAGGCAACTTAGAAACTTGCTCAAAAATGTTCTCTCTTTCCTGGTCCTGGCGTTTTTCAAGCGCTGAAATTGCGTCATTGCAGTAATGCCATAATTGGCCGGCTTCCTGTCTGTTGCAGCAACAAACGCTTTCGATGGACAGTTTAATTTTGAAGTTTTAAGTTTATTTTTTTCTTTGTAAAGCGAAACAGAGAGCCGAGACAAAAAGCCACGAGCCTTGACAAGTTCTCGGTTCCCTTTACAGTTGGGAAGAGGTTAGCAGCCGTTGCTAAACAAGTACAGATAATAGAATAGGCGCCTCTCTGTGCTGGCGCTAACTATAGTTCTCACAATGGTTGCAGACGCAAGCGTTTGTCAGAAGTGTCGCCGAGTCCCATTAAAGGTACCCTGCAACACTTCCTTAAACTATATTTAAAATCCTAAATCCTTTAGAACGTAGTCAACAAACACATATGGTACCTAGAATGGGAGGTCGCAAGGTACCGTAGTCAAAAATCACTTCTCTATATCATGTAGATAACCTAGAAACTTGCTCTAGAAAATTTTCTCTTCCGCAGTCATGGCACTCATCGAGCCTTCGAATTACGTCATTGCAGCTGCGTTGCGGCCATTAACATACTTTCTTTCAATTCGAGCAATAAACGCATTCCACTGCCACGTTAAAAAGCTGCCACAAGAGCAAAGCAGAAAGGGAAGCCGCATCTGTTTTGACGAGCAAATGAAGCAGTGCCGGTCCGTTCTGGTGATAACTATAGATTTCACAGCGCTTCCTGGCGCGAAGGAAAGAGTAAAAGCGTTTACCGGAAGTGCTGCAGAGCCCCTTTATGTGACAGCCTACGACAGCTCGACCTGAAGTGAGTTTCGCCTACGGCTTGCCTTGTAACTGAAGTGGGGACTTTCGAATAGGCTAGTACAGCAACCTCCTAGGAGTGGGAGTGCCGAATTATGACCGAGAACACAATATTGTTCTCGGTCATACGAAGACGAAGGTTATGAATAGCCAACTGTTTTTACTAGCGTAATGCTCGCACTCTTCTTCCGGAAAATCAGTTTGAAGTTGAGGGGGGGGGGGGGTGAAAATTACGCGGGGAAAAAACTTTCGAGGGGTAAAAACAAAGTTAAATGAAATTTGAACTTATATTAAACATAACGAACCCGTTTCCTAGCAGGACTTTACGTCTTAATAAAAGTTCAGGGTCGACATAGGGGTGAAGCACAAAACTTTATTCGTTGCGTGCAGCCGCCGCCCACCATTACCACCGCGCGTTTGGTAGTTCGGTACCAAAATGGCAGCAGTCCTAATTCGAGTCAGTGCTGCTTAAGTCGCTGGCCGTTGCCTCGTCCTCACCTCTCGATTGCACGTCACCAGGTAATTTGGTGTGCCCGTCTTCTTGAACCTCTTGACGACGACCTCTGCGGCGATCATTCCCCAGCTGTGCAGCGGCACAGCATCTGCACTGACCGTCTCCTTATTTGGCCGGCGGCCGTCAGAGCGTGCTCGCAATCCACTCTGCGAAGAGCCTTCGAACATTATCTTTGAACAGCTTGTTCAAATACACATTCGAAAGCTGGAGCATGGAAGTTAAGCCGCCCGGAACGACAGCCAGCTCAGTGCGCAGCTCCTTTAACTTTGCGCTGCTTGTTGGTCGCCTCCAGTTCCTTGTACGGCCGTCTCCAGTAGCACACGGTGAACTCGTAGACGCCAAATAGTTGGGCGTTCCGGGCGTTAGCGTATTGCTGGGCGTAAAGCGGAGCGTACGCTCGTCGCGACGCGCCCATGGATAGTTTTAGTACAGCGTTTTTCGTAGCGTGCGCTAACGCTTGTGGCGCCACCTGTTGAACCCAACGCGAAATACCCAAATTTAACCTTGCGGCGCCACCTGTTGAACCCAACGCGAAGTACCCAAATTTAACTTTTTTACGTGGCTAACCAAGGCAAACTGTAACTGGACGGCGTTTCTTTTTTTTTTTTTTTTTTCAATACGTTCAAGCTGGTTTCGATTGTAAAAATCTTGCAAGTACGATAAAAAATACCCTCTTACCTTGATTCAGTATTAGGGAAAAATATGATACACCCGTCGCGATTGTTTTGCTCAACCGCGCGACGCCGAAGTTTTGAAGCAACACGCAGTGCTCGGGATACTCACTTTATTCAGCTCTGAAATATGGCAGGACCATGCGACAAATACAACTGAGCATGGCATACGACGCTAATGCGACGCCCAAAATGAAACAGCGGGTAGGCTGGCACGGCGGTTTAGTGAAACACTTCACCCGGGTGTAGCAACTCAATAAGATACACGATGAGTTCCTATTACTCACTTCCTCTTATTCGTGGAGTCCAACTACAAATCCTTCACGTTTCACACGGTAGCGCAACGTCCTCGACTCGCACCCGAGGGCGCGACGACGGCGCAGGCGAAAATTCTTGAATTCCCTAAATGGAGGCCGCCGATCTGCACCAACACTGCATGCATTCCACCGCCGCGACACGCACACAAACACCGCCGCCCGCTTCGGGAGCCATCCAGGTTGTCCTTGGTCGCTCATTTCTGGTCTGCATGCCTGTCGGAACTGAAACGTTGTCGCCCAAGGAGAAAAACACGCGACGGTCCGCGTTTTCAGTCGGGGAACCTCCTGCCACGACCGGCCGCCGACATCGCCGAGGCAGCAGCCATTTTGAAAGCAAGGGGCCTCCCAGCCATAGAGTTTCATACTTAGTATGAAACTCTATGCTCCCAGCAGGTCCGCAACGCCCCGCAAGCGCCCCGGAGCATACGCTCCCAGCCGTTGCGTGCGTAGCACCGCATCGCCGGGGCGTTTACGTAGCGTACTGCGCATGCGCAGTCGCGAGCCGCCCCGCCGGGGCGTACGCTCGTCCGGAGCGCGCGCCCAACTAAATCTGTCTAATAACTGGCGTATGCCGCCCCATGGCGAAGCGGCACCGAAACCAACACGGAACAAAGCGACGAAAAACTTCTCGCAAAATGACGGAAACCGAGCTCTAGACTGCTCCTCCTGCAATAGACAGTTTTAGTTTCACGTGTGTCAGAGCACGTACGCAAATGTGAAACGTACACGCAGCCCACGCGCGTGTAGTTTGAAACCCTTTCAGTTACACGTACGCGTTGCACTCCGCGCGCAGTGCGTTTGGATATGCACGCATCCTCCGCCACGCGCCGGGCGTTATTCCGAGAGCCATCTACTAACTGACACAGCCACTGCTGTAGCCACTCGTAATCGCGAGCCCGGTGCTATGACAACAAACGCTACTTCGTCAAGCTTAGCAGCTGGAAAACCGCTATTTTAGCTGAAAAACAACAGCTGTTTGTCGATTTAAACTTTCGGAGAGGGTAAGAATAGGCAACCTGAATGCCAAATGGGCAGCTCAGTACACGATATCGCAGCTAGGGATTAGTAACGAAACTGTTAGCTCTGCGAAGTGGGATGCGGTTGCGAGGGGCGACCGGACTAGAGTCGAGCTACATAGAGGAAATCTAGACCGGACGCTGCTGCGTGATCGCCGCCTAGTAGAGCGCACGCAAAACTGGCCCAACGACAGTGTAAGTGGCGTTCGAGATGTGGCGCTAGGCTTCCTTACGCCTTTCGCGCCTGGCCTGGATATACCGCGCGCTCCGCCAAACGGAGTGGTGCGAGCGCGTGCATCATGCGGGTTTCGCGGGCAGACTACTTTCTACTTTCACCGTTGCAGTTTCGGGGATGGGGGGATTATGTGAGGAAAGAAAAAATTCAACTTTTGGCAGCTCACATTAGCGGTGCGAGCATTACGCGAGTGCGATGATTACGCGGGCAAATATGGTATATTTCTTCCACAGGTGACCCTAATTATAGACGGTTGTTTTAGGTCTTTCACATTTATTGGTAATGTAATATAAAGAATTATTTGTATCTCAAAGCAGAGGAATGTCCCCGATTATATTTGTACTTTTGGAGACAAACCTTATAACTGAAATCCGCATATAAATTTGTCTTGCTTATATAATTGAAATTGGGGCCCATTTGGCGGTACACATTGAAGAATGTTATAAGCGGAGCGTCTAATATACCACACACATTTAATTTTGTGCTCTACAAACACAGTTCTAAATATTTGCTTTAATTATTTATACTATAAAATGTCTTATAACTTTTGTGACAACTGCGCGCTAGCTACAGAGTAATGCAGCTGTATAAAATTTAGTAAGTGGTCGAGACTATCACTTTACTAGAATAAAGGCTAAAATAATCTAGAGCAGTGAAACCATGCAGAAAAACTACGTATCATTTTGTCAACCAACACAAAAAAAAATTCCCCCGCATTTCCCCGAGGGGGAGAATGTGAAAGTGCGAATGCACGGTTGTCGGCCCGCTTGCGGCGCTTGCACTCGGCCCCCGCAGCCCACCGCCTCGCCGCCTTCTCTTCCATCTCTTCCATCGGGTTTGTAGTATCACGTGTACACCACGCAGTTATCAAGCCGCTATAACGCCGCTGAGTCGCCAACGCACGCCGCTGACTACGTAGTTTGAATGCGTTAAAGATATAAGGCGCGTCACTGACAATATCAGCGTCGCGTCCGTGGCCCTCGGATCGAAACCTGGATGCTGTTTCTTCTTTAAATATAGAGGAGCACTGCGGACGCCGCCGCCGACGCCGGCGGTGGATGGTTGGGGGTCGCTTATAAAGTGCATTCGCACTTAAAAATTATTTCAGCTCACCGAGTGAGTAAATACCTTGGCTTTACTGTGTCTGCACAATACAAAACCAAATTCTTGCAATTGAGGTGACCTTCGAAGTTCAGGAGGATTGAAATCGGACTGACTTGATGTGGGCAATTTAAAAATGTTTAAAACTACAAGCTACATGTTGCGTCACTCAAAATTTTACTTACGGTATGGCGGCAGAGATTGACCCGCTAGTTTTGTACGGTCAACTGTGACCAGCGGAGCACTAAATGTTTGGAACAGTGACGCCACATTGATGACAAAACAGATTAGTTTCCCGATAAAATTTGCTTTGCTTACGTCTTAAATGGCGTTGACTTTATTATTAATTGTTCACAGCAAAGAGCCGACCGCGGAAACGCAGTTAAGCGTTGTGTGCTGAGAACAACGATGCGCATTCTACTCCGGCCATTGCGCCCGTTTTTCAGGTGCAGGCGGAAAATAAACACGCCGGTGTGTCCAGATTTAGGCTCATGTAAAACATCCCCAGGTGGTTTTAATAAATGCGGAACCCTCGATTACCGTATGCCTCGTATCCCTAAGGTAGCTTCGGCGCGCAAAACCCATCTTTTTTTTTTATTACGCCGGAACGAACAAAAACTTTTCAAAAGAATCCACAGCTGTCCTTTTTGAAGTTCCTGTACTAGTAAACAATGTTTACTGGGCAGACGTTTGGACCAAAAGTAGCTGGGTTACTTGTGGAATGCCTGACGCACCGCAAACAACGCAAGTTTTACAGCCGATTTCCGGACAAAAAATGGTTTCGGCGCACATCGCGTGCGCACTTGTGTAAGAGCACCAAAACAAGCAGCACTAAAAGCTTTCAGAGTAAAGAAAGCCGGCAAAAATACGCTATTTCGCTTTGGCGCTCCGGATAACTAACCTAAATTATATCGAGCCAGCTTCAGCGTATCATGGTTAGACTGCCTCGAAGATGCAGATGTTATCATCAGATTTAAAGTTGGGTAATTGTTTGATTGAATACATTGCATTAGACCTGTCGTGAATTCTGCCTTCTTGACCTGCTGCCTTTATTCTGACAATCGCAAAACTAACTAAAGTTATCCCAACCACTCTCGTGTATTTGTTTCGCATCTCGCCTGCGGGCTTCTTAATTTCCGTGCGTATAGCGAACTTCTTGTCCATCATGAAAATTAGTGAGCGAACGCTCATCAGGCACTTCCTTGCAAATTTATGCTGTTGTCATGTCAACAAGTTTTGATAACAGAGGGGGAGGGGCTTGTTCAAGGGTATTTTAATCTACTTATGTTCAACTTTCCCAAATAGATTGGTGGACCTTTCATCATGATGTTCGTTGTGCATTGGACCACGTCCCAGCCGCCAGAATTTATACGGATTGCATCCGTCATAATTCTCGCTGTGCAAACGTGTGCAACGAGCCAGGCGCTAGCCCTTGTTGTCTCAGCTGCCAGCAGCCTTCAGGTAAGTCCTCGAATTCGAGCAGAAAATGTAGGCAGCTGGGTGCATACAGAGCGTCTTCTCACGTGGCGTTGCTGGGAGCGATTATGCATATTTCCATTGTACGTCACACAAACGCTACGCTCGGTGTGCGCTTCTTCTATGAAGAGGGCAAAAATCATTGAACGCAGATTAATAATCGGTGGATTTAAACCACGTTAAATCACCTGTTTCCTGTATGGTTGACATGGATACTTCAGTGGTTTTTATTTTCTGCGGACCAACCACCCTCAATTTGGCAGTGATTTGCTTTGACGCAGTGTAGGAGACTCTGCTTAATGGCCAGTACCTATAGGCGTACTTCGAAATTCACGCACTTCAAATATTTTCCTGTAAAAGTGCAGCCCATATAGTTACATAGGAGCGCAGAGGAGAAAGAGTAAAAATATTACGAAATTGAAAACGATCGAGTCTGTCCGACAATTCGAGTATTCTGATACTCCTTCAGTCGAACAGCTTTCTTAGCCTTCCAGGATATTGGTTGGAGCAGACCAATCTACGCAAAATTTTACTTTACGAAATGGCTGCGTATCTATGGTTTCACGCGAAACTTTCTCTTGATGAATTCTTTGGCTGGCCAAACCCACACTTCTATAGTGTGTGCTAGTCTGGAGGTACGTACCACTTTTGCAGAAGACCCACAGCAAACCTCGGGTATGCATTCCGTAGCCCTAACGTTTGGGTTTGGGCTGTCTAGCGCGAATCGGTGACTGCTGCTTGGCGTTCTCTTCGACCATGTCGGAACGGAGCAATGGGATAGACGCCGGCTTCATAACGCGAGGGTTCCAGGATCGATTGCCGCCACGGGAAGCGTTTTCGAAACCATCGATCATTTGTCATCATCGTCAGAAAAAGTTGGCTTTCCTGCAGGGCATACTGGCGTATAAAGGCATCAATGAGGAGGCTGAAGCTTCGCTTTACTATGTTTGCATATTACATTTACGCCGGATATCACGCGATATCTTCAAAGGAAACAACAATGGCCCTGAATATTCTTCTACAGAGTATATCAATTTCTCTGGCGATTTACTTGGCTTCAGGTGTGCAAAAACAACCCTACTTCGTCCCCTATGCCACTGCACTGTCGTGCAAACGTTTTGTAGGATTCGGTGTTGCGTAGTTAGTACACACATAATAAGCTTTTAGGGCCGAATTACCTCGGGAGTTCGGGCTGTCGGCCGCTCATGTCGTCGTATTCTCATGTAGTCGCGGTACTAAAACGCCAGGACACTCGTTTTCCAACGCCTCCCTCTAGAAAGTAACGCGTACTAACGCACCGCGACACTGGTTTTTATTTCTCTCCGTACTCGTTTTCAGTTCTCCATTTTCAGTGCTCCAGTTCGAAATTCACTTCTTCGTCTTCGTAATTGGGATGGCGCGTCTATCAGCGCGCCGTGTGGCATCAGATAGACTTTCAATCTTCGAATACATTTATGCACCGCATGCTTTACCTCTCCGCAGGTTTCACGTTAATGCAGGTGGCCTGTTTTCTTCTTCTGATGGACTGGAGCCCCTTTTCTCACAAAAAAGGCTGTTAATTTTTTCCGTGCTCAGGGCTGCCACCTGTGGTATGTTGAGTGTTTGGTCGCCTTCCGCGGTCCTATATTTCGCCCCCTCCCCCCCACCCCACCCCCCGAAAGCCTACCTTGTGCCTTGTTAGGGGCGAATCCCCACAGAGGCTCTGGCTGTCTGTGTCTCAAGTCGTCTTCGTCTCTTGTCGTCGTAGTATCATTTAGTGACGGTAATAAATCACCGGGACACTCGTTTTCCAACGCTTCGCACTAGAACGCTTCGTGCTTCAAAGACAAGAGGCTTTTACAGCAAAGCTGTATACCTCTACACCCCAACGGTTCCATCTCCGTGGGCAAATACGCCAAGGCGCCAACAGTACACTTATAAACTGCAAGCTTCGCCTTTCCCCAGGTTTGAGGTTACGGTTTCATCTCCGTGGGCAAAACCTCCAACGCATTAAGAATACACTTATACACTGCATGCCTTGCCCCTCCCTTTGTTTCACGATAGGGGAGATGGCCCGGGATTTTTTGCTTCACAAAGCATATCTGATCCGACGTGACTTCGTGGCGATAACGACGTTTTGTTATATATATGACAGTTCGAACGGTTCTATATACTGAGGGCGTCTTGCTTATGTTGTAAACTAAAAAGCTTTCGCGTGTACGCACTGTCGCAGCACGTTGGAGAGGCCCGCTTTTGATTGCTCTAAATTCTGCGTCGTTTGCAAATGATATTTTGTGACCTAGTGCAAAACGATGCTACGTACCTCTAGTAGTTACAGATAATTGGAGCGACCATATTCTGCGTATGAACTATCACAAAAAAACAACCTTCAAAGCAGAATCGTCAAATTGACAGGCGCAGCCGAACATCGACGAATCGAATGCCGCAGCGTTTATTTGTTACGCATCCATTTATTTTGGATTGCAGTCTATTGCCGAAATATCCAATCAGATCAAGCACATTGTATATCAAGAAAGAACAATCTGTGTTAGTGAGAAATGGGTTAGACTCTCATCTATGAAACGAGGTAACTAGCGCGATACAACACAGAAGGAACAGACTGATCTCGGTTTTTGTAATGGGACACCTTCACCATTTGGGACAAGATGCTCGAAACAAAACATTAGTAAAGGTATTTACTAAACAGGGTTTGGCGCAAACATTACGTTCACATTCGTTCATCCGAACTGTGGCTATGAAATTGATAGACAGGTTACTTAACATAAAACCTTTTTGAAGGTGGACGACTTACCATTGCCTTTATTGAGTAAAACATCTCGCATCGATACGCTAAGAGAGCAAAACGAGGTTCAGGGACAACGCCAGACTAACGTTGAGGTCTTGCTACACTACGCCACCTGGTGCGTACAGTACTTGGGGTGACGAAGTTACCTCAGCTGCAAGGATAAATATCAGGATTATATCATATGGGCACATAACATAGCCTTAGAAGCGAGCGTCCCGGTTTAAGAATCGTCATTTTGAGACACCTAGAGGATGGTGGAAACAATAAATGATGGTACGTCAGTGGATGCAGCATTTCGCAGTTACACCGGTGGTGTGAAGACTTCAACCGGAAATAGTTGAAAATTATAAAGAAGCCTATTTTATTTGTGCGCTCTTCTTTCGTCCGTTATCTGTTGTTTAGTGAATAAAAAAAGAATTAAATACTGATGAGAACTGCCCGACGGCGCATACTTCTTCAGGGGAACCCTTTCTGTTTTCTTCTTCAAAACAAGACGTTCAGCCGACGCAGTTTAAAAGTGACAGTGCGTGATGATGGTATCGAAAGAAATCGATATCAACTTGAGAACCAATTTTCTCGCGACATTTCTCATCAACGAGATCGTAATCATCAGCGGCAGATCACCACTACCTAACAAAAGCATCTCGTCGAGACTTTGGGCGCTTGCTACACGACGTAAACCCCAGAATAAGAAGCCAACACCCCGTTTTGTGCGAGGAAAAAACTGATGTTTAACGTCTACGATCAGGCTTAGCGTTGTGTTGAACGATAGCTTTACTTGTTCATACCTATACTGTGAAAACTATTCTATATGCTAAAATAACGCAACTAAAATTAGCTCGCCTTTACTTATATACTGCAGCTAGAAAAGTCTACGCGTTTCCTGCCCTAAATATCATATGTTGGGTAAGCAACCAAGAAAGAGTACACGTGCGTTATCTCTAAATAAAGCGTATATTCCATGTATGGTGTGAGCAGCTGGAAGTGCATTCTGTATATTACAGTCAAAGTCACACGAATGGAGTTTCTTTGCAACACACCTAAGCGTGGACACAAGCGCCATCCGCAAATTAAACTATAATTTTAGCTGATGCAGCCGAGTTTGCTTCAAGTTGAACATCACTGATGTGTCTAAACGACCAGGTTTGGTATTTTGGGACAATTACGTGTTTGGAACACCGTTTGCTAGATGCGTAGGTTCTATACTTCCTTGTCTTCCCTACGCGGGTACGAGAGGGCGCACTGCAGCAAATTGTGATCCTACAGGGGAAATTCTGCTGCAGGATACTAAAAACGCAAAGCTGCTTTTATGCAGGGAAAACCAAGTTGCTCGCTGTCTTCGCGAGCGCTATAGGTTGCCTTTTGCGTCACGCTTAGTTGGCGCCGCAGGGAGAGTTTTAGTGCCGCATTTCCCCTGTTTAGCGCGCCGATGCGATAAAGCCTGATGCGCTCCCTATTGAACCGAATGTCAAGCACATGTTCATTGCTTCTGCGCAACATCTTGAAGGTATTGCGAAGCGACTTGCTCATCCGCCAATATGCCAGAAGAATTCCTGGAGTATCACCATTATGTAAAGTTGTTATTGGGTCCCATTCACCCGTATAACCTAGTAGACACACAATAGGGCATTTAGATGCGACGCTGAGAGGAGCATCTCTTGCCGGCGGCCCTGTCCTTCCTCCGTCGTCGTCGTCCGCGTCCGCACAGCTGCGTCTCTCCTCCGCTCACCCCCTCTCCTCTCTCCGATAGCGAACACACTCGCCCAGCATCTGCGGGAGCGTGGCGCAGCGCACTCTCACTTCGCCGGTGGGCGGCGCTACGCGCTGTGCGCATGTGCAGTACTCTCTCTCTCTCTCTGCGGTATCCTCTCCTTCGGGTGCGCTGCGCATATAAGCGGAGTGCCGCGCTCCGGCCGGTCTCTCAGTCGACGGTCGCCCGCGCTTGCGCTTGTGCTTGCGCTTGCTCTCTCGCAGTACCGACGATTGCTTGATGCGACGGTTCCTTTAATAAAGCCTCCGTCTAAACGACAACGACGTCTCTATGCTCAAAATTACGCCCGCATCCCCTGGCGTGGAACCCGACGATGTGATTGAAACGCAATTCACGTTCACTACGCGTTTCACGCAATTCGACTAATCGACCCAACGGAAACACCCAACGGAACCCCCTTCAGCGTCGCGTCACACCAGGGTTCCCGCGAGGGGAGGTGGGCGTAATTTTTTTGTTAGTTTTTTTTAATTTGCCTGTAGGTTTCTTCCTGGCCCAGAAGTACCATCAAACACTTTCGAGTTAGTAGTTAATGTACATTTATGCGTGTTTACTACGATGCGAATGTAACCTTACCTTAATAATTCCGATCCGTAGTGGAAGTAATGAAGCCTCGCAGCACTGCCTGATTGCTTGTTGAGCAGATACGCCTTCTGTTAGTGTTCAGTTTTTGTGGCGTTCTTTTTAAAGTGTCTATCGAATGCGTTCATTGCTGCAACTGAAGGAAAGCATAGCAATAGCCGCTACACCGCTGTAATGACGTATTCCAGCGGCCGAAAACCGACACGAGCGGGAAAGAGGGAAAATCTTTTGAGGAAGTTTGTTAAAATATGGGTATAGAACACTAATTTTCTGGCAGACGTAATTTGTGACCTCGTAATCTAAGTACCATGATGTGTGAGTTGATGAAGTCCTGCAAGCATTTAAGATTTCTGAAAAAGTTGGGAAAAGTGTTGCAGGGTCTTCGTGTAAAAAGAGAAAAATAAACCTAGTAAAAAAGAGGCAGCAAGACTTATTGTAAACGAGAGATAGGCGAACCTTGGCGTGAATAGCAAAGACGGCAGCGCGCAATTTAGCGAGATGGCAAGTGATTCTTTGCTTAGGCTTCCTCCTTTTGTTGTCCATTCAACACTGTTAAACCATGCCCGAGCTTTGTGCCTTTACTAAAGCTATACAGCCTTACCGCCTTTCCTGCCTGTTACCAAACAGCGGAGACCTAGGCTACAGTTGCGCCAACGTCTTTCATTCATTTTTGTGTACTGCGGTCTTGTTTTTCCGTTATAAATCCCGTGCTTTAGAGCTTCAACGCGTATGGGCCCCGTGTCGATAAGTTTTGGCTCTCCCCAAACTTGTAATTTGTACCTTCTGTCAAAAAGTCAACTGCAAGGTTCAAGGAAATTTTGGTGCGAAGGGAGAAGTGGTCGCCCGTTGAAAAAAGAAGCATTCTATATTTCCCAGTGCGTCGTGCGACTTGACTAAGTCACAGAAGGAAAACACCTTGAAGGAGCCATGAAGAGAAAATACAACTTCGTGTAATTTGAAAGAACTAGGATTCAATGTCTCACTCAGCTCCATTACAGCCCCAAAAGATGTTTTTTAACACAACAAAAGCAAGACGTATTTAAAAACTTTCAAATTTTGCGCCACAGTGACGTGTTATGAGCAAGAATGACGTCATACGGGCCAACGATAAAACATAATTTTCAGTGCGTTAACTGCACGTTGGAATTCAAGTGATGCGGTCAAATGGAACTAGAGGCCCCATTACAGACGTCCAGTCATGTGTCGTCGCGACAGGTCAGTTAGGTGGCCGCCAATCGCACAAACAAGGTTCCGGGACGTCATAGAAAACTTGCGGGAAATTGGCTAGGGGGTCGTGACTGCTTCACACGTTTTCTTTAATATCTCCGTTATTTGTTTGAAGATTGCGATGATATTGGTATCATTGTTATCGGGACTAAGCAGTCTTTTTAATAAACCCAACTTGTATTTTGTCTTCATGGCTCCTTTAAAGCCAAAGCAAAGGCGCTGCGAAGTAACCAGCCCAAAAGGTTCAAAAAATGGATTAGTTTCAACTCTGCGCTGCCTGTCCACCTTTATAAATAATACGTGGCTCGTAATGGGAAGTTCAAAGTGTACAGCGCAAGAAATAATTCCGCGCGCGTACTGTCCAGCACTCCAAGGGGTTATTTGCATGTTTTCTGTGTTTTTGGGAGATTAAATGCTTCACAGATACGAATGAAGTGGCAGAAGGAATATGTCAGAATTCACGTGTGCGAAAGGTTTCACAATCGTTTATAAGTAGTCGAGGCAAAGAAAACGCTTAAAGTTTTGTTTCCGCCTGATTTAACTGATACGTTGTACGCAGTCTTACCCAGAGTCCCGTTACAAATAATGGCGTCCCAAAGTTTACATTAAAACAGAACATGACGCAGGTTATGCCACTTTCGCTGGCAAATTTTCATGACCGTAAATGAATAGGGAGCTTCAAGAACATGGGTATGCAAGTTCTTGAAACCATTATCGATATCTTTTTCCGTATTCTTCGAACACTTACGTATCCACCGAGTTGAGATTTAGAAGTGACATGGACGGTCTTAAATGGGACGTGCAGTCAGATTCAAAGTAGGGAGGTTCGCGTTGTAGGAAAGCTTGTAAAATGCACGTAGAGTGAATATTAGAGGCTTTAAACGAAGAACGTCGAATGTTTGCCCGCTAAAATTCCTTAAATAAATAAACACTGCAAAGAGTTCGAATTTTTATACGTTGAACAGATAAGTGCTAACACAGGGGCCCACTTCAAGCTGTTTGGTCTTATCACTGCCTTCGTGAACAAAACATGAAGCGAGCACTCGAAAGTGTTCTACGTTTCTTTTAATGTGCGCGTGTTGTCGTTCCACAACTCCATGTAGCACTTTTAAATATCCCGGGCACGGTCGCCGTGTTAGAGCTGGTGTCTTGCAAAAGTTAGCGCGGTGTAGGTTTTTTATAAGCTCTAGCGAAAAGTTATATTTCAAGGGCTTGAAAGGGTCTATAACCGCTATACGTAAGTTTGGAGGTACGCTTACACAAACTACGTATACCAACGTCTCCAAGCATCCTTGAAGGATAATTGGAGACGTTTGGAGAAGGGGAGTGTGGTGAGAGGTTACTAGAATACTCGCTCTGCGTTTGGCACAGATTTTCATCTTTTTTTCGGGTCCATGAGTGGTTTGGTGCGTGACGCACCGCAGCTTGTGCCTTTGTCTGCATGACTCCGCTAACAACACGCACTATTTCTTCTGGGTTAAGGCCGTAACCTTAATTTTGTAGTCACTTGCAACGTGTGTTCACAGTTAGCACTGATATTTAGGTTTCAGGGGATTTTTATTCCCACTGCAACACACCTACTGAAAAGCTTCAATAAAAGTATAAATCCTCAATAGGGACTTTACAACCAGCGAGAACTACCTACGGAATCCTGAATGGTCTCTTCGTATAACGGTTGCATGCGTTTAGCCCAGTTTTAGTTTACGTTCCGCTGGTACAGCAAGCAGGCGAATATCTTTACCACAAAAGAAAAACAGTGATGCGTCCTGCTCTCCCTTGGAACTTGACGCCCGTGTTCACTTTGGTTCGCAGACTGCGCTGTTCGTGGCCTTGCCGGCAGCGGCGCCTTCTTTCCTCTTCTGCGGCTACTTCGTGCAAGTGCAGCACCTGCACCCGGCCTTCGCATGGATCACGTACACGTCGCACGTGTACCACGCGCACCAGGGCATGATCCACGCCATCTACGGCCACGGCCGCGGAGAGCTGGACTGCGACGAGGACAGCTTCTGCTTCCTCAGTGACCCGCGAGAAATCCTGCACAAGTTGGACGCGGAGAACGCCTACCTCTCAGTCAAGTTCGCCATCCTTCTCAGCATGGACTTGATTCTCAAGACGGTCGCCTTCGTAGTGCTGAAGTGGCGCCTTAGACGCAAGCGCTGACAGGGTCCCCACAGCGTATGCCGTTCCTGGAAAAGACACGTTCATGCCGAGGTGACGCGAAGAGTGGACGGACGCATACGTGCACTTCGTGCTGAGGAGTTCAGCCACAAAGCGTAAAAAAAAGGTTCACGCCCTCCTCACGATACGATGACGCACATGCCAGCAATGTAGCTTCTCTTACAACAAGCCATCGGAACAGAATCGTAACACGGCGCTTTTGTGTCATACACAAGAAGCACATTTTCGTTATTCAAGCTTACTAGATGAGACGCAATCATACGCGTTTTAAAGACGATTTTTTTAAACGTAAAGCTGCACATTTTGCGGCCTGGCAACACGATTTCATCAGGGTTGCTGTTGGTTGAACGCATTTTATAGAAATTTTGTAGGCACATAAATTCAGATTTGCACAAGGCTTTGATATGCGTGATATGCCTAATGGTAAAAAATGCGTGAAATTACTACATGATAAGGTTTTGTATTTGTTTCGATTTTGATGAGAAAATACGAAGAAAGAAGTTAACCGGCGTGATGGGAAATATTGTAAAGGATGTTTTCGAATATGTCAATCCTGAAGTGTGAAGTATGATTGGCTTTGCCGCTTTTTTTTCTTTAGCATGGTACACAAGATTAGCAATTGTTGCCCAATTTTAAGGCGTTTAGAAACAAGAAATATCCCGCCGCGGCACCTCAGTGAGTAAGGCATTGTGCTGCGTAGCCCGAGGACGTGTGTTCGATTCCGGGACGCAGAGGCCAAATTTCAAGTGGAGGCGTTAGCAAAAATGCCGGTTTTTCGAGATTTCAGACCACATTAAAGGTCGCCAGGTGGTCCAAATTAATCCTTGAGCTACATTTTGGGTATGAAGCGGCGGCGCGCCTCATAGAAAAAGTGTACTTACGGCATATAAAACCTCCAATTCTTTTTTTGACTAGAAATACCTTTCTGAAAAAATTCTCGCAATGCAAAATTCACGAATGGGCTAGTTTAATTTTAATTCTGCTGTTGTGACGGGCATTATGTATATTGCGAAGAATTTTTTTCTTGCACAGCATTTACAGAACCACAATAAGTACTCATGGAACAAAGGTCAATAAATTTTATTTCCTTATTGTGTGTTTCTCATCTTATATTTCCCATTCACCGGCTTGGGTGCGTGCTTTCGTAAAAGTAATTGTTGAATATTCTCGAAGTTTTATTTTTTCCCACGTTTAAACAACTGCTTATCAAAATAGCCGTGTGCTCACATAGATTTTTACAGCTCCATCCGAAAACGCCTGTCGCATGTCACATGAGATACGCACAACGTATAGGGCGTCAATATCAACGATAACGCCGGCCGGTTCTTTCCTTGTCGTTGTGCAGATAACATATCACCGCGCGCAAATTCTAGGGAGGCCTACTATTGCCGGAGTTCTTTTATTCTCACTCTGCCGCTTATCGCTGCCGTCCGGGGGGCGCTGTTTCGCATACGAGAATAAGCACACAATCTGCTCCCACGTGCCGTCAAAACCCTTCAAACAAACGGTCGACGTTCAAGTAAGTTGTTTTTGTCTCCTTTTATCTGTCTTCGCAACCAACTGTGGTCCGTAAAGAGCTCCCACGTGGGCGCGCAGTGATACGTGCTTTCACGACAGCCCTTCTAATTAAAGAAAAGTTATTTGCGCCAATTGTCTAATGAATGGAGCAACTTGCGCTGTCTTGGCATGTTATAAGCACTTCATTTATTTTTATTTATTTCAAAAAAAAAAGAAAGATGTTTTGATATTAGTAGAAAGATGTTTTAGTATTAGTAGAAATGTTAGTAGAAAGTAGAATTAGAATTAGTAGAATTAGTAGAAAGATTAGTAGAAAGATGTTAATGAAAGATGTTTTGATATTAGTAGAGATTGGCACTGTAGGCGCGAAAAATCAGTTTTAGGTGCGTATCATAGGCACTGAAAAATGCCGCCGCTATATATATATATATATATATATATATATATATATACACACACATAGGCGCCAAATACTCTCGTTTAGACATAATATATGTAGTGTCAATTTATGTTTACTTCCGCAGCGAGTATTTTAGCAGACATTTTGAATGGCAGTGAAAAGAGCGGACAAATCTTATTCTGTGCGAAAGTAATTGCGTTTACTTCATGAGCACATTCCACAGAATAGTTGCCATTCAACAAATTTACGTTAAATTAAGGGGTCGTCAACACTACAAGAAAGGCTTTAAAGCCCTGACCAACCAGTCCCATCTCAATGTTCTATGCCTTGGAGTTGTACCTCCTTTCAGTCGATATTTGCGTGAAAAAAAAGGACGGTCAACTTTCACTGAAGTTGGCGCAGCCGGCTTGTACATGGTAACACTTAGTGGTCTAATTCCATCGGGGATGCCAGAATGTTTGGCGCTCCGAACCTTCTGCAGTTCTTGTGGGGCGGGCAATTGGAGACCTTTACGTCCGAGGCGGATTTAATCCACGGAATGACTGTTTCAGCAGCCGGTCCTTCGGGTACGGCGGCGTACCTCTCCCAAACATTCCAAATCAGCTCAGCAGTGCGAGTCAGCTGCGCCTAAGTTTTCAGCCGCTGCATTCGTTCTGCTAAATAAGCCCACTGATGTGCCAAGGTGCTGTAGAACAGTTTGTGCTGTGGAGCTTTCGTCGACTGCAAAGCTGTTAATACCACTGAATAGTTTGTTGTAACGCCTTCTTTCCTTAACCGAATTCACGAAGGGGCAGCTCTGGGCTCCCATGGATGCGGCACATTAATGAACTCAGGCATATTCCTGAAGTCAGGAATGTGCCTCAACGAGCACTCCCTTGCCTGCTTACAGATCAGAACGACCTTCTCAGCCCTTCCGCACTCCCAGGATTTCCATAGATAGCCCATTGAAGTGCAAAATTCTGGGATAAAAACTGAGTTATACCGTCCTGCAAAATTTGGTGACTAGTGAAGTTGCTGCAAATACGACCAAGAACTACATACGCAGTGCGTACCGAATACGAACATTAGACAACACTGGAGATTTTTTGCAGCTCACTCTTACACGTACGGTGCGAAAATTCTCGAAAATTATTCAGGACGGCATATCACGGCTGTCCCGACTGGATACTTTAAAGTGCCGAGGTGCCTCCGTCACTCGTCTGTTTTTCGCGTTACACGTGCTGCGTCTTGCGGCCGGCGGTGTACCAGTGATCGGCGTCTGACTGTGGACCTGTTAAAGACCAACTGCGACGAAAATTTAACTGCCCTGAATTCTGCTTCAATGTGTGGTATGCACCTCTGGAGTCCCTTGTGACGTAATTTAAACTCCACAAACGTGCAGTTTTTATTAAAACCGTTCCAAAACATGCCACTTCAGCCGACGCAGCACCTAGGGGAGTGTCGCCGCAACTTGTCGCCACTGCGGCGGACTTCCGGATGTAACGTGTCACTCAGGACTCCCGTGCGGCCGTCGTCGCCTCTCCTCAGTTGCCCTTTTACGTGCGGCCTCACCCGAGTGAGCAGTGTAATTCGTGCCTGTTGCATGAATAATTGCTTTCACGCGTTTCTGTAATGCAAGAAGCTGATGAACCTCTGGGTTGCAATACATAAAGAGCAAATTCTAAAAGTGCCGGGGCCGATCTACGCCAGGCAATACACCGTCGGTGAGCGAATACGGCAGTAGCACAACGGCAGATTTCGTGGTCGCGACGGCGGCAGCAGGCTGTCGGTCGATTCGACGAGCTCGCGAAACGCGTGTACGGCCTACGTGAGGAGATGCGCTGTTGTAGCGGCTGGTCGGTGCGGCGGCGCGCGAACGACTACGGCGGCTGTGCGGCGCACTGCAAGCTCGCGGCCGAGCGTCTCTAGTACGAGTGGGCAATACGCAGAACGGCCGGCGCGAGACGATACGGTGTTGTCGCGGCCAGTCGGAGCGTGAACGAGTACGGCAGCTCGCTGTGCGGCCCACTGCACGATCGGCCGGTCGACTTTTCGAGAGCGCGAGTATGCCGACGCCATCGAAGAGCTCTGCGCCGATGCGAGGTGATACGCTGTTGTCACTGTTATCGCGCCGGTCGAGGCGCGGACGAGTAGAGCACACGTCGCACTGCACGGAATCGATTCAGTTCAAACAACTTCATCAAAAAACGAATAAATACTAGCCGCTGTTGGCAACATTTCTCTCGCCAGTTTGAAAAAAAAAAAACAGATAAAAAACGAGGCCACATATCGCAGCACTGAGCCTCGGAAAAGGTCACTGCTTCACGAGTTAAGACACTGCAGTGCTTTTAAAGCGTCGCTGCATGGCATCATTATTTAAATATTTGGCGCGGGCACTCTGCTAACAGGAACAAAACTGCCCGTGTAAACAAAAATAATAAAATTTTGGATTTGAACTTTCATAACATGCGCTGAAACCGAATTCTTACATCCTAGCCGGCATTTTTCGACACTCTCCTCCCACGGTAGCTTTTTCTTTCTTTTCTCTCACAAACACAGGGTGGTTCGATCGGCACAGGGCATATTAGCTGTGCCGGCGCCCATCTAGCGCTCAACACTGCCTTTTGTGCGCCTATTTCCTAGCTCCCAGCTTCGCCACGACGTCTCGCAATGCCTGTGTTTCGTTTTACCGGACGACTATAGGCGCGTCTCAGCAGCTCACAGCGAAGAAATAATGGTTGCACCAACTTCCCAACCCCTTTTCGCGCATGTTTTATTCGCTCTTTCCAGCGACGCTAGTGACGCCGCGCGGAATTTGTTCGAAGCCGGGAGATGGTGATCGGCGGGCCGGTCGCTTCGGCGGAGGCGGCTGGCGGCATCCGTGCGGGCTCGCAGAAGCGACAGGAAAATTGTAATTGCATATATAGTACTCGACAATGCCGTATAAATAATCGGAAAACATAGACTGAACGAACGTTCATATTCTCTCTCAACTTTGTTAAAGCTATATAAGCTGCATGTAAACGAAAGAGTTTTGAGACTCATCGGTGTCTGCTTCGGAGAAAAATGGAAGTCCTTCGGACCCACGCGTGCGTACGTGAGGCCTTAATTATTGTTTACTGAATTACGCCAGCCACATTTAATAGTTATTTGCGGTGAGGACGCTGATTTTGTAGGCTTGTTTGTATAACCTTGTGATCGTCTTTTTCGGGTACTATTTACATTCACGGCCGGATAATATATGTCAACCGATCTTCGCTTATCTGTTATTAAATTGGCTCAATTCCACTGCTTCCAAACATGAGCAGCAGAGGCTGTCCAATCCGCTTGCTTTTATTTCAATAAAGAAACGACTTAACACTTTTTGCACGCGAAGGCGAGAGGCAAATGTGAGGATGTTTTTATTGATTAATCATTGAATATCGAAATAAGTGTGTCTAAGCGAGATGTTTTAGAAATGACAACACTGTAACTGGGTCTGGTAGTTCAAATGCGAGCTCTTGAATGCATTTGGTAGCCCCCATTTTCGTTTTGGTAATAAGGATCGACGCACTTAAAAATGTTACCGGCAGTCAAATCAACATAACGTAATTTCAGCCGCAAATTAGTTTTTAACGTAAACTAGTTATCACAAGACAGTAGCACACCTGTAAAGTACTGCCTGTAGTTTAACAGTGTACGCTTCAATATCGCACGCCTGTGTATGCTACATGCAGGCGTAAATACGTGGGCTTACAATATATATTTTTTTTCATATAATGCTAACACGTTCGTTTGTACACCACTTGATACGACGTAATGGGAGCCTTTTTTTCGCGGTTTGACTACTCAATGTCGTAGCTAGGTTTTACTACACCCAAGCAAAACACCGCAATACGCACATATCGCCCGCGTATGGTGCGCACAAGCATCTGCTTAGTGTGTACGCACGGAAACGAACACGCCTATAGTAAAACGTGCACTGATGGACGTCCACTGCAATAATGTCCCAAAACTTAGCGTTGCACATTCTGTAGCAGGTTGTTTGCCCAGTTAGGCGGGGTTGTTCTCAAACCACTTCCGTGCGACCTGGGCCATGCACAGCGGATTGCCTCGCACACAGCGCTTTCTACACCGCAACAGACACCCTGAAACGAATCGAATGTTGTCTCGCGATTAGCAACGTATGCATGCATTTATTTTTCAAGAAAGTAGTTGTTTCAAGCGGAGCAATGGGCTTTCAGGCCAATACTGATGCTGGCACGCATGCTGCTACGGCGGCCGGATCACCGTCTCGTCCGCCATTGCCGTTTTCCGCAGCGCCACCTGTAGGGGCTGGAAAGAGCGGATATGTCTGAAGAAACAGACGACCTGAAACACATCGAATTCGCGCCCCGTCTTCTCACAGGCAGCTGTGGGAAAATGCGCCGGCTGCGCCCACTCGATTCCTGAGCGTAACGTCACTTCCGGCCGCCCGTAATGGCCGCCCTTTTTTCCCAGTTTCCGTTTGAAAAGAGCGTTTTCGGTCTCCGTTTACGATGCAGCCTAAGCACATTTGGGCCTCCAAATTTTGCAGGTGGCAACTTTTAAGGTTGTACTACCGGAAAATAGTGCATTTAAGGAGCCGAAAATTTCCTTGCAGTTGGCCTTCAATGGTGTCAACTTGAAGCTTTGGTGTGTCACTGTCACGTGTTTGCGATGTTTTCTCCCGCGAGGCGTCTTTGACTTCAGCCAGACGTGAAGGGCTGTGTCGCGTTTATTGTTTGTTTATTTTTATAGCGCTAGCAATGGATGGGCAAGAGTTTCCTCTTGACAGAAGAACGCGTAGCGACAGAGCTTGTGCGGGCGGGAGGGGCGTCAAGCCGATCCGGGGGCGATGTTGGCTGCTTTGTTGCTCGTAGTAACGTCAGGTTGAGGTGGCTGCGGGTTGAACACATGGCGGCGGCCGGAACACAAAATTAGCGATTGCACCTACGTGACTATGGCGCTAGTTGCAAACGCAAGTAGCACAAGCCCTTTAGGTGGATGTTGAAGAAATGAGGCGTAGTTGGGGTGTCAGATTATACATGAAGATACTTAAACGAGCGATTCATTTCACCCCGTAATTGAGAAAATGTACAGAATACTATTTCTGTATTTCTGTGTCTGTTGACATTTTCGATGATCACGAAGCGAGTACACTGACGCGTCCGTTGAGTGAACCTGAGTCGGCCGGAAAAAAGTTTGAAGTGAAAGTTCTCCATATAAAATACTCACACAAAAACATGCTATAAGATTAGCTATGTTGGTGAAGAGACGGACGTTCAAAACTACAGGCCGGAACTTATGACACAAGAAATCAACCTTATAGGCGCCTATAATAGGCACTGAAAAGTGCCATTTAGGTGTATATAGGCACCAAAAAATCTCGCTCAGGCACCTTCAGTATCAATTCGTATTTACTTCAGCAGTACATTTTAGAAACAATGTTTTACTCGCAGTGAAAACAGCGTGCAGATCGCGTGCCGTGGAAAAGTAATCTTACTTTCTTCGCGAAAATAAGCCAAACAACACTTGTTAATTTACCTTGGTTGTTATCTTAAGATTTACGTGAAATTTAAGTTGATTCGACACCAAAGGAAAGGCTTGAAAGCCATTATAAACCAAAAGCACCTACCCAAGTTTCTGAGAGAACCGCCGAAGGTACTTAGCAGCCAAGATTCTCATATTCCAGATGGAATTAGATCATACAGCGTCCACAAGTACAAGCACCCCCCCCCCCTCCTCCCAACTTCAGTGGTTGACGGTCGTTTTATTCACACACAGTTATTGACTTAAAGGAGCTAATAATTTGCTTCTAGGAGATTCTCCGTTCAGTCTACGTGTGTGAGAGAAAAACGAGCCTCAACGTCCACTCAAATTGGGAGGGGGGGAGGGATACTTCTGGATGATGTATGATCTAATTCCATCTCGAATACCAAAATGTTTGCTGCTGAGATCATTCGACAGTTCCTTTCGCATATGGAATCCAGGATTGTTATGTCAAACAGATTTAAGTAACCGGTGCTTCGGGAATGTGGGCTACAGTGAAGAAGGAACCACTTCCAGGGCCGCACTCTTGGCCGTTCAGAAATCTGAATAGAAGTATTTCCTTCTTCTCCTGCTCCTCCGTGATCTCTGCCGCCGATCTCGTCGCCTCCGCCCGCGATGGCAGAGACGGAGAAGTGAGATCGTCTAACACCATGTTTGAGCTTTAATTTTATATAAAAAAGAGTTTCCACTCATTTGCTACACCAATACAACTTAGCCAACCACCGTTCATGCATCATGCATTAATTTAACCTTACCAAGAATATCTCTTTGAAGTAATAGAGCGTGTGGTTAAGTACATTTCACTTCTCTCTGGTTTCACTATTTGTAGAGCGTCAAGTGACGTCGCATGGGTAATCGTTATGGGTGCCGTTTACAGCTTTGCTTTCCAACCACATTCAGAGGGGATTGACGCTAATTTTTAAACTTTTGTGGTCTGGCGTGTGGGACGCTAATTAAGAAGTTGAGTAAAGTTATCGCTCCTCGGCCTTTTAGCTACTCTCATTTCGGCGTTAATTCTTCCTCATGGACCGTCAAAACAGCACCCGTCCTCAAAATGAGCGATGGAGCAAGGTCAGCAAGCCACTCCGCGAAGCGTTTCCGAAGTCGTGCTTGTGCAACTGTATCGCGCCTCCGATAGGTGGCGACACACGTGCCGCCCGAGCGCGGCGTAGAAAAATTGGGATTAAAAATGGGTACGGTCGCGCGAATGACGTCATAGCTAGGCAAGGTTTTATGTGCGGAGTTAGAGCACTGCACGGGCCTGATTTTAAGGCCCGAGCCCGGCCCGAGCCCGCTTTCTAAAGCCCGAGCCCGACCCGGGCCCGTACCCCTAGCCCGGGCCCAGCCCAGGCCCGGCCATTCATAAGTTTGTCTGGCCCGAGCCCTGCCCCGGCGCGTCGTCCCAAGCCAGGGCCTGGCCCGGGCCCGGTCATTTATTTTTGAGCCTAGGGAGGTCCCTCGTGTCTGTGACCAGGGCCTGTATGAGACGATGAAAGAAATTTGTTATTATATTTGGCTGAGTGTCTTCGTAGGTGCAATCTGACGGAGCAGCCGAAAGTACGCAGATAATGGCTCCCATCATTATTGTTTTTTCGTGATAATGACGCGAACTCTAAACAAATCTTTTGCAGGTCGGAATGTGCTGAATAGTATAAACTTCAGTTGCTTATCTGCGATGACGCGTAGCATCTTTTTGGGAATCGGTAGAATAGGCGAGCTATTGGTATCAAATCAGGATCCTAATCACGTTTGAGGAAAATATGTACCACAAGTGCCTCAGTAGCATTCCAATGTATACGATTACGGTGACGCAAGGGGTTAACTTTACCCCGATCTTTTCAGAACCGTTGTTGGAATGCGGAAGTCGTTTTGTGTAGGACGTATACTGTCACGTAGACAAAGATGAATAAGCTTAATCAAACTGGGTTATTGAGGACGCACTTGGTCCCACAAAGAAGAGAAAAAAAAAATGAAGAGAAAAAAAATGAAAAAATGAACATGAAAGCTGTTGGAAGTGAAGAGCAGTGATTCTCCGTAACGGGCTGTGACGCTGTTTTCTGCTCACTGGTACCGCCCATCACGCTCTTCACTTCTTTGTCTCACTTCTGTTTTGATGTATTCAACGGAGATTTGTAAAATACAATTCAAATTTCCCGCCCTCGCAGTGCTTGCGCGCCACCTCGGCGCGCAACAGCTCGGCCGTGATCTTGCGCTTGCTGGCGTCTTACTGCGCAGTTTTGAACGCGTCGTTCCTGGCAGCCACTTTTTTTCCCTTGGTACCGTAAAAACCAACCCAACGAGCGTTCCTAACAACATGGACGCAAGGGCTGCGGGTTATATACACAAATTTTGTGTCAAATGTACCTGCAATTTTCTTTGCCCTAAACAACGGGGAGATGTATGACAAGCGCCAGCAGTTCAGGAGTTTCGAACTGTTATGACTATATAAACGGCTTGGCTTTCGAAGCCTCTGTGGTACGCCGTTACGGTAGGCCGTGGGGCTCTGCTTGGGTCCGTAATCTCGTTGCGCCGCCTCATTCCGGTGGTCGCGCGACAGTGTGACAGCAACCCACGACGACGAGGCGATCCCTTAAAGGGCTCTGCACTTGAAAGTAATTTTGCTGGCTGCTCGGCGTCTCGCACACACCCCACTCGCTCAGCCGCCTACGCCGACCTCCGCTCCCCGCGTGGCGACACACGTCCACTTGATGATCATGTGAGGGGTGGCTGGGTGTGTAACCTATGGCTCGCGCGTCGCGGCGACACCGGCGTGCGCCTGTGGAGCCAGCTTAGCTCTGGGGCGGTTGGAGAGCATGCGGCATTATTCCCCCCTTAAGGAAAGCATCGGCTTGATGCTCAACTAATGGGCTCCTAATAAATGAAAAATAAAGAAAGAAAATATCCCGACAGTCCCTTGAGTTCAATGGATCGTTATGACACGGCACAAACCCGAGTCGCAGGCACACACGGAAATAGCTGCCACTGCTGCGTAAATTGCAAGGTAAGATACACCGCGCAGACACAGGCGCGCAAGCACACCGCACACAAGGGTGGGTTGTTACCGGCTAAAGTACGCCTTTAGGCGGACTACGTGCACTGTTTCGGTACGCCGTTGGCGGCGTTGTCCCACTTTTCCATCAGGGAGAGCTTCGTAGGTAACGTTAGAGAGGCGTTGCACTACCTTGTATAGCCCGAAGCACCTGTGTAATAGTTTTTCCGACAATCCCGGACGGCGTACCGGTGTCCACACCAATACCCTGTCGCATGGGCGGTAGTGCACTTCCATTACGCTACTGTTGTAGCGCGCGGCATCCTATAGCTGTTGTAGTTGAATGTGAAACTGGGCGAGTTTTTGTCGGGTTTCTTCGGCGTGCTCGGCAAACTGTTTCGCGTCTGGCATTGCCAGATGGTCTTCTTCGGAAGGTAGCATTGCGTCAAGCATAGTCTGCACTTTACGTCCATACACCAGGCGAAATGATGTGAAGCGTGTTGTTTCCGTTGTCGCCGTGTTGTAGGCAAACGTCACGTACGGCAGTATTTTGTCCCACATTTTAGGGGCGAAGCTCCTTAAGTCATGGGTCTGTAAATCCCTTGTGTCTCGTGGTACGTGACCGCCGCATGCTTTCGGAGATGTCGCAAAGTGGGCCGCGTTGCACGCGCAAGAACCGGCTGCAACCGGCAGCGCAAACTCGGCACCGGGAGCGCGAGCTTGTCTGTGTTCGCCAACGGAGGCGCGAGCGCACGTGCACTGCGAGGGGGAGATCACGCAAGAGATCACGCCACGAACGCAGGCAGTCGTTCTCGGAGATCGAACGAGACGCAAGGACCTTTGCTCGTTTCCTCTCGTCTTGTTCGGGCACAAGTTCGCCCTAAATAAAAGTTCTTTCTTTACCGTTGTGTCCCATCCTACGTGACAAATTGCGGTGGAGGTGCGGGGTAGTCCTCGATGGCGCGGGGTCTTTCACCAGGTCTGGGCCTGGGAGCATTGACTCCGAAAATAAAAGTTGATTTATACAATGTACGCACACAGTCTTACGTCTTTCTTAATGATGTAATGGGCGAACTTTCACGGGAGAGTTACGGTTACCGATGATCTCCCCCTCTCGAGCTTCGCCCCACTTATCATCATTCATTCCGTGGATATGGCGTGATTTTTTGTTGTACATGGATATCATGTCGGCAAATGTTTTTTTTTTTTTTACTCTTTCTGTCAACCTATTGGTCTGCGGATGATAGGCTGTCGTTTTCCCGTGCGTGGTACGTTTAGTCATAAAGTGTCCTGCATCTGTTGGGCAGTAAACCGCGTTTTCCTCTCTGTGACCATTCGCGATGGTGCTCCCTGTCCTAAGACAATGTTTTCAATGGAGAATTTGGCCACTTCAGCGGTCGTGCCTCTCCATAGAGGCTTTGTTTCGCGGTAATGAGTCAAGTAACCTGCTGCAACTATGATCCGTTAGTTTCCAGAAGCCGATAATGGAAAGGGTCTTAACAGGTCCATGCCTATCTGCTAGAAAGGGTTGGCGGGCGGTTCTATGGACTGAAGAAGCCCGCTGATCCTAATGGCGGCACTTTCCTGCGCTGAAATTGGCGACACGTTTGGACGTAGCGCTTGTCGCTTGCGGTGAGCCTAGCCAGTAGTATTTTGACGCACACTGGCCAATGTCCGCGTGAAACCTAGATGGCCCGCTGTCGGTTAATGGTGACACGCGCATAGGATGTCGTCGCGGAGGTCTTGCGGTATAGGTTTCTTGTAGAGGTGCCGTGGTATGGTAGCGCTTTTACCCTCGAGGTGGTCGATGTCAATTGTTGTTTGGCCGAGAGTTCAGACATGGTTAGTGCACAGAGGGAAGCTGTCTCATCCTCAGTGTTTCAGCATGGAGATTCGATGGCGCACGATACAGACTGTGCCCACCATTGTGCTTGCGGCCTGATTTATAAGTTATCGTAACGTCGAACTCTTGCAGGCACAAGCTCCAACGTGCGAGGCACCCGGAAGGTTCTTTTAGGTTCGTTAACCAACACAGGGAATGGTGGTCGGTTATTAGAGAGAGAGAGAGAGAGAGAGAGAGAGAGAGAGAGAGAGAGAGAGAGAGAGAGAGAGAGAGAGAGAGAGAAAGCTCTTTATTAGAGAAAAGCAGAGAGGTCTGCCGGCATGTTAACGCCGACATGCTACTCTGCGGGGTATAGGAGGAGGGAATAAAGTTGCAATAGGAAGAAAGGCGGAAGGGAGAGAAGAAAGAAGAGAATAAAAGAAGTAAAAAAAGGAGGTAGCGTGTGCGTTGGGGACCGTCAGTGCGACACGGGAAAAGTCTATAGACGGTTGTACAGTGCAAGGATGGTCTGTTCCTATATCAGCTCAGCGATGCCGATGTCATTGAGGTATTCAAAAAATGCGGTTAGCACTTTACGCTGAGAGGAGGAGATGGCCATGGTCCCAGAAGTGCTTTTAAAGTCAGGGAACTGTGGTTGAGGCACTTAATCTTCTGTGCGAGGTTGTTCCTTGCTTGACAGTATGTAGGGCACTCCAGTAAAATATGCTCGACAGTTTCTGGTGAACCACATTTGTCACAATAGGGGTTCGAGGTTAGGCCAAGGCGATAGCGGTAGGTATGTGTTAGCGCCACGTTGAGACGTAAGGATGGAGCAAAGTCTCTAGCCGACGTGGAAGTCGCTCCGGTAACCTCAGTGCCAAAGTTGGGTCGACATGATGCAGGAATGGGTGCTGGTTTTCCGGGAGAGACCAGAAGGTGCTTCTTTCCCTGAAAACAAGCTCCTTTGCTAGTCTAGAGGCATCGTACATCGTGAAGAAAGTGTTCCTCACGTTCCACAGTCGTAATCCTCTCTTGGCAGCCTCATCTGCTTTTTCATTGCCTATGATGCCGCAGTGGGCAGCCGTAAATTTGCGGCCGCAAAGATGCGTGCTGAATTTCTTTATTGCCCAGATCACAGCAAGACATTTCTTTTCAGTGGTGCAGTAGTTAGGTTAGGCTCACGAAAGCGCGCGACTTGCATAAGCGATGACCTTCTCGGCCACTTCTTGTCACAGAACTAGCACCGCGTCCAGCCCGATGCTCAATGCTTCTTGCGTCCGTGTAGAGCTCGGTTTCAGCCTCCCCGTTGAAATGAGCCTGCACTGCAGGCGACTGTAGAAGATGACGCAAATATCTGAAGGCTTCCTGTTGTTCCTCGGCGTATAAAAAATGGAACGTCCTGTCTGGTTAGGCGCGCGACGGGTTCAGCAAACCTTGTAAGGTTGCTGATAAAGCGGCGGTAATAGAAGCAAAGACCCAGAAACCGTCGCACGCGTTTCTTGTCTCGTGGTGCCGGATAAAAAGCCACAGCGGCTGTTTCTTCTGGGTCGGGTTGCACTCCCTCTGCGTTCACCCCATGGCCGAAGTGATATTTTTGCGGCGTCAGTGAGAGGCTAGCTGACTGAAGTGCTTACAACACCTTTTTCAGTCATTCTAGATGTTGTTCAAACCTTTGAGAAAAAACGATGACATCGTCTAAGTATACGAGACACGTCTGCCATTTCAGACCGGTGAGTACCCGTATCCATCGTCCTTTGGAAAGAGGCTAGAGGCAAGCATGGACCGAAAGGGAGTACTTTAAATTCCTACAGCCCATCGGGGTTGACAAAGGAAGTCTTCTCCCGGTACCTTTCATATACTTCAATCTGCCAGTAGCCACTTCTGAGGTCGATGGAAGAAAAGTATTTGGCTCGCCGAAGCCTGTCCAACGAGTCGTCAATGAGGGGCAGTGGAATATATGTCCTTTTTCGTCACGCTGTTCAGTTTTATATAATCGACACAGAAGCGTAATGTTCGGTCTTTCTTTTTAACGAGAACAACTGGTGCCGACCATGGGCTGCTTGATGACTGAAAAATGTCATCTTCTATCATTTCCTTTACCTGTGTTTCAATCACCTCCCACTCCTTTGATGACACGGGGTAAGGTTATTTTCGTACAGGGCGTGAGTCTTCCGTTATGGTGCCATTGTAGTAGCGAAGGTGTGTCGATCCTTTCGGTCGCTGTGGTCGATCAAGAAAGATCACTACTCGTTCGAGTACAAATGAAAAAAAAAAAATGCGCCCACCTCCCCGCGAGGGGAACCCTGTGTAGATGCGACGCATCGTGGGGTTCACTTGGTGTTTCCGTTGGATTGATTCTGAAATCGCGTGTAACGTGTCGGGAACGCGTATGATTATTATGTTTTTATGATTATTATTATGTTTTATTTGCCAATCTTGGTCAATCTCTCTAAGTGGTATGCTTGGGGCTTCGCTGTCGCAACGACCTTTACTCCATCACTGTTGCTGTAAGTGGGAGCTTCTTTTCTTTTATTGCAAGTGTTAATCATTGCCCCATCATGCGTTGTATGAGTAGCTTGACGTAGTTTGAATGAGTCAAGGATATAAGGCGCGTTCGTAGCATTTGATTCTGTCTCGGTTTTGTGGCGCAGTGGGAAAAGCCCCATGTACCTCGCGTTCCGCCCACAGGATCGTGGGATCGAAACCGGGCGCCGCTAACTATTATTTTTTTATAGTGTAGGGGGAGGGGTGCGACAACGCCGTATGGAGGGACAAGGCGAGTGAATGAGATGCAGTCGCATCTAAAATTTCACCATCTTCCCGTAGGCGAACCCTGAGTAGTATGCGAAGCAGCCATGGGGTCGACTCAAGTTCCCATTAGTTTTCAGTTCGATCGCGGCGTTGCGGGAGGAGAATGAGGGGAGCGGAGCGCGCGCGCGCGTCATTTATACCGCGGAGCTACAGTGGCGCCCCCAGCGGAGTATGCAGAGGCTACCGTCGCATCTCTAACCCTAAGCTGCTTCGCATTATCGCGCGCGGAGCCGCAGGTGTTGCCATTCGTTGCGCAATCCCGGAGAGGAGAGGAGCTTCGGAGAGGAGAGGAGGAATGTCGGAGAGGACAGGAGGAATGCCTCGCATACTACTCAGTGTTCCCCTACGGGAAGATGACGACAGTGGTTGAACGCGAAGCTATCTCGTGATGGATTGTTTGGTTGGCCAATCCCTAGGGGCATCCTGCCACAATCATCATCAGAGGTGCCTGGCCAGGCATGCGCAGTGGGGGTCTGATCCCCAGGGTTCCCCTACGGGAAGATGACGACGGTGGTTGAACGCGAAGCTATCTCGTGATGGATTCTTTGGTTGTCCAATCCCTAGGGGCATCCTGCCGCAATCATCATCAGCGGTGCCTGGCCAGCCATGCGCAGTGGGGGTGCGGACGGCGGACAATGACGAGGGAGGAAGGGACACAGCCCCGAGCATGAGAGGCTTCGCATCTAAAACAGCATTTCTTCACGTAAAAGCACAGAAGGTTACAGCGATCTATTCTGCCCAATTTCAACAAACCAACTGCCCCGGCTCCTCGCCGCCCCGGTCACTTGTTTCGGGGGAGAGGGGGCTACATTCCCTGCTGAAACAAGGAGTAACGTTGGAAACAAGGGCCATAAAACTGCGCCCGCGGAGCCCGCTGCCCGTTGTCCCAGATGGCAGCCCGACGGCGGCGCCCGCTTTGGCTTCATTTATTGTCCCGTTTTTGGGGGGTGTTTTTTGTCGCTTCCTGAGACTTTTGAATCGTCCTCAACAGCGATGTTTCGTAGTAGATGTTCAACGTAGTCCGGATGAGGAGGTGAAGCAATCTTTAAATTTCGATAGTTATCTGCGGGAGTCTTGTTTTTTTATTTTTTTAGAAAGTTCCGTATTGATGTCGGCGTTTTCTAGCGTTCGCTTTCCAATGAAATCGACCCTGTCTCCTTCTTCGAAAGGAAAGCATTCCACAACCTCTATACTTTTGTTGGCGTAAGCTACAGTGGTTCCGCGAAAAAGGCGTCTGTTTTCAAGGCCAGAACTAGTAGCGAGTAATTTTGCGCGACCATCACGAAACTGCACAATGCCCCTCTCGACACAGACATGTGCTCTGAACAAAAGCGAGTGGTTGCCTTCCGGAATGACTTCGTCGTTTTTGCTTTAGCCCACTCCACCTGAGCACGCACGCTTGTTCGTGGTGGTACAAGATCACGCGAATGTTCCGTCCGCAATTACTGCTGTCAATTTTCTCCGCTGCTCTTCGGTGGCAAAGGTGATTCAGCCTTTCTGCAGGCTTATGACCGCACCATGTTCCTGGAGAAAGACCATGCCGACTATCAAGTTGCCAGAGCATTCGGGCATGAGGAAGTTGTCGGCGAACGTGGATTCACGATTACTCACGCGGGAAGTGCACACGCCGAGCGGGTAACTATGCGACCTCCAGCGGTTCGAAATTGCGCTCCCGTTGTCTTTTTTTCAGTGCTCTAGTAGGGGTGGCACTCATGATGGAAGGTTTATTTAAATTTATTTATTTAACAATACCTTACAGGCTCTATTATGGAGCATTGGGTAAGGGGTACACAGAAAAAATGCTCGTGGGTGAAACTTGTGCCACATTACAAAGCAATAAACTGGGACTAATAACAATGATTGCACAAATGACGAGAGGTTTCAGGCAACAACAAGAATTTAACAGTCGCAAAAAAATACCCTGAAGAAAAACAGCATTGCAGGAGTTTATACAGCGCTATCGAGATAGATGTATCATTAAGTGTTCGCGAAAGGTTGCATGATTAGTTAAATTGACAATGACGTCGGAAAGATCATTCCAGAGTGATATGGCACGAGGCAAAGCCGATGAATTGAATAAATTTGTTTTTTCAAAGATGCGTGTCATGCTTCGTCGATTGTGTAATCGTTTAGACATGCACAATGGTGCTGTTAGTGGGAAGGTTACCTGGATGCGTGAATATATTGATGAAGCAAAGACAGGCAAACACTGGGCGTCGTATTTCTAGTTGCTGTAATGAAAGGTCATGTTTTATTTGTGCGATGCTTCACGGGCGACTGTAAATGCGTGAAATAAACCATGACGCTCTGTTTTGCACAGTTTCTAGCTGGTTAACGAGGTTGGCTTGGAAGGGGGACCATATGGGTGATGCGAATTCCAGGTGCGGGCGAACAAAGGTTAGGTAGGCTTCTTTGCTGGCGTTATCTGGCCCTCCGTTATCACCAGACGCGCAAAGTGCATGGCTGTCAATTAACAGGGCTATATCTAAAGAGAACCGATCATTCTCATCAGGTTTCACCGTCGCCGTTGCTGCGTGCGGCGTTTTCCGAACGAAAGCGTGCCACGCTTTCGTTCGGGGGCTTTCTCTCGGCGGCTGCTATCGCCACGTTCTTGCAGCAGCTCACTTCGAAATTCCGTCCACGTTGGTAACGTCGCTTATTTGTTCTAAAACCACGTGCGGGCAGCATTTTCCTGGGTGAAGTGCACGTTTTTTAACTTCGCCGCGTCGTCCAACTTATTAAAGGCAGCTACTCGTTCATAGTGTAAGTTTAGCCAGTCTTCCACGTCTTCGAACAGGTCTCTATGTAACGATTTCGATACTCGAGGAGTTTGGAAACTGACGATGGGGGTGGCCATACATTGCTGCTGGGTTTGCGGTGCGCCGGTCCTGGGTATTCTTTCTTGGAGAGGCCCAAACCCTTCTGGCGACGCTCCTTGAAGCCGCCGACTTGCGCGGTAAATGAGACTGTCCACAAGAGGAGGCTTTGAAGGGCTCGCGATGCGGCTGTTCGAAGGCGTTCGAAGCATGAGCTCGGAGTACCCCGCCCCACTACCATTTTGTCACGTAGACAAATAGGAATAGGCTTAATCACACTGGTTTATTGGAGACGCTTTGGGCCCGCAGATAAGGACAAAGTTCATCTGATGGTGATACCAATTGGACAGGTCTGCGGTTTTTGTTATTTTTTTTGTACTATTGCAGCTAATATTGTCCTTGCAGAGTTATGCATTAGATAACCCTTCTGCTAGAACTTATGATTTTGAAAAAAATCCCGGGGAATCTCCACTTACGTGAAACCTGGTGACGGGCGAAGCATTCAGTGTATGAGTGTATTCTTGGTGCCTTCACGTTTTTGCCAACGGAGATAAAACCGTTTGGGGGATAGATGTATACGACTTTGCTGTAAAAGTATCTTGTCTTGGAAGCACGAATCTCTCTAGCGCGAGGCGTAAACGAGTTTCTCGGTGTTTTAGAACCAAGACCGCATGAGATGACGATTACGATGACGGCAGGAGGCGCCAACAGTCCCAGGCTCTAACGGGCTTCGCCCCTAAGCAAAGTAATGTCGCTCGCTGTTCAGCGTCTGACACGCAACCCACGCGCTCAGCCGTCTCCGCCGACCTCTGTTCCGCACGTGGCGGCGCCGGTACACGTGATCATGGGAGTGGTAGCCGAGCGTAGAACCTATGTTCTACGCTCGGCGCCTTGTGTTGTCCCACTCGCTTGTCCCTGTGTCCTAGCGCTTCAAGATTCCGTCATGTCATACCAACAGGCCCAAAGCAGCACCCTCTAGAACCTATGGCCCGTGCATCGCGGCAACACCGGCGTGCGCCTGTAAAACCGAATTAGCTCTCGGGCAATTGATGAGCATGCGGCAAGTTAATGTTTTCTGCAGATAGAATACATTATCAATGATGCAGCCGGTTAGATAAGATATTTAGAAGTACCATAAGCAGAGAGCCCAAAAGTGATCCGGGAGGTACCCCTTTAGTTTAGAATTAGCAGGAGGAAAAATGGCGTTAGTGTCAGTTACATGAGATTAGTTGGTGTAAAAAAGTAACTTCAAAAATATTCCAGAGTAGGCTGCGATGTGCCGAATGACTTAAGTTTCAAGAGAGGAATCAAGTTATTAACGGCTTCTCTAATAATTCCATAAACATGGCCCCATAACAAATATCGCATCAGATATTTCACCACACCACAAAACACACAGACTACTTATAAAGAATGAAGTTTGCACTTTAAACACCAAATTATTTTGTCGTTCAAATATATAAACACAGCCTCAAACACCTAAGGGGGAGACCCCTGCGCGTTGGTGTCCTGAAAATTAGCCGCCCACTGTTTTATTAAGTTGGTGTAATGAACCGCTCGACAATGTGAAAGTAACCCTGCAACCCTTTTGTCAACTGTGTAAACATCCGAATTGTTGTTAGAAGATAGTCAACAAGCGAATTAATTACTTAGAGCAGGGGCTCACCGAGAGTTCTACACAAAAATCAGGGCTCTATGACCATCAGATAGCGTAAACTTGCGAAAAACATTTCTCCTTTTTGTTCTGAACATTATTTGCCCGCTTGAGTGATGTAACTCGGTTATAACGCGTCCATTGACCGGGTTCATTTAAATTATAGCAAGAAATGGACTAAATATCTACTTCAAAGAAAACCGCACCAAAAGCAATACAAATGCTGGAAGGCATGACGTCGATGACCGAATCAGGCAATGCCGCTCTGTGCTGGAGATAACTACAGCTTTCGCAACGCTTCCTGGCGCGAAGGAAACACCGAAAGCGTTTATCTGCAGTGTTGCAGGGCCTCTCCAAGTCCATCTGCACTCGCGAAGTCGCAGACGCCAGGATCAGATTACTGAGCTTTTTTTGCGTGCTGCTATTGTCACGCAGAGCAGAGGACGTCGAAATAACACCAACAATGGCAAAGTTTCTCGTATCTTAGATCGACAGCAAGCCGAGTTCGCAGTACGACGTTCATATCGAGGGCCCAAATCGTGCAAAACAGAGGTAAGCGCCCAGAAGAGTGCTCCGCGTGAGATATCCATGTCGAGTGGACCACAGGAGGAGCAGGATGAATAAACTTTATTTATGCGATCCTTGGGTGCTGCTGTCTGGGCACCCGCCTGGTGGGGGGTTTCCTCTAGTCCGGGATACCCTAGAATAAAAAATTATATCAAGGCAGAGACGAGAACAAAACATTTAGAATGCAGTTAAAGCGCTTGGTGACAGCACTCGCAACTTCCCTCATTATGTCGTGTAAAACACTTACGAATTCTCTTTCCTTGAATTGTCGCACAACAAGTACTGCGGTATTCTTTGCAGCAAGAGCTCACGCAATCCGAAACAACAACACCCTGTCTAAGTATCCGATACACTGTGAACGAAAAACCGCCAAATATTCGTTGGGTATACTTTTCAAACATGGTTGTATTTTTTCCAAAATGCATTAATTGATATGTTTCTTCGCACACAAACGTCCGCCAAGATATATATCGCCGGAACTTATCAGAAATTGAATCAGACAAAAAAAGGCTAGTGATAGTTTTACCTGTGCGGTACTGGCCATTGTGCTTGCAAAAGCTTGCACTTATTATTTCGCTGTGACAAAAATACACCGGATTTCTCATGCAAAACATTAACATTTTTCTACACTCTCACCGACATAGCGCCGAAGCCCTAATTTTTGTTAGCTGCTTCAGGCGAGGCAAACGCCCATACTGGTACGCAAACGCTAATCTGGCTTGCTGTTACGCTGAGTGAGTTCCCCATTATTGTTCACCGTGTGCACCTGGCAAAAGTTCTTTGATGGTAAAAAAGTTAAGAGGTGGCGGGCCACCAAAGCTGCATTAAATACACATCCAACACGTACTTAGCGAATGTCACAAGCATTTCTCTGATCATTTTGATTTTGTGTTTATAACGTTGCCTGTGTGATCGCGTAATAAAACGTTGAAGGGCCAGTGTTTTAAACTCTTCCCCTTCGTACCAGCCCATCTATTGACAGAGCACGCTAATTCTGTAACATTTACAGCATCGTTGTGAACGAGCCATTTACGAAAACTAAATGAAACCCCGTGTAACAATCCAGCCATCTTAGAGCCTAATTATAACGTACTTCTTGCGGAGCATTTTTTTAAAAACCATGTATACAACAGTTTTCTGTAACGATGCGCCTGCCGCAGATGTCTATGAATAGACCGCAGCCGGGAATTCTCTAACGTTTAAAAGTTTACATTGAACCAACTACTTATCACAAGTAAATAAAACCCGGCGTAATGCGGGAGTATTTCTATTCCAGTGTGCCGAACCGAAAAAAATACCGGTTCGGTTACGGTTCTGCCCTCCTGAAAGGTTCCGTATATACGGAAATATGGGAATACGGAGTACTTTCCTAGAATTACACAAAGACGCTACAAAACACGGAATATTTTTGAGAAACAGACGTGAACGACATAGTTCATACTTATACAAAAATTTGACACCGATTTTATGTCTGTAAGTTTATTAGAACCGCCAAATCATTGTCCGTATGAATTCCGTATATACGGAGTATACGGAAAACATACGGAGCGTCATTTTGCTTAATATTGAAGATAAAAACACGAAACCGGTGCCACACGTTTTTATTGCGCGGAATAATGTGATTCCCCTGTTTTTTATACCAACATCTACTTTCGGTGTGCTTGGGGGCAGCATAATCCGTATGAACTCCGTATTCCCATATTTCCGTATATACGGAACGTTTCAGTAGGGTGGTTCAGGCGGAATCATTTCGTCCCGGTTCAGTTCTGGTTCGACAAAATCACGTACCGAACCGGTTCGCGAACCGATTCGGGAGCTTGAACTGGTTTGCGAACCGGATCGGAAGCTTGAACCGGTTCGTGAACCCGTTCGATGGGTTGAATTATCGCTGAAATAAAAAAGGCATTTAGCAGTTTAAAAGGACAGTCAGATCAAAATACAAAAAAATTCAAAATGCTACTGTTCCCCACGGGAAGTGGCGCAATTACAAAGCAAATTTTAAACAATTACGAGATATTAGAAAAAGATGAAGTGGCGACGATTTACCACCTACTTTATTGCCCAGACTTTATGTTGTCCTAGCGACTCTTAATAAAGCCACCGCCAAGACATATGACTGTGGGATGTACTTTCTGCCCTTTCCTTTTTTGTCGAAATCACAATCGTCGCTATAGAATAGCCCATCACGCTAACCTCGAAGCCTTATATTTAGGCCTGCGTACTGGCTCGTTGAAATACCAACGCTTAATACCAATGGCGAACATTTTCTGTATTTGTAACAAAACAGAAAAATCCTACTACAGGCACATAAAAAATACCAATGAATTAGATTATTTGGTCACCCTGAATAATATGTTAGCTGTCACCTTATCGAATGTATTAGGCACACTTTTGTTAAAAGCAGTGTTGTAGGCGTTACCGCAAAAAAGTAACTAAATACGTTACTCGTTACTTGCAAATAAAAGCAACGCGTTTCCGACCGATGTTACCTCAAAATAAAAGGAACGCGTTACCGCTACCGTTACTGATAAAAAGTAACGCACGTTACTGTCGCGTTACTTTTAATTCACGAACTAAAACATTTGCTCTTTCCTGTTTCGACATTTGATATGTGCGTAAGCGCCGTAGCTAAAATACGACCATGCGGAAACTTAATTACCCTCTCTGTTTTAGGGTTTCACCCGAATAGTTACAAGTAAAAAGGAGGAAGTATATATGAAGCTGATTTATAACATGTTGGCACGGAACTTAAAGGGACACTGAAGTGAATTTGTCAAGCTCCCGTTTTTGCTTGCACTGCGTAGACTGGCTCAAATTAGCACACTTTTCATCGTTTATCCGGTTGACAAATCGGTAATTATTTTACAAAGCGCGAAAGAAGAAAAACTACCATGCGCGGTTTGCGGCGGCCGCACCAACTAAGGCTGTGACGTTGAGAGGAGGGGCGCCGTGATTGGACGATGCCCAAGGTTAGCAATCACACAAGTTTCGGTTTCGGTTCTGTAAAACATAACCAATGGCTTTGTTGGATGGGCATTCTCAATATCTCAGTAATCATCGTACCGCGCTTCTGCCATGTTGTCGGCTGTAAAATGCACAAGATAAGCCTCCCACGACGGCTTGTAGTCGTAGCATTCACTAGCCGAGACCTACGCAGTGCATGAACGCCCTCCGCGTACCCGCAGACGCCCAAATGTCATGCGCTTTTCCCCCATATTTGGAGCTTGCCTCCCTCATGCCTGTATCGTAAAAAGCGTGTTCGCACCAGGCCAAGGGTCTGTTCATTCTGGCCTGTGCCCACTGCCTGCAAGCAGTCGGTGCTTATGGCAACAGCACGCCAACGAGAACTCGCTAGCGCGTCAGTGCCAGCCTGCGCGCGTTTTGTGAACTAGTTCGTGTAGCCATGAACGTTGCGGCCCCAAAAAAGGTGAACTCAATATAGAAAACATCGGCGGAAAACAAAAAAGTTAACTTACAAAAAAAAAAGCACGTACCCGCGGGGATTCGAACTCGTGACTCGGAAAACATTTGCCGTGAATTCCTAGAGCCTCAGACCGCTAGGCCACGGAGCGGGACGCCAATGCCTTGCTAATATAGGGTATATATTGTACAACCGGTTTACACTTTTATTTAGTTTTGGCATTTCAAGCCGCTTAGGTGACTATTTGTTGTACTGCTATCGTGCAGTAAGCGTCGCCCGAGTTTCCACAGTAGCTCACGTCTAGCAATTGCATTTAGTAGACGGAAAAGCGTTCGCAGATGCGTAGTCGTGCTGCTGACCGCTGTGCTTGTTCGCCCAGCGCAAAAACGTGCTTCCCGCGCCCTAGTTTTACGCTGTACGGTAAAAATATCAGTTGATTTTATTTGCTTAGTACCTACATTGACTTCGCTGACTCTTCTCCCGCCTTCAAGAGGCCTTATATTTTCCTACTGGCGTACCAGTCAGCGAAGCGTCGCATGTTCAGCGCTTGTGTGAAGCGACCTTGACTTGGAGCTAGATACAGTGTATAAAACAAACCAAGTAAAGAAAGGCACATTCTTCCATTCACAAACGTGTCCTGGCTTCGTTTCAACTAAGCGAACGAATTGCGACCAAGCAATTTTTTTTAACCTCCTTGATTGCGACGACCCGCCGGCGGCCGGCGGACGAAACGCTGGGCCGACTGGCTCTGTCGGCCGGGGAGCCGTGCAGTAGCGCAGCCGTGGCGCAGCCAATTGCCAGCTCATCCCCTCCTGACGTCACACGAAAACGCCACAGAAAATGGGCGAGCGTAAAGAGAGGAGCACAGCGTTTTCGAATTAGTTTTTCTACTAAATAAAATCGCGTAAACGCGCCTAGAGTGGTCGAAACATGGCCTGGGGACTCCGGACTACAATTTGCGCTAGTAATCCCGCAATGTTTACATATCACTTCAGTGTCCCTTTAACAGAAGAACCAGCCTCCCTCATTAGCACAGAAATTAAGAGCAGCCGAGATTGAAACCTTGAATATATTGTATTCAAAACATGTCGAAGTACAGATAGTTGCTGTGAACAAGTTCCTCCGTTACCGAAAGCACACACCGCTGTTGTACTTCAGCAACAGCTAAATTTCGAAGTTTTCATCTGACATTCTACCTCGCTTATTGGTAAACACGTCCGTGCCTACGCTAAATAGACGTTCGACGGACGCGCTCGATGGTACGGCCGTGTTTACTTTGAGAAACACCTTGTTTACCAGAGGGAAGCTGTTTTTTAACTCCGTCAGTTCAAAGCTGTGGGGCACCAGAAAGTACCGCGAAAGCTCATCATCCGCGAAAGCTCATTTTTTAGGTTCTAGGAAGTAATGTAACGTAACGTAATTTCGTTGCACGTTACTCAAAATAAGTAACGTAAGTACGTTATCCGTCACTTTTTTGGAAAAGTAACGAGTACGTTACTACGTTACCAAAAAAACTAACGCGTTTCCGCCAACACTGGAACCTAAAAGTAAGCTTTAGTTAACGTTGAGTCGCTGCATTATTGCTCTGACCACTGGAATTCCTTTCGCGATAGCTATACGGGATGTGTGCATTACAATCAGTATGTCGTCGTACCGCCTAACCCCCGGCCATCGCTCCGTGTGCTATGTTGCGGAATCTTGTAATATATTACGCTGTTACAAAATGAAATAAAAATTTGACGCGCGGAGCATGAGACGGGACTTTTTCGGATAGACGCTCTTTAATTCGTTAGCGGCACCCGCCGTGGTGGCTCAGTGCCTAAGGCGTTGTGCTGCTGCGCACGAGGTCGCGGTTTCGATTCCCGGCCGCGGCGGCCGCTTTCATGATGAAGGCGAAAAGCAAAAACGCCCGTCTGTACGAGATTTCGGTGCACATTAAAGATCCCCAAGAGGGCAAAATTAATCCGGAGCTTCCCACTACGGCGCGCCTCATCGCTTGCGTTGCGTCGGCGCGTTAAACCCCACAATCAATTCGTCCACAGCAGTACTCCCCTCCGGAACGAGTAGTAGTGGAAGTAATGTAGCGAGTTGGGCTGTCAGTACAAGTGCACCTTAAAAAAAAAGCATATCTGAAAGCGACAAAGCTGCAGAACAAGCAGAAAATATGCTCGCTGGGCGAATTAGACAGTGTGAGGTACCGGCCTGCCTTTCTGCACGTGTCATCTGCTTCCTTACTGTTTCTGCTTCCAAGACAAGATCGAGGGCTGCAGTTTCTTGCCAAGAGATTAAGTGCGCACCTTAACATTTTCTCTGACATATCTGTGGTAATTTGTATCCGTAAAAAACGGAACTTGTCCACTGTACTGTCCTCAAAAAACTGACCACGGAACTCACTTCATTCACATTGATGACAGGTTTGGTTGTGAAAGGCAGAGCAAAAAAAGTGTTGAGCAATATCCACGTTTTCGTTCTTGTTTTACTTATTCGGTTTTACTTACTTTTTGCGTAATATTTTAAAACAACGTGATTCGCCTTTTCTTAGTTTTTTTTTTTTTCGTGTAAACACATTTAAAAAAACTTGCGGATTCGATACCCCGTGCTGTATCTCTTGTCCGAGGCGCAGCTGATGTTGCAGGGCGGCAGACTTATTTTAACCAGCTGGTAATATTAAACGTGGATCAAAATCTTGATACACGGACGTTCTCGATTTCTATCTACTTCAAAAGAACAGTCGTGGGGAATGGAGATCGAGGCCACTTGTGGTCAGCAGCAAACGGCTTAGCCACTGAGCAGCTCCTGCGGCCACACTTGCCAAGTATTAACATTTTGCAGGTGTCGGACCTTTTAAACAAATTATGAAATCCGAAAAGTTTGCGCACATCGGGAGTGGGCTTTCGCTGTTGCGCAGTGGAGCACTCCTGCAGCCTGATTGCTCCAATAATGTCGCAGCTAGGGAAGGGCAAAGTCGTTTTATATCCCCTGCAAGCTGCCGAGAATGACATTTCGCTTGGTCAGCTTGCACTACGCTCGCGCTTCCAGCAGCAACAGACAATTGTTTCATTGGTGCTTATACATTTCCCCTGTTGTTACATAGAGCGTAATACAGTTCAATTGCCGGGAGGCGAATGTGCGCGAGCGGGTACGAAGTTGATGCTACGTTAACCAAAAAAAGAGCCTGAATTGAATTGACTGTGCAATATCATCAACGAAGGGTCGAACAGCTTAGGCACGTACCGGTAAACATTATTGCCTTTTTTCGGTTCAGTTCCGGTTCGGGTTCAGCGTGCTCAAAAAAAAACGGTTCGGGTTCGGGTTCAGTTGCGGCAAAAATACCGGTTCAGTTCCGGTTTTTGGTTCGGTTCGGTTCCTGTTCGACAACCTGATTTCTATTCCTAGGAAAAAGGGAAAACTAGGCAGTATTTCTAGCGACCAATTTTCACACTCTTTGTTGCGGGATAGCTTCTATAAAATGAGGAAAACACCCGTTTTCCAGCCCGGTCCAGCCGGGGCTTTCTCTCCGTGCATATGAACACTGCATGAACTCCTATAGTAGTTTATGCAATGTTCAATGGGGAGCACGCTTCAGCTGAGCCGTATGAGGAGCCAATTCTTGATATTCAAAGACTCAGGGAAAAATCCTGGCTTTCTTTCACATAATATTTAGCAGTATAGGGCACAAAATTACGTCATTCTTCAGCCATCTCTAGGCCCGCCAAAAAGGTATGCGTAGCAACGTACCGGACTTGGTGGGGCTTTTTGTTCCACCAAAAACGCAACAACCCATTGCAACACGCATTAGGATGTAGCCGTCAGAAAAAATTTAAACTGCCTCTGTATGCTTTTGATAACCAAACTTTCACTTAAAAACCATAAACAACTCGATCTCATGAGTAGTTAATAAATTAGGTCGAGTCCTAATCGTAAACAGGCTATCGTAAATGTGGCCACCGTTTCCTAATCCTTGCTACAATAGAAAACGTATACACAATATTGTGATCTGTAGCCTTCATATATTAAGGTAACAGCTTCAGTTTTGTTTTAATGAACATTTTTACTCGATAGAAAACCTAAACTGAAAAAAAAATTCCCCGCATTTCCCCGAGGGGAAGAATGTGAAAGTGCGAATGCACGAGTTGAATTTGCGCGGTTCGGTAATGTTCGCGAAAGAGAGATCACACACACACACAACTACAAAGAAAGAAAGATGCATTTATTCACAGACACCTATTTGTGTTGTCGTTGTACTTGATTGCTAGAGCGGATCTCAGCTTTGAATTTTCGTGTCAGTACTCCTTTAAGCAGGTGCATTAGCCCTTCTCACGCCCGATTCTTGGCCAATCCCTCACGTGGGTATGTGCCATGTCAGCGGCCAGGCACCGCGCGCCCATCTCCCCCCGTTGCCAAGGAAGACGAGGAGATTCCTGGCCAATCCCCCACGTGGGTATGTGCCATGTCAGCAGCCAGGCTGCGCGCGCCCATCTCCACGTGCGCGGACATCACCGGTGGACGCAGGTTCAGGGTCGCTTAAGAAGTGCATTACACTTAAAACACCTACTTGACACGCCAAGCGTTTGTCCTGTCAAGTTGGTGTTTTTAATCGCTCAGTAGGAGTTGTCGAACCCCGCTTGAACCGCTCAGCGAGGATTCGCATTTCCCGCGCCGGAATGCGCGGGAAATCCTCGCTGAGCAGTTCAAGTGGGGATGACGATGATTGTAGTTGTCGTAGAAACTTTTACTGTGCCCGTGATGGCATTAAAAAGAAAAGGGACGAATGAGAAGGCTGTGTCTTCTACTCGTCTTCCTCCCCTACTCCTCAGTCGCCAGCCAGAAGTCCTTGGATTCCGGCGGCGGCTTCGGCCATCCGGACGACCCGAAGTTGCTCTTCCGGGTCGGAGCTGAGCAAGTGGTCTCCCATTGCTCCATGTTCGCTACAGAAAACGAGTTGCTCCTAGCATTTGCTTCCCCATTTTCATTCTGTCTTCGGGGCACGACCATAACATACCTAAAAGTCATCCGCGCATAGCTTACAATCTCCCTAGTATATTTCAGGATACCATCGACTGAGCGCAACCACGTTTCGATACATGTTCGTCTGTAACTGCACCCACCATTCAGAGTCCAGTTTAGTGAGGCTGCAGTGCGCGGCTGGGTACTGCCGTCTTGCAAATCTGTAATGATCTATGATTTCTCTGTTTGACGCCATGCGCTCTATTTCCGATCTGACAAGGTGGGGTGAGGTGGGGTGGGCGTCCGCCTGGTCGATTAAACCTCGGGCGGCGTCGTGGGCCTTCTCATTTCCTCTCAAACCTTAGTGTGCTAGTGTCCACGTTGTTTGAATATTTCTTGTCTTTATCGCTTTCGCGAATATGCTCGTCATTCGAGGCGATACGCTACCTGTTGCAAAATTTCTGACTGCCGATTTCGAATCACGAACAATTATTTTTGCGCTGGTGTTGGATATCGCCATGACAATGTCCCCCTCCTCACCTTCCGTAGGTCGCACCGTAGCGAGCGATGCGGCCGTGAGTAACTGTCCCTGACAATCGACTATCGCTACCGTCATGGCGTCGCGGGCATGATATTCGGCTGCATCAACGTAGACCACGTCGTCTGATCATTCAAACCGTTTTTATAGCGCGCGTGCTCGTTCCCGTCTGTGCTCAATTCTGGGCGTAGAATTCATGTTTTTTGGGAGTGGGGGAACGTAGAGATGCGCCCACCATTCAGGGGGGATCTCCTTCTTCGGGCCCGCCTGTGTTTCGCATGCTTATCCTAGCGAACGAAGAATGTGTCTCCCGATCTGGCTCTGGGATTGTCTTTCGTAATGGGCCGTTCTCTGGGCCTCTACCAATTCGTCGAGCGTTTTGTGAATGCCCAACGCTTCAAAACGATCATTTGAAGTGCTGAATGGAAGGCCGAACGCTTGTTTGAACGCCTTTTTGATGACAGCGTTGATTTTCTCGTCCGTTTTGAAATTGAGAAAGGGAGTCACGGACGTGATTTTGCTTAGCACGAACGGCTGAATGAGTCTTATTAGATTTTCTTCTTCTATACCTCTGTGTCTGTTTGCTACGCGTTCAATCACTAGCATGGATACTTGGGTGATTTTCTTAATTGTTTATAGCTTCCTTATTGTGGCCATTATCTTGAATTTTAAGGCCAAGGACACGGATACTGGCCACTGCAGGAATGAAAAATCCGTCAGGAAAAATGCAAAAGCAGTCACCCGCGGTTTCCCTTGCGGCATTTTAATAAATCAAACGACAACCACTAGATAGTGTTGGCGTTCCGCTTGGAACGCACGTATAGTAGGGTGCGTCGATTCACGAAAGTCTCCGCCGTACGGCAGTGGTGGCATCGAGGCATTCGGCGTGGAGCAGTGTGAAGGTGGTTGGAAAGCAAAGTTTTAAACGATACCCACAACAATTTCCCATGCGACATCACTTCACTTCCCACACATGGCTCTACAAAGAGTGCAACGGGATATTCTGCCAGCCGTTAAGTGGAATTGGCGGGGGCGGCGTCCCGAACGCAGCAGCAGCAGCGTCGGCCAGAGCCGGGCTAGAGCGGCGGACGCCGCCGCTGTAGCCCGGCCGTGAGTCGGGAGAAAGAAAGCGGGGAGGAGCGTCTTCCGAAGGGTGAGACAGCGGAACCAAGCCATCCTGATGTGCTAGCTTGGGGCTACACCACCGTGCGACCCGAGGGCAGAAACCGAAACAATTCCGCATGTGAGCTTAGTGATTACCATTTATTACTTCAACTTGTTAGTTTAGTAAGTTTGCGAACTGCGACAAAGCTGAGGGAACTTTTATATTCGCTATTTATCAGAACAGCTGCTACTTTCGGCTTTTGTAATACCTCTTAAAACACAACCGAATTGGTATTCACTAATTTAGAAAACGGAGTCCCACTCGTGGCAAGCAGTGCGCAAAAGGTAGCGTTTTCTAGCGGTCATATGCCTGTGTGTGGTTTATACATTTTGTTTTCCCGCCCTGCAAACCAACCTTAACGCATGCTTGCCGTACGACCACTTAATTCCGTCGGTTGCGGGTTATCCTGGAGGTGCTGTCGAACAAGTTAATCATACCTTGCGAAGGCATTGCGCAATGGACGCGAAAATAGGCCCAAAGCAACTGTCGCTAAAGCAGACGACAAAGACCGCCCACGCCGCCGCTGGCGAGCAGTCACTTAAGCGCGGGGAACGCTGGGTAAATTCGCTGCGCCATCTAGAGTGTGCTCCGTCAGTGAAACCCCCTCTTTCCCCCCCCCCCCCCTCCCCCGCCGCCGCCTACACCGCGTTGGGAGTTTGTTGTCCCGCACGCCACGAACGAACCGTTGGCTGATAGAGCTGGGAAGCTTTGCTTTAAAAATAAAATCGTTTCGCAACTTGATTAGCCCAAAGTTTCTTCCCCTACATAGAAAAAACATCCTTAAAAGGAAGTGCTGACACAAAATGTCTGAGCTTAGATAACTATGAAAAAAGCTTCCTTTGTGTATGGTTTTAACCCCCATAAAATTTTAACCGTAACAGTTCAGTATTACCAGGGTCCTTCAATGCCTTTCTGGTCATGAAACTTCGCCATCACACTATGGGAAAGCTTCGTTCGCTGCCGCGACGCGGCGCTGGTGTCCATCGGAGGGTAGCCGGGGGCGTGGTCACAGCGCGTTTGGCAGGGAACGGACCACGGAGTAAGATAAAACAGACGCTCGCCGCCTTATCAGCAGTGCGCTTTCGCTTTACTTGTCATGGGCCAATCAAATGGACTTGTCATTTTGTGAGTGGCGAAACAATTTGGTGCGAATGGGCATGCTACTACTGCGTTGCTGCCTGCCGGTCTGGCTACAGAGCAGCGGCGGCCGCCCGATGCCCTCCGATCTCCGGTGGCGCCCCTCGCGGTAGCCTTTGTCCCCGCACGAAACTTGGCCGGGAGTTTCATCAGGGGAGTGAAACTTCCTATACCTTCCATGGGACGCGAAATTCGCTCGCAGCGCCCGACAAACACCTGGTGTTTGGGGGCGGTACTAAAAACATGGCGGCGCGTTGCAGACATGCACTGGGAGACGCCATCTTAATAAGGACTGAAAAGCCGAGCGGGGGGTTGGGGGGGGGGGGCAATTTAGCGCCAAATTTAATTGGGATGCACATGCAAGGTAAACTGAGCGAGTGAAAGATATTCCGATGGCCAGCGCACAATCTTGTTCCTGTTGCGCAACCCGCCACATTATCAAAAGGGCAATTGTTTTGTCCTGATTGATGAAGTTTTGCGCGTCCACTTTTTTTTGCACCACTTATTCTAAATACGACGTTGTTTTGGTTTAGTAGTGCACACAATCTAGACAAGAATAAAGAGTACAGTTATTTTAATTTTTATTGCCTAAATGTACCATTCATACAGTAAAAACACAACTTAGATATTTTGCGCCTTTAGTTGCAAAGAAAAGTGTATGGCACAGCCAGTGCATATGTGTCCTGTGACTTGTCTGCCCAAGGTCCGCGTAGTCTCTGCTGGTGAAATGGGCAGGACACAGCCGGTAGCTGCTGTAGATCTGTCGAGGTGGTAAATGAGCCAGGTCCTGCCTTCTCGCGCACTGGAGCCAAACGCGAGATCTGGAACATCAACAAGCACATTTGTATATATGGGTTAGAATGAATACTAGCTTTAATGCTGCTTTCAGGCGCACATAGTTTTGAGTGAAAACTGGCATCTGTATCCGAAATAAACGTTATCTGATATATTAGGAATCTTTCTTTCTTAAATTGATTTTGGCTACAAAGACGACTTGTGACAACACCAATCGTAAAGGCAAATTTAAATTCAAATCAGCCTTTATCTTTAAGAGACGTGGATACGTTTTTCTATTTGTGCGATCATAACGTTCAGTGGCAACGACCCACCTTTCCTCCTAATCCAAAATACACTTCAGCAGACAAAAGCAGCCATCCCACACCAGAATCGCTAAGCAATTATTCATGCCTATATACTTTCGCGCACTATGTATTCCTTAGGTATTTCTCGGGGCCTGCAGTAAACTGGTTATAAAAACCTTATTTAAAAACCTCTAATAAATTACTAGCAAAGGTTAAGCCTGCATTGTCTAATTATTTATCGGCTTATAGCTGTAACTGCGTTTTTGTGAATATATCGTTCTTGTACTTAAAGCTGAAGCTCTAAGCACGGAACTGAAGCGTAAGATATAAATTATAAGTGGCGGAATTATAATTGTATTATAAACATATTCAGTAATTGCTTAGTTTGTATATTTATTGCTACAAATTCATTCTTCTATGTTCCGTTGATTCACGGGAAGAGAAAATGCAGAACATACAATTGAAACGCAATAAAATAATTTGTGTAGTCACTACGTAGTTAACATATTGTTAACAACACGATATGAACCTATGGACCCACCCTTTGAGCCACAAGTTTATGGGAGATGCCTTCCTCCAGCTGTACACTTAAATAGGCTGATAATAATAACGTTAACAATAATACTGATAATAATTATAATAATCACAATAATATTAATAATATAATAACAACAACAACGCATGCTACGAAAGCAAACTAAACGCAGACAATCAAAAGCTAATAAAAAGAGTGCAGATAGGCTCGCACTGTTTCATTAGTTATTGTATATGTTGCCTCATATACATTTTGCTGCATATATACATGCATTCACTTGCGCTAAAATGCAAAACTCACGATCGAAACGCATTAAATCAATAACGCACGTATAAACAAACGTGCGTAGCTAATGTAGACATTGGATTAATTACTAGATGCTCTGATGCTCTGCCGCGCATTTCATGTGCAATTCAAGAATAAAGAAGACAATCAGAATGTAATAAATAAATAGTGCACGTGTATGCTCACTTAAATTATAAAGCTACTGCGGCAACCGCATCCTGCTATCTCGTGCAAGCGTAGAAAAGCAAAACGAGCAGCATGCAGATCGTACCTTTCGTCCGCCGGGATCCAACAAAAGAATTTCATGTGGCCTGGCGTGAAGAATTTTGACACCACTCAGTACAGCACGATCTGTGATGACGGCGCGAATCCATTCATGCGTCTGTTTCGATGAAACGAACTTTACGGTGGTAAAAACGGCCCTCGGAGCACTGTGCACCGTAGCATCCATGTGGGCGCGACAAGAAACGCCCCTTCTCAGCGGTGCCAGGAAGGAAGGCGCGGTTCCCGTTGCCCACTCCGGGTGGCGCTCGTATTTTCGCTATCTCGAACTGCAACTTTTAAGTTCACTTGCATATTAAAAACTCCGTAATTAGTAAGCAACCTGGTAATAAATTTAAAAGGCAACAACAACGTTCATTTATGCTCGTACGTAGTACAGCCCCCAAATGTTAGGATCGCTGCAGTCACGGGACAGAAAAAGGCGGAGTTTCATCCCCCTGGTTTCATGGCCAGAGAAGCATGGAAGGAATCTGGGGCGGTATTCTCGAGTTTTGTCCCTTTTGCGTCCCTTTCAAAAGTGTCCCTTTTGGCAAGCCCTGATTGGCTAAAAGCAAACAACCGGAAGTGACGTAACGCAAGCGCGGAAAACCTACTGCCAACGCCCACTGCTTAACCCGAAGTACGTCACGATGAAAGGGACGCAAAAGGGACGTTTTCAAAAGGGACAGTTACGAGAATACCGCCCCTGGTGTTACATATTTTAGATCAATTTCATTCTTCGCACGCCGCAAAAAGCTCATAACGGATGCCCTTTTTACACCGGCATTATTATGACGGCATCTGCTCCTGGCGTCAAAACTACCTACGTCAGGGCTCCCGTGCTGCTCCGGGAGCTGCTTCGCCTTGGATTCCCGTCACAGTTTTAGGACTGACATCATGCAGCCCGGGCGCGTGCCACAACGGCAGTCTGAACGCTGGCGCGCTCGTCCGGACCGGCAGTGACTTCGCATGCACCCTCCTGTCATGGCTCCTCCTCGGTGTTTGTTTCATCGACAGCTAAACTGACGCAAATGAACGAGGCTGTAAGCAATTATTTACGTTGTGATTGACCGTCTATTGTACCATTCCAGGATTATTGGGCTGGTGGGCACCTATACCAGCGAAAATGCCTAACATAAATCATTTCGTGTCAGTACCCCTTTAAAGCCCTCTCTACTACCTTGGATTCTGCCTTAACTGAATAGCACACCTACAAACCATAGTAAAAATATTAAATTTTATTAGTAGTAGAATCAGAACACTTCATTCGACAGTGAACTCGAGCTGCTTAGTGTGCGGAGTCATCATTCCAGGACTGTGTTGGTGCGGCCTGCCGTGTTTGCTCTTTCAGTGAGCCAATGCTGCTTACTTATGCTAGCGAGCTGGCAAGTTCACTCTCCCACTTCTCGTATGCAGGATTAGGAAGCTTTACAAGGTCTGATTTTGAATGGCATGCCGAACCATGCGGTGTTGTGTAGCTGAATTGTCACAGCGTTGTCATAGAAGGTTGTATATTGTGGGCTGAATGGTGTGCAGCCGTCTGGGTTGTAGAAATATGTTTGTTTCGGATTGTGGGAGGGTGACCTCTCGTCGCTTTGCTAAGTTTTGAGCCGGCGGCGTTAGAAGCAATCTGACTGGGCCTCACAGCTTCTCTTTTCCCTGTGCTCATAGGCAGTCGTCCTTCTTGAGAACAAAAACTGGCGTTGGCTTGTCCGGATTCTACGTCCGTTCCGAGATCCCCTGCTTCACCAAGGGGTTCAGCTCAGCCAAAACTTTATTCTTGGTAACAGGGGTTGAGTGGCTGAGCCCAAGGACCAAGGCTCCATCCCGACCGTGGTAACCACTACATTAAAGACTCCCATGTCGTCAGAAATTATCCGGAGCGCTCCACAACGGTTAAAACCCAAGTCTATCATTGGCGCATTCAACGACATGTTTTGATTTAATTGACTTTTTCTGGCAAGGGAACTGCTGCGGCATTTTAGGAACATTGGTTTGGCGCCCTCTTTGATTGTCGTGTGGGTACGTGGTAGGTTAGTGCCTGAAAACGCTTCGCCGAACACACCTGGAACGACGTCTATGCAAGAAATACCCCTCATGCTAATGTCCATCGCTTGGTACGAGTCCTCTCCGAGCTTAGTGCTCCTATCGTTTATTACCCACAGTTCCTTTCACCCTTTCTACTTTCGAGGTTCACAGGGGCGGATGCCTTTCAGACCACCTCCATGCCTTAACTTGTCCAGATCGCTAGTGGATTCTCGCCCTCTTCCATTTTGATTCACTTCGCCATTTACAGGTTTTAAATTCATTGACACTAATACTCGACCCGGCTGATCGTGAATCTACTTTCATTGTCACGACTTCCTTTCTAATCCCCATAGTGATGACACCACGTTGTCTCGCTCTTCATATCGGTGGTGCTGAACAAATTACCGTACGCACTATTCGCGGAGTTTGGCATATTCTGCAGCTGAAGTTAAACTTCTCCTGGTTACCTTGGCGTTCCTTAGCAAGGAGGCTCTGTCCGCCAAAACAGAAGCCCACATAGTTTTTGTACTGCCATAGTCATTCTGCGCGGGCTCATTAACATTGAAAACAACGCCTCCGGCTTCCTGCTTACTCCTTACTGGCTTTCATTTAAACCTCTTCTGTCAACTCTTTTTTGAAATTGCCCTCTTGACCTTGTATGCAGTACCGAACTACACAACCTTATCAGCTAACAGTCGTTATTAAATCCTGTCTTTGCAAATACCGAAAACAAGACGGTCACTCAACACTTGCACTGGTGGAAAATTTCTACCACTTAATTTAGACCACGTTAAAGTTAAGCAGAGCAGTGACACAGCCAGCCACGCCCTTCTCTGGTTGTTTGTTTCGCTTTGAAGACCCGTGCCTCGTGTACAGCTCAGAGAGCGTCGGACTGATATGGATCTTTACTGCTTCGACGACAGCCCCTACTCCACATTTTACGGACGCAAAGGTTGGACGAGCATTGCTATGAGGAAGCACGTTTCTCAGTCGCAGAAACCTATCGCAGCTCGCTTGTCCACATTCGTTGAAAGCTCGCTAGCAGTGTACGATAACTCATCGCCCTCGACGTCCTCTTCCCACGAAAATATTCAGCTCAAATCGAATTATCGCATGCGAGTACCGAAGGCTGCACTGCTGTAAAAAAAATATCAAAGCCCCAAAGTGTTAGACCCCCGATCGGCTTTACATACTGCGACCTTCCCATGGTCGGCGATTCCTTGTGCGAATTTGTTATTGCTCGTTTGTCCTTTTTTTGTTCTTTAATTTCGACCTGATGTCACCGGTTCGCTCTGCATTTGGTCCCCATTTTTCCGACGCATAAGAGGTTAGCCGGCCTGCCGTAGTTGTTATTTAGTCCTTTTAAGCGAAGAGCACTTTATGGGATCGCTTTTTCGTCGTAGCTTCCTAACGGTCGCTATCTATAAAGCCGGTCGCAGTTATAAGACTATGCCTTTCGGCCACTATAAAAATGTGACTCAAGAGCAGTACTCGCGCTTGATAAAAAACTGTATATTCCAAGAACGCCACGGAATATATCGCTCTGGCGGGGGTGCGTATTGCCACACTGGTCGCGAGAAAAAAAAAACAAAATACACTGGCGCATCGCCTATTGTTGGATACAGACGTAAGGTTCCGCGATTAGGCAATTTATCCCTCGTTGTGTACTTCTCAGTTAATCTGGCGCTTTTATGTTGCGAACAAGAATGCACGGTCTCTCTCGCTTTGTAACCCAGAGCACCTTGCACCCAATTAAGAATGAAATCACGAATCTATAAGCTTCATCAAACCCACCAATATGGTTTCTCGCGCTAATAATCAGTGTCCATTATCAATTTTGCTGTGTTATCAAGATTCGCGAAGTCTTTAATATACTCGATTATACGCAATACTAGAGTATCAAAAGTACTTCCAACTCGCCGCGGTGGTTCGGTGCCTGAAACATTGTGCGGCTGAGCCCAAGGGCGCAGGTTCGATCCTGGCCGCTGGGGCAGCTTGATGGAGGCGAAAAGCAAAAAAACTCAAAAAAAAACGCCCGCATGCCGAGATTTCAGCGCGCAGTAAAAATAACCGGGATGTCGAAACTATTCCGGAGCCCTCAACTATACGGCGCGCCTCATACATAGCCCAGGTGTAGCATCGACGCGTTGAACACTACGAACATTTTGAAGCGAAGTCTTCTATGCCTCACTAATGGCGTCGTAAAGCAGGAACACGCTCCAGGAAAGCGAACTTTGCACAGTGGGCAACACAAAACGACGATGACGACGACGGTGGTGGTGAAGGTGAGGGTGCTGCTGCGGGTTATGATGATGATGGTGATGATGATGATAAGCGTAAAAAAGTCAAGCGCCTCAAAAAAATGCTTCCAATGGTCGGAACCGAACGCGCGCCCATCGCGTTCTGAAGCCGACGTCTATTCGGTTGCGCCCCTCCGACACGGCCGAAACAGTTCCGATTTCGGACTTTGATTTAGATTCAGGTTGTATGGGAGAAAGCTTCGCGAACCATTTGGTAGCTTTTCGATATATTTATTAAGAGAAATGTTTCGCGCCGTTCCCACAGAGATGGCGGGCATTCTCGTCACGGCGTGTACGGTATTAGGAGGAGGAATAAACTCTATTCGCAGTATGCAATTTAGGGGCCGGAAGCGACCACTGGGCTGATCCAAGCAGCGACTTCGGCATCAAGTACCACCAGGGCGCTTTGGAACCCGGCGTCCGAGCCACCCAACGCCTCCTCCCACTGACCAGCACAGGGGATTAGGGGTAAGAACTTTTGGGGGCACGCCCACAAAGTGTGGAAAATGGTGTCGACGTCTCCGCAAATGAAGCATAGTGTTTATGGGTACTCAGATCAGGGTATTACGATGAAGGTGTGCGCGACACAAAAGTATATTAGTTTGAAGGATCTGCTACCAGCCTTCTTACGTTGCAGAAAGTGATGCGAGGGATGGGCTTATTTCTGGCTGGGCAGGCGATAGTGCGGGGTGATAGCCGTGAATCTACTTTGTCTACCTCTAGTGGAGTGCGTTCCGTAGTAATGGGTAACAGAAGGGCCTGCTCGGGCAGTAACATCTCTAGCTGCTGTGTGGGCTGCCCCATTAATTGCTATGCCGGTGTATGCAGGTGTCCCCACGACCTCCACGCGCACTCCGGGGGGATTCTTCTGAAGAATTTTGAGAGCTTTAGCCAGTGTATGCCCTCGGGCGAAGTTCCGAAAAGCAGTTTCGGAATCGGACAAGCTGACTTTTGGAGTAGGGCTCTGAGAGAGGGCTAGGTCTATCTGCGCCCCTTCCGCTACAGTACGTAAGGAGTGAGGATGGTGAAAGATGGTACTGAGGAGAGAGCGTTGATGACCGCCAGGGCGTACGCTGTGTGGTTTCGGCTGCTAGCGGAGTCCAAACAGTGCGTTGTGAATTTGAGTAGGTATTTTAAGCCAGGTAGAGTGCCCGTGGTTTCCTACGTGCGATGTGGTTCGTGGGGTGCTTGTTGCGGTGTATAGGGCGGGTGAGGATATTGTCTTGGATGAGAGGGGGAACCGGGTGGCCAGAATCGGTGAGCATGTGGAGGTGGATATGCAGTCGGCAAATAATTCAGTCACATTCAGTTCAGAATGCGAGCCGGGAGTATTGATTCATTAGGTGGGTCTAATAATAAGTTCCTCGGCAGTATTGTGGATACCAAGTTGTTGTATTCTGGTAGTGGAAGTTATGTGAATTACCTGCAAGGCGACTTTATAGATCTTACTCAACAAGTGGTTTATTTTGTCAAGTTCTGCACGGGTGATCTCTTGCCGGCGGCGATGCGTCGGAGACGGCCAGTGGTTTGAGTGATTTGGGTATTCAGTTGAATGAGATACTGGAAATCGGCAGGAGTTTGTTGTACTGAGAGCCCTAGTACTTTTATCACGGCCACCGCAAGGATTTGGCTCTAGCCGAGAGTTATAATCATGGTAGGAGGGCAAGGGGGTTTACCTCGAGGCGGAGGGAGAATTAGTAGCTCCGATTTCAAGGTGGAACAAGTGAGCGTTGCTTCGGTAGCGGAAGTGAGGATCATGTTTGCCCCGGTCTGAAGGTTTTTTTTTTTTATCTGGGCATCGCCACCTCCTGAAGAGCAGAGGGAAATGTCGTTCTCGTGCAAACTGTGTCGAAGGTTGGGTATTTGAGAAAGATACTGTGGGGTTTGAGGAGGGCTCTGTTAAAAAGCAAGGGTGACAAGACCGCTCCCTCACGGGTTCCTATCAACTACATTTTTTGGTTTAGAAGCGGCAACTCTTACGTGAAGGTTAGTGGTGCGGTTGGTTAAAAAGGAACGGATGTAATGATAATTACGGTGACCGACTTTCGGTGTTTCAAGGTTTCTCAGGATTATTGCATGGGAGTCTTCGGTCGAAAGCTTTTTGAAAATCAAGAGTTAGTGTGACGGCCGTGTCCACTGCGGCAGCACGGGTAATTATGCCATGAAGGAGTTGTAAGTGTGCGTCTTGGTCACCAAGTCCGGGTCACCAAATTGTAGGCGGCCGATGAGGCGGAGCGGCCGAGCCCACGTTTATTGCGGTTGCGCTGGCTGCGCATTGGTCGGAATCAAGCGAGCAGAACGAGAGTGCCGTTCCCGAGGGGTGCCGGGTGCCGAGTGTCGCGCGTCCCTCCGAGCCAGCTGACCAATATGTTGATGGTCATGGTAGCGCTTACGAAGATGATGATGGTGATGCTACAGACTGATAACCGCGAGCGGAAACCAAGCATGGGGGGATAAGTGTTGGAATCGCCCAGGTATTGGATAACCAAAAAGCGAATAATATCCTCAAGGACTTTGCTTACACAGGAAGTCTGTGACATAGATCGGAGCTGTTTGAGCGCGAGGGGTTTGCCGCGTTTGGGTATGAAGGATATTTTAGCGTATTTTTATTGGAAAGGGAGAGTGTGGGTAATCCAGATGTGATTATAGTATTTGGTGAGGGTGGCTATAGAAGTATAATCGAAGTTTCGTAAAACTTAATTGGTTATGCCGTCCGGCCGGGGAGCTTTGTTAATGATGATTGTTTGGAGCGCCACCCGCATTTCAGCCTGTGTGATAGGCAGGTGACTACGAGAGGCAGCTGTACTTGCGGAAGTTTAGCCCTCTCCTATGGAGGTAGAGAGGCTTGAGGGGCATCCCCGAAATAAGGAGATGACAAACTTTTATAAAGCAGTACACGGGTAAGACATCAGCGATCTAGTCTGAACATTTGAGCCTGTCAAATTCTGAAGAGACGTTGGGTTTTGTTCAATATTGCTACAAAAATTTATGTGCCCCGTAGTTAGAGGTAGGCTTTGAATCTGAGGGTTCGCGTACCAAGTTAAAGGTGCGGCTGCGCACCAGGCAAGCAGCTCAAGTGGTTTATGTAGGGCTGCAGAAAATTCACCGAACGCCGTAAAATCTAACGCCACATAATAGAAGACCTTCCTTCAAACGCAGTTTCAACGAGGTAGGTTTGGTTGGAGGACGTTGTGAGGACATTTCGTTGAATTAAGGCGCGCACAGCGGAGCAGGGCCTTTCCGTGCATGGACAGAAATAACACAGATTGTGTTTTCCTCCAGGCTTCTACCGTCAAGACGATTTCTTGTTATGTTCCAAAATATATTTGTCCAAGTGCGCACAGGAGATCAGACTGCAATACTTTATGTTAGTCCACAGTTCTGTACGTTGGCCTTCCTGGCTTCCTCCTCGCTCCCCCCAATGTAATTATTTCCATGTGGGCTTAGGTTTATACTCCTTGGTATTTAGACATAGGCTTGTTGAGACTTCGTTTAGATTTCTTTCAGTGGTTCATCAATGCGCAGTTCGCGCCAAAAATGTGCGCCTCCTGGTTATATGTCTGGTCCAACGCTTTGTAGAAGCACCGTTTTAGAAACCCGAAAAAGGGCGTAATATAGGGCAAACCTCTGTAAAGATACCTTAAAATGAAGGATCATGCCAAGCAAATTCATTCTGCAGCACATTGTTCATAATTGCCACGGAAATGCGCATTGACGAAGACTAATTGCACTTGAAAAAACGACGTTTGTCTATGCAACTGTAACGTCTCTATAATTACAAAAGGGCTTGAAATTTTCTTGCGGCAATATTTATCGCCCCGGACATTCCACACAGCATTCGATTAAAGAGGCGACACGACATCGACAAAACGGCGTTGTTTCGATGTAATCGACATAATTGCCGTCGGAAGAAACGCTGTTCGATACATTTTCGTGTACCCATCTTCGTGTACCAATTTTCGTGTACTCATTTAGCATAAAGAGACTAGGAGGGTCAGGTTCCCCAATGGTTTTGTGCGCACTTAGAGGTAGAGTTTATAGTTTGAAGTGTTTTCTTTTTACTAGAAATATGCTCTGTAGTGCACTCTAAAAAGTTTTATAAAGTCTCTACTTATTCTGATCGTATCAACCACACCTCAAATGCGTTGATCCGCCCCATAGTCGAGAACTTTACTATTGTCCTGCTGCGCCGCTGTCAAAATCTACAGGATCCCGGACCACTAGGTGCCTGATAACGACCATACTTCAGGGAAAGAACACTACAATATTTACTGCCCCTAAGAGGTGGAAGCAACATGCCGATGTAATCCCTAACCTTCGTCCTGTACTCGGCAGGTACTGGAGGGATGCGAAGCTGGACTAAGGGTGAAGCTATCCTTTGCGTTATAAGAACCCTGCTGACTACGTGCTTGACACGTTTTTCAAGAAGTTATGATTACACTTAAAGCTTTTCTGAAGGCAACACCGTGACCACACGTTATCCCTAAGGACTTATAATTGTCCTAAGATTGCCTTCACGAGGGCGAAAAAATTAGTTTGGTTGCTACTGGGCGAAACGGCTCACGCTAAAAGGAGCATTGCTCCACAGCTAATAGACTCTCGTAACTTTTCCTTCGTTCTCCAAGTGCTGCTAAACTTGTCGTTGTCACCAACACAGAACGCCAGTGCGTAATGTGCTCGTCGAAGCGGATACGCAAAAGCTTTTGCATTGATTTTCTTGATAAATTGGGGTAGCAGTTACCGGACGCGTTTATTGCTTCAATTGGACGAAAGCGGGTCAACAGCTGCGACGCCGCTAAAGTCACGTCATTCAAACGCGCAACCATTTTCAATACCGGGAAAAACAGCAAATTTCTGACCCTGTCTACGCTCTCTGATTGGCATAGGGCCGTAATTTTTGGATGGAGTACTTTATGACTTCCCGTTTTGGGCACTGGATGCTAATGTTGGCTACGTTGTGAAGGTATTTCAGGCTTAGAAAAAAAAGAACACGAGAAAATTTTCGCAGGGCCCCTTTAAAGATCGCGATCACCTTCGGCAACGCATCCTCTCTTAGGCACAGCTCGTAGCCCAACAGCTCTGCCAACCCCAGCGAAGTATAACACAATGGAGGGTTACAGTTGCCCTTTTATACAACATCAACTAAGTTTTGCCCTTCCCACATGCGGGAAAGCAGACCCACATGAATAAAAATCACGTATTAAAATGATCAATCACATCCATACCGATACTATCGAGACTGTTCTTTTTTGTGTTTAGGAAACTATAGCAGGAACCACATTACGAGAAAGGATGGAAGCCCGATTTATTTGTGCAAAAAAAAAGAGAGTAATGAAAATAATCAGTATTTACCTACGTTTTACCCGATTTGGAAGTTGTGCAAACATACTGCAGCCAGTTAAGGACAATCTCACACGCCGCACTTTCCGTGTAAGAGCGGGGACTGCTTTATTTCGTGTACCAATCTATAAAACAGTGTTTCTCAAAGCCATGTCTTGAAATCCAAGGATGTGATGGTTAAAAGGAATTTGGTAAGAATGTTTTATTTCACTTGCACTTTTGCTGCTTTATTCCGCTCACATTTTTACTCACGCGATGTTGGCGATATTCAAATATCTCTAGATTGTTAATTGTTTGTAGGCCAGATAAAGTAAAGAGCTTTGGGTCAACAATCTCGCAAACTGGGCAGATGAAATTGTCTTTGAATAAAATTGGTTTTATGTTTATGGCTGAAATGAGCACATGCGTTTTATTTTCTAGACAGTGGTGCGCTAGACCAGGTCCTTGGGTTTTGAATTGAGGGAAAGCGTATTGCAGCAAAAACGGAACTTAAGTTCTCAAGTGTATTTTACAGAGCCTGACCGTTATTCCACACCTTAAATGAAATGCGTGAGAAGAACGAACATTTTAGGAATCTTAACACATAAGTTTAATGGAACGGACAAGTCTTCTTTGGTTGGTGTAATTTATAATGGCGTCATTAAGTCATGGACTACGATAGCCTTGTGCATCAATTGGCGTCAAGGGCAGCCCTTGCAATTCCAGACACCGTGTGCAGTATAGGACCCCGATGGCGCTTTCGGCACCAGCCCAGTACAAGGATTGCATGTTGGGGCTAGTATGTAACCACTTCAAACCCAGCGGGCTTAGAAATCCCTATTACATGCCGTAAAGACTACTCCTTTTCAAATCAACCTTCAAAGGCCACAATACACACTACCTAAACTCTGGGTCTGTTTCTTAAACATCCATCACTTTCGTTCCTTTACAAGATATCACTAAAAATACTAGCTTCCGAGATCCAAATCCTTAAAAGTCCCTTCCAGGACAGCTTTCACTGGAGATCTTGCAGCCGAAAAACTACAGCCTAACATCTGCAATTTATCTTTCATGCGTTTTAACAAAATCAACACTCCTCAAGCCCTCATGCCTGAACATGTTTTGTACCTTATGAATAAATAAACCGCGGCTGAAGATTTTGACAGTGACGCAACTAAAACGCGTTCCGGTATGCCATGTGCGATCCAGTAAAGAAAATTTTTCTATACAAAGAGGTCTAGAACAAAAACCCCACTATCTTCACTGGCGAAGCAAAAGGTATATTTCTGTCGGGGAAACATGTAAGAGAAGGAAAAATGAGGCACTTAGTAATTTACATAAACTCACTAAGTGAAGCGACTGCGTTGGCATCGTGTAAATTTGCTAAAAACGCACTTCTAAATTATCTTGAAACAACATTCATGTCAGCCGATGCATTAAGGCTGGAAGCTACATTTTGCCGCACCCATGGATGCGGTGGCATTTCAGGTAATGCAGTTGCAAATAAGAATGCAAGCAAGGCTGGCCTTGGAGGCTTAGTGAATATAAAACAAAGTGCCCTTCCAAGGCAGTAGCCGTTTATAGAGCGGCAGCTGTTATGCAAATGGCAACAAGAATAACATAAGCCGACTGATAGTACAATGCACACACTGCAACCACGTCGAGGAAAATACAACACAGAAAAACAAGTCAACTCTATGGACGTAGCTATCTGTAGATCGCGAATCGGGAACACACCTGCAACACCTTGACATCTTCTCACCGGGACACAAACGCTAGCTTGCAGCATATGCGGGGAAGGACTATGTGTTGTCTATGATAACGAATTCGACACAGGGAGAAGGCAAGACTTCATAAAACAGTACGCAAATTACGTTCCGCAACACCCGGCCCACTATTCAGCATACCGTATGATTAACTTCGAGAGCTTTGCAGAACGCGTTTGTCATTCGGATTTTCGCACCGAACCTCTTGTTCCACATAATCTCTGCTTGTCCTCCTGAGTGACGGCAGCTCTGCGTGTTCTTACTAAAAACACGGGAGCATGGTTGTCCTTACCTCGGCATGTACGCTATGCCGAAGTGCGCTAGTTTTGTGTAAAGTATTTATTAAATTCACCAGTCCGCGCTTTCTCAAATAGTGCTTTACTTGCTTTTCCTGGCCCTTTACACCTGTGCATTATAGTACTTTCAAGTACATTCACGGTGCCCTGTCTCCTTGGAAAGTACATTTAGTACCTTCCAAGGAGCCAGGACACCATAAAAAATGTTTAACTGTCACCGAATACCCGTAGAGGAACACAAGTGAATTAAGCAAACATATTTTCTGATGATAGCAAAAACACAGTACTGACGGCAACTCAAAATATAAAACTCATGGCTGCGCGCTGTTTTCAATTGGTTGTTAACTATGCGTCTTGTTCATCCCGGATCAAAACCGAAGCTACAGAGTTTCACCCGGCTGAATTTTCTGTTTCGGTGCGAAAATACGTGGCCTGATTGCCGTGGCACATGCAGTCAGGAGGCTTGCACTGAAGGCGAGGTCTAGTACGAGGTCCTTGCACTTATTCTGAGAGCGATGCTTGGTAATCTTGCCTGGAGTGTGTTTTTTCGTAGGCACGTGTTTGGCCGAGGCTCCTCCATAGTGTTTTCTGACGTCGTCACGCGAGTTACAACTGCCCTTCGTGGTTGGTGCCAGATCCCACATCGTGCGCCAGTTCCCAGATACCAAAAAGACCTCTTCTGCAAACTCTTACCGTACTTCGATGGCGCCGGTAGCCCAGCCCGCCTTTACACATAACTTTTCCGCAGGTTTCACCACGCAACAATAACTTCAATTTACACAGGTTGTACGTGATTTGTTATTTACCTCGTAATATTTAAAAACAGCTACTGTCTTAGACCCACGCCCGAAACGTTTCGCTACTGCGGTCCGAATAGTCACTGAGGCAATATTGAAATGATGACCAATGATTTTTTAGAGATCTTAGTTTCAACCCACAGTGCTTCGTAGGCTTGTTGGGCCAAAATTGCGATTGGCCGCGGATAATACTCTCGGTTCGAGCATTGATCCCCTTATTATGAATTTCTGCAGTTCTTTTTTTTTTAGATTTTACTTTTCTCCGTGATAGTCCCATCACGTTAGGACCTAAAAGTACTGCCGGATTCGAAAGGGAAAGTGGGGGGCAGCTACCTCACACTTACCCTTATAGGACCGCACAGGTCTCGGTAAAGGTTCGTGTTCGCATCTTTCCACACACCCACACTTACAGAAGTGACAAAATGTCCTCTCCTCTTGCTATCTTTACGTGGGACGTACACGGCCGCCTTCTCTTGGATTGACGTTCCCCGGAACGAATAAACAGGAGAAAGACGCACCGCGATCCGCTGGGGTTCTAGAAAGTTTTCCGCGACCGCCGCAGACACCATGTGGCGCTCCTGTTGTGTGGAATTCCATTGGGGTCCGCTAGAGCAGGAAAAGTAGGACGGCGTACCGTGAGAGCAGCATCTCGACAACGCTTCAGGTGATCGCTTGTCGCAAGCCGGGCGAAAAAGTTGCGACTGCAGCTGCATTTTCTAATGCTTCAAAAAGCTGACGGTTTGGTGGAAGACATTTCATTATGAAAAAATGTGCTCATTCATCACTATCTCCTGCCGCAAGCTGTGCATGCCTTATCCTCTTTTCCACTTCATGTCAAGTTCATTCTTTCCAACAACAAACCTGCTCGATATAAAAACGCGAAGACCACAATGCTTTCTTTGTTCTTTTTTCACGCAGCGCCAACCAATGTATTCATTTTGTCTGTACTTTTTTTGCTTCTTCCAAAAAACAGCTGTGCGTCAGTTGGCACCGCTTGTAGCCGCAAGCTAACTGTTTTTTCAATGTATACCGGCGCCTGTCGAGCGTATCTTGCCTAGCGGTTTCCGGCAGCGGTACGTACGAAATCATTGCACGCTTAAATGGCCAAGTTCATCGCCCTACGAGCAGCATGTAAACAGGCGAAGCGATAAGCTTCCTTTTATGTCTGAAAAACGAAACGCGAGCGCTCTTTCGGAGCCGCAATCGCACTGCGCGATGGCCTTCACGAGCATCCAGGCGTGTCCCACCAAGGTCTTGAGCGCGAGGACCTCTAGTGTTTATGCTCGACTGCTGTGCGCGCTCCATGTGAGAGGTATAAGTACTTGAAATCAGATTTCAAGCTGAAGCACAACTCGAAATAACGTTTCGCGGGCTGGACTTTCGACATTTGCATGTGTTGTGCGCGTTGGAACTGAACATGAACGGAACAGGAGCGTTGTCCCAGTCGGAACCACTGGCGCGTTGCGACGGAGTTGCACATCTCTCAGCGTAAGTGACTCCTCCGCTACCTTGAATTATCTTTGTGCTTCTGTCCACTCGATCCTCATTTTTCTTGAAACGACAAAAAAAGGCGGGCGTGAGGAAACCGTCGTTAAGTGTTACGCATTCGATTACACAAGTCCATTGTAATTTTGGAAACAGCTAGACGCTGGATAACTTTCTGCATCCTTCTCAATGAGCGTTAGAAAAAATTAATGGTATAATTCAGCGTAAAACTGAAGAACAAGCTTTTTTTATTTGCAGGGACGCTCTAGCCTTTTATTACTATTTTTTAATACATTTTTCAGTTTCGTGGTAAAGTAACTGCGTTTAATTATTTTTGTAACTTAGTCTACAAAATTGGAGAGTGAATGCACTGCCCTGTAAAGTGCGGCTTGCCCAGAGTGCATGGAAAGGAGAAAAAATTTGTAATATTAAGACAAATCGGTAACCCAGATATGAGTTCCCTACCCGACGACCAGAAAAACTGTATTGGCCTTGCGTACAGGTTCAGCTGCTTCGGTTTTGAGATGTGCGGAGCGAAGAGAAACCATGTGCGTTATGTACAGGCCCCGCGCTGTTGGAAGACAAGGTGCTTTCACTCGATTCGGCTAGGGAACAAGCTCGAGCATGGTGGTTGCGGGAGCGACAGTGTCTTTGGCAGCGGTCGATACAGGCAGCATTCTTCAGTCTATTTGGAATGTTTGGTGTAAAGGTGTCGAGGTTGGGCCTGAAAAAAACGCCCGTTTTATTCTAGCTAGGTACTCGAAGTTTTGGAGGAAATGGAAGACTTCGCGTATTTATACCATGATGATCATGTGTATTAAAACACCTGCAAGGAGCGCATGGTTCATTGCAGAAGTTTGGTGGGCAGACAGCGGAAAGCGGAAATAATGGTGAAAGCAGAAAAACGCCGGCTTCGTCGCCGAAACGTAAGCTATTTGGGCCATATTGTAGCAAACGGGCTGCGACACTTTTTGAAAACAATTGGTGGGTGTTTCAGCCCATCGCATTCCGACTAGAAATAGTCAGATCAGTGCGTTCTGGGGTCTCGTATGTTATTACCATCAATACAGCAAAAACCCGTTAATTCGAACTGCAAGGGGATGCTGCCTTAGTTCCAATTAATGAACGTGCGAACTAACGAAAATGAAGAAAAAAATTCTTTCAATGCTATTTGCCAGCAGCAGACCATATTAGCACTTAAATGCTTGAACAATACCGTGACTGAAGCTTGCCCTTAATCCTTCAAGGCGAAAACTAACTCTTTTCGCTCTAGCAAATGAATATAGCGATAGGCTTCCTTTTCGCGTATACTCCAAAACTGAAGGATATACGGGTGACATTCCATCCGGTCACGCACTCCGAGCGATGACCGATCTGGTACTTTGTTCGTCCTTACCCTCGTAGTCACTGGCAGCGACAGGTTTTACGCTTCCGACCTCGGAAATGATGCCATCAATCAGAACACCCCACACTCTGAACTCATGTACACATCGACGTAGTCAGCAAAGCAGAAGCTACTCCCACAGCGTCCGCAAGCTGCCGGCGTTGTGGCGCGTAGTACTAATTGACGGCGCGCTCGGTATAACTTATTAACGATATTTAAAGAATACAATCTTTCTAAGGCTACTCAAACGCAGAAATGTCGGTCTGTCTGTCTTTCTGTCTGTGACTCGATTCAGCCACCCGGCCAAAGTGAAACGGAAACTGAGCAATAGTCTTGTATACTCACTGCCAAATCTGAACGTCCAAGTCCGGTGTTAATGTTCATACTTGTCAACATTGTACAACAAGACAAGACACTACGCAAATATTAGGCAGAAAAATCGATACATGAGTGTTATTTGCCATGTTCATTTATTTTATTGAACAATTTACGACTGCTTCGTTTTTGCGATAGCAAATAAAATAATATATCAACTGCAGAAAACCATCGCTTGCTGTTGCCCGCGCTACCTGCCGGAATTTTAAAAAATCAAATGACAACAGCAACGAAAGGTTCCACTAGATAGCTACGCTTGGAACGCTCGTGGAGTAGGGCAACATGGTTCTATAAACGTTATAGTAGGATGTCTCGATTCACGCGTGTCTCTGCCTTACGGCAGCGCTGGCATCGAGGCACCCGACTTGTAGCAGCGGAACGGAGTAAATTTGAATTGACTTGAGCAAACCTCTAATCTTATCTTGGAAGGAACGAGATGGTAGAGGAACAGAATGACATGTGAGCAGGAAAGAGAAAGGGGGCATTTACTTGCCAGGGGCGCCAGTCGACTATTGTCTTCCATCGACATTTGCCACGAAAGGGGCAGATTAGCGGCCAATTATTTTATACACAGACTTCTATGAAGGCTTGGCGGTACCAGGTCGTACAGTTATAATTATACATAAATTTTAATTATGAAACTTGCATTCGCGAGATTTGAGTGTATATACGCCAGTACTCCTAACCCATCCGCCTTTTCACTGGCACACTCTCCAATACGGAGCGCTGAGCGTGCGTGGCTGAACAAAGACGTGAGAAGTTTCTCCGAGTCCGCGAAAAGGGCGTTTACGAGTGAGCCAGTTGTGGCGTCTCAAATAATGATAAGGAGTTGCTGAACCCGTGTGACGTGAGCTACAGGGAAATGAGCGCTGCGCGTTGCCAAAGCGACGAACAAGGAAGCAAGCATTCTATTCTGTACGCAAGCAGTGAACTCAAGGCCGAAGAAGAAACTTGGAGTGACTGTGAGACATAATGCGCGTGTTCGGTGTAAGCCCTTCATAAGCCTGGCTGCTATCCGTGCGGCTCAAGTTTAGTATTGTCGCAGACCATCTACCCTACTACATGGTTGACAAACAAGCCGAGGAAAAACGGGCGTCCCCTTCGTCGGAGCCTTGCTTTGCAAGAATTCCCTTTCGAACTGCGGTAAAAAAAAAGGCAAAACGATTTCACACGAAGGCTTAGAGGGACGATGAAGTGATTTTGTAAAACTTCTGTTTTACATAAGGACACATTTAATCGTTTATCCGTTCGATAGGGTGCTATTTAATTTGTAAAGCATGAAAAAATGAAGAAAAAGACACTTGAAAATTAGCGGCGGCCGCAACAACAGCAGTGATGAGTAGACGTCTCGAGATGTGATTAGACGATCTCGTTGACTGGTTGCTCAAAGTAGTTTCGGTTTCGGTTCTGTGCAACAAAATGCTCGGCATCTGACGTTGTTGTTGTTTAGGCATTCTTCATATCCCAGGAATCGCCATACCGCGCTTCTTCTATGTTGTTGTCTTTGTACTTCGTCAGATAAGCCTGCTAGCACGCTTAAAATCGTAATGTTCACCAGCCGAGGGGTACGCAGTGGATGAACACCCTCCGCGTCAGCGTAGACGCGCAACTGCGAGGCGCTTCGGGTATTGGCTTGTATGGTAAGACCTAATATCTTTAGTGACTGGTGAGGTTTTATTGAATGGCCGTCAAGAGATATTATGTGGGCTGGGCGTGATGTCGGGGAGGAGGGGGGGGGGGGGGTGTTTCCGGATGATGACAAGTTATGATTTCTGCGGTGAACAATGCAAGCCACAAACCTGGGCGTAATTATTGACTGCTTCGGCTGTGAGCTACAGTGTGTCTTGCAGGCCTCCGAGAGAGTCTGCGTCAGTCCAGAGTGCATGGTAAAGATTCGATACAGTGCAGATTCATACCATGCATGGTAAAGATTCGATATCTGCTCTAGCTGCCGTGGTAGACCCAGAAAAGCGATATTGAAGAGGACCGGAGACAGTAGCGAGCCTTGCGATGTACCGTGACTGCCGAGCGAGATTGGTTTGGATTTTATATCTCAAACTTTGAGAACAGCCTGGCGCGTGTGAGAAAGTACGAAATGTAGAAATAAATGCTGTTGCCATACGCAGCATTATTAAGGTGGGAAGAATCGCTGCGTGCACCACGCTCTCGAAGGCCCTTTTAGGTCGAGGGCCAAAATGGCTCAAGGAGAGTGGCAAGAGGCAGGCGCAATTATCTCTTTTTTAGTCGCAACGTAATATCCTGGGTGCTTAAATGTTGTTAAGAGCCGAACATTCTTTTGAGTATTTGGTTGGTTTCTTCAAGATATGGCTGCAGCCTTTTCAGTATAATGCGTTCCAGTAGCTTCCCTACGCAAGAGGTAAGGAAAGTAGGCCGGAAAGTGTCCATGTGGGGGGATTTGCCCGCTTTAGGGATGTAGCGGACTTCGACGGTTTTCCATTGAATAGGTAGGTGACCAGATGTCCAAAATTCATTGAGGTTTTCAAGCAGCATGGCAAGGTCATCGCGACCTAAATTGTCCAGGAGCTTATACGTTACTCGGTCAGGGCCAGGGGCAATCCTTTTCTTACATTCAACCTGGGCTGCTTCCAGTTCAAACAGTTTGATATCTCTGTCCAGGTCTACGTTGGGGGTATCAGAGTAAGGTAGAGGAGGGTATAGGATCTCTTTCCGGTGGTATTTATCCGTTATGTCTTGAATAAGCTGTTCTAGCATGCCTGAGTAAGCGTGAAGGGTGCAGGCCATATTTCGATTTGATTCTCCCTTGCTTTTGAGGGTGTCGATGAGATGCCGAAGTATGTTCCAAGTTTTGCGGAAGGTAAGAGCGCCCTGGAGGCTGTCGCAGAGCTGCAGCCAATTTTCATTGTTTAACGACGGTGCATATTCTCCCGCCTGTTGAGTGAGCAGAGAAATCTGCCAGCGGAGCTTCCGATTGTGGCGCTGGCGTTTCCATCTACATACAGGTAAAGACATGGCGTGCTTCGCAAAAATGCGGAAACCTTGCGTCCACACAAAGGGTATGGTAAGTCATGGTTAGAACTCGTGTATGAGCTTAAACTCTCTGAAGAAGATCGCCTATCCAGGCAGTGTAGGACTGATCGGGTTTGGCGAGTAGCTGCACGGCGCCTTCCGGAAATTATCGCAGTTCGTAACCCGAGATTTTCCTAATCGTGCCGTGTAGTCCCGGATGTGCAAGAGGAGGTGAATGATGTCGTGGCCTGAGCCTAAGTTAGTGTGGTTGAATGACCGTGTGACATCGGGCTGGCCCGCCAACAAAGGCAAGTGTGGGGTGGTGTCCCTGCAAGTACTGGTGCCAGTTCGAGTCTGAGTGTTTGTGTCGTCCAGGAAAGTAAGATTAAGTTGCTCAATTGTCGAGGCAACTTGCCGACCTTTTTTCGCGCTGTACTTGTAGCCCCAAAGTTTATGGTGGGCATCGATGTCTCCTAGGATAAGTACCGGGCGGGAGCCAGCTAGCGCGATGCATCCTCTGTCGTAGGTTGACCGCCACGTTTTTTTGGTGGAGGACCGCCTGGAGATGCTGAGGGGTCAATGATGATAAAAGTTGTAATAGTGTGTGTTCACGCCCTTTTTGTGGAGTGGTATCCTGTACAGAGGCAATTGAGGTTCGGATAAGCGTGGCTGTGGCTCATTCAGACGGGTCTTCATAGGTGATATAAACCGGAAGCTTGGTGAGGCCGTTCGTTTCTTGGGCAGCGATGATACCAGGTGTGGAATCGAGAGCGTTTGTATATTGTTCTAAACAGGCTGATTTGTTCTTGAAGCCTCGACAGTTTTACTGCAGGAGTGCAGTGGCGGGCTTGTTAAGCTGTGTTGGGGTCATCGAGGGATGAGTCAGAGGGTTTGGCTTCTAAAAATCCGGGCATAAAGGGCGGGTCGTCGGTGGAAGCGAAAGCCCGTGCTTTCAGGCCTATCTTGACGGATGGGGCTGGCATCAGGTCGGGTCTCTAGATGGCCGGACAAGGCACCAGGTAGGGCCTCTAAATGGCTAGACAGGGCAGGGAGATACATTACCTCTTGGCAGAAGTCTTGCCTGAAGTTTTAAATTTCCGGATTTAAGGTACCAAGTTGGGCATCAAGCTTGGTTAGCATATACTGAACCACGAGGGCTCGTCGTATTGGACTTCAGCCTCTGCATCTTACCGGTACTCACCTACGGGGGAGAAACTTGGAGGCTCACTAAAAGGGTTTAACTTAAATTGAGGACTACTCAGCGAGAAATGAAACGGAAGATGATAGGTGTAACGTTAAGGGAAAAAAATAGAGCGGAGTGGGTCAGGGAACAAACGCGTGTTAAGGACATGTTCGTAGAAATTAATAAGAAAGGGATATGTAACGCGAAAGCAAGATAACGGTTGGTCATTAAGGGTAACAGAGTGGATCCCTGGCGACAGCAAGCGCGGCAGGGGGCGGCAGAAAGTTACGTGGTCAGGTGAAATCAAGAAGTTTTGAGGAAACATTGGTCGCAGTTAGCACAGGAGCGGTATAATTGGAAATCTATGGGACAGGCCTTTGCCCTGCAGTGAGTGTTGACAGGCTGCTGCTGCTTCTGCTGCTGCTGCTAATGATGATGATGACGATGATGATGTTCTAGCGCGAGGCGTTGGAAAACGAGTGTCCAGGTGTCTTGGTACCATCAGTACATGAGACGCCCGCCACCAGGCCACCTTAGGTGTTTCGCCCCTAAAGGTTGAACGACACCAAAGCCAATTTTAAAGGTTCTGAGTGCCTGATCATTCGTGACTCATCAAACCCCAGCGACGCGTTGGTTTCGTCACACGTTATCGAAGGGCTTCGTCGTGTTTCTGCTTGAAAAGGTTTGCTTAGCGATACGATTCCACCTTATGCTTCCTCTCACTTACGCGTGCACCGCTGCTTGTTACAACGTTATGCATTGGGAGCGATATGGCGAGAAGAACTGCGAACGCTGGAAAAAAACATTTAATTGGGAAGACTTTAATTGGACCCATAATTTGTGGGCAGAGAAGGGGAGTACATCGTGAGAGGTTGCGAGGGAGAGGAAATGCTGTTAGCAAGCAGAGGCAGCAGAAGGATACCGTCTCTCTACGACATTTGCAGCCTAGGAAGCCGAGAGGCGGTCAATTGTTTTCGTGTTTGTATTGAGGATAGATTGTTTACGGCCCAGAGGCGCACTACACCACATTAATTCAATGCCCTCCTTTCTCAGGCCACCATCCCCCCTTAGCCTAAAAAAGATTTATGCCTCTGTTTTGGCACACAAGTGAGCACGGCTGCTGCAGTGAGCAGTGACTGCAACGGGATAGCTTTGTTTTTTTTTCAGTAGGGGAAGCAGCAGGTGCAGCAGGTCATTAGCACAAGTAGCAGTGGCTGGAGGCCTTTATTTGCGCACGTCGTACTCGATGTGTTCTCGTCAGGTGCTTTGTTTTCTTGCCAAGTTGCGACGGGTGACTCTATTTGCTCGATTATAATCTTCGTGCTTCTCCGTTGCAAAAATCTTCGTTGCGAAAACAGCTTTGGAAATCAATGAGTTCGATGGAGGTCGTAGTGTTCGTCGCTAAATCTCCTCTTCGGATTACCTGCTGGCGTCTAAGTTAGCCCCACCGTCGGTGTTTTTCCCGGTGAGTATTACGTGCCCCATACTCCCGTTTCTCTAAAACTTCATAAATACGTTTAATCACGACCCCCGCTGTTAGACCTCCATTAGAATATCTGTCTCTCATCCCAAGAGCGCCAGCTGATTCGTGTTCATGCCCGGCGCTTTTCAATAGCGCTTCGATGTGAGACTGTCGACGAGCTGGGGTTTTAAAGAGTACACTTGTTGCAAACGTCAGGTACAAAGTTCCCGATACGCTTTATCTCCGCGTTTTCGTGAGGTGGGCGTAAATCGATAAGCGGAATGAACACAATTGCAAATTTTAGTATTTACTTCTCTTCGTTTGTTCTTTTCGATTCTTTTCGTAGATAGAAGGTAATCTTTTGGCTCTCAACTGAAAATTCCCTTTGCGTGTGAATGTTTTCCCGTAAACGCGTTGTGCTAAAAGGTTAACCGTCAACTTAGGCCAGCCATTGGTATACTCTCTTGTTAAAATTTTACCTTTATTATTTACTGCAAGAATAGAATTTGAGCTTTTTAAAACGATCTAAGCTAGCACTGTGGATGTACATTCGCCATTTTCACTGGGGCTCCACGAAACACAACCTTATTATTTAAAATAAGCTTGCTTCCTCAAGCGGTCCGCATGTACACGCATGATTTTTGTCGTCTCTTTTGCCTCCATAGCCCGTGGGACGATACCGTCTCCAATACGTTCAATATTATCGCTGAAACAAAAAAATCAAACTTTCGAGCGAAAACAAACGTAAATAGTGTTTGTTATTTTCTGATCAAATGACGGTTCAAGGAAGGTGATCACCACTTTGTAGTGGAGTTTGAAGAATTCTACTGAAATTCAGTAAACGCAGGGGTGTTCGCCATGCTTCAAAATAACGTCATTCCTTTTTTTCCTTTTGAAAAGAGCCGCCACAAGCAAACTTTACCAATACACATAATGGCAAAAAAAAGGATATAGTGATTTATCATTGCAGTACGTTGTCCTTCCCTCTGTTTTGGCTATCGTAATATCAGATGCTCTGCCTTCCATTCAATGGAAGGTGAACTTAAAGACGACGCGCCGTTGTACTTAGCACTTTGAACCAAGCGTCCAAGAATTATTCAAACATTTGGAAATATTTCTGTTTTATTTCTGAAAAATCTATGAGTTCCGGCGAAATTCGTATGAACTTCTATTGGCTTTTGCATGCTTATTTCGTTTCTATGCCAGAGTTGCAGCTGTACGTTTTGCAAGTCACTGCCGATAGGACGGGGGGTTGAACGAGGCAGCAAAGGTTTGATGCGAGGCTTTGGACCTGTGAACTTCCGCTACCACTAATCTCAAAGTCGAATTGAGTAGAAGCATAACGAAGTCACCTCCAGTAGCATGTAGTTCTCTCCTGTTCTTAAGCACAGTAATCCAGAACCCTCCCTTCTGTGGGAACAATGTGATGACTCGTGTTCCAGAGTCACTTAGACAAGGGAATTGAGGGGAAAGGGCTCAGTACGTGTCTTTTTGTCTCCGTGTCGACATCGACACTGACATCGCGACATCTTCGAGACTCTCTACGGGACGCATACACTATGGCAGTAGTTGACCGACCAAATGCCCCGCCTGTCACCTCCATCTTCGTCCGTACCACCTGGCCTGCGACGGAGGAAGAGACGGCGATGGCACTAGCCTTTAAACAATGACCGGCCGCCGCCATCGTAATCTCTGATTCGAAGACGGCCATTCAAAACTTTTCCCGGGGACTCACCACACGCCCTCCAAATTCTTTCCAAAAATACAGCGATCAAATTGGTCTGTACCCCAGCCACACCAGTGTGGCGGGTAACGAGGCGGCCCACGCTACTGCTCTAGAACTCACTATCCGAGTGCGCCCCACCCTTGTCGCTTTGCACGGTGCCGGATCGGCTGGAGACAGCCTCATCAGCTACCGCGACATCGTCCCACATTACTGCCTCGCCCGCCGCGCGTTCGCCCTGCTCATGCCAGCCTTAATGATGCCCAGGAACGCACAAGGCGGCATTTACAGGCCAACACTCTCTCTTGCTGTGCCGTACTCGCCCATATCCATCCCGCACTATTTTCCTTTCCCAACTGCCCTTCGTGCGGTGCTCTAGCCGCCGTGTCCCACTCCGTGTGGGCGTGTCCTAATGATCCTTTCTTCTCAATAAGGTGTCACGAGAGGAACGAGAGGGCGCTGGGTAGCTCTAATTTAGGGATCTAAATCTCCTTCGTGAATAGTGCCACAGCTGTCGCCACCAGGGCCATGCCGGAGGCCCCTAGGCCTCTTAACCCTTTGATGCCCAGTCTTGCTCAGGAGCAACAACTCAAACAATATATCTTTTCGCTCAAACTTTGTGTTTTTTTTCGACATTTAACACCATCTGTTGACAGTCAGAGGTTCCCGGACCTTCAAAACCTGAAAAAAGGGGAGCACGTACTTCCCTGTGCTAAAAAGCTCTTGTTTATGCGTGTAAACTCGCACCGAGTCCGGGGGCTCAATGGGCTAGTGAGTGGCAAGCGAAACTGTGCAATTTCGTTGTTATTACAAATTATAGCAATAAAAAGTTTAGGTTATTGTCTTCACTTGAACCAGAAATCCTGCAGATGAAGGTAGCTTTCTTGTTCAACTGATGTATGGGCAGCAAGTGCCCGGTGTTTCCCAGTGTCCAGTGGGTCACAGTGTCCGTCATAATGAACCAATTTTTTTTTCTGACTGACTCTCACAATTGTGATGTCGAAAGTACCTATAGATCATAAAAAGGTTTTCACAATCTTAAGCAAAAGAAATGAAGTTTTGGGTATCAAACGGTTAACTGCATTTTGCAATAGTTTTTTTTCTCTCTCTTTTCCGCGTACGCGCAAGAACAAGACAAATGTGAGCGCCACAAGCACAGAAAACAGTTTGACAACCATACGACTAGCAACTACCCGTAAAACAGAGGCCAAGTAGAATATTTCAAATAACACTGAAACGAAATCCGACGTCAACAGAAACCAAAAAACGAAACAGAATTCAGAACAGTTGAGACAGGAAAGTGAGCGGCACCAAAATTACTGAAAATAAGGGCAAAGTGCCACTCACATTTGCCCAGCCAGCATATAAAACTCGGATGAATTACGTATCACATGTTGTGTGCACTTTGGTAGCTTCCACAGTTTCTGCGACGCCATACCTCTACACCAATTCAGTTCTGTTCAAGCAAAACACCCACTCGTACCCTGCCTTGTTCATCCCACTAACTGCGGTTCCCACAGCAAGGGACAACGCGAAGAATCAAGGGTGCTCTCAAACCCTTTCAACGCGCTTAACGACCCGCTTCCGTGGCCCAGGAGATATCGTGCTCGCCTGACGGACGATCAAAACGTCTCTGGTTGGAAACCGGCCAGAAATAGGAAAGAATGTATTGCACTCTGATGACCACCTATAACAACAACCGCTTACGCAATGCGTAGTGTCGGCGGTTGTACTCTTGAGCAGTAACCTAAAACCAAAACCGTGAAACCGTGAAAAACAGGCCAGGAATGGTTGTCAACTGCGGGTACCTAGGCACTGTCGGAAGATACAGTTTAGCTGCTGTTCGTCACGCTGTAGCTCAACTTAACCCACGTGCCATATCTTCTGCATTAGGTTGGGCAATTTCTCCGTGGTATGCAAGTTCGGCTGGAACGATTCGCACAACCCACAATTTCAGCCTTCTCTACGCGCGAATATGTCCGCCTGCCCAGTGAGCTAGCTCATAGTTTCTTTCGAATTAGTCTACTGCCGTATTCAGTCTTCGCGTACACGCCGATTGCGGGACGATGCTTGGTGCACATTGCGTTTAGCTCCTACCGTTATAAAACGACGTGACGCACGTTAGGCGTCCCCTCTCTGCCACATGGGTCTTACTTCACTGGCGGTGGTGATTGCGGGCTGTTGGTACTGCTGTGTTTCTGTCGCCACTTCTCCAAAGCGATTCTGTCATATGTACTGGCGTGCTCAAATCTGGCCTTATTAACCACAAAATTGGCTCAAATGGGACCATGCAGCCTTTTGCCTTTACATCTCTTACGTGCTAGCATGACTTGCCCCGCGTATTTGGCTACCTTAATGAACGCTTCAGTTTTGTCAACCCATTACACTCTCTATTCAGAAACACTGTAAACGCTCCATCAGAAGCTTTTTAAATGAGTCCTGTTGAAAGCGTGGACTCGTGTCATCAAGTGCTCATAGGACCACAGGATGGTACGTCTGAGCAACTCACAACGCTTTTGTAATTGCTGCATATTACGTGATGGCGTAGCCGGATATGGTGGTTTATGTATTTTGCAGTGTTATTAAAACAGGTGTCTAAGCAACCACAGCTGTAACAACGCCGATCAAGCACCCGCGACAGTAGTACTGGCATGTTTCCCTTCCTTTTATTTTTTTCGGTGTCAAGAGAATAATTTTGTATGCCCATGGAGTTCACGATCCCTGGGGAACGCTAGCGGTGAAAGCTGACACCGGTGCTTAGAGTCCTAAATTGTCGTGTCTGGAAAAGGGGGAACTGAAGGGCTTGTTGGCACATCATAACGTTTGAAAACAGCGCGGAAGACGGGACGGAGCAAGTAGTAGACGACACAAGCGCTGACACAAGTCAGCGCTTGTGTCGTCTATTACTTGCTCCGTCCCGTCTTCCGCGCTGTTTTCAAGCGTTATGGTGTCTGGACTCCTTGCAAGTGGGTCGAACAACCAGCCAAACACGCGCGTATGGGGATCCTACATAGATGTCTTCGCTGCTGATGGATGATCAACTACGCCCTGATTACAATCACCTTGCGTAACCCATTTGCCATACCAACCATATCCCTCTCGTTCGCTCCTACACCTTCATACCTTATTAACTTGCAAAACAGCACAATGAAGAGAAGCCTTTTTCTGGTAGAGGAAAAAAACGAGGACACCTACGTGTCAATATTTCGGCGCCCTGTAAATATCTTCAAGCGGCCTAAATAAGCCTATTGATCCATATCCCTACACTGCTGCGAATCTCACAGACCACGCGTAGCTTCAGCGCGTTGAACCTCCTTGTGCGCCCAACCCCCTTCGCCCCCCACAAAACGAGTTTGACCGCAGTACACGACTCAAGCAAGCCGTTTTACAAGCCAATCAACCACTCCATAAACTTGAACATGGACCGATCTCGCGCAGGTCTCGCACCTCAACATGGGACACCGCACTTTTGCGTATGTCAAAGACTTCCTCGCTAACCGCACGACACAAATCGTGGCCGGCGACATCGAGCTCCCAGAGAAGACCCTGGGTAGCACCGGCACACCCCAAGGATCAGTGATATACCCCCTATTGTTTAACCTAGTCATGATAGGAGTTTCCCGCAGACTGGGCAGCCTCCCAGACGTCAAACACACCATTTACGCGGATGATATCACCATATGGAAGGCCGGTGGCAGCGATGGACAAATCGAAACCGCCCTGCAGCAAGCTATTGACACCGTGGAAGAGCAACTCTAAGGTACGGGACTCCGGTGCTCCCCGGCAAAGTCCGAACTGCTCATCCTCCCACCCCCTGGCACGCGCAACAATCGTGAAGCACCCCCTAACATCAAGCTGAAGACGAAGGACGGCACCCCCATCCCGCAAGTCAAGCCCATACGGGTACTCGGCATGTTCATTGACGCACTCCGCCACAACGGACACACGTTACAGCTCCTAAACGCCAAAATCACCACGGCCATGCAACTCATCCGCAAGGTAGCCACACGATATGCCGGCATGAGAGAGACCAGCCTCCTCCGGCTAGTTCAGTCTTTCGCCGTTAGTCACGTCGCATACGTAGCGGCATACCACAATTGGAAGCCGGCGGAGCGTCAGAAAATAGACGCCCTAATAAGGAAAGTATACAAGGCAGCGCTCGGTCTCTACACGTATACCAACACGGAGGAACTCCTCGACCTAGGCGTTCACAACACGCTGGCCGAGATCGCCGAAGCCCGGCGAACCACACAGTTCGTAAGACTCACCCAGACAAAGACAGGCCGCGCAATCCTGGCCCGCATCGGTTACAACCCCCCCGGTCAAATCGGCCCTACACCCACCGGCCCACTGCCACTAATCTTCAGCCGACGGCTCAGGATCCCCCCGCTGCCCGAACACATGCACCCCGACGCCGACCCCGAACGTCGCCTAGCCCGCGCGAAGGCCCTAACCAAGATGTACGCACAAGACACAAGCGCTTACTACGTCGACGACGCACCATACCCCGTCAGACCCGATGCTTACGCGGTCGCCGTCATATAAGCTGCCACGGGAGCCCAAGACAGCCGCAAGCATACGTACAACACACACGACTCTGGCCGAGGAGTTCGCTATCGCTCTGGCCCTCACCCAACTTCCGTGCACCACGATCATCAGCGACTCTCGCTTAGCGATCCTCCGTTTCGCCACCAACCAGTTATCCCCCGCCACCCTACGGATCTGCACCCCCTCCCGGGCACCCGCAAAGCTCGCCCGACTCACATGGTTCCCGGCCCACACCTACCTACCGAACGGCGGAACTGTTAACAGGAATGCGGAGGCGGACGCTACGGCACGCGCGCTTACCAGTCGACCCCGCACGTTCCGTCCAACAGCTTCCCCCCAAACGCACGCCACTCCTCACATACGTGAGATTCTAGCCTGGTACCGCGACACCAGACGAAAGTACCCACTGCCGCACCCCGACCTCCCACGAGCGGAGTCGACGATGCTCCGTCAACTCCAAACGGAAGCGATATGGACCCCCGCATTCGCCAAGCACATCTGCCCCACGGTTTACCCGACCGACCACTGTAAACACTGCAACGCCGCCAGGGCTACAACACCACATCTTTTATGGGACTGCAGGCCCCCAGAAGACACCCAAGACCCAATGCCACCAAGCATGGCACTCGCCATAAGAAGCGACGACATCGGCCATCAACGCGCCACGGTCCGGCAGGTGATGGACATCCTCGCGCGGCAACGGCCGAAAACGCCGTCTCCACCGAGACGCGCAGTGAGTAGGTGGCCGTAGCGGGGAGGTCCACCACACACCTCGCCACCCCATCCCCTCTTTCCCCTCCCCACTACTGCTGGACATTATAATAAATGTTTTATCTCTCTCTCTCATGCAATTCTCCTTCAATGGCGTGTAAAAGTTTCTTGCCTCTGATATTTTAATTCTCACCGATTGTGAATTGAGTACTCATGTACAGGCTAAGTCACGCTAAAGAGTCAGATCAAGTTAACCACCATCACCATATTATTACCCGCTATAAATAGATACCGGTCTGTGTTCCACCAATTATTTTCGACGGCAGAAGACCAAAGCTTAAGTGCTTTCGGCGTCCCATGCCGTTTCCAACCAGATCAACTGGGACGTCACAGCCGATCTAAATGGCGTAAGGCAATCGGCGAAACTTACAAAAGCGTTCGCCTCAATACAGCACTACGATAAACAGATAACTTACTCGTTATCTGGGAAAAGTTTTTGTTCATGTGTTTTCCTAAAGAATTTGTCTGCAGCTTTCAAACGACACCAAAAGGTCACGCTGTTGCCCTCAATGGTTGCGGACGTATTAGTTGCCGTTCCTGTTGTGGACTTTCCTTGATGTTCAAGTGTAGTAACAAATGTGTAATAGACTAATTTTGAGCTGCGGTTACGTATTACTGCCTGCAGCAGATGCTTGAGACTATTGCTGCACCTGACTGGGGCACCAAACCATTCGGTAGCTCCTGTTAAGCGCAACGGCAGCTCTTTGGGCGGTGCTTTCGAAGCCTTAAGTTATCAGGCTAGAATCCCACGGCTCTCTCGCCCTCTATTACCGCACTTGACAAAGGGGATAGAACTGAGAATGGCAAACACCTCATTTACGTTAACTGTGAAACAGACGTGTCATAACTAGTGGTGCGAAAGATTCGCAGAGACACATAAGTCTGTTTACTTCTGGGAATGCGACTGCGTCGTGTTTTGCTTCAAGCTATGCGACCCTCTAGTTCAAGTGATAGGTCTGCTGGGATTTTCATCTTCTCGTGCGAGAGTATCTCCGTCACGAGAAGAATATACGTCTGTTCGCGTCGTAGCAGCGGCGCTGTTGTAAGGTTGTGCATGGTTGTCTTTTTGATCGCCGTGCGGTACCTTTGTGCTCCCTTGCATCTTCTTCAAGAATCGTACTTCTCACAGTTGCAGTTGAGCTGTGCTGAGATAGCACCAACATAAAGAGACGGGTTCAGTGCTGTGGTCATCTCCTATCTTTGCCACTTTCACCATCATTTTCTGTTTGCGTCATTTTCTTCCCTCATTAGGGCCGTTGGCCAATTTACGTGGTTAGCACCGCGTATACGTTATCGGCGTAAACGTGCTTTCCTGCATCTAACTTGCAAGCACAATGTGTTCATGGAAGCCTCCAGCGGCGCGATTGCGAGTGTTCGCTTATTACCCTCCTCAAGATCCTTTTATGTTTTTTGTTCTTCCTTGTTTCTCTTTTTCTTGCTCTTTAGGCCGTCGATTTTGTCTATTACCGTAAATGTGCTTGCCTGCTTCCGTAAATGAGATGCCAAACTACTCCGGCAGGCTTCCGGCTAATGCGTGTTTTTGTGTCGATGGCCACATAGAATTCACTGAATCCACCTTTTGGGATCTGGAAACAGCCATCAACTATGGTTATGGCGTGCCCTGGCGTACTAATTGCCTCTTTGTAAGAAATCCCATACAATAGAGCGCGTCTTTATTGAGTGCTAGGGGACGACGTCCTGCTGAGAACTTTGAGAAAAGATCTCCCGCTCACTGTAAAAGGCGTTCGGTTCCTGTCAGTAGGAACTCTGAACATTTTACCATGTCAGCTTGTTATGCTGCTGAGCCTCAATGCTATTTGGCGAAGTCGAATGGCTCTGAGGCACTCGGACGGGGATGTGATTACGGTGCCTCACTATTTGGCGTTGAATGTCCCGTTTGTCCACAAAGTGACTGAGATTCAATTAAGTCAAATCGAATGGGTGTCTTAGTTTCTACCTTTAGTGTTTTTAGCAGTTTTTCACTACTAAAGTCTGCAGACTGTTCTGGCTATTATGCTTAAATTTGTGAACAGACGTGTTATTATGTACGCTGTAAGTCTGGTGGCTGAGGACCCTGTCAAGCGTGTTCAGCCTTTAGTCTCAGCATCCCCTGGGTTTCGCCAAGAAATAAAAATCAAATACTCAAATACTCAAACATGGGACGCAGGAATATGACGGCAGTAAAAAGAATGGTTTATGGTTCTGGGGATGCTTGTCTGACTCCAATTCCGAAAAAATTGGGTTCGAATATTTGTCCGAACTACAGATATTTTTTTACTTACCTTCGGTTGGCACTCTCGGTCATTTTTAGAGCCGCCATACGTGGTGCCATACGCCAGATTTTGGCACATAAGGGGCATTTATGTTTTCCCCTAAAAACCCTACAAACCTCTGAAAAACACGATAGCTTCCTTCAAACGAGTTGTGACCCCTAAGATGTCTCTGTAAGTTTATTGATGCGTGTGAATGGCACTGTTGCAAAGATTAGTTTCATCAGTTCGGTATTTTTTCTGGTTCCAGGTTGGACCGTCGAGACGATAACGGGATGTCCGTGGAAGTCTCTTTCCGAATACCAGAAGGTGAGCGCACTTTTTTTTCTAGGTTACATAACGCCTTTCTTAAGGGCCGTGAATTAAATTTTATCGCCTGTACAAATCTGCGAAATAACAAAACTTTACCGGAACCATCCGTCAAAGCAACTCCAGTGAACGAATGAATTACTATACTCGAGTCGTGAGGCGCGGTGGCCGCTTTTCTGACGGAGGCGGAAAGCAAAAACCCCCGTGTTTTCTAAATTTAGCGCACGTTAAAGGTCTCCAGTTAGTCAAAATTAATCCGGCGCCCTCCACTACGGTGTGCCTCATAACCTACGTACTTTCAGCCTGTTAAACGCCATAATCAAATACCTACTCGAGTACAATTTAAGAACAACAATAGCTCATGTAGTGCATCACTACGCCGAAGTGCCGGCCCAAGATGCCGGTGCGCGCGCGGGTGCGCGTTTTCAAAGATGATGGCGCGTTTATGCGTGACATCGCCTGCTTTATCTCACGTAGTTTCTTTCTCGCCGAGCAGTAATTTATAAGCCGGCTACGTCTGAAAAATCACTGAAACGACTCGTGTCACGTTCGAAGTAGTCACAGTCATGCGCTTTGCGGCGCGCAGAGGAACTTCCGGCTGCGATAATGAGGCGCAGTGGCAACTTCCGTTGGCCATCTGACCAAAAACGGCGCTCGCATATTTGTCCGCTCGTCGCGCTCACTTCCTGGCCCGTGGGCACTCAAAGCAGGTTTCTGTATATAATAACTCAAGTGAGACTATGGCTTCTGTGTCAACTTTTTTCCCGCCTCCACCTCCTCCTGTGCCAACACCATGCAGCAGTATCGTCCTCGTCAACATCTAACGCTCGATCCATTCTTAACTGCGTCGTACAGCAATTACAAATATTAACCACGACTCTCGCAGCATGCATCTGTAAATTTTGCGCTCACCGCACATGCAACAATAAGCAATGAAAGCATACTCCAATGAACCGGGGGCTTGCCTCAAAAAGTGGGTGAATTTAAAGAACGCGTTCACGTAGGCGCACTTAGCACATGGGCTCTCCTGCTTCAGGAAGCGAACGGCCTACCCTGTATCCTCTCCATTACAGTCTATGCGCCTCCAAAAATCAATAACCACCATAACGTTCCACCGAAGCCACGCAGTGAAGCTGTAGTGGGTGTCCTCACGCGCCTTCCCCAGCAATCCGTTTACCTTCAAAGATGGTGCTCCCCGTGGCAAGAAACTGTTGCGGTGAACGTTCAGCTGAGTCACTGTGCCGTGATCCTTGTGTCGTGCTATGTGTGTCCACACAGTGGTCATGTCCCATGTGTTTGGCTAGGGTGGATTTCGCATATACCAGCACAACACCCCGGTTGTCCCATCCACATCGCCAGGAAGTTTAGTGCTCCGCACCCATCCTGGGGCTATGACATGGCGAGTGCGGGAGGTTCAGAGGTGTTAAAGTTCGTGGAGCATGCTCAATTCATTCTACTTAGTAACACGACCCAGTACGCCTCCACGTTCCCCAGACCTAGCTTGGTGGCTTGGTCCATCTGCAGTTACTTGGCGGCGGGAGACAGACTGCTGGGGTAGCTATCATCATCCCATTGACCTAGATCTTTCATCTTCACCCTCTTGTGGCCTACGTCATAAATGTGACATCATCAAGTGAGACAAGTTTCAGAAATCAGATACCAGCAGATACCAAGTTTCGGATAACAACGTTTAAACAGGACCCTTTATCATCCATACAAAGAGCTCTTGAGGTTTCGGTCACTGTAAACTGGGCCAACGAGAGTCGCCCTAACCCTTATTCGCGCCTTCTTCTATTGTAGGCACAGTTCTGCAGGCGCAATTGATTGCTTGTCGCCATTCCAACTCACTGAATTGCCAACTCCGCCTTAAATTAAAAAGCTCACGGCCATGGCTCGTCACCATGAACCACGGCTGACCCGCCAGCGCTGGCTTGACATAAGCGCTTAGTTAGGGCCTCAGTCTGGACTACGCTCTATATGGCACATTTTTCATTATTTGGGGCGATCACCACGATCCTAAGACCCTGCTGCGTCAGGGTTCCTTACGTCCAACCAGACTTCATCGCAATTTGCAGATACGCTGGCTCGTGCTTTATACTACAATTTCAGCTTGGATCCAGCAATCGCGCCCCCTTCGTTCACTTTTCCGCCGGGTGCTAGTATGCCACCATCTGAAGCAGCAACCGAGGGTGTACTCTCACCATCTACCATGGCATAACTGACATGGCTACTCTCCGGAAAGCTTCCTGCCCTGACAGAGTAACGTTTCAATCTTTTAAGAATCTCGATTATTCTTCTGTGGTGGGCCTCCTTGAGGCGTACAATGGGGTATGGCTCACATGCACAATCACTGCTGCCGGTTCAAGCAGATGTTTCTACTATTCCAAAACCCAGTAAACCGAATACCACTATCCGCAACCTCCTACCAAGAGCACGCGCGACGACCATTTGGAAGCTGTGGGAGCGAATGCTTGCCACACGCCCATCCAGTGGTGGCACGACGTGCACCATGTTTACCCCCCATTCCTAATTCGATTTCCTCCCCGCCCGGTGCAGACGACGGTCTGGGCCAACTCTTCGAGTGATCATGATTGGTGGCCAATCCCACTGTGTTCGTTCTGTGCTGAACATGAGAGGAGAAAAACGAAAGGAAAGGCCGAGAGGTTGTCCATGGATCTCCATAAAGTGTACGATCACCGTGGCCACAACGCCATCATTGCGGTACTTCATCTCCTTCCCCTGCCTCACGCCTATGCGAATTTGTTTCCTTCTACCTGTAAAACCGCACCTTCTTTAACCACCTCAACGTATCTCCCATCGGTTCTTTCCATTCCCGCCGTGCTGTCCTGCCCCCTTGCTTTTTTACATGGGCATGATGCCTCTTGCTTGGCGAATGGGTTCGATTCCGCACATCTCTAGTATCACCTATGCGGACGACATCACGGCATGGTCTGTTCACCAGGACAGTCACGTCTAAAGTGTCAGTCTGCAACAGGCCCTTGATCAAACCAATTCTTGGTAGAAGTATCTTGGCCTCACAAAAAAGGTCCTACCAAAACAAAATTCCAATCATGGCTAACGTAAGTGGCCGTCGGCGTTTGGCAACTTTCTCTTTCTGCACAAGGCACGCCTACACCAACCCAGTCTACTGTACGGGTGTTAGGCTTAGATACGATGGCCAATGGTTTTACAAAACCTTGGATTAGCTTTTCAAAGCATCATGCTTCACAGCCGCTGAATCTGTCCTGTTGGATTTGACCCGCACGCTTTTCCGAGCCATTCTTCAGCCTCGCATAATTTATCACGTGCAATTCCACTTTCTCACAAAGCATACAGGGCGCTACTCAAATCAACAAGCAATTCGGTCATGCTAGCCAAAACCGGTCTTCCATCCGTCACCCCCATCCAAATTCTCCAACACGAAGCGCAGCCGAACACAACTTATAAGCTGCTCCATCAGCGTCAATAAGCCTACCTCTAAAAACAGGCCCTTGACCCAGATGCCACTTCTCTTTCAGCGTGCATGACCAATTCACCAGCCCCGCAGCTATCAAACACTACTCTTATTAGCTCATAAATTTGCTCCATATCATGCGCAAAACCGACAAACATTGAGATCCGGCTCTGCTTGAATGGACGTGTTTATACTACTACGATGGCATTTTTAGTGAATTACCCTTGTTGTAAGCGCTCAATCTTCTGGAGATTGCGTAATAACCTTGTCATAAGGACATCACATTAAAATATATTGTGTTTAACTGCCTCATCGTAAGAGGAGGTGTCGCCGTAGTGGTGTGTACTTACTTATTCCAAAGCGGAAGAGGTAACTGTTCGTGTAAGTTGAATTCAGCTTACAGAGCTGGTTTTCAGGTTCAGAAGGAGAGGTCTTAGAAACGCGGATTGAACACCTGGTGAACCATATGCAAACAAGTGTGGTTAGGTAGCGAGTTACACAATACGAGGTTTCCTTCAGTGAATGAAAAGCAGTGCGCCTAAGCGGAAGCTTCGTTTTTAAAGCGAAATCGTTCTTAGTGGGATTGAGGGTCTCGTGTCAAAGAAAGGAATGCATTTCCCCATAGACCGCCTGGCTGACTGAAAAGCTCTGATAAGATCTCTAGACACAGTGCGCATGCGCGAAACCGGGCTTCCATTGTTTTAAAACGGTTACTTGAAAATCGCGAAGAAATGGTTCTACATAAGACAATACGCGCATCAATCATGAAGGAGTACAAAAGTATAACTTTATTTCATAAACCATGTATAGGTATACATATAAATGGTTCATATGAATGCGTTTACTTAGTGTGCTAAAAATCGTCGCATAGGTTTGTTCTCCGTTTGCGATTTGGGTCTTCGAATTTTTGACGATCGGTTGGACGCACTGTTAGCGCGGGTTGTGACGCAATGTTGTCGCAGTTTTGTTATGAGAAAGTTTTCGCACTTCTGTCAACATTCTTTAGGAAGAAATGGTAAAGGTTTTTTAAAACATTCGTGTAGTTCCGGGTAAAAAAAACTTACGGGCCGCTTCATCGGCTTTTTGGTTCCTCGTGATACCGCTGTGGCTAGGTATCCGCTAGTGTTCTTCACCGTGTCTGTTAATGCAGGCGAAATGCTGAAGTTAGAAAATGTGCCAAAATACAGTGTGTAACTTCAAAATTGCGTAGTTTACATAGCGCAGTTACCGTGTGATGCGCATATTGCAAATATGAAAGCCTCCGGAAGCTTGTGTTCAAACATTCGCCCATATGGCCGACCCACTGCCGGCCCGTGACAACAGAATTTCGTAGATTACGGTCGTTGTACATGCTACAAATTGTGTTTTATTCTCAATGCCACATATGCAGAAGTTCTTGTGTAAGTTGCGTCTTTTTTAAAAGTGTTCCTCCGATACAGTTCAGCTAAGTAATAGGCCTGGTCGCTTTACTGGGTGAGATTATTCGAAAAGTTTTCACTCGACGGGCAATTTACTTCTTTTCAATGGTGGCTCTACGTATTTGAGCAGACCAAGCGGAGTGTACCGGAAAAATTGCGACACGGATTTGTAGCTAAGGGCGTTTTGGAGTAAATTGGAGCGGTTTGTGACGTGAAAGGTGCCCGAATAAAGTTGTTTCGTCCCACTAGAAACGTGGGGTGTAATTCGAGAGTTTAACAGCTTCTCTATTCTCACCGGCGTGGTTTGATTCCACCCGCAACCGGCGCGGTATCAGATCCCCTGTTCACTCCAGGAGTAAAGCAGAATAAAACTGCTCGCGCACTCTCTCCACGCTGGAAGTGGTTGAAGGTCGGTTGAATCCTTTCCGCGGGAGGTTATGAAACCGCAAAGGAACACTCCGACGTGTTAGAAAAAAAAACGAAATGCAGAAAGAAACACGTCGGAACCAGGTCGGGGATGTCGCCGTACACCGAAAGCTGTCGCGCAAGAGCAGTGTTGTACGGAACGGCGTTACAAGGAACGGCGTTCCTGGAACTAGTTCCTTTTTGGAGGAACGGAGGAACGCCACCGTTCTATTAAGGGTCGGCGGAACTGTAACGGTAACTCGTTACGTTTTTGAAGGAACGGCAGGAACGGCGTTCCTGCCGTTACATCGTCAGGATTTGGCTGTTTTTGATGCCAAGGCTCGAATACAAAAATCCACAAAGCGCTACTGCGTTTCTCTTCCCATAAGATCGTCAGTTTGCCCGCCCTTCAGCCGTACGTGCTTCCTCGAAGGTCAAAGGCAGAAGAATAACCACGCAGCAGGCCGCAGCTTGTGCTTGCTTTCATGCTGGTTGCTTACGCTGCGTTCGACGGGTGAATAGCGTAGCCGCGAGAATGCTTTACACCCTTCATCGTTTGTCTGGGAAGGCCAGAATGCGCGTCTGGCCGCTAGAATTGTTCCCTGGCGGGGAAAGAATAGAGGGTTTTAGCAGTCTGTCCGTTCTGTAGTATGCGTTGTGACTGGGTTGACGGGGACCCGGCTGGGCACTTGGGCATTCGTCGCGGTAGGGGGATTAGTTCCGCGGGCCTGCCACTGCCTGCGGGCCTGCGGGCCTGCCTGCAGAGGAGTGTCACTTGAGCTTTACCATTGCGTCGACTGGACTTCGAAAACTTGAAGACGATTGTTGCCGCTCTCGTCACACTAGCCTATTCATTTTTTTTTTGCTCCTTATAATGGGAGGAAGCGATGTATAACTGGGGTGTCCATGATATGCGCGACTTGATGAGTTAATTCCCAAGGAGGTGACTGAAGGCGCAGAAAGAGCGATTCCTGGAGTGGGGGCGCCGTCGATATGACCGCGACGCGCGGAAGGGCGTAGCCAGCAAACGATAGTGGCCATTGTGGTCTCAGCCGCTTTTTGGGTGGCTTTTTGTGTCACATTATAGAGGTTTCGTGCGCCCATGGTGAATGTAAAGCTTTTTCTCTGTTTTAAACGCGAAGTGTGCAATGTCATTGTTCTGAATGTATCACCCAATTCCCTGCAAAAGCCTCCACTAAGAGGCTAGCAGTACGTTCTAAATAAAAAAGAAAAAATCATTGCGGTGACGCTTCGGAGACCGTGAACTCCACCACGCCAGTAGGATTTTCGGGGGAAACCGAAAATAATATGGCTGAAAAAAAAATCTGTACGAGATTCAAGCGTACAGGCGGGAGGTGGGAGGGGGGGGGGGCGCTAGAACAAAGAATTAAAATGTGGTAAATGTAGGCTTGTTAACATTAAACGAAGGTTGGTTGTCCCGAACACAATGGGTGGAATTTGTATGCACAACCGGTACGCGCTTAATCAGCATTTAGGACATTAGAGCCTGCGGCTGTTTTCCAAAAGGCCTGTTTTCCTCCCCGACAATATCCTAGACCAGTGTTCGCGAATTCATTTTAGCAAGGCAGCCCAGCCTACGTAATACTCTTCATAAGGTTCTCTTCATTATGGGGGCTAGCTAATGTTTGTTACTTTTTGGATATTGAGAGTGTGCATGTAATTTATGTAATTTGGGGGTGTGTAATTTAAAAAAAATACAAAAGAGGCGGTAGACCATAGTAAACGCGGGTAATTGTCTTAGCTAAAAAAGAGCGAATATAAATTAACAACCTGTCATAAATGAAAAAAAAACGCGTGCTAAATAATTCAATCGGCTGCATAACAGGTGTCCCAAGGAAGAGGTATTAAACAAAAATATATAAATGTAAAACTTCTAAAAATACCTGGCAAAGATCTGACATGGCATCAATCAAAAAAATAAATTCACTGCTCCAGATTGTTGTCCATAACCCAGGTAAAGCGGAAATAAAAATATAACGGCTGTCGCAAACCGGCAAGCACCGGATAATTTGGTCGCCAAAATTTCCGTACACCGAAATGTCCGTACACCGAAATGTGCGTGCACCGAAACGCCCGTACACCGATATGTCCGTACACCGAAATTTCCGCACCGAAATATCCTGTATCGAAATGCCCTCGAGCCGTCTGGAGTTTGTGCGGTGCTCCCTGAAAAAATTCGCCTAGGAGCGTTTCTTTTGATTATCTTTATCTCCAGATAATCGCTGCCGGTGGTGTTAATATTCGTATAATATAAGTAGTTCGATGTGAGTTTTAAATGTCTCAATTAATTTCGACCCAGGATTATCCGACACTATATTTTAATTTAAAAATCTAATTGTAACGTTAATGTAACGACACGTTCCAATTTTCGAAGTGGAACTGGAACGCGTTCCTTTCGCAATAAAGGAACTTGTAACGGGAACTCGTTTCAAAATTGGCAAGGAACGAGGAACGAGCTTTCGTTCCTATTTTGGAGGAACGTGTACAACACTGCGCAAGAGCAGCGTCGCCAGGCGAGGAACTCCAATTTACGGAGAAAGGGGACAATAAGGAGGGGTCGCGGAGAACGCGTTGCTGTTGGGCCGGGGAACCCTTCGTTTCCTCAGGCTTTCAGTCAAAATTTTCCAGTGACAGTGTGGCTGATTGGCTTGATCATATATTTGTGCTGTGCGTGCTTTATTGAAAGAAATTACGAGGAGCTTTTTGTTTCAAAAAAAATTCCCGCGCCTTCCCGCGAGGGGAACACGAGTACATGCAGAGCCTTGGGGGTCGTTAACGCCGCGTAAAGTCGCGTTAGGGTGGGTAGTTGGGTCGTAGTTGCGTTGGTGTTGGTTTGGGGTAGAGAGAGGAGAGTAAAGTCGCGTTAGGGTGGAGCGAGCGTTAACCAAGCAAGGAAAGAGCAACGCAGTGACTGAAGCACGAGCGACCGCTAGCCGCTTTATTTTTGCAGCGCGCGCAGTAGAGGGAGAGCAGTACGGGGGGGGGGGGGGGGGGGGGGGAGAGCGCGCAGGCGCAAGCAGCGCGCGCCCTTTCACGCCCAACCGCGCTGCTATCACGCACCTGTTACGCCGAGACCGCGACGGAGCGAATGGGCTGACTACGACGCATGCGCGCGCCAGCTGCTGTTGAGAGAGAGGAGGGAAGGAGGAGAGGCGCACCTGCTGCTGACGCGGAGCTGTTGACGCCGTCCGACGCAGGAAGAGGCGAGGCTAAGAAATGCTCTGCATTTAAAACGTGCATATGCCTCGGGGAAGTGGCTGTGATAGCATGTTAAGTTACGGCATCTATGTTGCAAACAAAAAATGCGGCCAAGCAATACAAGCATTTTGGTGCGACGACTCCTGCAGTGATCACAAACAGCGGTGCCTTGGATTATTAGTACTTCGATGAAAGTGAGTAAGGCAAATTCCACTGTCCGCGTGGTTTGGAATACGTGCGATGTACTTCGATAACAGACTGCAATCGGAGTGAACCTTGCTCTATTACAGCATGTACCGTGCGTGCGTACTCTTCGAGATTGTGCTGCGCAACAGTGACGTCCGTATTTCGCGACAGTATACCCCTCCAAGTCTTGCTTTACGGATGTGCTGTCAACCATGGAGGAAGAAAAAGTTAGGAGACGGCATGACGTCACGCAGCTAGCCTTCGCAAGCCCAGCTCCGTTGAAGCCGCTCCCTCCGCCGTTTCTCTTTCTCAAGCCGCCGAAGTCGGCCCAGCACGTGACCTCCATGGTCGGGTGGGCCGGCGGCGGCGGTCTCCGACTCCGGCGCTTCTCTCGTGCTTGGTTGGCGGTAGCTTTTCCCCGTCCTTCCTGCATTTGTCTGCTCGGTGATCTCATGCCCGCGTGCGGGCAGGAGTGCCGCGTATGTGTGAGAGACAAAAGCCGTGGGAAAAAAACCAACATATATCAGGCTTCGCGACAACGGGCAGCAGAGTAGTTTCGAGCAGACGAAATTGAAGAGCTCGCGGCGGCGGCACGATGGGGTCACGTGGTGCAGTGACGCCTGGGCCGACTTCGATTTTACTTTTTATGTATAGGCTTCACGCTTCTCCGGTAGCGCCGTCTCCTAACTTTTTCTTCCTCCATGCTGTCAACGGATCAAGGTTCGCGAAGGCAAGGAATCAAGCTAAGGATTGACTTTCCCTTAACTTCGCACGTTCTGCTTCTTAAATAAAACAGGTTGAAGATATGCTTGTCCACTTGCGTCCAGCCCTAAGAATTCCAACAAGGTAATTTTTTAATCCTTTCATATCAATTCCCACCTAATATTTTTTTATCCAGGAGAACAAATTTGATTTCATGAGCCGATTGACTTTTGCTGACGGAGTGAAATGATGCACCAATGCAGTCAGCACTACGAAATCAGCTGAATATATTGCCCAATTGATTCTGGATAAATTTCTCAGCGCTGCTTCCGTTGTCCTGAAGGAAGCAGGCCTTTGTTTCTTAGCAGCTATGCGGGTTTATAGTTATAAGGCTATTAATGGGTAAAAAACTACGCAAGCATCGGTCACGCCATCCGCTGAAGACGTCGTAGTCTCCGACTTGTTCCAGGTCATGAATGGTAGTGCAGTACTGCCCGTGGAGGCACGAAAAAACAGTTCAGAACTCTTGCAGTTAGTTCCGCAATGCTGCATCAAAGGAATACTATGTATTCTGAAGTAACGGAACCCTCCTTGGGAAGGCATAGGAGGACTCTGGTCCGGCGTTCCATAACACCATGGCCGGTGGAATTCCCCAACTCGTGTCGGGAATTCTTCGATGGTGTTTCCGAGGGGGCCTCGCAACTCCTCTAGGAATACCTTGACCCTTTCCCCACGGGAGTCCGGGGACTCCAGGTTGAAGGGTAGGGCTATGCTGGGGTATGAGGAGTTACCTGATGCTTGAAAAAGGAATCGTATATGGAACAAGCATTTCAACTCCTTTGAAGAGTTGCCCTGACTCCTTCACTTGTTAGAGTGGTTGTGAAGGGAATCACACACGCAAAGCTCCGAATCTTTCGAAGTAATGCAGGAGGACACACGCATGTGTTATTGTCTGGCGTATATATCATTCAAACAAGCTTTCAAAATAAGGACTTCTTCTAAACTGCGTGCCCTTCAGTTAGAGGGCAGAGGGAGAATTTCCTGATTCGTGCACGCGCGCATTCCATTTCTGTGCATGTGGGGCGAGATCTGTTTGTCGTTCAACGTCGCACCACAGCTGTTGTAACATTCCAGCGGTGGTTAGTCGAGATGCCTCCTGACGTGCCTTTGCACTCGCTGTGACTCTCACATGTACTGCAGTGTCTGGATGCGTAGCCCCTTTTGCCCAACACCTGCTTATGCACAGTAAACCCTTGGATAATTGATGATTTCGTTTAATATCGGGACGTTCACGTAAGTACCAATTGGTTTGCCGCAAAAGCATACAATTTCATCGATAAGGTCTGACGGGTCACAGATACACTTGCACAAATATTGACAGTATACAGTGAAAGCTCGTCAATTCTAACTAGGTTAATTCGAACTGACACCCTGGACCCGGCACAGCCCTGTACATTTCAATCGGGGAAAGCTCCCGGTAATTCGAACACGTCGGCATCCAGAATGGTTAATTCCAACTGGGATCCCGCTCCTCACTGAAGAAATCGGCCCAGAGTGGTTACAATGTGCTTCGAACCCAAACCAAACCAAATTTACTAGAGACGCAAAACAACTAAACATTAAAAATTGGCCGCGTATCTGCTCCTCCCGTTGCAAATGTCAAGAAAAGACAATAGTCTTTGTCGACATTTGCCAAGTAAGTGCCTCCCTTCGTTTTCCCACTCACCACTCATGTTGTTGCTCTTGCGTCGCGCTCCTCCCAAGGTAAACACGCTAAAGGCTTGCTCGAGTCCGTTTAAATTTTCCGCGTTCCACTGCTCCAGGCCGGGTGCCTCGACCCCAGCGCTGCCGTACGGCGGATACGCGCGTGAATCGAGGCGCCCTACTTCAACCTCTATATAACCGCGTTGCCCTAGTTCATGTGCGTTCCAAGCAGAACGTAGAGCCTGTCTAGTAGAACCTTTCGCAAGTGTTGCCGCGTGATTTCTTAAAATTCCGCCAAAAGCTATAGTGGCGCTGGCGACAGCAGACGACAGCGCGAATTTTTTCTTCTGCAGTGGATGTAGAATTTCAGTTCGCAAAAATCAAGCAACTATGATTCTTTTTAATAAAGAAACACTGTAAATATCCCTTGCGTATTGCTTTTCTGCCTTGTATGTGAGTAATGCTTTGTTCTTGTTCAACAATGTTGACAAGTATGAACATATAAACCGGAGTCAGGCGTTAAGATTTAGCTGTGAGTATATAAGACTATTGCGCAGCATCTTGTTTACTTTGGCCGGGTGGCTGAATTGAGTCACAGACGGACAGACAGACATACAGACAGACCAAAATTTCTGGCTTTAAGTAGCCCAAGAAAGACTACCGTCTTTAAAACCGCTTAGCGCTCGCGCCATGGCTACGACAGCTCGAATGCCAGTGCTCCGCCGCATGCCGTTGCAGCTTTTCTCTCTGCCGCGCTCGCTGGTCTGGGCCTGCGATCACGTGGCGCGGGCAACAAGCTCTTCAGTAGTGGCTGTAGACCGCGCGGCGTGCGTTCGTCGTGGTAGCAGTCGTAGTTATGCTTTTGTTTGTACGCTGCGCGTAGCCAGTTTCTTGTGTCATCTATTTCGTTGCCTCGTTGTCTTTGGCAGCGGCGCCTCATCCACTGGGCCATTCATGGCGGGTCGGGGGAAATACGCGGCGAAGTACTTAAAAACGAACATGCAACAAAATTTCCTGCCACGCCTTCTTTGTGTTCTGCCCGCGCAGCCTGGCGCGATGTCCGTTCATTTTAGCGTCCACCCGCTAACTCGAACTCCGCTTAATTCGAACAATTTTGTGATCCTATTTGAGTTCGAATTAACGAGTTTTACTATATGCACTTTCGGGAATCTCGATTCGTCAGGCCCTAATAACTTATGAGTGTGGCAAATTGGCGCCAAAATTGGGTGCTGATCACTTCGTTTTGTTTCTACGTCACGAATCTGTATGACTTGCCTAGAAAACTTGGCTGAGACAAACGACAGATCAGTGCAACTGATGACATTGAAGAGTTCAAGTATATTAGGGTGTCGTAATTTATGAATCAGTACTGTAGCAAGTAACGCCACTAGCAACCGTTTTAGGGGCGAAGCTCCTCTTGCTCGGGGCAAGTCCCTCGGCGTGCTGTGTCCACTAGTTCTCGGGGCGACCGCTAAAGGCGCAGCTGTGCAATAGTTGATAGGTCGCCCGCTAGATGGCGCGCCGCCACTCAAGGCGGTGCAGCACACACCTGTACTCCGCCGTTTCCGCTGCTCCGCTGCAGAATCGAAGCGGGCGCGGGAAGGAGCGGTCGCTACCTGAGGTTGGTGGCGCCGACGCGCGCTTCAAGCGCGACTTCTTCGATCGCTCGTTCGGCCACAGCTGTAAGGTCGGGCTTGCCAGTACGCGACCGTGTTTGTTATGCCCCTAATGAAGGCCATGTCTTGACAGAGCACGCTGTCCGAGAACGCTCGTCCGCCTGTTTCGAAATACTGCCGCGTGAATGCATTTGTGGTAGCGTTGTTGCGGAACGTCATCGTCTTATAGGAAACGTTGTGCCGCATGACTTTCATGGCCTTGTACAGCACGTGCTCCGGTCCGACACCGCGGCATCGATATGTAAATGATTACATCTTGTGTGTATATAAGTGTATGTAATTGCATCGATATGTAAATAATAAACATCGTGTATATAAGTGTATATGCAATCACCCCTATAACAACGTGTCGAGTCTTTATATGATGTATTGGCGAATGTTTCACGGTTTTACCGGTAACCATTCGAGCTTCGCCACCCCACTCACCATCATTCACTTCGTGGAGATGGCGGGATTTTTTTTTTCTTGCCTTTGGCGAACCGCACTTTAGAGATCATTATATGTACTGAAATTGCCACACACTACATGGGGCGCGGAAGTAGTCCTTATTAAACTGCCCAGCCTTCACACGGGGAAAGCAGCACTCCCTTTGAGATAGGCGCCAAGAAAGTAAAAAATTTACCGGGACAGAGGATGGACTTGAGCACTTATCATCAATGATGCTACTTGGTGGCCGGTCTCACAAAGTGCGGACGTTGCTTGCCATGGACATTCACAAGGCATATGACAACGTCAGCCACAGCCCTATCCTGGAAGTTCTCCAAAGCCTACTTGTCCTGGAAAAGGTCCGCTGTTTCATCCGGACCTTCTTGACTAAAAGATCATTTGCAGTACGGGTTGGTGGAGCTAGTTACGGCCATTTTACGCCCGTCTGTGGAGTGCCTGAGGGGTCGGTGATTTCACCCTTCCTCTTTAATGTAGTTATTCTGCCGCTCGCCTGGCATCTTGGCTCGATATCAGACCTACACCTTCTGGTGTACGCGGATGATATTACAGTATCAACTCTCCAGCCATACTTGTGTCGGCAATCCGCCAGCCTGCAACAAGCTTTGACGGACACACAGAAATGGTGTGAATACGCTGGTCTCCCGCGTTCAGTCAAAAAGATGGCCATTTCGTCCGTGGCCAATGCTTGGGGCCGTCGTAGACTGGAGATATCATCGATCTCGCTACAACTCTCCGGCCAGCCTGTGCGTACTGTTACCTCTCTTCGCGTGCTGGGATTGGAGATTTCATCGTCAGGCTCAGCTGCCTTGTGGCTTCGATCTGCCTGCCAACAAGCAGATGAGATGCTACACCTTATCCGACGCATTTCGCAAAAGTCTGGAGGCTCCTGCTTCAAAATGGTCCGACTCTTGGTGCGGTCAATACTTCAGCCTCGACTTGTCTATCAGGCTCAATTCCAGCATATGCCCCAAGCGGAGTGGGCCCGACTTGAATCAATTAATAGAACTGCAATGCGGACAATCACCTGCCTCCCTCAAATAACGCCCATACCATCTCTTCAGGCAGAAGCTCAACTTAACACCCTGGATGAGCTTGTACATCAACGCCGCTCCGCACGCCAGCACAAACTTAATTTGTTCCGGGGGCAGCGGCATTGGCGGTCTACATGGGCCGTCCTCTACCCGCCTTACCAGCCCACCCTGTAACTAGGCCGCCCTGGCTGTACCATCAAGTGACCGACAACCGGCCGCAAATTCGACTCCACAGTCGGTCGACGGGAAGCGCAGACGCGCAATCTGCGGGCGCGCCTTCACTAGCTACTGTGAACCAGCCCCGTTTTAGAGACATTTGTGGACGCAGGGGCCCAAGACGGCGTTTTAACTACGGCGATCGAATTCCCCTCTCATTCAGAAGTGAACCAAAACTGCGCTTATGAAACACTCCGCACCTGGCATTCTGTGCGGGCGAAGCTTACAGCCATCCGGGACGGACTGCAAGCGCTACTAACGGCACTTCGTCAAGCTTCTGGAAGTTTTACGGCACAAATTTACACGGACTCAACGGCGGCCATACGGGATTTGCGACGTGAACCCTCCAACTCGTCTGTCTCAACAGACATTCATAATCTGCTGGACACGTACCCCGTCCTCCTCCGAATTTCGTGGATCCGGTGTGCTACTATCACCGCTCATATTGTGGCGGTTAGTTCCCCTCACCTTACGTCGGTTCCACGGCCCCTGCCCTTGCTGGTAACTGACCCACATGACCAATTTCTCTAACTAAAGGAAGATCTGCGTCGCGCCACACGTGCTCTCATCCCACCGTGTGGGACAGACCTTCCCAATGCGCTCGCTCGCTGGGAGGAGGTCCTGTTGCGTAGACTACGCGTGGCCCTCTCTCCTGCGGTAACCCGGGCGTGGCCACCGCGATACCATGACCCGTTTACCACGAACTGCCCCTTCTGTACGGCTCCTGCCAAAGACGCCAACACCAACCACCTGCTATGGACGTGCCCTTCCCTGAGTGCAGCGAGATCCCGACACCTTCGCGGCACAGGCCTGCATCCTGGGAGACCCTCCGATCTTCAGCGATGGCTGTGGGGGCCCCACCACCACTGTCTTCTGGACTTCCTCCGGGAAACGGGTGCAACCTTGTACCTGTAGGACCTATGCCAAAGGGCATACTATCGCAAAAAAAGCAACATATCACAAAGTGCCACAAACACATTGTATTTGCACGATTCTAACGCGCCCCTGTCTGTGACGTGCAGTCTAATCTTACACCCTTAATCCGCAAAAGTATCTTGGCGCCTATTCTACCGCTCTCACCAAATATTTCCCTTTACCGGCGCCTCAAAGTTTCACAAAGCGTTAACTTGAACATAAATCGGCACACGCTATGGGCAGCAAAATCCTTCCCGTACAGCTCTGCACTTAAAAGGTGGTGCCTTGGTTTTCGCCAATCGCGAACACCCGACTCCAGCACGTCTTCTGCAAAGGTGATTACTTTGCGTTTAAACTAAGCCTCCACCATTCATTAAGCCGCTTCCTTTCGGTTCGGAGTTCGAAGTTTCGGTTTTAAGGTTTCAGAGTTTCGAGTCCAAATATAACGCACTGTTTTTTTTTTTTTTTGGACGCCCATTTTCACAAAAAGTGTGCTTGTTAGAATGGGGCAAATACGGTACTCGCTTGTGCTGCAAAGTGTGACGAAACCCTCAGCGCAGTTCCTGTCATTGAGAAGAGGTCCAAGTGAAAATAAATTGATGATTCCTTGGTGGGTGTTTAGGAATTCGTGAGCATCCAGTCCCTCTGCCTCGCGAACTTGAAACACGGCCTGACGCGCACGTCTTGCTGTTGCTTCAGAAGTCCGCAAAGCGGCATTTCTCACACGTCAGTCGTACCCCGCCCCAGCAGTGCCTAACGCTCTAACCGTCCGAGGGGTTAAGTAACTCGCTTTTGCAGCAGCAATGGCTGCCTGTCGCTCGTTTTGTTGTCAATTGGTATCGGAATTTCGTCGCCGAATTTCTCACTTTCCCTAAATACAGCGCGGGTTGCTAATCTATATAGACGTCTCAGGTGTCCTGGCCTCAAGCAGTAATAATTAATTATGAATCCAGCTAACCCCCAAAAGCGCAAAGCTGACGCTAAACGACACAGGAACGTGTCATGCAGGCTGGCCCAGCTAGGGATCATCTAACTGTGACACCGCTACGCTTCCACAAGACGCCGCCACAGCTTGCCACAATTCGGACTCCAAAATTAAATTTATTTCAGCGGCGTTTTGACGAGCACACTGTCACCAACCTTAATTTGAATGCCATACACTTTGCAATCACTCGAATATGTGATAAACGGGATCCGCTCTGCAATACTATGTTTACACTGCACGCAGGTGTATACACCGCTCGAGGGGTGCAGACAACCCCGTACTTAGCACTATTAGGAAAGATGTCCGCCGCTTGCGAGAGGGGATCTCCAACGGTCGTTATAACATGGATTCCTGCACATGAAAGAATAACTGGAAACAAAAGTGTACACCAGGCAGCGCGCGCTGCCGCTGTTCCCGCACATTTGACTGGATGCGCTGTAGTTTCTACTACTTGGTACACTGCCGACGTTTGACATGCGCCGTCACCTCCTAAGGAGGGGGCGGAGACATGGCAGCGCTCGCAAATCTGGCGTATTGTGGCGATTCTAAGCACCCTCCGATTCTAAGCCCCCTCCTCTACTTTCTAAAACGAAATGGAAAAAATAGTCTGCATGCGAATGTAGGCACCCCTTTTTCTAAGCAGGCATCGCAAAATGGATTTCGGATGCGTGTAAGAGGCTCCCAGTTGACGTTGTGGCGAAGTCATTTGTGAAGTTTACAATTGCAAACCACACCAACGGAATAGAAGACGACCTACTGAAGGATACTGGGAGTGGTGGCGCAAACGGCACAACGAACTCGAATTGTAGTGAGGTTGGCTCACTATCATACGTAAGCAGAGGGTTCACTGTCTGTACCTATTTCTCTTTTGTATGTCAGCCAAGTAAACCATTATTCCTTGCGCCCGTATCTGCGAGATACGGCTGCGAAAACAAGTGACGGCGAGAGGGGTAATTTATGTTTTTCGAATATAAGCACTCCCCTAACTTTGGGCATTGCCAGCGTGGAAAAAAAAGGGGTGCTTAGAATCAGTAAATACGGCATATCGCCGCACCATCAGCGGCTCTTGGCTAACACTGAAGAACTATATCGTCGTCCGCCCAGCACACTCCTGAGTTCTTCGCTGAAACCAGACTGGTTCACTTCGGTCAATAGCACGGTTGCACCTTATTAACCTGAACTCATACCTGACCCCACGGCGACTGTGATGCCGTGCAAGAGGCACGACCGAACATCTCGTGCGGAGCAATTGAGTACCTTGGTGGCCATCGACCTCCTACTTTGCCAGAGAGCATCGACCCGTCGTCGCACATCGGGCCATCGGACGGACTTCAGTTCCGGCGGGCGTTTCTTTGATAATATAGCGATGTAGAAAGACCTAGCCGTTTCTTCGCTAAGGCGGCCTCGGGACCACTCCACCTCGAAGCAGAAATGAGCCCCGGTCCCCTCCCCCACAACCATAAAACATCCAATTTCTTCAGCAATGGTTGTACCCTAATAAATGCAGAAATTAAAACGTACAAAAATTGTTTAAATTTCCGAACGTAATCCGTTTATTATCGATAATGTGAATCGTCCCGTTTAAAGTGAAAAAAAAAACAAATTAATATGTGGACTGGACTGAAAAAAAAACGTTTATTTATAGTTCTTTTTGGCGTGGATGGACCGCCACCCACCGGTGTTTTGCGGCGTTTGCTACAGCTCCCGACGGGGTTGAGCAGAGGTGGTAGCCTTGTTCCATGTCTCCAACGCCCTCTGCTATCTTGCGTGCCTGCTGAACCAGACCGATCTGTTTTTCACAGCTGTCGCTGTCCCCAGTGCCTCCAATGCTTCTCATTTGAAGCTTTTGATTTTGGGGGCAGCTTTCGTGTTTTTGGCATTCCCATGTGGTGTGTAGATGGTGGGTTTTTGATTGCACAATGGGCACGCATCTGCATATTGAGACGGGTAAATTTTGCTCAGCAAGTTGTAGTTTCAGAACGTGCCTGTGTGCAGTTGTCTCCAGGGTGTGGCTTTCGCCCCCGTCAGGGAATTCGTTTGGAGGAGGGTAGCTTTTTCTGATGCCCCTGTAGTATTCCAATGTGGCCGAGTATTCCGGGGGGACTGGCGTGGGTTCTTCAAGGTTGGAATCTTCGTGTGATCGGTTTGAAGCATAGTTTCGATCTAATCTTCCCTGGTCCATGTTCCCTCCTATTTCCGAGTGCGCCGGCACCCACAGGATACCCTGTTGGATCTTAGGTGGTTGTTCAGGGTTTTGGGGTACGCCACCTTTAGACTCGAGAGTAAGCGAAGCGTGCGGGGACTTACTCGTCCGCTCAGAAAGTGTGTGCAAACTTCTTGCGAGTCGTAAATTGTTGTAAGTGATCGGCCTGTCCGGAAGCCTTCCGCCACTCCCAGAGCAACAGCTAGCACCTCGGCTGCCGTCACGGTATAATGACGCAGCGAGCCGCTGATGATCAGATGGAGTTCTGACTTTATGACTACAACCACCCTGGGTCCATTTTGGTCTTTGAACGGCGAGCCGTAACGGAGAAAACTTTGGTTCTTCGCGAAGGCATATCTCCGATATCGCCCACAGCGCTTACTGCTTGAGGCTCAAGAGTATTCTTGAGCTGTTATGGACGGCTTGTAATTTCTTTTAACCTAAATAAATAGTACGACGTACTTTCACGCGCAAATTTCCGTTGTCGAGATATAGCCGCTATTCCCTGTTGGGGGTACGTCCTATAGAATGTGGCCCGCTCTTAAAACTCACCGCTGAAAATGACGGCAAGAAGGGTAGCGTGAGTGTGCTTCGGTCGCTGTATTGGCCACACCTTCGATTCTCGCTCTCCCTGGCCTCGCCAACTGGGAGAACCGCCTAATAAAGTTCTCGTTCCCGTGTGTAGCCAACTTGCGTGTCTATTTGGCAGAACGCAAGTATATTTTAGGGATGTTAACCGAAACCAGACTACATTGCGTCGCATGACTCGGTCCCATTGCACGGGTTCTTTTCATTCGAGTTGACACTCCAACGCTGCATCTATCTCGGAATGCAACCGCGCAAACCGACTTTGTACCGCTGTCACTTTAGGACATGCGCCGCTATGCGCAAACCGATGCAGCTGGACAGGGCCTGCCACGTGAGTGAGGTCATCAGTCTCGTTTATTTCAAAGCTGGGCGAGTTCTGGACTCTTACAGCGATGCTGTGTACGCTTCGGTTTCCATGTATCATGTGCGCAGAAAAATTGGAATAGAACAAACTGTTTTCGGACCGAAGAGCTAGTGGTTTGTGGTTCCTTCTGCAATGGCTCCTGCAGTAACGTTTTGACCGGTGTTTTTACTCTTCTAGGGACGGGCACATCTCTGGCTTCCCCATAATGCGTGCTCGGGTGATGGGGGATCGCGGGAGCGGGGGTGGAGAGGCGGAAGGGGGGGGGGGGGGTGTTGAACTCACTCATGACATGACCTGACTGCTGTGCTTCGCGGTCGATCGGTTTGTCTTGGTGTGTCAGATAGACAGCAAGATGCCTACGATGAGGAAAGGAAGCGGACAGCCCCATGTTTTTCCGTTTGAGTAAAACTGTACCCCTTCCATGTGTCATTCAGCTAATTAGCTAGGAAGTAGCAAATCGCAAAGAAACATGCTTTGTTTTGTGCTCTACGACAAGCTGCGGCAAGCCCTTCATGGCGGCTGCGTTAGGAAGTAAACATTTTGGGCTGTCACAAACTTGCGTGCACCGCGGCGCGATTTATTAAGCGTTCTGTTTTTATGCACTAATAAACACAGTAAAATATTCCGGCTAGCGCTGGTTCAACGCAAATAAGCCGTCAACATTAACAAAGAGAGAGAGAGAGAGGAAAAAAATTCATTTATTGAGCGTCTAAAGCAGGTCTTGTGGCTCGTTGGGAATGGTTCCTTATTCACTAGAGCCCATATGACGTCATGGCCGCCGGCGCCCAATCGACCAGCGCAAGCTGGGTCGCCAGGGAGAAGCTGGACATCAAAATATTCCATTGCTCTCTAAAAGAGGGGGTAGGAAAATGGAGGAGGGGTGCATTTCACAGAGCTAAAGTCGCACTCCCCAATTATGTGGCGGAGTGATCCTGGTTTTTAAAGGAAAGCTTTACTACTTTCGTCCAGCGATTTCGTGGAGGAGGCGCAGATGACCTTTTGACCGGATACACGCCCGGCGACACACCCCTCGAAGCGCATCGCGTGATTCGCCAGGCCCGCTGTTGGCGCCTGCGGGCGCTGACAGCGGTCGCCACCGCCGCTGCGGCCGAGGCAGCCAACCACCCCGCAACCTCCCATGCATGCGGCGCCGGGTCGTTTGGGGCAACATGACTCGTCCAGCGCCCGGCGAAGAGAACGGTGCGTTCGCCATGAATGAACGCTGCCCGGCCTCCTTCTGTGAGCGTTGCACGGAACCGAACGGCTTGCAGACGTGGTCGGCAATACAGCTGAATCAAAGGTTTAACCAAGCGAAACCAAGACTCAAGCAGACTAAGCCAAGCTTTTGCTTTGCATATGCAAGGTAAGCTAAGCTAAGCAGCAGCCATTTTTTTTAATTTGCATTCGGCAGAGTATTGGTCCGGGAACATGACGCGTAACAAGCCGGAAACACTAGAATTAAAAAAGCCGGGAGAGCCTCGACTAAATTAAAATACGAAAAAAAAAACGCTTTCATTTTTTCTGTGCCACACTTCCGATAACGCTTTCACTCTTTCCTTCGCATCTGGAAGCCTTGTCAAAGCTACTGTTATCAACAGCGTGGAGCGGCATTGCGTGATTTGGCTGTCGCAGCACAACTACCAGCCATACGGTTTTGCTTTGCTTTCTGGCTTGTAAACCTAACCTTTATAGTCGTCACTGACGCCGTTGTATGCCATTACGTCCTGCAGGAAAGCCAACTTTCTTTTAGATAATGATAAATGATCGTGGGTGAACTGAAAGAAAAAAAAAAAGGCTGCGGCTTAGCTAAGCTACTCTTGGATATGCAAAGCAAAAGCTTGGCTCACACTAGTTGAGTCTTGGTTTCGCTTTATTGACCTTTAATGTAGCTGTATTGGCGACCACGGCTCAGAGTCGTTCGGTCCCGTGGAACGCTCACAGAAGGAGGTCCGGCCTCGCTTTCATTTTCGGTGAACGCGGCGTTCGTCTTTCACAGCGAACGCGGTGCAAGATGAGTCGCATAGCTCGAGACGCTCAAGCGGCGCATGTGCGGGAGGCTGCGAGTTTGGTCGGCCGCCTATCAGCTGAGCGGCCGCTCTTGTCGTGGCCGCCGCCACTACGTGAACAGAACCACTTGAAACGGGGCCTTGAGCGCAGTGCTGACCGCGGACACGGCGAATCACGCGATGCGCTTCGAGGGGTGTGGCGCCGGGGGTGTGTCTCCGGTCAAAAGGTTAATTTCCGCGTCCTCCACGAAACCGCTGGATGAAAGTAGTAAAGCTTTGCTTTACAACGCTTCCCGTGGCCGCCATCGAAATTGGTTATCTCGCATAAAAAGCGGCGTCTATCTCATCTCTCTATTTCGACAGGATCGCAGCGAACGCCAAGCAGAAGTCACCGAATCGCGTCGTACATTCCAAACTCAAACGCTAGGCGTACAGAGTGCACACCCGAGAGCTGCTTTGAATATTCTAGAAAAGTGGTGCGGAAATCCAGAGAAGCGCATACTCGCAGTGTAGGATTCGCTAACAAAAAAAGCCATCAAAAGAAAACTTCTCGTTCAACTGTCATCGTCCTTAGATGGAGAGATGCATGATTTTTTAAAGTACCTATCGAATGTCTTTATTGCTGCAACAGAAAAGAAGCGGTCAATAACCGCTATATTTGTGGAATGACGTAATCCGAGCGCTCAAAGAACGCCAATACTCGGGATAGAGAGAAAAAATTTTCGAGCTGATTGCAAAGTTATCTGATGGGCATACAGAAGTAATTTTTGGCTGAGGTACTTTAAAGATTTAAAGATTTAGAAAAAGTAAAAATATTGCAGTGTGCCTTTTCTTGTCCTTATAGAAATAACCCACCACCGGTTCCCAATATCGAAAACGTTTTCTTCTTTCCCCAAACACCTTGTTTCTTCCGTAGTGCTAGGAAGCGCTGACGGCTCACGATAATAGGTACTAAGGAAGACAGAGACCAACCGGCGCGGATAATTTTGTTGTTTATTCTCGTGGCGATTTTAGTGCGGGGTAAAGTCGTATGAAAGATCACTTCATGCCGCGACATCTAGGTCTTGTTCGACGTCCTGATGCCATAATGGTTTTGGCTGTACGTGATCATGCACCGTCGTTAACGGCCCGCATCCGTCAAAACTCCACCTTCTGCCCCCTGGCGTGAAGTAGCCTCGTTCGCGATTGAAATTCAGCACGACCCAAGCAATCATTCTTTCGAATGTGGCCCACTGTCTTCCTCGAGGCAACGCTGCATCACCAGCCCGGTCATGCATATTGTAGCAGTTTAGTTCCTCCAATATACATCAAGTTCGCTCTGATTTGTTAAACTTACCCGTGTTCAGTATTTGTTTACATTCCCCTGGCTGGCGTTTTCATTATCTTTAGTTGCCTCCGGCATATGTGCATGCATGTGCACATGCATTGCGTCTTTCCTTGCAATCTGCTAATATCTCTCGGTTTTCGTTTTGTGTTCACGACTCTCTCTAGTTCTCTCCGCTGCTTCGGGCAAAAGGCCCCCCGCGTCAGACGGCCACCCCTTGTCACTGTCTAGGACAGAGGCGATGGTTTCTTTTTTTTTTTCCGCAACACCTTTAGCGGTGGCATACCCTAGTCGCTGGTGATTGGCAGGCTTCATAATTTTAACTCCGAGGACTTGCAAAGACTAAGTCGCACTTTTATATTACTAAGCGCTTGGCACTAAGTAATAAATGTAGAAAGTGGTGTGTGAGCACAAAACACTGAGAACACAGGTATCGAACCTAATGTCTGCGAAAAATCAATTACAAAATACATTTTGCCATTTGCATGCTTGGAAACGAAGAGGAAGAAATTGGTCTATTCATCTGAAGGCCCGTATAGTTATCCACGTGCTGTCAGAAGCGCCTACCGCATCGTTGCGGCGCACTGCGAAAGTTCTATAGCGCTGAATTGTAATGGTCACTGAAGTTCTGTACTTTATCGTCGTTCTGTGATGAGTTCTATCCTGCAGGAGCATTTCTCACATGCTCTCCGAATGCACGATTGAGAAGTTTCCTGTTGAACCGACATCAGCTCAAAGCCCTTTTTCAGTGGAAGAGACCATAAGCTTATCCCAATCTCAGGAAGCCCAATGATCGCTATTCTTTCGCTTCAAGAGAAGGCTATAAAAACTGGCCCTCTCTCATACGAGTAGTGCGAGATGGAAGTAGCCAAAAATAGAAAGGAGAAATATGGTACGTTAGATTTTTACAGATCTACTCCGGCATTAAAATAAAATACAGTTTATTAGCACATTCATGCATTGTAAGCCGCAGAGTTTGGAGCATTCTGGATTGCTTTCCTCGAAGACCTAAAATGTAAAACTCGAAAATATAACGCCACTAACCGGCGAAAAAACGAGATCGTAGAAAAAATGCAATCCTTGAACTCCGTGAAGGCAGAAAATCAGTGAAACTGACCCGCAAATCCAAACTATGCAGATCGTAATGACTTGACGTACGGATCAGTCGATATTCAGAAATCAGAAAACACACCATTTTCCTATTACGGTGCCTTTAGTAAAGACTGCACGTACTGCAGACCTTCAAGTCTTCCACGTTGGCGGAATTTGGAAACACATTTGCCAGCAAGCACCCGTAACGCCGACTTATTGACGTTCGAGTCACGCACGTAACCGATCCGCACGACGTCTTTATCGAACCACAACCAGTCATGCACGTCGCCACTAGCTCCCAAGGGTTGATCTCGCAATTCGCGTTTGAGCGTTAACGTTCGCGCTTCCGAAGTTGCTTGATCGATTGATTGAAAACACGTTTATTCCAGTTTGTTGCGCTAGGGCGCGGGTAAGCGTAGTGTCAGTTTACTTGCCTCTGGACGCCGACCACTTCTCGCTGCATTATCCGCATTGCGACGTCCTTAATTCTCCTATCCGACTAAATGTCGGCGTTAAGCTTCTTAGCGCTCTTGTCTTATATGCGCCTCCCATCAGCGACGCTCACGTTCCGTTTGCTGTTCTCTACGTCGCTCGTCGTAGGCTAGTTGCTCTTCGGCAGTTTTAACGACAGACGGCCGTACCATGGCACTGTAAGACCACAATTGACTCAACGTACCAAGTGACAATTGACTCAACGAACCGAGTGAGTTTATTCCATTACAATTTCTTTCTACCAAACACGTAAAGCGAAGGCACCGGCGAGTGTAAGGATACCCGGGACGATGGGGGTCATCCATCAAGCGTTACAGGTGCGCAGAATGCCAGTAAAGAGCTCTCAGACACCCAGCGGGCATCCTCCATCAAATGTTCAAAAAACGGTGAAACCGCATAGACACGCTTTACAATGGCTCTCTGTCGAGCACTCACCGCTGACTAAACTGTTCCCGCCAGTGCGAGACCTTCTGATTCTATAGCCATACGCAGCTTCGCTGTCAAAATGGCGCTTGAGTGCTTCAGCGCTGAGAAATTTTAATGGTTGATCTTCTTCAAAGTGTTCACAAATGCTAATATGTAAAATGCAATAACGTAGTAGCAGTGATTTTTTTCTTCAGTAACTTCAGCACAATTCACAACTACAACTTTCGATAACACACTTCTTTAACCCTTTTCAGGTGAAACAGGGGCCATTTACAAACGTTTTTTTACATCAGCTTTGCATGGCCTTGTAAGTGAAATTCGCGTCATTGTGTATGTTGACGTATTATATATAAGGCAAAGCTGTATACATCTACCCTCCAACGCTTTCATCCCCCGCCGCCGCGGTGGCTCAGTGGCTGAGGCGTTGTGCTGAGCACGAGGTCGCGGGTTCGATTCCCGGCCGCGGCGGCCGCTTTTCTGATGGTGGCGAAAAGCAAAAACGCCCGTGTGTACGCGATTTCGGCGCATTTTAAAGATCCCCAGTTGGTCAAAATTAATCCGAAGCCCTCCACTACGGCGCGCCTCATCGCCTGAGTTGCGTCGGCGAGTTAAACCCCACAATCAATCAACGCTTTCATCGCCGTGGACAAAAACGATCTCTGTGGGGAAAAAAGCCAAGGCGCCAACACCTAAGACGCAGAGCGTATGCCTCTGGCTAATCGGGCATGCAGCATAGAGCTCTTAATTCGTTTAAGGAAACCACAAAACAAGCATCGAAACCTCATTGTGGACGATAAGGCGCCTGCGAACTCGCCCACCATCTGTTTACAGATTATGTTTGAAGGCAAGGCAGTACTAGTGTCACTAAATAGAGCAGTTCTTGCCCAATAAGGCTGAGCGTATGCGTCAAGCTAGACACGACCCAGCATTTGCAGCATCATTGGACACACGACTGCTGCTGAAATACTTTTACACGCGTTATCTTTGATTCGCATTCGGAACGACGTCAGCCGCGCGCAGCCGCAAAGCAGAGAAGACAAGCTACGCCTACCAGAGGTGACCGACTAAAACGCATAAACCACAAAATGGTGGCGCCCATGAACCATCACCGTGTAAACAAATGCCACGTACTGCGAACTGACGCATGATCATGGTGGCAGCACAGAACAACAGGAGAAAAGAGTTCCGACAATGTGCACCTTCATCTAGTGACACTACCCGAGCGCAACAGACAAGCCCGCGGAGGCGATGCGAAACATTTCATACCTTCCTCCATCACCCTTTGTAGTAATTTACAACAACTTTGCTGGAGATCCATTTTCGAAGGGCGGAATGGGGACCAATTGTTGAGCCGGCTCAGTTTCCCATACTGCGAAGACGCTTCGTTCACGTTTACTATTCAGTCACTGTTTGCTGTGGGTCAACTTTACGTTTAGCCTGAAATCTTGTTCAAACTTCTACCCGCCGCGGTGGCTCAGTGGCTAAGGCGTTGCGCTGCTGAGCACGAGGTCGCGGGTTCGATTCCCGGCCGCGGCGGCCGCTTTTCTGATGGAGGCGAAAAGCAAAAACGCCCGTGTGTACGAGATTTCGGAGCACGTTAAAGATCCCCAGGTGTTCAAAATTAATCCGGAGTCCTCCACTACGGCGCGCCTCATCGCCTGCGTTGCGTCGGCGCGGTAAACCCCCACAATCAATCAATCAATGTTCAAACTTCTATTTAAGTGTGAAGTGATAATCCGTTGAGCTACGCTGCAAAAAAAATGTTTTGGCGAAAAATTTGAAATGACTACTTTGTAGGCGCCAATATCAGTACAGCAATCTACTCTCATTTGAATTTCTGGTTCTTTAATATAAATACCGTAAGTTTGTGCTTGAATATGTGCAATTATCACTTTGTAGATGCATTTTACTCACTAAAAACTCGTCTATTTACAGCTGCTAGCCGCCGCACAATGGCTTCTGTTGATTGTGATGATGCACGTGAAGGGCACAATCCCCGTGAAGCTTTGGCAGCGAGCGAAAAATGTGCTGATGCTTCCCCAAGGGATGCCCTCCTTGGCGTCGAAATAGTCAACAGCACACTAAGCACACCCAATGGTCCTCTTTGTGGAGTGACCGTGGAATGGAAAGACGTTTCGTACACCGTCAAAGGCAACAAAGGTATGAAATCCTGTATTAGTAGTATATCATTTTTATCTCAGTGAAAAAAGAGCTGTCTGTATCTAACCATATGTTCTTCAGTGCGCGCTAGTTTCCTGGCAGTTAATGCGCACGGTGACATGCCGTTTGTTCAGCATAGGAAACAAGAAGTTGTCACAAATGGACAGTAAACGAATGCGAACTGCTGTACCTGTATAGCTAAGCCCTGCAGTGACCTCTTTAATTTTGTGAACTATGCAAGCGTTTAATTTTGGACGCCATGCTTAGCATATTCTTATCGACATGGGAATTTATAAAGCTTATTGCGGCATGGCAGTATTGAGGATAACTGGGGGTTTAGCGACAATTATTGATATGCGAGGTTTCTATCACCATTTTTGAGGCTATGGTCTTTAGGGTTTTATACGTTATCGCCGAAAGTAATGCGCGCCTAGGACCAACCACACAAAAAGAAACTTTAGGCTGATGGTATATGATTTCACGTTCGTTTGTGCAAGTGAATGTTAATGTACGCGTTTACAAGAAACAGGCTCGAGGCCCCCAGAAATAACTTCGCGCTTTTGGGAACCCGAAATAACAGGAATAACCTGCATTAACAATTGTAAGCAATCAGCAGGCATACTCCACAATAACAAAAAGAAGCAGCAAAGATGCCAAGACATTACCGAAGGATCCGTTTGCGCTGTCTGGGCTGCCTGGGGTTGTAATTTCTTTACTTTACTGGAGACTTCGCAAAGTAGCCCTAAAATTTATTCTGCTTCTTCCCTAATTCGTCGCCATTGCCATAGCTAGCGCATTGGCCTTCTGAGCACGAAGACGTGGGTTTGATAACGGACGCGGTGTGAATTTTTCTATCTACAAGAGCCGAAAGACGAAACGCCTGCCTGACGAGTTTTCGGGGCATGTTTCACGCAAAAATCGGCGGTAGGTGTACCTTAGCCTGTAGCACTTCAGTACGGAGCGCCTGATAGTCCCGCTGCTGCTTCAGCACATTACGGCCCCAAATTTTAGTTCATTTTATCCCCATAAGTAAATTTCAGTGTTAATTAAAATATTTTTACCAATGGCACGAAACTAATAACCCTATCGTCTTGATTTTAGTTTACTCTGTCAAACGTAGGACTGGAATTGCTGACTTACTTTTCGGTCTTTAAACAGACCAGTTAACGGGGACCCACCAGATCTCATTTCTACGCGACGTACTAATTCATGACGCGCGGGCTTAAACATCATCGTGTACTCATAAAATAGGTTTTACAAATTCATAGAAATCTGCCTAACAGCCTCGTTTCCTTGTTTTAGAAGTATATCACGTCTTTACTGAGATAAAAAATAAAGAAGAAATGCATCTTGGTTTATCCAGTTTTCACTGTATGGCGCCAGCTGTCTAGCAATCAAAAGTTGTATTTTTTTATGTCAGCACAGAACTTGCGTTTCTGTAAAATAAGCACGCTAGGCCGTTAGGAACGCTGATGTGTATTTGTTAAGCTTTTCGTATTGGTGCACAATGGTTTTCAAGCCCGTGGGTAATGGAGAAGTCACACAGAAATGTTGACAGATAGGTCCCTTCAGCTAGCACCGCGCCCTTAGTAACCAATTCTTTCAGGAAGGGAGAATCCATTCTCTTAGCAGCTTTTAAAATGGCAAACAATGTAGTGTAGGAAATGAAAAAATAATGTGTACTCTGTTTATTTCCTTCTTTAAGGCAAAAGAACTTTGATCAACTGCCTGAGCGGCGAAGCATGTCCTGGAACCCTTATGGCCATAATGGGGCCATCCGGAGCCGGAAAGACAACGCTTCTAAACGTCCTTTCTGGGCAGTAGTGAGTGAGCTTTTCATTTGGAGGCACATTTTACATCTCCCAAATTGTAACTGCAAGCTGAGCCTGCGTATGAAGCAAAGCAAAATTTATTTTGGTCCCTTGGCCCTGACAGGAATTCACTGAAAGTGCTTTATGGGAACAGAGAATGGAGAATGTCACAAAAATGATTTAATCTCGATTCACGTGCAACATGCCAATGCTATTCCAGGGCATACAAGTACCGTTTAAGAGCCAATGTCCCCTTCTCTCTACAAGAACCTTCTCCAATAGCCCATCCAAAAAAATTCCCTCGCAATTCCCCGAGGGGGAGAGTGTATAAGTGCGAATGCACGGTTGTTGATTGCGCGATTACGGTGGATATCGTGATCTTGGAGTGGAGAGGAGGCGCCCAACAGCCGCAGTCACTGAGCGGAGAGAGGAGGAGGAGAGTAGCGCCCGCCGTTACGGCGAGGGCTACACGAGCGCCCTCACGCATCGGAATGCGGAGCGCCCGCTACGCGAGCGAGAGCTCTCCCGCCCGAAGTAAAGAGGAGGTGCCCAACACCCGCAGTCACTGAGCGGAAGGAGGAGGAGGAGAGTAGCGCGCGCCCATCTCCCCCCGTTGCTAGGGAAGACGAGGAGGAAGACGAGGAGCGCGCGCACCCGCAGCTGTTGCTATGCGGACGACGGTGGCGGACGATTCAGGCTCGCTTAAGAAGTGCATTCGCACTTAAAACTATTTCGGAGTTCCTGCGTCTAAGGCAGAATGAGCGTTCTCGATAACAAAAACGACAATGAAATTACACCACGCGAAGCCACTAATGGCCCTTCGAAAAACTGATTACGGTCTAGAGAAAATTAAGGGGTGTAGATCTTTTAAAAACCAGCATACGGAGGTTGTTCTTTCACGTTAGTGAACTCTAATGCTGTGAATTACGCCCGAGAAAAAAAAACAGTCCTCAGAACTTTATATGTGGCCAAGTAACATTTTTCTTGACAACGTGGTGACAATTAATGGAGAAACGCTTAAAAAGCTGAAAACTGGCGGCTAGAGATGTCATGTGATGTGTAGAACATTAACTGCTCCCCAAATTTTCAATCAACGTGTTGCGCCGCCATAGCTACTATAGCACCCACCTTATGTCGTCACCAACAATAACATCAATTAGTTCGCGTGCGGCTTGCCATGAATGGTGAGCGCGACATAGAATGTGTCACACATATATACCCCGACAGGATTAAGCAAGGTTAGGAAAACAGGGTAAGTGTCCGAGATGGAGAATAGCGGACATTACCGAGACATTTACCGAGACATTAGCGGACATTTGTATTACCGAGAGCATAGAGAGGAATGAGGATGCAGTACGATCCTTTGCCCACAGCGAGAATTATGTGAGTTTCAAGGAATTCACATAATTAGCGAGAGGGCCGTGGCCATTGAGATGAAGCGTAATGTGCAGCACAAGTCAAAGGTTCTAAAACTGTATTGATGAACGAAGATGTTTTCAGCTTACAGAAGAATTACATGTCACCAATGAAGCAGGCAAAATCTCCGCAAACGGGAGTGGTGGCGGACTTCAAAGCAACAATAGAAGAGAATCAGGCGTGTGAATGTCAAGTGTGGCACACAGAAATTTTATTTTCTCCATAGCCGAGGTATGAATTGGTCGGAATCTGGAAGAGAACTACTCTGAAAATAATGAACGCGTCCTTCCGCTAACGAAGAAAGAGGAAATAGATACTGAAAAAAATGCAGGAGCTGAAACTAAAAATGAGAAACTAAGAACGTCAGGTGAGGAAACAAATCTGAATGGAGTACCTTGATTTACAAGGTTCCAGAAATAACTAAAGATGAGGTGAAAATGGTGTTGAGGAGAATTCAAAGAGGGAAAACCGCAGGTGAAGATAGAAAAATCACGAATCTACCTAAGAATGGCTGTGAGGTTGTACAACAAAGCTAGCGAAATTACTTTCGGAATGCATCTCCCCACAAAGGCGATACAGCCTCAAAATACATACGCAAAATTGTAATTGTCGCGAATAAGGATGTCGAATAATATCCGAAATATATCCTATTTTCAGAATAATATCTGAGTAGCCCACGCTATATTGTATGGATTTATTCCCGAGGGATTAGTTACCTGCCTATGTGATACCTTAGATTTTGAATACCCGAGAGAATTGGCTTGATTGAAGAAAGCCTCCACAAGACCTCAGCAAACTGCCTCAACACTGCAGTTAACCGGTTAATGCAGGCTATAGGAGAATATAACAAGCTTCTTTACATGGTATTTATTCATTCCGACAAAGCCTTCCATTCAGACGACCGAGCCGCAGGGGTGTAGGCATTACAAGAACAGAAAGTAGGAGACACTTAAAAAGTGCAAGTGCCCTTCGGGAAGATTGACTAGGAATATACGTGCACGATATTCCTTCTTCAGAAGAGTGGGAAGTCCCTATTTCTAAGGGAGTCAAGTGAGGAACGCCGTCTCAACTGGAAGTATTCACAGCATTCATAGAGGCGTATTTAGGAAACCTGATTGGTAAACGTCAGGGAACGGAGTGAACATAATATAGTTAGCCTATTTGAGATTGCGGATAACATCGCCTTGTTCGGTTAATCGAGAGAAAATTCGCGAAGAATGCTTCAGGATGGGAAGTCTCGTAGGGTTAACACCACAGCGTATACATAACTGGAAAGTATTGTTAAAACGACATGAAGAAAGCACCCTCTTCAGCGCCGGCACTGAGACACCAGAAGAGGCGAATAAATGTAACTCGTACATTGAACGAGTCGTCACTGCCGATCCCAACCATGAAAGAAAAATGATCCGTAAATTTACCACACGCTGGGGCCATTCCACAAGATCTATAAATAATACACAATAGGCTGTCGCAGCCAACTAATGCGTACTCACGGCAATGGCTTATTTAAAGGGCCGAAAGTTGTACTCATTAAACGCTTCGAACGAACTCTTCGGTGTGGCCTAACGGGTTATCAAATAAAATAATGATCCGAGTTATTCTTAGAGATAGGAACGATCATCTTCGATTATACAGCAAACTAGGAAGAAAGACGGCCTACATCAAACTAAGAGGAAGAAGTAGAAAGAAGTGGTGCTGGGCAGGGGGTGTAAATGAAAGAAGTCCATCGGTGAATTACCACAGTTACAGAATGGCTTCTGAGAGAAGGGATAAACGTGCGTAACTAACAAAATCCCTATAACTGTATGATGGGGTGAGAGAAGGAAATTCGGGTGAAAAATTATATTTAGACAACTCAGAAAAACAGCAGTTGGAAATTTATGACAGTGGCCTCCGCCCTGCACTAGGCATAAAAACGATGATAACGATGATGGCAACAAGCGGCACAACACAAACGTGCACGCACTGCGTAAGAAAATCCCATTGAATAGTGCTACCGGAATTACGCACGTCGCAACTTGTAGAGTGTGTCCTATTTAGTCTTCGCGCGTACTGGGGTACGATAACACTGCAATAATATAAGAGTTTACCAATACTGGATCCGATATTTGTCAGGGTCTTCTATGCAAATTTTGCCAGCAACACAAGCAGCCGAAAAGTGTCCCGTATTTCATGTACGTAAATCTTTCGGTGGCTCGTACAACGACAATTGAAATGATAATTCCTGAGCATGCCGTCGCACCTCTATCACATTCTTGCATCTTGTAAAGGTTTAGAATGCCTTCGCCTATCGAGGACTATGAAAATAGGCATATATATTTTTCAACGCTTACTTTGTTATATCACACCATTAGTCGTATACTTTCACTTCTATAATCACGACGATTTGTGGCTTATTTTAGAAAAGTGCGGAACGGTGCTGTTTCTCATTCGCATCTACTTTAGGACGCGCGTACAGAACATTTGTCCACAGTCACACGATGAAAAATGCCACGTCTCTCCTCACGCAGCGACACTGGATACGAAGGCGAAGTGCAGGTTAACGGCTGGCTGCGCAACACGAGGCTGTTCAACCGGCAGAGCTGCTACGTCATGCAGGACGACTGCCTTCTGCCCGAGCTGACCTTGCGGGAGTCGCTGGACATGAGCATACAGCTTCGCATGCCCTCCCTGAAGGCGGACAAGAGAAAGGAGCTGGTGGGTAACCCCTTGCGGCTAACCTCTTCTATCACATCCAATTTAATCGCGATATAGCGAAGACTGATTTACCAAATTAAAAATTGAAGACAGATTCTGCAACACTTCCGACAAACGCTTCCGCTCTTTCCTTCGCATCTGGAAGCTCAACGGAAGCTGTAGTTATCGCCAGCACGGAGAGGCCCTGCGTGATTTTCTAATCGTAGCACATACGCCTTCCCTCTCCGCTCTGGTTTTGTGGCTTTCATTTTAAAGAGCCTATCGAATTCGAATGCGTTCATTGCTGCAACTGAATAAAAGCCGTCCAATAGCCTCTACACCGCTGTAATGACGGAATTCCAACAATCGAAGAACGCCAAAACCACGAAATAGAGAAAAATATTTCAAGTAAGTTTCTGAGTTTTCTAGTAGGCGTACAGCAGTAATTTTTAGCTGCGGTACTTCGCGACCCCCTAATGTAAGTACTGCATCTGTTCTTTGACTACTTTGTGCAAGCATTTAGGATTTTGAAAAGGGTTGGAAAAAGTGCTGCAGGGGGAGAGTCAAAACTCTCCCTCTTAGGCCTTGAGCATTAATTTGTAGAACATTTTACAAAGTAATTCCCGCGTACAGTTCATTAAACGTGGTTCCTGCTGATTTTTGCCTCCATAGCAGTAGCATTCGCTAAGGAGTAGCAGTAAAGTTTAGTTCAAGTTGAGTTTAGGAAGTGCAGTAAAATATCTCAAGGGGGAGCCATCTCAGTTTGATCTAAGGAAGGTTCGAACTAATGAAAGCTAAGGATAACAACAGCACACTGCGTTTGGGAAGCAGTACGATATGTCAACAATTCGATGCGGGAAAAAGTTCATAAATGCAGTCTGTCTTTTGTCCTTAACGGCAACAGCTGGCAGTCTCTACTCTAACGAGCAAATACAGAGGAATCGTCCCCTTGGCCTTCTTCCTAAGTGAAGGAGAGGCGGGCGGCATTCTATCTGGTCATGTCCTCCTTGCGATGACCGCACTGGTGCCTCATCCTGCCCCTCTTTACCGTCATTGGCAGTGACAAGTTCTGCGCTTCTGACCCCAGAAATGATGTCTCATCTTTCAGCGCACCGTAGACCACTGCGCGCTCTCTTGTCCACGTCGACGCAGTCCGCCAAAAATACGCCTTCCACAGCGTAGCCACGGGGCTTCAGATTGCGTTTACCATACTTGTACCAGTATCGCTCCCAGACATTGTTTTTTCTTTGGGGGGGGGGGGAGGAATGAAAAACCGCTCCCTTCCTTCTCCTCCTTGCTCCAGTTCTGTGGAGGAGGTGATAACCATGCCGGCGTGTGCGCGTATGCTGTGTGACCCGCTTGCGCACGAATCACTTAGCGACACAGTGGTTTTTCGCCCCCCTCAGGCGGTGAAACGGCAGGCTTGAGCCCGCATTTCTGACGGTCGCAACACGTTTGCGACCTCGCACATGTGGTATACTTAAAAAAAAAAAAAACAAGAAGCTGAGGACCTCTTTGGGATTTGTGGGGGGGGGGGGGGGCATCGCCCTTTTTGCCTCCCCCCCCCCCCCTTGGGACCGCCACTGACTTCTACTGAACGTTTCCTTCTCTCTCCGTTGCGGAGCCAACGCAGCCTCGTTGGCCCTGTTGGCCTCGTTGGCCCTCGTCCCTGGCCCTGTGTCTCGGGCCAAGCTGCCATAGCGGTGGCGGGTAGTTCAAGTTATCCGTGGAAGAACCTACTCGTGTTCGTGTTGGTGTGCGAATGAACGAGCTTTCACTGTATGTGCTGTTCTCAATGCGTGAGGATTAAATTTTCCGCATACGGTTTACGTTATGAGTTGTTGCAGCCTGAGTGACAGGCGACGCAACTCTTTCTCATTGGTCGCGTAACTCTACTAGCTTCCTTGTGGCGAATGTTAACTTTAGTACAGTTTCAGCAGTGCAGCAAGATTTCTCCGGCGATTTGCTGCATCGCCAGCTATCCGTTCTACAAACGACCGTATGCTGGGCGAAGTTCGTGTGAATATGCAAACTGAACACACTGTGGTAGGTTTGCATGCCGTGCACAGCTGTTAACGCTAGTTGCGCTTTGCCAAAGCAATTTAACTTAACAAAACAATAAAGAACTTTTTCCTAACCTGAGTGGCGGGATTAGTTGGTTCAGGAAAGGTGACAGAATTACTCTAATTACATGTACGACAACGCGAACGATGAGGAAAAAAGGTGGCCGTATAGGTTTAAAGGTCTTTTCCAAATTGTGATCATTCAAATTCCATTCCATGCGCCGCAGGTCAACGACGCCCTGTTGAGCTGGGGCCTAGAAGGCTGCCAAAGTGTTAGAGCTGGACACCTTTCCGGTGGAGAGCGCAAGAGGCTCGCTGTCGCACAAGAGCTTGTCAGCAGGCCTCCCGTGATTTTCCTCGATGAGCCAACAAGGTTAGTAGGGCATCTTTATGCTGGCGTTTTACTTCCAGTCAAAACAGCCGTATAATTAATTTCAACGGAAGTTTCTAGGATGTTTTCCTCCACTGTTCGTTTCCTGTAATATGTAAGACAACTTTATTCCTGCTTAGATCAAACAATTTCGGGCTGACCGCATGTTTCCGGGTACAACTAATAGTTTAGTGAAAGTACACACAACCATCACTCAAACAGAAGGCGTAAGAGCAATTCCCCTCTACACTACATATGTTTTTCACCTAATCTATTTAAACCAATCATTTTCGTTGGTCATGACATTACTCGAAACGCTATTACTCGCGCCACTATGAGTTGGTGAATAAAACTTGGGAGCTTACATTTATTTCAAGGTGGAAGCGCTATTACCAAGCTCGGCCAATTTCACGTGAATGTTTTAAATCAGCATCTGTGATGCCTCCTTCGTGAAGTTTCGTGTTTTTCTCTAGTTTTATGTTTACTGTTCGCTTGCGCAGATGTTCATGCGCATCAGAGGTGAGGCGCGATGAGGGTTCGGACAGCTTGATGTTAGGCCTAACATTTTGCTTTGGCATTGAACTTCGGTGACGTGTTGGTGAAGCAGCTCTCACGAGAATTGTCACCCCACCCAACAACGTGGCGAACACAGGCGTCTAACGTGACATGTGAAATTTTTTAATACACTGCCTGAGCAGAGTCCCGAAGTTCTAGAAGTATACTGTGCAAGGCTTGACGCGCTAAATGCGCGTAGAGACAGCAGCAACACAAGGGTGAAGCTCATGACTTTATAGAGGCACTACGGTTTCTCTTATCTGTCGATTTTATTTCCGTAGAAATGCACTTAGCTTCATAAGCGTTGCGTGCAAAGTGCATGGAGGCGAGTTGTTAGGTGTAGCATTCCGCTCCTTTCTCAACCGTTTCTTCGCAGAAGCATTATTCGAAGTTCCTCTTAATATTTGCGAGTGAAAAACCAGGTCACATTCGAAAGCATGAGTTATCTTCGTGATGTTCTTCTCCCCGGGGCTTCTCCTCCAAACCACAGTAGCGCTGAGGATCTGACCCCTGGGTATCCTCAACCGACAAACTCAGCCTGCGATACAAACTGTACATTTATTTACAGCCCGGCGGGCGATTAAAAAACAGTACTCGCGCGGAGCCCGAAGACGACGGGCCGAACTCTCCTGCGCCCGGACCGCGTCTCCCTTGTCTCATCTTCCCTTCCTCCGGCCGCTGAGGGCCGGGGAAGAAGGAAAAGCCAGTCGTCTTCGTCGGTGGCCATCTCATGTGGTGGCGGTGAAGGCATACGGTGCACGCAGGCGCGGCTCAAGGCGCCGCGCGACACGTGCTTTTCATTTCCGCGCCGCTCGTGCCAGGGCCCGCGCCAGTTGGTGCGTCGGAGCGCCCGACACCTCCACCACCACTGTGAAACATAACTTCAGGAATGTTTCACACACCACACAGACACACCACGCACTTTTCGCAGGTGCACCATCGTTCCTTCTATTGTCGACACAACAACCAGCATGGCCAGTGCCCCTTGACCCTGGCTGTAGGTCACCATGACAAAGGATAGCCCCAGTACTCTAGTTCAGTCAGAGCCAGCTGCCTTTAGAAGGTGGTATGCACCGGCCGTCGTCGTCCGAAAACACTCTTGCCATGCGGCGCACCCGTCGCACAACACTATCAGGGGCCCCTCTCCTTCTCGCTTTCTTGTTCGAGGAGGGACCACTGCTGGCTAGTCAGCATGCGTTGCAGCCACGCTGCACTGAGGTGAAGCTGACTGACGATTTCGCCTCTTTCTAGGCGAACCCTCGGGTTCGGCCGCTTCTGCGCTCGGAACGCCGTCCTCCACGACAAAGCGTTGGTCAGCGTAAGCAGCTGAGGGCTGCTTCGTGGCCACATTAACGCTGACATTGGCTGCCTCTTCAGCTATGCCTGCAGTCCTACGTGCAACTGCCTGCGGCTGCATTATATAAGCAGCCGTACCCTTATTTACACTTTCCCCTGTCAATTCGCTCGAGTTTCCCATGGCAATCACATTTTCGTGACATGACATCTCGGTATCTCGAGAAACACAAGATGCAGTGTGCGTGACACCAACTGCATCCTCGCGCGATTCCCGTTCTGCTGCATTCTGCAAAGCAACGGGCCGCTCGCCCACGCTCCCAGAATGTTCTCCGTCTCCGCACGGTGCGACGACGGGCTCACGCTCAACTGAAGCCAGCCTCAGCCCCTTCAGTACTACTGCTTTAAGAACTGCGTAGCTCTTGCGCTGCTCCCCCAAGAGTCCACCTAGGCACCCTCTAGCCCTCACGCTCAAGTAGGGAAGAATTACCCCTGCTCGCCATTTTGGCGGGACACAGTAGGAGTCTAGCCTGGCCTCCGCATCAGTGAACCAATCAAGCACAAGCGCTTCCTGGGAGGGCATATCTACGAGCACCCCTTGCAGCATGCTCATGCAATCTAATCTCCCATCCATCTCGCTGCACCATTGTGCTCGCTGCCCGATCGGTGAGGCGGTGGAGTTGTTAGCGCTTCTCAAACGCTCACTCCTTAGACGTTCGCTGCTAACTCCGCCTCAGCGATCTTCAGTTTCGCCTGCAGTAGGGCCATCTCGTCAGCGAACGACATGGCTGACCTAATCCTGACGCTTGCTTCCTCGTCAGCACTCACACTCAGCTCCATCTCACCATGCCTAGCTAACCGGCCCCCATTATCTCAGGGCTGCTCATGAAGCACCCCCTACATGTCATGGTGAGCCACGCACCCAGGATCAAGAGAGGCACTGACCTGCATCGCTCCGTGCCTGTAGAGATGCCGCACTGGTGCAGATGGGGTATCCATTCAGGCGCGGCTCCGTCAGCCGAGGTGTCCACCAAACAATGGCCAGCTGACTTCTCGCCTGCCGACAGCTCGCTGCTCCTGCCGCTCCACGCTCAATGGGCTGCTGATGCCTCCACTGACCGCTGGCCAAGCTGCTTCTCCGCTGCTCAGCAGGCCGCAGAGATTGCCTCGGTCTCCGTTGAGGCGTCCGTTGAGCGCCGGTCGAGCCGCTTCTCCACCAGGCTGGCGAGCTCCGCTGCTCCCGCCGATCTCTTTCAGCAGACCGCGATTTCTCCGCGAGCTCCCTCCGTAGAGGGCCCGTCTCTCCCGCCGGCTTGCTGAGTCGTCGCTCTTGAAGATCCTGTCGACTGCGCCAGTTATCTTCGTCGATGTTCTTTTCCCCGGGGCTTCTCCTCCAAGCCGCAGTAGCGCTGAAGATCTGACCCCGGGTATCCCCAACCGACAAACTCAGCCTCCGATACAAACTGTACATTTATTTACAGCCCGGCGGGCGATTAAAAAACAGTACTCGCGCGGAGCCCGAAGACGACGGGCCGAGCTCTCCTGCGCGCGGACCGCGTCTCCCTTGTCTCATCTTCCCTTCCTCCTGCCGCTGAGGGCCGGGGAAGAAAGAAAAGCCAGTCGTCTTCGTCGGTGGCCATCTCATGTGGTGGCGGTTAAGGCATACGGTGCACGCAGGCGCGGCTCAAGGCGCCGCGCGACACGTGCTTTTCATTTCCGCGCCGCTCGTCCCAGGGCCCGCGCCAGTTGGTGCGTCGGAGCGCCCGACAGCATGTATTTGCAGGAAAAAGCTTCTAGGAAAACTCTCACAGGAAAACTCGATCCTGAGTCGCAATGTGCCCTAATTTTTTAAAAGACTTCTGACCTTCTGGATGTGATCTGCCAATTATTTCTGAACATAACAATCTTCCTTGGTGAAAAGTAGGAGCCTGAACTGTGGCCTGAACTATGCTCACGAACTGTATGAACAATCAGTATTTTGTTTCCCATTAGTAGTTTTATGCGTCAGCATGCTAGCCCGGTTTTCACTCCCACCCCCCTTCCCGAAATCTTATCAGTATGTTTGCCTGTGACGCGGGACGCGATGCGTTCTATTGGTATTTTTGGGACGTATGGAGTATTTAACAACACACCCTATGACTTCAATTATGGAAGGCAAACACGCGCAAATGCTTCCAGTTCCCGCGTTTAATCTTCCCAAGTGCGGCATGACATATTCGATGAATTTTTGTGCCACTTTATTTTTCCGGTCGCTTTTGTCACTTTCAAGCCTCTACCTCGGTGAGGAGTAGAAGGTCAGAGGCTTCTCTTTCCGGCTGAGATCATTAGGTTTCACCAGAGCTTACGTCCCCACTTCTTTTCCCACACCATATCGTGCTTCCACTTGTTATGCCTCATGGCTATTTTTTCATTTTCAACATTTACATAGGTTCATTACTTCTATTGCCGAACTCTGACTCTATGTTATCTTGATTATAAATATTTACAACATTCTCCTTAAGTTCACTGGACTGCTATCAGCAAACCTACACTTCTAGGACAAAAATAATAAGAACCAATGCGCTGCGAAACCGGGTACGTTCTACTCCTATGCATACCGTTGCGCTATTTATAATATAAACTGTTTTCTTTCTGCACGTCGTACCTGTATTTTTCTGCACCGTAGTGCTGGGACCTAATATTCTTGTCGTTATTTATTAGAAGTGGACGATTGACTGATCAACCTTCTGATTAATCGGTTAATGCGTTAGTCACGCTTAATTTTTTAACCGGTTGATCGGTTGGAGTCATGTGAGCAAACTAACAAGAGTGTCGTGTTGCAATTGTGCGCAAGCGTGTCAAGGATCATATTCTGGTTCAAATAACCCGCCTGACGTCAGGACAGAAACGACGCAAGCATCTTAGAGATGAGAGGGATTAAAACCGATAGCTTTCAGCCAAGACAGACAAGAAAATGGCTAGTATTATACAAATTTACACGGTATAAAAATCGGCGAGTGGGCATTCGCACCGTTTGGCCATTGTATAAACTATCAATGCCGCACGTAAACCACGATTAATCAGTGCCCCGGCCAATTGTAACGGGTGCATATAATCCTGATTCAATAAACTGTGCAAATGACGATGCGGTTCAAAGCGTCTCGCCCGCGTCACCGCCATATTGACGGCCTGCTTACCTCATTTCAAATATCTGTGAACAGGCCGACGAGCATATTGATGTTATTTTTGTTATATTGCTATACGTATTATTAGGAATTATGTTTGGTTGAACTCAACCGAATAATCGATCAATTAACCAATTAAATCCAGCCGATTAAGCAATTTAAAATTTTTAACCGGTGCCCATCCCTATTGTTTATATAACTGTAAAGCCCAGACCTTCTCGCTAAATGCACCATCCGATAACGTATGGAGGTAACAGGTACAATAAAGGTACTCTGCCAGTCATAGTAAAGTTTTCAAGACAAGAACAAGTGTGATGAATTTTTTGGCACCCCTAGGCCTGGTTTTTACACGACAAAGCAGGTTTCCTTAAGTTACGTTTCGTCAGAAATTATTTTTCAGGCAATTTTTCGTGTTGTCGAGTCTGCAGAGTAATAAAATACCCCTAATTGTAGACATTTATTGTAGAAACATTTCATAGGGTTCAATTTCATACATTTTCACATTTTTTCATAGGGTTCAATAGCGTTCAACCTATCATGCGTTAAACTTCTCGTAAAGTAAGAAGAATGAAACTATTCCTCCTTTCATTGCCAATAGTTTTTGGACTTGTGCTGAAAACTACTCATTGTGATGTAGTTCAATAGGCAATTTCGGGTTGCTTTCGTTCGTATTGGCGGGCAAATGTCACTTGTCAGCTGGATGTTTATGGCGAGAATTACATCAACTCGAAGGTGTTTATCGGCTTTATATTTATTGGAATTCGGCAAAAGAGCCTTATTCGCTTGTTTGAAGAAAAACAAACAGAAAAGCTATTTTACAGATCACTTCGGACATATTTATCATGTTAACCGCTGAGCCCCTTGACAGCCCGAAAATATCTTTCCCACGCTCGTAATCTCGAAAGCATGACCACGCAGATTGCCCTGAGACTTACTTTCACTTCCGTTCTCAAAACGTATCGTCCCAAAAAAGTATACAAAGAATATTTTCTGCTTTCCTATAGGTGTAAGATGTATAGACACATCCGGTAAAACTCATCCTGCTTTACCTCTTTTACAGTGGACTTGACTCGAGTTCTGCTCTTCGATGTGTTTCTGTAATGAAATCTCTTGCCATGGCTGGACATACAGTTATCTGCTCTGTTCACAATCCCAGCGCGAAAATTTTCTCATATTTCGATAAGGTAAGACTTAAACGCAGTTGATTCCATTATTCTACTGAGGCGGTCAATTCTTACGCTGTCTTTCTTGTGGGAAAGGCTGCTACCAACGTAGTGGCGTTTGAGAGTTGGAAAGCCCTGGACATTGAATTATCTCCTGTATTTTCAGCTATACATGATATCAGGTGGAAGCTGTATATACAACGGTTCTACGGAAAACCTCTTGCCGTTCCTAGAATCTCAGGGTTTGAGCTGTCCTATCCATCACAACCCTGCTGATTACCGTAAGTGCTCATTAGACGCTTGCAGTTTAATAGGTTATAGGAGTTCATATTATCTAGAAATGGTTTTGGCTACCAGATGCCATCAAATTTCAAGCTTTCATCCGTCATATACACAACTTAACATTTTTTTTGCAACACGCAGTGGTGGCTAAGTGCACATGGCTATGGCGTTTAGCTGCTGAGCGCAAGTACGCGGATTCGATCGTAACCACGGTGGCTACTTTTCTGATACAGGCGAAGAGCGAAAACGCCCGTGTGTTGAGTTTCAGTGCCTGTTAAACATCCCCAGGTGGTCACATTCATTCCGGCGCCCTCCACCATGGCGCACCTAATATCTCAGGCAGAGCGTTAAACCCCACAATAACAAAATAAATGTTTTTCTCCAAACTGAAAGCATTTTCTAGCCGTGGATTATTGGAACGAAGGGGCTACAAAGGTCATCTGTCAAAAACATTGTTTTTGGGGGGGATGGAATTACGTGCCAGTAGCGCGGTACATGACATTTTCCGGAATGAACTATCGTACCGTTTTTGCAACTACACTTCTGGTAAACCAAAGAAACATCGCGAAAACTAGAAGAAAACCAAAGTCAGTTTTTTTAGCCGGAACACGGGAAAGAAGGCCTAAATGCGAAAGGTCGTACGTACTAGCTCAAATCTGGAGGAATGTCACTAAACGGAACTTACTGCCTACCAGTAATTGCGCCCCAGGCCGCTCATGAACGAGCCATAATAAAGTTCGCAACAATCACTTAGAATAGGTCGGGATAAAGGTGTGCATGCCAAACAAGTCGCCTATTTATCATTCTTTTCATAACTTGATTGAAAATTCATGACTGTCCTTCTGTTATGGCTTCAGTTACAGAAATAGCAGCCGGGGAACACGGTGACATCAATTCGAAGCTATCGTTACACTTCACACAACACAACGCCACGGCCAAAAGTGAGAAGACTGAACAAGTCGAGTACCGTCTGACACGCTACGGAGGCCGTCGTATGACCAAAAAGGTGTGATTGGTTGGCTTTGCTTAGCTTCGGAAGAATAGTCAGTAATGTTTCGGTAAATAATTCACACTGTCGCTATCCGTACCAGTAGAGCCCGCATTCGTTTCTTCTTTGTATGCAGTCACTTAATCAAATTAAAGGCAAATATTTCAGACCAAATGGACAAAAAGTTACTTCCAAACCGGAACTTGCCGCCTATTTCAGGTATTTGCTCCGACGACTTCGAAAAAATTATAGTTTAGCACCTAAACACGAAAGATAGATGTCATTGAAGAGCATACCGTACATTTTTAGGTGCTAAGCATCCAGGGATGAAAAGACCAACTCATGCAGCAGGAATATTACGATAACGGTTAATTGGAGGGGGGCACTGCCCAATTTCAAGTAAGACTGTCGGGAATATTTAACTTGTTCCTCGTACAGCTCAGATTTGGTATAGACCCGCCGCGGTGGCTTAGGGGCTAAGGCGTTGCGCTGCTGAGCACGAGATCGCGGGTTCAATTTCCGGCCGCGGCGGCCGCTTTTCTGATGGAGGCGAAAACCAAAATTCCCGTGTGTACGAGATTTCGACGCACGGTAAAGATCCCCAGGTGGTCAAAATTAATCCGGAGCCCTCCACTACGGCGCGCCTCTTCGCCTGAGGTGCGGCGGCACGTTAAACCCTCCAATCAATAAAATCAATCAGATTTGGTATAAAACGCACTTTCTAGGCATTACACGGAAGTCATATGTATGCTAATGAACAGATCTCCCATTTAAAAAGCACGAATCGAATGGTCAACTTTTAAAAATCACTCCCGCGTTCACAACTCTGCCACTGACTTGTCGATCTCAGTTAGCCATCTTTAAAACTTAAAACTGTCTGAGTGATCTTAAGGCTTTACATTTAAAGATTTTCTCTTTGTTAAGATGTATCTCCATTTTAAGTTTTTTGTTTTGTTTTTGCAGGAACTTGTAGACACATTGGCACAGTATACCGAGGACATCAGCTACGTCGTTCAGTTTACGGTGCTACTGCGGAGGTGCTTCGCTTGTGTAGTGAGAAATAAGGTTAGTGAAACATTTTTTCCTCATCAATACAATTGTTGAAGAAGTTTTTAATGGCCAATATTTTGTTCCGCAGCAAAAACATTTGTAGGCCTAACTGCTGAGTAACTTTGTTAAGCAGCGCTGAGGAATTTGTTTCAACAGCCATTTATACAAAAATGTTCGGCGGGCGGGTAAAGCCAGCTACACAAAACGGTATAGGTACAGGGTGATGTTTGTGAAATGAGGCATTCCCAAGAATATACAGAAAACTCCGAAATCTACGGTAGTGCAAGAACTGCACCCTAGTTCGCTGTCTCCTAACGAAAGAAGTATGCAAGAGCTTGAAACGCTATACGCACAAGCTAGCCGATTAAGACCCACCTCTGCCAGACCCGATGTGTCCAAAGGTAGACGAATAGCCTGTTTCTGTGTGGTGACCTCTAAAAGTCTCTGTCGCCCGAAAGAAACTCACCTGCGGGGCTTGGCTAGGTAGCTGCGAAAGGAGTGGCGAAGTTTACTCCAAGCCTCCCTGTTTGCACTGGGCACGGGGCCGCTGCTCGGCCATTTTGTTGCCAGAAATGCTAGCTTGGCTAGGACAGCAGTTTATTGCATAGCCGCTATTGCATAGCCAGGGGTAACCCTGCGTCAAAACCTAAATAAATATTACAGTTTAGTTTATTGAAATTTTATTGATTGCGTTTGTATCACCTTTCTTGGAACTTTATTACCTTGTGTCCATCTCTTGCAAGGAATTTTATGAGCGAAGTTGGTTATGTACAGATGTATACGAATTATAAAATAACTTTAGTTTGTAGAGGTTAGAACTAGCTGGGTACTATTTGTTGTTTATAATATAGACCGCTAGTTTAAGACGTCAAGTAATCCCAAAGGACCGACAATTCCATTCAAAAGTTCTTGAAAACCGCATTGCTATGCAGTCTCTACCGAGAAACAATTAAATATCTTTCCGACATCTCATAAATGAAATCACATACCCATTACATTTTTAGGTGCGGAGCACCTTAGGACCTCACAATGTCCGTCCGCGCGCGTGCGCATAGCATTTACAATCGCAAAAAATCACACAGGCACCGGCAGGATTCGAGCCTATGTCTCGTAGACCAGACGGAGTTAGTGTCAGTCGTCTTATTCACTGGGCTACGACCATGACTAAGTACCCGGGAGTCAAATGGCTTACTCCGTCGCCTGTAATGTGCGGAAACTACCTAAAAGAGTACAAGAACATTCCAAAGCACTCGAACACGGGCACAAACATAACCTAGCAACCAGAAAACGCGCCAAAACACCGGTGTAGTCAGGCTGTGATCAAGTTGTAATACACAGTGAGTGCATCAAACTACGCTAGATGGCGCTACACGTAAACACGAGATGGCGCCGCGGTGTTCCGGAAATCACACACCCTCTTCCCGCCGTGAATGGAAACTAGCCTAAGAAGCGTCACGCTGCTGCTCAACGTCTATGAAGACAACGAGCTTCCCCGAATACGAAAGCGCGTCAAGCGGAGGCAAAGCGACTAAATCGGAATGACGGTCTGGGAGCAAATCGGATGTCACTCGGGGCGCAACTTGGATGTCATTTCGAGTCCCCGTACTCCGCACCCTCTCCATCATCCACGCAGTAGAGATGCTGCCATTTTTTAAGCCATGCTCTTTATATATCCATGCAATTTTTACAAACCCTTCCGCTCTAAAATTCGTAATTCGTGCACGTACATTTGTCGATATTCCCGTAACAGTGTCAAATGCCTAAAAATAGTCCTTGCACAAATGCAGCCAAAAAAAGTGGTCGCAGAAAAATTGGAACTAGCACTGTTATGAAGCCAAGGTCGGATATTCTAAGTCTAGATGTATGGCGTTAAAATTCCACCGTGGAATGCTTTAGAATTATCTAATACAGTAATATCTGTGTTCCTCAGAAAGCCAAATAAATATGCCTAGGATCACCGATTGTCTCAGAAAAGAAGCAAAGAAACCTATTTCTATTCATTACGAATATCGTTTCAAAACGCAATAAATTTACATTCTTGATGTCAGGATTTTGTGGCGTTCTTCCTTTGTGATCATGTCACGCGTTACCACCTAAATTTATATTTTATAAAATAGTTTGGCGCCCTCTTGGCAAATGAAAATAAGTTTCCGCAGATAAGAACATCCTCTCACAATAGCCTGTGGTCCGCTCAACTCAGCTGGAACACGCTACTCTCTTTCTGTTTATATTTCGCCTAACCACGTGGCTTGAAAAAGTGGCTTCACCTCACATTCGCGCTCTTCGCGAAGCCGCTGAAGGTAGCTTTTCCCACGTGACTTTTCGGCCTTTTGGTTTGATATTTTCTTTCTTTGAACACTTCACAAATCCAACAGTGTATAGCTACAAGTTCGAATATTGGAAACATGACAACTCACACACCTGCGTCTTCCTCTAAATCACGCGTTGCATCGCTTTGTAAGCACTTTGAAAAACAGCGCAAAAAACACGGACGTAGAGAGGTTACCCAGACACGAGCGCTCGTGTCTGTGTAACCTCTCTACGTCCGTGTTTTTTGCGCTGTTTTTCAATGTGTCATGCATACCCAAACTAGCCCAAAGTCAAGCTTTATTGTAAGTACTCTTGTGGCGCCTAATTATTTCAAATATTGTCTGTCTTTTTCTGACCAAGGTCGCGGCTCAACTTCGCTTTCTCGCCTACCTTGGTTTTGCTGCGCTGCTCTCGGCACTGTTCTACGGCATTGGGCAGGAAGCTGCCCGGGTGCCTAACAACCTGTCTTTGTTCATCCTTACGCTCGCCATCCTGCTGTTCCAGTCAACGATGCCCACAATCATGATCTGTATGACCAGCAGTCTTCCCTTTCTTTAGTGTTGTTTACCCTCATATAAGCATCCAAAATGAATGTTCAGGTGAGATAAGTAGATAAGCTGAGATTTTAACTCCATTTTAGGCCATATTCATTCCGGGTGTTCACATTGATCGCCCATTTTTATACACTGATTCGGAATAATTGCGGGGCGTACGGTAACGATGTGTTTTACCTCAATCTTCTAGCCGACAGGTTTCTGGCGCATAGACTACGAATTCTTTGCTGATGCCAGAATGATGCTTTCTGGTAGAAAGAGCCATCAAAAAGAGACACGTATAACTTAGACACGCAAAACCGTGGCTTTCAAAAGATTTCACCTTTTCTGAGGGTGCTTCTATGGGCAAAGCGAACCAAAACCGACTTTTAACAAAGAATCTGTGTATAGGGAAATATGCAGAAACCTTTGCTGTAGGCCAGTCGCTTCCTATTTCAAAGAACAAAGTTCAGTGCGCAAGTGGCTTTTAATAGCGTAAATTTAAACTTAAATGATTTTAATTGAAAGCAAACTTACTAAATCTTGATACTGAGAATAATTCGCTCAAACATATAGCGGCTTTCACTTCAAACGCACCGCAGTTAGAGCTGTTATGCATCTTGAGGACGAGTTATTTACAACGCTGCTTTAAAGCTTTACAAAAATTGCGTTGCTGAGCTAGACCGGAATCGGCACTTGGTAGTCTCGGTAGGTCAGCGAAAGTTGTTTGTGCTATTGGCGAATGTTTCCTTAATAACATGCGTCCGACATTAGCCCGATCAATGATTAAATGTATTAGCGCTGCATTATAAAAAAAAGATGAGAAAACAATCTATTTTATATTACCCTCGTTTACATAGTTTAAAGTGGCCATGCGCGGCACCTCGGAAAACTGAGGCTCGTTAAAGGAGTTTCCGTGACTATATTCCAACTTGCAAAGCAACGCTCCCTTGCGGCCGCAAATAGAATGAACATAAAAACCTTCGAGAGAAGGTGCCGTCGCCTCACCCACCATTGTCCCTCCTACCATCATCTCTCGAACCTTGCTGTCGTCCGACCAATACCTACGTTTCGTACGCTAACGTCAGTGCTTCGAAGGCACTGTTAGCGGCATGTCACGGCACATGATTATTAGGTCGCAGGTAATCTATGGGCACATACTTCACAAAGCAATTCTTTTCTTATACTTTTTAAGATATGCTACCAGCCAGGGTTGCGTCCGTGTGACCTATGCAAAGCGATTGATAAAAAAGACCGCGTTTACATCGCAGTCAGTATTCGCTTTCGATTTTGTTAAAATCACAAGCGTATTCGATGTTGCAAAGCTGTGCGTTTGAGCAACTTCTTCATAAACTTTCTTTTTCAGCATTCATCTTCTGAAACTTTTTTGTATCCCCAGTTCCCACAGAGCTTGCCGTCTTGCTCCGGGAGCATCGAAACTGCTGGTACAAGCCCTCCATGTACTATATTGCCAGGATATTGACAGAACTTCCATTCATGGTAAGTCCGAAATGACTTGCTACTCCAATAAAAAAAATCATAGAACGCCCCCCGGGCGAAGATGGCGCTCTGGGTAGATTTGCTGTATTGGGGATTTTTTTGCAGAATTATAAGGACAGTGGCAGGATATCTACGTCCCAGACTAAGGACACGGACTGTTGGTGGGCAGACAATGATGTTTTATACAGCACGGCTACGCCAATCAGAGCGCAGGCTCAATTGCGCCACACACGTGGCCGCCGGCGAGCACTCGACATGGTTAAATTTTAAGGGGAGAGAGACGGGGAGGAGTATACATGACTCGTAACAGAGGCGGCGGCGGTGGAGGGGAGCATAAGGTGGGGCTGTAAATAAACTCCCTCCGTACATCACCATGCTTCACTGTGCAACTTTCAATATTGGAAAGCCAGCTTACAAAGGCCAAGCTTACACCTATTCACGTAATATCGGCTTCACTGCTCAACACAAATGTATTGCTGGGAAGACATTTGACAAGGTATATAGGTCATCTTATACAAAAATATTGAAGCCCTAGAACCTGCACAGTTGTATGCGTTGCTATGGGAACTTTATTGGAGACAGAGGCCCCGAGTAAAGCGTCCACACAACCACGCGCGCGCGAGAGAGAGAAAATGTGTGGGGGGGAAAAGTGGTTGAGATTGGGCTCTTAGCGGGTCCCTCCATCCTATGCCTCGGTCCGTCCTAAGCGTCGGCCTCGCCGCGCTTCTAGATACTCGAAGAATCAAGTCCCTCTTAGCCTCGGGTTCGGATCTTGTGAGAGCTGACTCCCATAGCTCAAGAATGTTAGCGATATTGAGCTCTGAGGGCAATATTGTCACGTAGTCAGGGACGACGCACGTTTTTTAAAGCAACAAATTTTTACTGGAGGAAACTTGTACTCCGCTAACACCTCAAATAATCCGCAAGCGCTGAAGTAGCAGTCACCAAAATGACATGCGCAAACTAGCGACGCCAAATCAAAAGGCCAGGCGTTTGCCCGACAAGAATTTATCTTTCCGGGCTGTCCTTTTGTGAACAGCCGGATTACAGCGAACAAAGAAGGACATTGTAGTCAAGTGACGGCAGGGTGCAACAATTACGTTAGCTTGTGCGGCACACAAAAGAAAGATAAAAACGTGATTCGCTTCGAACATAGATAAGACAACCAGACGCGGCCAAACGCTGGCATCAGAATTCACAAGAAAACAAAACACAAGGCTTGGTTCGCTGCAATATGATGGAGAGCCCCAGGTTGAATGGAATAAGTTGGATGGTTTTCCTCACTTACTGCCTTTCTTATCGTATTTTTCTTGAAACATCTGTACTATCCCTGTTTTGAGTGATGACTTAGTGAACTGTGCCTTCTGTGAATTGGACGCCAAGACTAGAACTGTGGGCATTTTGTGAATTGTGACCTTTCGCTTTCTCCTCCCCCTTCCCATTCGAACTTCCCCGCAGGGCCTTATGGCCTCTCGTCTTTAATAGTGTTTCACTCACTCATCCCTGTTTTTCTTGACAATGTATTGTTTGAGTCTGTCGCTGTTCCTGAGCTTCTGTTGCCGTGATACTTGTCAAGCTTCGGGAGACAGGTTTTAGTTTCTTTTTGGAAACCCAAGAATTCCCCCGAGGTTTTTGGGAAGGGGTTGGAGAGAGGTGGGACTGTGTGGTCTGTAAGTTCTCGCGCAGGTCTGTCCGCTCTCTCGTTTTCCTTCAAAGCTTCATGTCGCGCATTCCAGGCGATTCGATGGGGGTAGCTGGCGTTTTTCGAACTCCAGTATTTTGAGCCGCATATGGATTCAGCCATGAGTAATGTTCTGTATGGCCTTCCTTCAGTCGGTGAAAACTCGAAGGCTTTCGTTTCGGTGCTCGCCACACCTTATAACCAGGAGGAGAGCACCGGCTTCAGCCTACTCTGCATAGGTGTTTTTTTTTTTTAGAGTGAGACAGGCCTTAATATCGTTCGCTTGATCTACGGCGACGAGAGAAGCGTTATTCTTTTCGTAGAAAGCAACGTTCGTGTATACGTTGTTCCTTGTGTTAGAGGTTCTCCATAAGGAAAGACGGCAACAATCCCTGCGATTGGTCGGAAGTGCTCGTCAGCCAGTGCCGAGACCCGCTTACTACTGACTGATTGTTGTGCTCGATTGCCTCTAAACGGCGGCCACAAAGCGCGAGCGGAAGCATTAAGCTGAGCCAACTTGTCAACTGGCCACGCCACCATCATATGTGCCATGACTGGTTGCTTTAATTCGTCCCTGTACTTTGTCTTTGCTTTGTTGCCACACAAACGGTGCTAAAACCACAATTCTCACAGCTTCCTGTATTTTGATCGTTTCGGGGCTGATTGATTGATTATGACGTTTAACGCGCCGACGCTAGCCAGACGGTGACGCCCGCCGTAGTGGAGGTCTCCGAATTAATTTTGACCACCTGTGGATGTTTAACGTGCGCCTAAATCTCGAACACACTGGCGTTTATCTTTTCACCTCCATCAGAAAAGCGGCCACCGCGGCCAGGAATCGAACCCGTGTCCTTGGGCTCAGCAGCACAGCGCCCTAGCCACTGAGCCACCGCGGCGGGTTTGTTTGGTCGGTAGCTCGCTCGCTTTGTGTATATAATCGGTGGTCTAAATGCTCGTTGGGTCATTCGCATGGAGGCTAATGTTTCGCTTGCTCACATGAATACCCTTCGGGTCGAAAAGTTGCAAAATACAGTTAAAATTTTAAGACCTCCACAATTTTCTCTGTTGAACTAGAACTGGAAGTTCTTGTTGTTCATTTCTCAGGTAGCCGGGCCTGCCACGATGGTGATCCTTGTCTACTGGGCGACGTCGCAGCCGGCGGAGTTGTGGCGCGCAGCCTCCGTGGTGCTCCTCTGCCTCCAAACGTGTTCAACAACGCAGGCGGTGGCCCTCGTTGTGTCGGCGTCGACCAGTGCACAGGTGCGCACGCTCCGTGTAACAGGCAATCATAAAAACACATCTGCAGCCCACGGCGTGCCCAGGGTTCCAACGAATAACTAGCCGGAGAAAACTTCCTCCGTTAAGGGGGACTCCCATGATGATATTCCTATAGTACTTCCTAATTAGTAACCTACGGGCTTACAAATCACAGTGCTCCAGTAGGAAATTTTTAGCAGTTTCAGGAAGTTATTCCGACACTCTAGCTTTCTTGTTCTGTAAGTGTACACTCCTGTACTAAAATAAAAAAAACACTCGCTTGCTAGCCAGCGAGGGACGGCTAGTGCAAGCTAGCTAAACTAAAATTGGTCTTGTTTATTTTTTATTTCAGTGCAGAAGTGATATACTTCTGATATACTACTGATATACCACTAATGATATATACCAGTGATATACTACTAATGGGCAAACTAGCTCATTAACAACATTTTCTTGGATTTGTAAATCTTTTCGTGTTGATGCGATAGCTTCTAAGCCTATGGGTCGCGAATTAGTAAGTCCCATAGTTATCTGTTCAGGTGAGTACCCTTTAAAGGCTCAGGAAATTTTTTTTACTGTTCAAGCCAAAGCATTAAATGTACAGATAAAACACAAGCTGTGGGATTGTTATGAACATGGGAAACCGATAAATGGCTGACAGACGACTTTCGGGGGAGCGACATAGAAAGAGCTTCGTTCACGATAATAAAAACGCTCGTGAAAGACCGCCCTGTACCTGTGACTACGCGGAGCCGCGTGCAAAATGGTGGGGGCAGCTGTGGCTGTAATTGCGGTGCTTCCACAATTACTCACAGCGTGAAACTAGAAGGACCGCTCAGCGGAGTTTGACTAGCCGTTAATGCTTTCGCCTTCCCTGACTAATAAAAAGTGATCAGGTATCGTAGGAGTTTTCACTGCTGGCACTTGCTTCTTCGTTTGTATTTCTTGCTACTTTTAGAACACTTTTCGATGCTCCCGAACATTTTTTTTTGTATGGGGAGTTTTTAAAGAACAGTGGTCATTCTCTAAATTGGGTAAAATATTGTTCTAATATGTGAAAAATCATAAGTAAAGGTCTTACAATTGTTTCGAATAGATCACTGTGAATTTCCCAAAGGTGCGTATCGACAAACTTGAGTGCATTCAGCGGTAACAAATTTGTCCGCTTCATTCCTCAGACGGCGCTCTTCGTGGGACTCCCCGCCGCAACGCCAGCGTTCCTGTTCAGCGGCTTCTTCATGGCGCCGAAACTGCTGCATCCAGCGCTCGCCTGGCTCACATACACTTCTCACCTGCACCATGCCTTTCACGGCATCCTGTATGCCATATACGGAAACGGACGCGGGGAACTGAACTGCGAAGAGAACACGTTGTGCTTCTTCGCCGAACCCGAACAGATCCTCATCGAGAACGGCGCGGAGCACGCGTACCCCGGAGAGAAGTTTGCCATCATGCTTGCTCTGGATGTGCTCTTCAAGCTAATCGCTTACCTGATCCTTGCATGGCGTCTAAAGTTAAAGAGGTAGCTTTTGGTACTGCTGTCGAAAATGTTCAGCTGTAAGCACGAGTAAAACCTGTAGATAAGTATGAGGTGTTGCTTACTGCACAACTGTGGAAGTCAGAAGTGCAGTGCAATATATCGGCCCAGAATTATTGAGAACAACGCAACGAAACAGGCAATATTTGCTTGTTGGGTATGTGTGTGTCCTGGAATGGATCGTAGCTGAGTTATGCCTCTATTGCTCTCCGAAACGTGAGAGGAGTTACCCTTAGTGCACTCACAGCGTTGTCACATGAGAGCAGTACCACTTCTGCCCCCCCGTGACCCTCGCCAAAGGTCGAACTCGGGTGAAATGCGGCTTGGTAACACTCATCTAATGCCAGCGACGAGTGAGTAGCCTTTTCGGCAACGCTCAGGAAACAGTGAAAAACAATACCGCACCGCAACAATTTCGCCTACCACCAAGATGGCAAGTTGGGCGAGTTGGTATTGGTTCATGGTGATAGAAAATAGCCAGCGCAAGAAAGCCAGCGCAATAAATAGCCAGTGCAAATGCGGTGTTTCAACAGGCTAACGAAAGTGCCGACATAAAGAAGAGCATAAATTCAGGTCCAACATCCCTATCCCACCTGCTCCTAGAAGTGCTCCTAGACGGCGCCCACTCTTTGCGACGCATCTTTAAGGTCGCTAGTAGGTTCTGGCTTTAGAATTCTATTCTTGTGTTTGCTTTTAAAGCGCAGCCTTTCGTGGTATGCCCCATCTGATCTTGATAGTGGCTGGTGTAGTTCCATGGAGCCATGTAACCTGTGCTATTGCTATTGTAGCGATAAGAGAGCGCCGTCATAAAGCAATTTGTGGGAGGGTGGGATACCCTTGCTACGGTTACGGAGATTGAATCAGCACTGATTTGCGCCCACCGGGAGGGGATCACGGTTGGGTACGTCAGGGCGTATGGCGGTTGGCGGCTTACCTAGGGGGTGCGGATAGAATAGCAGTTTCTGAAATGCTAGTAACTGCTTACGAACACCACCGGGCAACAGCACAAAATTTTGCTTTCATGACCGAGAGCTCTACTGGTAGGAACACGTATGAGATTTAATTCGCGAAGAAGGATTGTAATGATGGGAATACCCGGAATACATAATGTACGTCGTAAAATAAAAGGGTTTCCAAACTGCATTTGTGTGGCTTATGTTCAGCCTACTTTGTATTCAGTGTGGAATAAAAGTTTGCCATGTATTTTTGCAGCGAAGCTCTGTATGGCTATGATCCCGGCTTTTTTTTTCCGGAGGCTACGATTTACTCGTCACAGCCCTTTACCTCCTTCTCGCCACCGACGGCGCCTCTTTCACAAGTGTTATACCCCTTGCCACAAACAATGCCTTTTGCACGGGTTCCGCAATCGGTAGATAACAGCGCTAGCGGCGTTACAGGGGTTTCACTTTTAACATGTTATGGACGGGCGCATGCCGTTCGCTCAGACGAAGACGAGAGGCATTTGAAGAAGTGTTAGCGCACACAGAAGCGCCCTCTAGTGCGAAAACAACAAGAAGCCGCTGCCTCAGAAGGTGCAGCCGACGCTGTGGCGGCCTCATCTTCCACCTCGTCGAGTAGCTGAGAATCCCTTCCGCATGGACAGCAACTTATCTGCAATAGGTAACGAATTAAGCGAGTTGGAGTTCGTTCATAATGGTCAGCGCATACGAAAACTGGACAAGAAGACTAAGAACGACACAAGCGCTGTCGTCCTTACTCTTCTTGTCCGGTTTTCGTATGCGCTGACCATTATGAAAGCAACTTACCTGCTTCGAATGCCGACGTGAGCCGATAACGATGATATATAAATTAACTGCAGCAAAAGCCACTATAGCGAACCCCATCCTAGCAGCAGCTTCGCTGGGTTCCGTCTTCCAGAGGGGAAAGCCTCTGAATATTTTCCATGGCAGTTCCGTAATGATGTATGGTAACATTGTAGTAACATTCCCGGCCACTGGGCAAAAGAGAGGTCCGTGCTGATGCAATATCGTTGCAATAAGGACTTACTGTTTTCGTAGTAATAGCGTAATATCCTGAAAATGTTGACATAATGTAAAATATCGCGCTCAGTACCAAGGTCGACATACTGTAGCGCTGTGCCAATTTTTTGTTGATGTCAGATTGAGGCATTGTGCTCATTTTTTAATTTATTCAGTACAAATCCCAGGGAGAAACGGAATGACTCTTATCATGAAACAGTGTTCCATTCTTCACACGAACGTGTTGGCGTGGTCGTTTGTTCCTGCGGAGATCTGAGTACAGGTGACTTGTGTTATGTTTGGCTTCTTTTTGTTCCGAATCAGCCGCAATACTTCAAGGCCCCTATGAACGAGCGTTTGTTGCTTCCAGCATATATTACTTCGTCAATCCTTCTTGCTGCACATCGACTTGCAGCCCCGGATTGGGAGTTATCACCGCATTGCGGCGTTAGTTATATTGCTACGTAACTCCCAGAACATTTCACATGGCATTGGACTGGATGACCTGGTGATCAATTCATCGTACACTTCATCTATGGGTACGTGCCTCATCAGTGGGGACGCACGGAAAGCCGAGAGACGAGGAAGAGATCGTCCAGAAACGGACTTGCACGAGCTGCATTGGATTCCTTGCGTTTGGCCTCTTGGCCTTCAGTTGTAATGATCTGTAAATAGATTGATTATTCGCATCTGCCTCGTAACAATATTGCAGAAATGGAAACGAAGGACTTCCGTGAGCTTGACATCTACTTCAGCGGATGGATATTCTGTATCAAATAATTGAGATTTGGGCTTCCAGAGATTTTGCCGTTAAACCGCACCAGCAATATGTATAACCAGAAGGCGTATCGTCAGGACTTGGTGCGTCACGCATGGAGAAGCTGCAGTGAGACGGGTCACCAGAAAACAAGAAGCTTTCTGTACGCTCATTCCCGTTGTAAATTGAGTTCGTCGCTGATATGAATAGGTTCTTATGCAAGCAGATGTTTTATAGATTTGAGCGGAGCAGAACGCGACTTTTGTCTGCAAAAATTTGTTGCGAGCGAATTGTTTAACCTCTGTTAGCCACTGCGAACACCCACCGCACATTTACCTGTTAAGTAACGCTAGCATTATGGTGCGCCGGCGATAGAACACACTGCTTAACAGTGCGATGCCAAGTAGGCAGGCTTTTGTGCGTGCTCCTGCATCGGCAAGTTGAATAGTGGGAATTCTGTTATGGAGCATATTCATGTGGGCACGGTTGTGAAAATCCCGACCACTCGCATTTGTTAATGTTTGTCAATGTCGGGATGAAAGAAACATACCCTGGAAACAAAGTATTATGCGGCAAGCGTGCTTCAGAAGCCGCAGCTAGTCAAGCATAATGCACCCCGGTAGGTTGCAAGGCGGTACACAGTAAAGCAGTAGCAGCGCGGTCTATAATTAGATGGAGAATGTTTATTCAGGGAGCTTCTCAGCGCGTGCGCCGGATTTAAGTGGTCCCCAATTCAGACGTACCCTTAGGCTCTTTCTCCACCTGGCCCTTGGTCTGCAGCTCCAGCTGGTATTTCAAGGAGCTGAAATGGTAAATCTGCCATTGTTCTCTAAGGAGTGAGATTGGGAGAGGTTATGTTAGGGTTGCACTTCGCAAGTATCTTCGTAGAGCTTGCACGTACATGTCAAATGTTGGAGCGTTCCTGGATTGTGAGACACTGGACATTCATCACGGTACTAGCTCGGGTGCATTGGGCTAAGTAATAGAGGGTGCGGGTACGCCTCTGTCTTAATGTGCCTGCATGCCATGGGCGAGCTCAGCTTGGAGTAAGTCCTTAACTAAGCTGACCAAGATTGAAAAATGAAGATGTTCGAGGCGGCGAGTATCTGCAGCAGAATTGTACGGGGTGGCGTATTCCTACTTGCCATGTAGCGCTGACGCTCTGCGCACTTCAGTGGCGAAATTAGACCAGATAATTTGTATTTACCGTCTCCGTTTTTGCGTTTAGAGTTGCTGCAAACCTACGGACAGCAATTGAATTTCACTCTGTCTTGTTTAAAACTCATTCTTTGGTGAGGTATAGGCGCTGTTTGTCAGCTCCTGGGCTTAATCGAATTCTTGGACTGCTTCTACACTGTGATACTGCTAACCATGCTCGTGCGGGGCAGCTAATTTCACTCAAAGAGTTTCACTCAAAAACTGCTTCGGAGTATGCAATTTCGCTATTTGGGCCGGCCATTTTGAAGCGAAGCTTTCCTGGTCTCACTCATGGCGGTGGCGTAACCAGAAAACACTACAGGGAAGCCAACTTTACATAATGGTAGGCCACATGATGATGACGGAGATAATGAAGCAAGACAAAACCGCTTCCCATGGTAGTACTCGAACCCGGCTTCCTCGTGTAATGAAACCGGTGTCTATCTGGTTGTGCCCTCATCGCATTCGGGTCGCTCAGCATTTTGGGGGCTTCGTTGCGCAGCCACTGGTTTTCGACTTTGGCTCTGTTGAAGGCAATAACATGCAAGTCCTTTAATACGTGCGTGCGGCCTCTTCATTCATGACAACATCACACACACCTTTAGCGCGTTCTCTCTTCAAATAATTAAGGTTCAAATCCCCTTCGTCTAACGACTACAATGGGGGGGTCTCAGCTTTCTCGTAGGAGATTCGTTTGCTGTCGCATGAGTTCGGACTTTGACACGCAGGCAGTTGGCACTTTGATCATTGACGCTCTGACTTTGATCGCAGCGGCTCGACTTTGGCACTTCGCCATTTGATGTTCGCACGCATGACAGCTTTTCGTTTCAACCGTCGTCGTCGTTAGACGGAGGGTATTTGAACTTCCTTCTTCCAATGCCTATTATACTTCCCTTCAGTGTAAATTGAACCGGCAGTTCAACGAAAGGACCACGAGATGAGCGAAACACGCACAACACGGGGATAAGCAGGCGCCGCGCCTACTGGTTTCCAAGGTTTATTTTTCCACGGTGAATTTTTCCAGACAGACTGAGAACGAGGCCAGACGAAGAATGCCATTCGCCATTTCACTTATTGTCACTAACGGCTACGTGCATATGGGAAGGAAACATTTGTTCAGTAGTAACGAATTTGTCTCGGTAAGGGATCAAATTTCCAGGATGTCGTCATAAGATCGACTGCACCGCAAAGATATCGAAATAAATAACTTTAAAAAGGCCGTAGTGCCAAAAGGACGAAAAGCACAAAAATTCTAATCACCGAATAGCTTGATACATCGGGAACACTCATGACCGCACCTTGTGGGTCATGGGAGTATTCAAGACAAAGGTTCATTCTGCTGAAGATGAGTAATCTCGTGCCACTTCAAGGGAAGCGAAGTCTACAAAACAGGTGCCCTTTCAATCCATTTCGCAAATTAGGTTTTCAGGGAGACAGAGGCTGAGTGATTGCATAGTGCCACGCATTTTATTTGAAAAGGAAATAATAAAAACAGCCATTACTCCTGAATAATCCTACGCGTCCAGGGGTTATCTACGAGAACAAATAGGCCATCTCCTATACATTCTGTTTTCAAGTACTCCATTTCATAACGCAGTGATTAAGTCGGGGAGATTCATGTGGTGGTAAGTTTGTGTTTGCGCACAACTGACTTCCTACCGTCGTTCCGGGAATTCTGTTTTTTCCCTTTGCATGCGCACCTTGGTGCCTGTGAAAGAATTATGATACACTGTTGCGCGTTTATCCATTATCTTCACGGAGGCGTATGAAAAAGCACTCTGGTATACTGCAGGAGCCTATTCCGTCAGTACTTCCGCCAGAGCCTCCATTTTAACAGACCGAAGGAGACCACCTTGAGTGAGAGATCGATGGCCACAATCTTTCCGGCATATTCAAGAAGGTCCAGGTCCCGTGCCTCCATCATTTCCAGCACATCGTCTCCATCGATGGGAATGCAGGCTGGTTCGCTGTCTCCGCATTCTAACTGTCCGCGACCTCTGCCGTACACAGCGAACATTATCGCTCGATGCCCGTAGTAGACATGTGAAAAGTACGTCAAGGACTTGATAGCAGCGGAGGCATACTGAGCTTGCACGAAGTGACCACTGAAGATGAACCACGGTGTTGTCATCGGCACGGCCACGTAGACCGCCGTCTGCGAAATAGCAAAACAAGACAACCAGTCTGCCACCGGAATATTTTTTGTATCGCAAAGTGGGGAGCATACACGGTCACATGTAAAATTTAGACAGCCCGAATGTAAGCACGCGAACATTTCTGGCTGCGTCTTATTCACTGTCATCGGCATCACCAGCGTTACAAGCAATGATGTAACCACTCTGCTCCAAGACAAGGGGGTCGGTCTAGCGGTTCATCACTAGAGGGACACTATGAGATACAGATCCTTCTTTGAGTGACAGAAACATTGACACCAGCACAGGCTGGTGGACACCTAGAGTGTTCTGTGTAGCACTCTAGCGATCCTTTAATTATTAAAATCCCAGCTTCAACTACCTTCTTTTCCCTAGCCCTGTTAAGGGGAATGGCCCTGCTTTTTTGCGCTTCGTTTTTTGATTTAGCAAAAAAAATGTTTTTAGCGAAACTGCCGCTCTTGAGGAGTCGGATTCGTCATGTTGGAAAAACTCTTGTGTTCAAATATTTCACCCTGCTGCACTTTGTGAACTTTCCCGTGTTTTTGTGGTGTTCAGTATTCCGGCTAGGGGTGCGTAAACAAATCCCTCTATTACATCGAGATATAGCCTATCAACTGACACATGCAGACACCCACTGAACCACAGGCACTCTACACACAATGAAACTTGATACAGCCACAAGTTATCTAGTGACGTCCAAAAATCTGAGTAGCTTCCTTCTTGATATGGTTTCTTCCTGTGACGGGTATTCCGTTCCTTGTATGGCAGTAGAATTTAGGGCCATCCGCTGATCACAACTTTTCGTGTGAAGGGCCGTATCTTGCTTCCTCATTAAAAATTATGTGCCATTTCGAGGTGTGAGGGCAAACGACCAGCAAACGTGTGTAAAATTTACATCACAAAAATCACTAATTATCGCACATGCATTTACTTTTCACGTAATTTGGCAATGGTAGTAAACGTACGCCTTTTTGGAATACTTAGAAAAACTTGTTAGGACGAGCGATTTTTCATAGCTGACCGACATGGTGCTGTCCGTTTTGCTTCAGTATGAGCCCATGTATTCACAGCAGACGGCAGCTCGTACACTCTAACGTTTAAAGCCTCACTGTCAACTGACTGTGACAAGTAAATAAAACCTTGTGTTATGATAGACTCGTCTGAGCGCCCAATCCGCACCTAAGTTATCAAAAGTTACTTAAAGGGGCACTGACACAAAATTTTCAAGGCGAGATAACTTCGGAGATAGATTGGTGGGAACAAATATACATCATCTGAAAAATATCAGCGGCGAATACAGCCTAGAACATATTTAAAATCAATTTTAAAGTGTGCGAAACGCAACCGAGCAGCCAGCAGAGGACCACGCGCAATCGACATCCCGAGGATATTGTGCAAATAAACAACATTCAAACGCATCACGAGTTTGTGTTTGCCGCTTCCGCACTGCCGGCGTTTTTCGCCGGCTCGCCCGGCTCGCCGCTCCCATCGGAGGGCCGGAGGGCGGAGCTTCTGCTCTCGAGAACGAACGACCCGATCGTTGGCGGCGGAGGCGCCGTGATTTCGTCAGCTCATCGGGCAGCTGGCCGCGACAAAAGTTCTACAGCGATTCCAGGCACTCTGTTTCTATTACTGTTTATTACCATTGGATGCAAAAACGCGCCGGAGGCACGAAAAGCCCACTGAGCTAGCCGCACGGTCGCAGTGTAGGCGGCGGCCACGGCCGCGAAGTGGCCCAGGCCGGCGCAGGTAGCTCGAGTGATAGCTTGTTACCGCTGCACGAAATTGTCCCCAAGTCCCGACCATGGTGGCTTACATAAAAAAGGAGTTAATGATGCGATGGCGGGTTGCATTAAAAATTGTCATGTGCACCGCTTACCAGAGCGGCACTCGAATGTCCGCCGCAGTGCTAAGCCGAACACATCTGTAGGCGGACCTGTAGGCAGACCGGCCGGCTGCTCCCAGCGCGCGTCTTGCCACCCACCGTCTCGAGCGTAGCGCGTCGTTCTTTAGCCGCGGTAGCATTTGCACTCGAGCGCCTGCGTCGCATCCATTGTCGCTTTTTAATTAAGCGCCTCACGAGATCAGTACGTGGGGCGGGGCATTCGCAGAAACTGCCGTCGATGCGGATTCGACAGTGCTACGGCGGCTCTGCTCTGTGATATCCCTCCGAAGGTTACGTGGTCGGCTTTGTTCACACAAAATCCACAAAATCCATCGTTTCGCGGCACTCGCTGAAACCGAAACTGCGACTGGCCGCATTGAAAATGCCTCTAATTAAACAACCGTCTCACGCTGAAGCAAATGAGGTTTCTACAGGTTATAAGTAGGTCACTAGCTACTTATCGCAACAAAAAAAACAAGATGCAAAATTTTTGTGTCAGTGCCCCTTTAAAACAAGATTTACAGCCATTTACTGTAACCACATTGTTCCCGAAAATGTCTATGCATTGACAGCACGCGAGAATTCTGTAGTTTCTACAGCTTCACTGTCAAACTGTGACAACTAAATGACACTGGTGTGATGATAGAATATTCCCAGTGGCTCATTATTATGTAATTGTTTCGCGGACAGCTGTGATAAAGAGAAAGTAACTGCCGTTTTTGGATGAGCATTCTTGACAAAGTTGTCTCTGCCGCAGGGCGTGTTTTGCCAATACAGATCTGTTTACGGAAACAGAAAGTCCACGCATGCATAGCAATAAACAGCTTTCTGTGCCTACTAGGCCGCAAAATCCGGTGTTTACTGTCCACAGCGCATGGCACCAGACAGCCTTAACGCGCGTGGGAGGGTAACGTGACAGCACGTGAGGAAAACCAGTGCACCTCAGCCACTGAGAACGCTAATTATGGGGAAGTGTTGGGGTCAGGAGTTGCTCTGCTGAAATAATTCGCGTGGACTCAGTACGGACAGATGGCGGGGATTACAAAATAAATCGAAGGAAAGCACACGCACACGATGCAGCAGTAATTAAATCTTTGATAAATGTAAAACACTTAAGCAGTCTTGCGTGCCCCGAGAAATTTCCTAATACATAATTGTGAGTGCGGCGCCTGCTTTCACGTCTCTGCGGGACAAAGTCAGGCTTGTAATAAGCCTTTGAAAACGTGTAATATTCGGGTTGGGTAAGTTGGAAAATAGCGGCTTCAACAAAGGTTAAGTAGCGAACTCCGTCTTTTTCAGGAGCCTTGCATCTAATACCGCGGCAATTTCGGGCCTTCTCTAGCCACCTTTCTTGGCCATGTTAAATTCGAAACATTACAGAAAATGTGTAAGTGTTGCTAATCATTGTCAAGTATGTTATCACAAATATGCATCTAAACTAAGAAACTATCGCTATGCGCACTTGTAAAGCGCATAAATTTATCTATAAACACCTCTGTCATCAAACAAATATATTACGTTTGGCAATAAACTAGCACCCATGTTAGACGAGCATCTCCTCTTGGAGTTTTTAAGTACATGGTTGAAAGCTCATCAAAATTGAAAGTTTTGGAGTTCTTTTATTCTCTAAGTAAAGGCGACATGAAAACCGAACACAGGATTTCCAGAGCGTCGGGGTCGCGTGGTATGCACTCCTTGGCCGTCGTTATTTTGCGTGAAGGTGCCACTGATAGTATACTAGGGAGCTGTAGCGCACTTTTCTTCACATAACGTCTCTTTCGGCATCTGAAGGCCTCGCTGAGACAGACACTTTTCAACTGAGCATTTTTCCTCTTTCTGTGTAGTGTAGACCAGCTCGCGGAATGCCTATACGGTGGCGGTCTTCGAGGTTTGCGGGAAAGGAAAACGAAAGGAAGTGCACAGGGGATATTCTTGAGCTCGGCAGGGAGCTCGCCTGCATACAACCCAATTCAGGGGAAGGGAAGAAGAGGGGGAGTGAAAGGATAAAGTAGACAGAGAGAGACAGAGAAAGATATAAACAGAGAAGAAAGAATAAGAAGTATGGCTGCCAGTCCCGGCACATCAGTTAGTCATTGCAGATCCGACTTTTCAGCACGTACTTCTGTATGCATGGCAGAGATTTCCTTCCTCGTTTTCACCACCAATGCGCATACCCGTGGTTCTTCCATAAAACTTTTCATGACCCCGGTGACGTCATGCGAACAATAATTTTGGATTCCCACCAGAGCATCTGCTTTTCCTTCTATTCACAAATGCACTTAGCATTGCTCTTCCCAAATCGGACGTTACAATGAATAACTATTCTATAGACTGCAGTATAATTGCGTCTAAAGATTTTTCCCAAAGCGTGAAGTTTTATTCTTTCGCCAAAACTTGTACCTTCGCTTTTACTTTGTTTGAACAAGGGTTGCTTGGGACGATATTCGATGCATATTTACCTGGAGGGAGAAAGCAGCCGATAAAACGTAGCCGATACTTTGACTGGCGGAGGATACCAGTATGCTGAATACGATGACCGTGGCGTAGCGATGAAACTCCATTGGCTGCGAAGTCGACCAGTGCAGGATGGCCATCATAAGAAACGGTCCTCCGATCTGCAATTAAAATGGTTGCGTCAGTGACTATAATGAGTCTCAGTAATTCGATGATGACGGTGCCTCAAAAAATCTCGCCGAATTACAGGAGGTTGGGCGAAGTCGCCATCGCCCGAGCAACTTATATATTCTAAATAGAATGGCGAAACCGATGGAACTTATGTCGTAGTTACTAGAGCGGGCTTTGCGAGAACTTTCTTTGAAGCATATCATTAGGATGAAAAATGAAGACAATACGAGTTCCTCTTTATGATTAAAGTAGCATCCGTCGTGTCGTTTTCTTTTCTGGTAATGCATTAAACATAGAACCTGGCCTCTGAGGGCCGTCACGCAAAAACGTCATAATAATGTGTTTGGTTTGTTTATACGAGCGAAAATAAAACGCACCGAATAATCTTTTCGACTTCTTCTAAACTCTGAAAGTGTGGGGAACATTAAAAAATCCAGGACTATCACCACTAACGTGAAACCGGGGAAGGGACAAAGCATGCAGTGTATAAGTGTATTCTCGGCGAGTTGGCCAACGGCGCAACGAAGATGAGACCACTGGGATGTAGAGGCATACAGCTTTGCTGTAAAAGTCACGTGTCTTTGAAGTACGAAGCGTTCTAGCGCGAGGCGCATGTGGCAAGACGCGTTTCAACGTCTAGTGGTGCCCAAGAAAAGAGACGCGAAACTGGCCATCCATTACAACGAGCGTCGTGTTCTTTCCAATTGACAAAAGCAAAAGGCCCAGCACGTGCTTCGCGCTGCACGTGCATATCTTCTTGCTCGTCCTCTTTGTTGCATGGTTCATTCGAACCACGTTACCGTTCAGCGCGAGGATCAAATACAATTTACAACGGCGTAAACGAGTGGCCCGGTGTTTTTTTTAGTAGGCGTTACAAAGCTTTCCAGTGCGAAGCGTAAGCGGGTGTCCCGGTGCCCTTAGTACGCGTTACGTAATATTGCGAGGCGTAAACGTGCGTCCCGCTTTTTTAGTACCCTGACTGCATGAGAAGGCAGTTACGGGGACGACATGAGACACCGACAGCAGGGAGCCCCTAAGGGGCTTTGCCCCTAACAAAAAGTACCTAGCATCTAGTGGCACAACAAAAGAATGGGGGATGTTTTTTTTTCTTTCATCCTGGGTACATCGGGAAGTTTCTGATATTATCTACATTAAGAAATCGCAACCAGGGGTAAGCTTACAGCGCCATGAGTGCCTTTTCTTGTTTTTAGCTTAACGAGACTTTTATCAGAAGTAGGGTTCTGATAACTCACGTAGTGGCAGCGCCAATTGATGCGCTAAGTTATTTATTCAAGAAACGTAGGAAGTTTGAATCAAACCTGACTTGATGTAGTATTCCATCGTTTTATACTTTGATATTCAGCCTTATATGTCACGAAAAATAACGTAATCGTTAAGCACCAAGTGCACTGCTTGATTTGCGCGGCGGAGCGAGTTTACGTAAGAGTCGTTTCTGGGGCTTCGTATATGGTAGCATACCACGAGAAGTATATGTACAGTTTTCGCGGCATTCTTTTATCATTATTGTTACCAGAAGAACGTCGTGTCAATATTGACACGTAACAAGAATAATGACGAAATAGTCCGGGTGAGTGATGGTAATTTAATAAGGCGAACTTGTGCCTCCTAGCCACTCAGCGAAGAAGTTGCTTCCTCCGGCCCACCACGCACTGGCGTTCTCGCTCGTCCAGATCGGTCCACGTGCTCCCTCGCGCCACTGCCCGAGACACTCTGCTCCTCCTCGTCGTCGTCGACAGTTCGTCGGCACGCGCTGAATACAGGTGGCTGGAGGCGTTCCCTTCGTCGTCGTCCTCTTTAAACTTCTTGTACACGTGACAATATTTTCATAAATATAAACGGACTAGTTCCATTAAACATATCTGAACATTTGGCTAACTGTACGCTGCAGCTTTTCCTCGCGTTCTGGGCTTGTCGACCCAAACTATTTTTCTCCAATAAAACCCTGTCTCGGGTACAGGGAGTTTGCGCAACAGAACAAATGCGGTGGCCATTATATCTTAGAAATCCAAGTATGAAATGTTCACTTACCACAAAGGGGAAATCCGTGATTAGCTTCGCTGCATAGTAGACACCTGGACTGTACCAGCAGTTTCGCTGTTCTCTCAGCACTACACTAATATCCGAAGGAACTGGAAGAAACACATGAGAATAGATAATTGGCAATGCGTAGAAATTGAGAAACACGGAATCAATTGAATGACGCTGATGCTTCGACTCTAAGCATGAAAAATTGAACACGAAAGCGTTGTTCTACTCGGCGATGAAAACACGTTGTAGTCCGCCTGGCACCCACATACGGGAGCGCATACATGATACGTGTATCAAGAACGAGCGCGCTCTTCAGCGTTTTACTCTCTAGCGCTACGTAAACAGGCCGTAGCTTGGCTGGAGCGGATTTCGTTTCCCAAAATTTGTTCTTGCTCTTTTTTCTTACGGGGAACACGGACTCAGTGAAGGAATGAAGGCGCGGAGCCCGCAAGCAGTCGGAACTTTACCGTCTTTATCGCATGCCATCCGTTGGTGAAGTTCCTCCCGATATCAGAACTTTCAGTGGCCGCCTGAAGGTGGTGCTACGGGATTTTAAAGCAAAGTTTTCTAACTCTACCTGCCAACGGTTCTTTCGTGGCGTGCGGGACAAGAAACTCCTAACGCGGCTGGGTATAAGGAGGGCGCTTTTTACTCACGCAGCAGCACAGTGTAGATGGCGCTGCGATGGGGCGCTATTACCCGGCGTTCCCCGCACGTAAGTGAATGCGCGCACCGGAGGGCGGGTCCACGGGACGGCTTTGTCGTCTGCTTTAGTGACAGTTGTTTTGTACCGGTTTTGGCGCTGCTTCGCGCCCATTGCGCGCTTTCTTCCCACTGCTTGATTAACTTGTTCGACAGCACCTCCTGGGTAAACCGGACTTGACAGAGTTAATTGGTCGTACGGCAAAGATGCGTATGATGGATTGGTTTGCAGGGCGGGTAAACAAAATGTACGGACCACATGCAGACATCTGGCCATTAAAGAAACGCTATCTTTTCCGCACTGCTTGCCACGAATGGGGCTGAGTTTTATAAATTCGAGAATACCAATTCGGTTGTGTTTTGAGAGGTATTACAAAAAGCGAATGTGGCAACTGGTTCTGAAAAATTGCGATTATAAAAGTTTTCTCACCTTTCTCACAATTCTCAAGCTTTCTAAAGTAAGTAGTTTGGGAGTCACTTAGTAACTGAGAGCGCATGCCAAATTGTTTCGGTTTCTGCGCTTGTGTAGCGCGGTGGTGTAGCCCCGAGCGACCACATCAGCATGGCTAAGTTCCGCTGTATCACCCTTCGAAAGACGCTTCTCTCCATTTTCTTTTCGCCGACGCTGCTGCTTTCGGGACGCCGCCCCCGCGAATTCAAGGTAACGGCTGGCAGAATATCTGGTTTCACTCTTTGTAGAGCCACGTGTGTGAATTCAAATGAAGTCGTTTGGGCAAATGTGAAGGGTGTCATTAATAGCTTTCCAACCACCTTCACAGCCTGTATTGTAGCCGATGTTTTTCCCTCACGTTCAACGCCGCCGATGACGCCGGATTTTCTGCTACACGGGGCCTTCAAAAAGGCCACGAAGACAATATACAAGTTTGTTTTGTTTGAAAGAATTACACTTTGGAAGCTCACTCACCTCCATTCCAGCCCCGAAATACGTTCTTTTAAGCGAAAACACAAGAAAAAGGAAACGAATTTCAAATTTCGCGCCAAGGGCGGTATTGTGGGCAGGGATGACGCGTGTTGGACCCACACTAAAAACATTTTTGTCAGATGTCTGAAATGCGTTTTAGCGGCCAAGTGATACGATCAAACGAAACTACAGGGCCCCCTACAATCTCCCAGTGGTGTTTTTTGGCCGTCGCTTGCCGCCAATCGCAATCTGTGACCTCCGTAACTGCTAAGAAAGTTTGTTAAGGAGTCACCACTAGTTAATATATTTTCTTTAATATCTCGATTAATTTGTGGATGTTTAGCTATAAAACAGGTATTTTCGTTATCGGGACAAACACCCACTTCAATGAACCGAACTTGTATTTTGTTTTCGTGGACCCCTTAAAACTACGTACGAAAAGATTACGGTGCTTCGATCGTGAGCGTCTGACGAACAGGGTGGAGACACGTATAAGCTGGCGCCGCCATTTTGGGTCACTCGCTCGCCACCGCAGAAAGTCATTGTATCAAAACCGCGCTAAAATTATCGCCGCAACGCGGTTTACTGGCGACGTTTGAGTCATCTTATCTTTTTTCGCGTTGCTGGGTCTGGTTGGAAACGAAAAATTTACACCATCTTCCCACGAGGGGAACCATGGGGTAGATGCGACCCATCGGGGGTTGCCATTGCGTTTCCGTTATGTCAGCGATGTCAGCGTGTGGATTGCTGTTGTTGTGTATCCTATTTACGCAGCATGTTCACCCCCGATGCGTCGCATCTACCCCATGGTTCCCCTCGCGGGAAGATGGTGTAAATTTTTTAACGGAGCGCAAGCGGCGCGCTAACACACAGCGGGCACGGCGACGGGAGCGAGCGCAGCCGAGCGCTGACCGCGCTGACGCACAGATGGCGCTGCGGTGAGAGCGGCGGAGCGCGCAGCTGCCGCGGCGAGGAGAATGGGGAAGGGATGCGGACTACGCCGCGACAACGCGGGACAAGGCGAGTTAAAGAGATGCGTTGCATCTGACAGTACAACGCGTTGATCACTTTGACCCAACAGAAGCGGCACGGGACCTTTTGAAGGGTGTCTCCACCCTGTACGGCGGCACTGGCATCGAGGCCCATGGTCAAGGCACCCAAGAAAAGATGAGAGAGGAGCGCCATCTCCAGTGTTGTCCCGCACATAATTGACATTGAACCGGTCGGCCGTCAGCCATTACCATAGCTCCATGGCAAGTTGGGACAGGAACACGTATTCGACACCGGCCCACGTCCGCCGTCAGCATGTGAACGTAGCTCAAGCTGAAGTATCGGAGCGATCGCCTGTTACGATTGCCGCGTTAGCGGGCGCATTTGTGTTGTGCACGCTGTATGGTTGAAGCGAACGATTGCAGCGGTGCCTTGTACGAGCGGTACAAGAATTTCGGTACAGGAGCGTGGAGTGAGAGGTGCGGAATCGATGCGACGAAGACATCCAGCGAACACAGACGAGTGAAGACAACGCTGCTTGGGGATGTCTTTACGCAAATGTTCATTAGAACAGTACAATAGGGGTGCGCCTCATTCCGCGCAAAACGGTAACGCGAAATGAGGACAAAACGGAGCGAAACTACTGCTCACAAGTAAGATCATGGGAATCCTTTCTTCTTCTCCTCATCTTCTGATTTTGCTTCATTGGTTGCTGGTGTTAGCGTATATACGTGTGCTTGAGGCACTTATTTAGAGCGCTCTCGTCTGCAAGCGCTTTATTTCTGCAGCGCTGCTAATAGTTTTGTGCCGTGATTAAGAAGAGTGCAGGACTGAAACAGGCGGTTATCTATACATATAACTACGACACAGCAAAAAAACCAGTGCAAAACAGAAGCCCACAGGACAAGTAGCGTTTGTCCAGTGTGCCTGTTCATTTGCACTGATTTTTTGTCGCGCTGTCGTTGTGTTTGTTGCAGACTATGCCCGGCGATTATCCTGTAGCAAGTCTATTCCACACTACTATTCACCCCTTCCCCTTCAACGTCTCATCCCTATTCCTTCTACCTCATTGGAATTCTGTTCTGCAGGATGGAAAGAAGGTGTAGGCGATTGGGAGTAGCTGAGGAACGGGAATTGGGCTACCAATAGCCACTTTGCTGTATTTTCTTCATCTTCTCACTTCAGGCGACCATTCCGGCTGTTTCAGTTACCTCGTAGAGTTTAACTTCAACCCGTGGTCGGGTCTGAAAGGAGCTGGATTTTTTTATGAACGATTTCCAACTCAGCTGGCGGCCCAGCACAGACCGAGAAACCTAATAAGCAGGTACATTTACAGTATCGTTTAGTAACTACCGAATTTTCGGTTACCGAGGTAACCGAAAATACCGATTTTTTTATTTCAAACACAGCTTTCAACTATATGTGTTATCAGAGTGGAAGACTCTAATATAATTAAAGCGAAGCTTTCAGAGTGACACGGACGATGTTCGTACTCGAAAACTCACTGCAGTGAAGCCAACTTTCTCTGACGATGATGAATACTGTGGCGACAGCTCCATTAGGCACCCTCCACTAAAGGTTAACATGCAGCAAAAAGAGGATATGACGCAGGCGTGCGACGGAGTGACGTATATAGGCCTAACGTCATGTTCTCAGCTAAACGTCGACAGCCGTTCCCCACAACTCGACGCACGATAAGAATGACGTTGCTCTGCATGATGTAAGGCGGTTGGCCTCAGGACGTTATGCCTAATTTCACATTTTGAGGTTGAAGGCGTTAGCTTAACGTCACATTTTCAGGTTTAACACTTTCAACCGGCACCCACTCGACAAAGTACTCACTGCACGTCAACCAACCCCAAACGCAAACGTTTGGCCTACGGAGTGCATACGCGATAGTTGATGTGGTTATCCTACAGAAAAGGTGCACACCTCCAGAGTAGCACATACTCTCCGTGCGCAAATGGCCAACCATGGAATCCATTACGAGGAAGCTTCGCTTTCAACCATTATATTACCTACCATGCATACCTGCTCACAGGGTTCAAGCAGCTGCTTAGTATACACAAATGTATTCGTATGCACATAATACATACATACATACATACATACATACATACATACATACATACATACATACATACATACATACATACATACATACATACATACATACATACATACATACATACATACATACATACATACATACATACATACATACATACATACATACATACACGTAAGGACGGTGGGACCGACGGACTGGAAGAGCATCATAGAGATGGCCAGTAGGAACATGGCAGATGTGTCTTGCGTCTGACCAGCCCGGTTTCCCGAGCCGTGGTACATGCTGGTGAGCAGACCGGCAAAAAAAATGTTGACCAGGATTCGGCATAGCGAAGATGCCTGCGCCATGGAATAAGAAAGTATGTTCGAACTCTTGTGGGTTCTGCGGGGAACCAGGCTACTGTTTTAAATGTTTAATGATTGGAACTGCGCACAAAACCCAAACGAGAGGAAAACATACACAACGCAGAGGTTATAGTGGTGAGTGAGTGTGAGCACTAGCTGAAAACGGTTTTTTTTTCAGGCAGAGTGGTAAGGGGAGCAATAAACTCTATTTGCAGTATGCACTTTAGGGGCGGGTGGTGACGACTCGACGCAGCCCAGCAGTGCCTTCGGCAGCAGGTTCCACCAGGACTTTTTGGACCCGGGGATCAGGGCCCCAGCGGCGCCTCGCACTGCTTAACAGAGGGACTTAGGGGCAAGGGGATTTTGGAGGACGCCAACATAGTGTGGCAGATGGTGTCGACATCTCCGCAAAGGGGGTATAGGGGTGATTGGTACTGATAAAGGTATATACAACGAAGGTGCACGCGACACGGAAGCGTTATAGTTTGAAAGGGCCGCCACGTGCGTTCTTACGTTGTGGAAAGTGAGGCGTGGGATGGGCTTATTTCTGGTGGAGCCTGCGATAGTGCGAAATAGCAAAACAAGACAACCACTCTGCCGCCGGAACATTTTTTTATCGCAAAGTGGGGTGCATACACGGTCACATGTAAAATTTAAGCTGCGCGAATGGAAGCAAGGAACATTCCTAGCTGCGTCAATTCACTGTCATCGGCATCGCCAGCATAACAAGCAATGATGTAACCACTCTGCTCCAAGACTGAACAAGGCGGTCGGTCTAGCGGTTCCTCACTACAGGGGCACTATGAGATACAGATCCTCCTTTGAGTGACAGAAACTTTGACACCAGCACAGGCTGGTGGGCACGTAGAGTGTTCTGTGTAGCACTCTAGCGATCCTCTAATTATTAAAATCCCAGCTTCAACTACGTTCTTTTCCCTAGCCCTGTTAAGGGGAATGGCCCTGCTTTTTGCGCTTCGTTTTTTGATTTAGAAAAAAAAATGTTTTTAGCGAAACTGCTGCTTTTGAGGAGTCGGATTCGTCATGATGGAAAACGCTTGTGTTCAAATATTTCACGCTGCTGCACTTTGTGAATTTTCCCGTGTTTTTATGGTGTTCAGTATTCCGGCTAGGGATGCGTAAACAAGTCCCTCTATTACATCGAGATATAGCCTATCAACTGACACATGCAGACACCCACTGAACCGCAGGCACTCTACACACAATGAAACTTGATACAGCCGCAAGTTATCTAGTGACGTCCAAAAAACTGAGTAGCTTCCTTCCTTCCTTACTATAGCGTAACTTCCGCTGTTTATCCCCCCATTCTTACTGCTACGAAAAGAATGTGCCCTAAATTTAAGCGCAAATAGCTCGTTCGACACTGCCTAATTTGCGTTTGCTTTCGCTGGCCTCCGCCAATCGCAGAGCTGGCTGGTATGACATCATTGGTTCTGCTGCGGGAAATGAGCTAGTGGGTCGCATGGCCATTCCCTTTTTTCCTAATTAAGTAGCTTATTTGAGCGAAGTGTGTGTCAAAAGTGGTGTCAGTATGATTCGAACGAGGCAATCTTTCGAATGAACCAAACTTGTGTTTTGTCTTCATGGCCGCTTTTAAGATCCTCAGGTGGTCAAAATTAATCCGGAGCCCTCCACTACGGCGCGCCCCATGCCTGCCTTGCGTGGGCGCGTTAAACCCTGCAATCAATCAAATCCCTTTTCGATAGACACGGACGGCGCTCAAATAGAGAAGAACGGTGTTCCGTACATTGGCTCAGCTTTTCACGTATCTGCGAAGTGAGACAAACATCCGCATTTTTTCTTACTTGAAGCGAAATACACTTGGTATAACGGCAGTAAGGAGGGGAAGTAAATTATAAAGATGACGATTGCGAAAGGTGGAAAGCGCGTAATACGTAGGTCGTTACTCGCGCATGAACGAGCGTACGCGTATCTAAACACTTATTTTGTAACAGGCATGCGTTGTTGCTAAACTGATATTGCTAAAGTCAGAGAATCTAAAACCGCACCTTGTTTCTGATGACGCAAAGGAAGCACCTTTGTAGCAGAATCTTGAACTGTTGGTGGGGCTTCACTTTCACTTCGTACTGGCGCATCTGTTCTTTTCTGAGCTGACAACGCAGGAGAAACCCGAGCATCATTAGTTCATTCAGGATTTACACATAAGCTTGTGCTTGCGCTATAAATGTATAGAAATATGTTTGCTCGCTCTTAAACAGGAGTGAAAGTATAAAACGCAATATTATAAAGCATGCCCTCAAGAAAACTTCCGACAACGTCCAGCCTCGCTCATGCGGGGATTTGTCTTCTCTACAATGGTTGTAGCGCTTGCGGGCTGTAATTTGAGTCCGAAAAAAAAATGTCTTTGATGGAGCAGTTTTTGGGCGCAATTAGTAGACACCCGACGTGTGATCAAGGTAGAAGAGCAGGCGAAAAAAATCACCAGGGCAAAGCCCTCTTCCTCGCCGCCTCCGAAACACAGCCCTTTGAAAACCACTAGTCAAAACCTTTGAAAACCATTGAAAACCACTTTACTAGTGACAGCGCTCGTGCAACCCATGTTAGTTTTAATTCCTATTGCATAGAGCAAACGCAAAATCGTTTTTTTTAATTTACGGCGAAGCACCCTAGCGGCTCCGGCTGTCGGTGTCTCCTGTCACCGTCGTCTCACGTCGTTACGGTAAATCATGTTGTCGAACGATGGTCATGAAACAAGTGTGTAGTTGACAAGACCGGTTCAAAATAAACTAATATGATTTAAACGAATTTAAAATGCAGGACTAATCAGGATTCAGTTGCATAATCACCGAAGTTTGTTAAATACTGTCTCTAAATTGTTTTCAGACGGTAGGGTTTCTCCTTTAAAGCTTACTTCTTAGCATGTTGCTGGTGGGACACGAAGACAACGTACGGCCAGTCTGTCTCTCATTAAATTGCTTAAATCCGGTTAAGTACAAGAGATGGAGCCACCGCCTCAGCAAACGTGCTATTGCTCCTCCCACCGGCGCTTCTCCGGCGCCCAATCAGCGCGTGCCGTGTTGCAAGAGGGAGACTTACAATCTTTGAATACACATATACACTGCATGCTTCACCGCTCCCCATTTTACCCGTTAGAGGAGATGGCCCGGGATGTTTTTATTGAACGCATGTACTATCGGCGTCAAATAAAACGCGAACACGAAAATACTAACCTGAACACACAAATAGCGCGATTTATTTCCATGCAAGCCAAAATGACGCGTGGCTTACTTACAAAAACAAAGTTGGGAAAAGTGGATTTCCAAACATACAAAACCAAGCCATTATATGAACTCTACGAAATGTATTTTTCAATTTTGCACGTTCCGGTTCATATTTTCGTGTTCGCATTTCATTTGACGCCGATAGTAAATATCTAAATATTTCCTTCTGGTTTGTAAACGATATATTTATGGTAATAATGGCAAATTAAGCACCAACTCGACCTTGCATAATAATGGGCCTTCATTTTGAACACAATATTTAGGCCTATGTGCTCATAGAGGCTGTCAATTTTCAAAGGCCGTGAACTTCACTTTCCTCCACCACATTTACGCCAGTAATGATTTCTCAACTTATAAAGTTTGGAGCCTTGCCCACCACAGTATTTTAATACTACCGGTGCTTTTCCGGAAACAACGCAGCTACTGGCACAACGAAGGAATAGTTTGTCCGCGTTTAATTTACCTCAACATCAGCTACAATGAAATTAAACTTCTTATTTCTTCAGTTTTGTTTCGTCTAAACCGCTCCACGTCAGCCACTTGCAAAATAGCGAGAAATTATTATCGGAATTCTGGGAATAGCATACCTTATCGCTCATGCGATGCCCACCGTACGCCGTCACCTGAGATAGGTGGGTGTTTTTGTTTCCAAGATGGCTCGCACTTTCGTCCGGGATGAACAGGATTGCAAGCTGCTGGGTCAAGTTCCCATGCTCGCCAGAAGCTATCTCTGTAACTAAGCGGCCACAATTTCCCAGTTCAGTCTAAGCGACCTCAACTCCAACAGAAAACAACATTACTTTTGAATTTTGGGGCTATGGCTACGTTGAAGATCGCCTGCAGCAAGCAAAAGCACGGTGCGCAACTAGGTCGGCACCCGTCCAGGCCTGCTATCCTCCAAAACCCGAAATGCTTTTTTTATAGACCAGCCACTACAGCACGGCGACAGCATAATACTAGCCTCACGTGCACCTGCGAGGTGGATCTTAGGCATACGTATCTAAAAGACAGGAGCTGATACCGCCACGATCCACGTCCTAATGTCTAGCGCCGAGCAAATCCGAAGGCTCATCGCCAGAGTTGTAAACAAACACTGGGTTCTAATGGAAGACACCATTTCCCTCTTAGTGCATGACTTCATAATTGTCCACGTTACCCAAGTTACCCCATTTCCCAGGATGACTAGAATGGACATCGACTAGGTGCAAGGTATCTGTTGAAAGGTAACCCAGCTCGAGATCGGCCTACCCATGTAATTCTCCGGGGAACGCCTCATGGCTATACGTTTGCACACCAGTATAGAGGATTTGAATATTAATTGACCCCTGCAACTCTTTTCGTGCAGGTATTTTTTTTTCAGCTTTACATCCGTTTTTCGTTTCATGCAGAGATAAACGGAAGAAGAATCATTAGGTTCCTTGCAGAATTGAAACTTATTCAATTTTTAAGATTAAAAACAAGAGAAAATTGAACTCTCTCTTTCCCTCTCCCTCTCCAAAACCGGGGAACCGCTGCTTGCTTCCTATTCTTGCCGATGACGACGCATCCCGGGACCTAAGAAGGCAGGGTAAAGTGCCGCGTTACGGAAGTTGTTGCATGACCTGGGAAACTCCTATCCGCGCTTCTTGACGGCGTTGTTCGGTGGCACCGCGCCAACCGCGCCGGTACACGCCAACAAGTAGGAGAAGGCCGAGACGCGCGCGAAGTCACCTGCCCGTGGCTGCGTTGATATGTTTTTCTAGGCTCATTTTCTGAACTTTTATCATACTCTTCCGGCTATTTTTGGCTTATAGAGCGGCTGTTCATAACAAAACCTAGCTTGAAGTTATGCCCCGAAGGAGTGAAAGTGTGCAGTGTGTACGCTGGCTCGCGATTGAGGCTTGACAACTCCACTTATGGGTTCACAGAAAGGCGAGGAACAGTCGCATATCCTGGCTTAAAAAATTAACTCGTGAGGTGCTCAGACCAAAAAAAGAGGAAGGAACCACGGGGTTGAACCATCGACCTTCAAAGCAAGAGTAATGTGTGTTAAAAACTTGTCCATTGCTTTTTTCTTCGTTAATTCATGAAACGTTTGGACAAAATTCAGACATGGCAACCAACACACAATATAAAAATTAACAGACAGCAACGAGTAAGCATATCCGTCTAACAAAGATTGGCGTCACCTCAAAACTCAGACAAGTAGACGCACGCATCCAAAAAGATGCACTCTGCGCCGCATATACGCTCCGCACTAACGGTGCCTGTTCCCGAAAAATGCACTTGGTAGGCATAGGACGTTCCGCATGCCGATCACTCATGCGGCACTTCCACACGCTAAATAATCCTAGCAGAATAAAACCGACATATGGCGTTACAGCAACGAGACGAGGTTCAAAAATGTGGCATACCATGCCTAAGCGTCAGCAAATATGTGTGTGCCTTTTTCGCAGTTTTTCAGAAGTTCTGGCAGTGATAACGTTTGCACATCCCGAACCGATCTTGCAGATTAGCCAAGTCATGCTAATACTACAAGAAATTTGACCAGAGCTCCCTCGTTTAACTCATATAGAGTTATCGCACAGTCGCGATCTCCCCGGCGCAGGCCAAGTTAGTCATGAAAGGAAGGCACCATTAGAATTACAGTTGTCTTTGGTAACAGCTTCTCAATAAGAATACCTTGGTTTGAATTGGTCTAATGACAGCTCACTGCTGCTAGAGCAAAAAGGTGCGGTTGTTTTTCAGTGAACGGTACGGCGCTTTCCAGTGCGGAAGGACGTCCCAAATTTTCGAGGCGCTCGAGGCGGACTGAAAACCACGAAGCTGCAGTCCGCTTTGCGATGCTGTTTGACTGCATTACTTTTGGCGTCGACACTGATATCTGCCGAGGATAGACATCGCCGTATGGAACGCAAACGGACAATTTGGCATGCATTTCAGCCAAGCGGCGGGCTTCGGGCGACGCTGAGAGCGGTTCATCCACGGCCTGAAAGAGCACAAAAGCCCTCGCAGCAGGGAGTAGTGCCTGCCCTCTGTTACTATCTGCGGGTAACTTTTTGGGCGTCCTTTAATAAAAAATACGACCTAAAGCATTAGTTAAGCTCTTTTGGTCGGTACAACGACATATACCAAATTTGATTGTTTGGCAAATCCTAGGGTGCGTGGGGTTCCCGAGTCACGTCGTCATATCCGGGTGCTTCGGGTGTGACGTAGGCACACCCGAATCTTGATTGCTTGTATTTGTGGACGTAAAAATTGAATACATTTTTTTATTTCCGCATCGATCCTCATTTTTTTGCGTCTGTGTCTAAGCGACACGAACAGACATAGCACCCAAAAAGTACCTGTACGAAAAGCGTTGCAGGGGTCCTTTAAGACCTTCTTTGTACTCACTGTAATCCGACGGGCTGGTATAAATAGGGCAGTGAAGGTCCTGAGATGCCAAGAAGGGTATCAAGTGATCCACAGAACCGTTGTATATGCACTGACCACTGGAAAGCATGTAAACCTATTCGGAAAGATAAGTTAGCAGGTCAATGTATAAACATAGGTCCCGTAAAATGTTATGCGTGACTAAAAGTTGTCAATGTAATGTTGCACTTGCCACAACTGGCAAAGCTAATCAGCAGGCACATAAAATATCCTTATGGGCTGCCCTATAGATGGTTGATTGAATAATGGATTGTGAGGTTCAACGTGCCGACGCTATACACAGACGATGAGGTGCGCCGTAGTAGAAGGCTCCGGATTATTTTGATCACCTGGGGACCTTTGCCGTGCAGTGAAATCTTGAACAAACTGGCATTTTGGCTTTTTGCATCCCTGAGGGGAAGGACTGCTGCTCCGCGGGTATTTTGATTCGGGAATATTGGGCTTTCAGAAGCCCTAGGATTTAAGGAGATCAGAGAGGAAGTTAACTTCAAGGCTGTCGAGGGGACGAAAAGAAGATTAGAATGCTGGTGGACGAAAAGCAGAGAGGGGAATATTGCCTAGGACAGTTACCACCTGTAACAGGGAAAAGAAAGTATTTCGGGCCTAATAAGCTTTAGTGCCTGCCCTAAGCAGCGCTAGTACTAAACCAAGAGTGTAAAACATGGTTATATTAGTCCTTTTTGGTAAGATGACATGTAATCACCCCGCTTCAAAGGGGAAACCAATAGGAATCATCATCATCATCATCATCATCATCATCATTGATGCAAAAATGACTGCCGACGATCTACTTCATTTCGGTTGATAGCAACGCGATATCGGAATTGCGACTAATTACACTAGCCTCGGCAAACTGTTGTAGAAAATTCTTCTGTAGAAATAACAGAGCGAAACACGACGCTACCACGCGCATTTAAAGGCCACTGCGAGCGGCCGCTAGCACCGGCGCACCCACTTCGTTCCATCACCTAAGTCGCGTGCGGCTGTCGATAATGGCAGCCTTTTTTTCTGTTTCGGTTCCAAAACTGCCACTGTTCGCGAGACGTTTACGTTTCCTGCGTACATGCTTGAAACACCTTGTTTTCTAGTTAGCACTCTCTTAATGTGTACTATTAGATTACATTATTTTTGCATTGTAAAAAATCTGAGTGGAGCTGGCCTTTAAAGAGACCTTGCAACACATTTTTCAACGTCTTTCTAAAATCTTAAATGAATTAATTCTTTGTTTTCATGCATATACATCTATATAAACATGTTTTCGCATGAAGTGCTTCCAGAACGTAGCCAGCAAATAGATTTAGTACTTAAACTACGGCGTCACAGAGTACGTCAGCCCACACACACTGCTCTAGGCCAACCAGATAACTTTGAAACTACAGTTAAATAGAATACTTGGGCCCACGTATTCTAGTTCACTCTATTTGAAACCTTCTCAAAAGATTTTTTTTTAGTCCTGGCATTCTTTGAGCGCTCGAATGACGTCAATACGGCATATAGCGGCTATTGGCCGCTTCCTTTCCGCTGCAGCAATAAATGCATCCGATAGCCGCTTTAGAAAAAAGACAAAGCAAAGAAAATTGGAAGGCGGATAGCTCTGCTGTGGCGAGAAAATCAAGCCGTGCCGTTCCTTGCTATTGAGGACTATAGTTTTGACAATGCTTCCAGGTGTGAAGGAATGAGTGAAAGCGTTTATCCGAAGGGTTGCACAGTCCTTTTAACTCTCTTCGTACGACAAGTAGAACAAAATCGGATCAAACAATGCGCGTGATGTAGGCATACTGCGCCGGGATTGAGCAAGCCCAAAAAAAGCAAAATGGTGGCTTACTTAAAATGCCAACGTAACAGCCGTTTATACAATGATCAGCATGTGAGTTTAGTGGAGGCGTTGTTCTAACGTCGCAATGCGTGAGTTCATGTCTTATGTTCATCGCAGACTTTTCCACTCCCACGCACCAGGAACCATGTTATAGCTGTATTCCTATTTTTGAGGTCACTCTTGCTTGGACGCTGATGTATCGGGTACAGCGCTGAACAGTGACTTGGGAACTGATGTCCAAAGCGTGCACGCTAGGTACCGGCTCGTTACCACATTCTCGTATCCTCCTCATCGTGCCTCATGGGTGTTGTATGTGGACGCATATATGTCCGATATCGCTCTAACTTCTATTGCACATGTTCGGTATCGAGAGCCAAAACACTGTCAATGCTTTGAATTAGGTTCCGCGAAGGACTTTCACAAGGCTAGTCACGCTAATGTTATATCTAAACACCTAAGCAAACACGAGTCATATACAAGAACCACACTGTGTTTTAAGAACTCATCCTATAATATTAACCATATGACTATCCCTTCAATCCTAATAGTAGCCCAACGTGCACGCAACATCGAAGATGCGGTGGCCAGATGGAAATGAAGTGAAACGCACGACAAACACTGAAGTCACTTAAAAGGAATCGCGAAATATTTGTTAGATACCACCCCTTTCGCCAACCTCAGCGCAAATTGAAAAACGCAAAACCAGCTGAAGATATCTCTCCCGTGGAAGCACGAAGGGTACTATTGACGAAGTGCTTGTGTGGCCACCAATAAAGTTCCTTGAATAGTTTTTGTTAAAATATGAAAGAATGATTTAATAGGTGCACCACACAATTACAGACATTTATCTGCTGCGATAAGCTTTCGTCAGGCTTACCTTATCGAAGTAAGAGAACAGCATGGAGCTTGGGTTGTGAATTGAGCAGAGCACGGTGTGTCCTGACGCAGCAAGCGACTTGAGAACCCGTACGCAGCGTAGCGCAGTTCCGCTGTCGAGACCACTGCACGCGATATCCTTCTATGAAATAGCTTGTCAATACAGATAAATCTTGTACATCTATTTCTAAACATTTGGGATAACTGTAAGAGATGGTTCAAATTTGGAAACTCAGCCTAGTTCTTCCTGTAATATTGCGCTATCAAAGGCATAATAAAAGAAAAGATCGTCGCAAACTAAATCATTTAACAGAAAATGGACGGCGAATGGAAGAATTCAGCCAACGTGATAGCAATATTGCATTTAACCAATCTAAATTACTTAAATTTAAAGATTAATCTCTATTTGTAAACCTTTACAAATAGTTCTAACTCCGAAACTACACTTTATATTCACTTCTGGTGCTAGAATGGCCACCTAGACCTCCTCTTGCGAAGGAAAAATCTCGGACCAGACCATACCCTGGCTTTCACGATCAAGCAATTTTGGGGAGTTGAGGCGCAGCCCAGTTTTGTGGACCGCAGTGTTCTTCAGCTGTGCGACAATGGGTTTTTGTGTCAGGTATTTTGCACATAAAATTGAAGAGTGTCTACGCAGCCTACCATCGTCCTGTTCACTCATTTGTAGAACATTGGAAACACCAAATACGCATTTCAAAGTCATTTTTTCTGGCACGCCAATCTAAAAAGCAATTTATGCCATTAGTCTGTTTTTATTAGGGTACATTACTTTAGAGCTACCATACACTGTGCTCTAAACGCAGTGAAAGTTATATACAATGAATAAATGTCGAACAACTGACCTTGTCGGCTCATCCAGAAATAAGACTGGGGCGTTGCTGATAAGCTCCTGCGCTATGGCGAGGCGCTTTTTCTCCCCTCCCGAAAGGCACCGTGTCAACGTGTCTTCGCATTCTTTCAGACCCCATTGCGATAGAGTATCATCGACCTGTGCAGCGTAGGTTAAGGCATGTTACCATCTTGCAATGTCTACCCTTACCAACGCTAACGATGAAATTTACCAGCCACTCCGGTAAGGTCTTAGCGATCATGACGTAGTTTATATCGGCACTTTGAAACGCACACCATATCAGACCGTGCGATGCTGTAGTCCTGAGAAATGCCGCGCAAAAACATAGGCATTTCGCCTATTTGGCATCGATTTGACATAATGAATGAACAGGGGGAAAACATCCAGAAGCTTATCCTTTCCTAAACATGGGGATGGCAAGCAAAGATGAGGGGTGTGCCAATTAAACAAATCCAAATAAAATCAATTGACCTGAAGATGTTTACGTTGGAAGACTTACGTTAGCCCACGCGCATAGTTCACTTGTCTTTTGGGCTTGGCGACGTAGCAGTAGAAGCGAGCAGACGCGGAATATAGTGTTCAGTGTGGTTAGGAAATCGTAACTATCCCCTGCCATTTTGTGCCAAATCACTGTAGAATGGACATCCCGTGTCTGTCAGCTATGAGAAAAGTTTATTCCTTCTCCCAGTAAGCTAAAACATTCATAAGAATGATAATTCGCAACTTAAAAACATGCGTGATTGCACCCACGTTAGTATGACCGTAAATAATTTATTGACCGACGCCAATGCAAAAAATGGTTGTGCTCATTTTCTGTGCCATTTTCATGGGTTCCGCAACATTTCGTTGTCAAATCAAGTAAGCAGACTTGAGCATTAGTGTTTTTTTCATGTAGACGCCTTAACTTTACTGCAAATATTGTTCCTGGAGGATATTTTCTATGCGAGTCCTTCGGAAGTGCCATTACCACCGTTTCACCTGCGCACTATTACTAAACATAAGGCATCGTGTTTTAGCGCTGTGAAAACCGGCCTTTTAGCGGCCTTTTAGCACTATGAAAAATATTTTTATTCCACTTCGTATATATGCGTACATGACAGAAAACCCGCCTTATCAGCCATGAAGAAAAAGTACTCACATGGCGTAACCATTTACCCCCTGGTTGAGCTGGTGTTCGGAGCTTAATGCTCATGCTGAGAGCCTCCCGAACAGTAAGTTCCTGAAGCAAGCAGTCATCTTGCATGACGTAACAGCTCTGCATGTTGAACAGTTGGCGGTCCCGCAAATACCCGTTGACGTGGACCTCGCCTTCGTAGCTTTTGTCGCTGCACGATGAAGCATGCGTTACATTTTTACCAACACCTTCTACATATCCTAGATGTGCAGTGTTTAAAGTGTAAATCTCTCATATCATCTTTAACCGCTGCAGCATCGAGTGAGCCAAATTAATCATTTCCCCAAGGTCATTCTCTCTTCCTACTTTTATTCCAGCTTAAATGACTCACCCCTCGTAGTTTGTTATAATTTTTTTCTTTTTGAGTATCCACTCTGACGCTTTATTCAAAAGGCGTAATGGAGCACTTTATAGCACTCTAAAATGTAGCCCCTTAACCATAAATTTTATTCGTATTGAAAGGCCAGCGTGAAGCGTTGGTGTTTCAGTGCCATGTCGTACATCACTATATTATATTCTAAGGCGCGCACAATACTTGCCTTACTTCCCCTTAACATTCCCTGCGAGCCTTAAATTTATGTTTGTGTTAAAACGGAAGAAGTTTTTGTTAGTGACTATGTGAAAATATCACTGATTATGTTACAGGCATCAAAGGTACACTAAAATGATTTGTTAACATCAGTAGTGTTCAATTAGTATGAAGTATGTGGCCATTTTTCGTCTGTTTACCCGAATGTATTTAGAAAGAAATGAGCCTGAAAGTGCTGTTTGCATTTCAGCTTCCCCTTTTATGAAGCACCCATTTCTCGATTGGCTTGACTGTGCTGACTGCGCGGCTCGCCGATTTGTCGGTGGGTGGTCAAAAATCAATCGTGAGGTGGAAACCGAGCTCGATCATATTTTCGCCCTAAATGTAGAGCCTCTTCAGCTAGGTAATGTACACGAAGGCAAAGGAACTCCGCATCAGTGAATATTCCATCCGCATGTTGGCGCTTCGACGCTTCACTGCCTTCTCTTTGCTGTAGTTTTAACTCAATATGTGTGCGTGAATGGTATGCTTCCAAAAAATCTAAGGTCAGTTAGGGGAAGATTGAAAATCACTGAAAGAAATATGGGTATTAAGAAAATAAAAGCAACCCAACCGCATACTGTAAAGCATAAAATTAAAATACCAGTAGCCCGCTTTGCTAAGGGTGAACCAGCAAACCGGTGTGCAGCCCGGCCACACATTCATTACCACTTTTCATGCCTTAAAGGTGCTGTCGCAAGTAGTAAGCTATTTGGGGGGCTAGGGGAAGCTTACTGCATGAGCTTTTCTCATGAAATGTTGAAGTAAGCAGTACGAATGATGCAATTTCATAAATAAACAGCCATGTACAACCCTGCGGCGGCCCTGCGTATTCCCGTAGCTCACTCGTATACGCAGCACTACGCGAGCACCACCTCACAGTGCGGTGAGATGCGGAGGTTAATTTTGGTTTTGTTTTTGTCTTTAGTCGGACGAGTCTCGGCATTGTGCCAAAGCTCCTTTTATGGCGCGGTGGGTACTACATAGAGGAGCCAGGCCAGGTCCGATAATGCGGAAAACGCCACCTAACTGAGCGTCGCGGACGCCGTTCAGCCAGTGCGTACGCCTAAGCTCGTCCTCTGGAGGTGAACGTTACTATAGTCGGTCACCCTTAGCAGTTGTGGCAGGCTTATCCGGCCCATCTTAGGTCCTACGGCATGGACCAAGCGTGGCAGGTAGATTCCTGAGGCATCGAGAATACGCGACCAAGGATAACGCCGTACGCCGAGGGTGTTGTTGCATGGACCCAAACCCGAAACTGATCCAGACAATCTTTTAAAAGGCCACAAGAGCAACCGTTTTTGGCACGCACGCTTTTTGCAAAACGGAAAGATGTTTAAATAGAGATGACACACTTGCAAGTGCGTATGCATGAACTTCATTAATTTGTACATCATCCAATCACATTGCAAGAAAAGTGCGCGTCCTTGTTGTAGTTGCCGCTGCTGCCGCAGACGTGACAGTATTTTTTTCCTATTTCCGCCTTCATTAACAAACACTGTTTTAGACACCAGATAACCTATGAAAAGTATGTACAGCTGATCCAGTCCATGGGTTACAGACAAGGCCAGAAGTATAACAAGTTCACTTCAGTGTCTTTTTAATATACGGAGGATACCGAAGGCGGCTACAATCTGCCACACTGTCGTGTCCAGCCAGCCTGTCGTCTTGTACATTGATTCTGCTTCATTATGCGGACTATAGTGATGTAGATCAATGCGGTTACACTTGAAGCTACATATAGAGGTACAATCGATGGTGGCTGTAGGAATCGCTGCGGGGTCTGCAGTTCCTTAGAAAATGCAAAAATATTCTGAAATTTTGGAATTAAGCAGTGTTTTTGAACTCTAGACAAAACCAGGTCCAGCTATCCGCCTCATCACAGTCTTATCAAGACTCAACACTCCAAAGTTGTTGACCTTTCTTCAAATTATTTTTACGGCCCTTTCTGAAGGGGCAGCTTTCTTTGTGCGCAGTTTCAATTCCCGGAGAATTTCCTTCAGATTCCGAAGGCATAAACACTATCAGGGATAAAACCGTTTGCAGTGTCTTTCGGCGAATAATTACTCGAAAGTTGTTAAACGTTCTAAAATAATTTATGCACTCTTCGGAATAAAGGTGAGCTTGACTCTGCGTGGAATGTTGCTATTCTGCGACAGTTTTCCTGCGGTTCTGCATTTTGGTAGAAACTGCTGGATGTAAGACGCCAAAGCACTTCCTTTGGCGAACTTTCGAACCAAACACGGTTGTTTTCTAAATTCATCGTTGGAGAGTAGTTGTAGTGAGGCAACAGCATCTACGAACAGTGTCCTGAGTCAAAAATAGACTTTTGAAAATAAATGATATTTTGAAAGAGACTTGTTCTGCAGAAAAATAGCTCATAATTAGGTATTTTTAAGCCAGCTGTAAAAGGAGAAGTAGTAGTAGCACGAAGTAACTTTATTCAGCAGGAACGTGCATGTGACTTCTCACCCAGGAGACCAAAAGACGACTCGACAGCTGGTGAACAAAATTATATCCATAAATTTATCGACATATCACATTGCTCCCCTTTTTTGGCTGTTCCCTTGAGGCTGCGATTCAGTTATACCACAAATATTTGATAATAATTATGTTTTTTGGACGAGTAAAATGTGCTTATTACGATGCTGTGCTGACCAGGCACGCGTTTTTTGCTTAGCAATCTGTGTTCACAACAACCAACATAAAATTACCCTTCATAGAACTATCAAACTCAGCATGGAAATTCGGATACCACTGTTATAAATACCAAGAATTTGCATGAAGTTAAGTTTGGGGGCACAAATAACCCATTTTAAATTTTATGGACATAGTGAAAAGTTCAGACACATTCACTCGTGACGCCCTACAAACAAAAAGAAAGAAACGTAAAAAATAACCACATCTTCTTACATCTGTCCGGCTAGAATGTTAAGCAGAGTGGTCTTTCCGGCTCCTGATGGACCCATGACGGCCGTCAGTGTCCCGGGCGAAGCATGTCCATAAAGCCGGGACAAAATAACTTTTATCCCTGCAAAGTTTGCGCAGCATTGTCTGACACTTATTGTCTCAAACAAGAGCGGAAAAGCACTACACTTTCTACTTGGACAGAAACAAACATTTAGGGGGTCACAACATTTTGAAAAGCTGACCAGAATTTTTTTTCCTGAAGATAAGGTTTCTCTGCGTGGGTTTTAAGACCAAATTTGCGTAATTATTCCGGCGCCAGCTTTTCTCTTTGCTAAAACAAAGTTTTATTTTTTGAGCTGCCCTTCAGGAATTTCTGAGCCTACCCCTAAGATCACGAGTAATCTATCTACGAAGACTTCTGCAATCTTCAAATGAATAGCCGATATGTGTTGTACGCCCCTACAATCAAGAGCACCCGTAGGGCCAATCATTGCGATGAAATGAGAAAGTATCCAAACGGCAATTCCAAGCATGCGATTTGGCTCAAACATGCTATTTGCACTGCAACAATCCGCAATGTAAGCATGTCGTCTCACATTACGTGATGCCGCAGCACAGATCCAATTATTTAGTAAAATCAAGTGTCTAGCTTCTTCGCTCATCACATTTCCTTAACCACAACGATCGCTCACTCATGTGAGCTGGTGTGAAGCAGAACCATCAATTTTTAGAGTGCAAAATCACTTTTACACTTGTAATTACAATGCGCTATTCATGGCTAGAAGCGTATACAACATGTTATACTCTTTAAAACAGCGCTCTTAGCTTTTGATCTATTATTGATATACGATAAGATTACTTTGACTACCATTTCTGTTTGGTATTTAAAACAAAGCAAAATTGGGCTGAGAACTGCTCATTGCCTGCAGCAGCGCTTTTTGCTAACCATAATCAAAGAAGAAAGAGACAAAACCCAGTAAACACCATAACAATGTTATTACACCATTTAGGGCAACATGGAACGCACCGGTGTAGAAACCACATAAAGCAACACGAATTACTGGGCAAAAGGCAAGATTTATTCATTCCGGTCTCCTCACAGCAGACACCTCACAACGACATCGGCCCTAAGCGCAAAGAACACTGCCTACACTAACGGAAGACCATTACAATGAGCGATTACGTACGCAAGCAACTCGGAATAGGGTCCTGTGAGCTGTCGACATAGTCAGCGCGTGAGCGACAAGAACAAACCCTGCGCCGCAGACAATTTAGTGTTTTCTGTAATGCAGATTACTTCTTATTCTTACGACATCCGTCTCCCCATTGCGGCCCGGGTCATTGCCAATGATCCCTATGTGCGAAACACGTGGCAGCGTCGTAGCCGTGGCTACAGCCTGAAGCAACCTGGTTTAAAGTTTCGGCAATCTATTACAGTGCATTTTTTGAGCATGACATTTATAACAAAGAATATCACTGATGCACTCGACGTCCACTCATCAGCAACCAATACATTTCGGTCTGATAATTTCAATAAGTGCTGCGAATAAACGGCAGGAAAAAATGTGCATTGTTGGTGCTTCTTGCGATTCGAGGCGCTGACAGGTGTTGTGTGAATTTAAAGCAGAAAAAAAAAACAAGCATGATATTTTACGGGACTAAGGTGGGCAATGCCACGCAGCGCCTTGACCGAAGAACCATTACGACGACGACGACGTTCCTGGCACGCATCTTGCGCGAGGTCAATGTCATGTCCGCTATGTACATTATGTAAATAGATCGCTTTACCCCATCCCATTGTTCGTCTCATCTGTGCCCTGCCGCCACGTAACAATATCCGGCTCACGGCCAATAGAACGGTTATCACGCAAGCAGTAGACGACGCACGGCTGCTCCTATGACGGGGTTTGCGCAATGAGTGTGGACTCTCCGGGCTTCCGCAACGCACATGCCGCTATTTTCGCCCGGCTGCCGTTGGGTGTAGGGCCACGCCGTAAAGCGCGGTCCTATGCCCAATACTATCCAACCTCACCTTGATGAACCCCTAGAAAGAACTGAACAAATTTCCGGGCGTCAAGCAAGGCATTTACGGTGTATATATGACGATTTGGTTGAGCAAGTTATCGGTTATAAGTGTTTTCGGTTATATCGGTTATAACAGTTATCGGTTACAACACTTATAAGTTACAAGTGTTGTAAGAGCAACTCATAAGTGCGAAAAGGTGTTGAAGTTGGGTCCCAAGTTTTGCGTACACCCCAAAATGGACAAGACAGAAATGCTGGGGCTTGTCAGGGTCACCACTTCAAGGGCTGATGCGGAGTGATGCGGCAGGCGGTTGACGCCCTGCCTGGAAATTGTGAGGGAGCTCCGTGCATAAACACCTCGAGCGTCGTCGATGCGTTCCGGGAGGCTGACCTCAAACGCTCCAATCAGACAAAGAGGGTGGCTTCGTTGTTATTCCCTCGGGGTTGTACAACAAAAAGGCGCTATCGGCAGTCCAGGAACATTTTTGCCCAGCTCAAATTGATCCCAGAAAAGCCAAAAGGGAGGCTCTCAAGGCTTGTAAGGATGAAGCTTTGAGCAACCTTGCAAGCTCGGTAAACAAAGCTGATGGGCTGAGTCTAGAAGCCTTCTTTACGGCCAAGACGCACAAGAAAGTCACGCCATTTCGAGTCATCGTGTCCGAAAGGGGCTCTTGGCAACGCGTTCTGGGCAAGTTTCTGCAGAAGTCGCTTTCCCAGCTGAAAATCGACGACCCTTTTCTGGTCAGGAGCCCTACGGAGGTTTCTGACTACCTCCAACGGCAGTGCACCTCTCATGTGTATGGGTTCTCCATAAACATTAAGGACCTCTACTATTCTTCGCCGCACACCGAGCTCATAGAGGTCGTATCTGACGGAATAGACCACTACCGAACCGTCCGCTTCCAGAATACCAGTGGTGTGAACGCCAGCACCTTCTTGGAGCTGTTGGGTCTCTACGTTCGCTCTTCTCTTGTGAAGTTCAACAGCGAGTTTTTCGTTCAGAGGAAAGGTGTATGCATAGGGTCGTGCTTGGCGCCTATTCTGAGCGACCTCCTGCTGGCGCGATACGGCCGGCAACTGGAAGTTATGCTTCGTGCCTCCAAAACCGTGTGCGTTTTCCGCTATGTAGATGAATTGTTGGTGCTTTTCGAGTGTGTGACTGGTGACTTGAAGGAGCACGTGCAGCGCATCACGGACATTTTCAAGACCACCCTAGCTGGTCTCACGCTTACAAGGGAACTTCCTTCGGGCAATGAGCTGCGGTTTTTGGACCTCCTCCTGCATTTCATGTCAAGCCATGCTTGTTGGAGGTATGGGCCCCGCTCCAGGAAAAGCTTGCTTCCGTTATCGTCTGCCCATTCCAAAATCGCGAAACGGAGCATTGCCTTAGCTGCTTTAAGGAGCTCCCTTAAGAGGTCTTGCCCGCATGAAGTAGAGGCCAGTTTCGATTCGCAGGTTGTGAGGCTCTTTTCGGCAGGCTTCCCACCTGCCTTGCTACGTGACTTAGCTGAAGTGTTGCTAGGGCAATTTCACAAACGAAGCGAAGCTGGATCGTTGAAGGACAGGCCGGTGAAAATAGCTGTCGTCCGAAATTTGCATGAAGTTTCGCACATGTTGAAAAGGGGTAGGAGTGGTGTTTTCTGCACCAAAAAAACTGGGCGACCTTTGTAGGTGAGTGAACAGAAATGAGCCAAAGGGCACCTTTTGCGGAAGAGGTCACAGAAACCCTTATGTAGAATGCAGGTGCTCCGTTTTGTATGAAGTTCCTTTGTCATCTGGGACGACCTATATTGGTCAGACCGGGCGCTCTTTGAGCGATCGTCTCCGCAAGCACGCAAACACACTAAAAACAGGTACTGGCAGCAACCTTGTCACACATTGTCACGACCACGGGTGCTCGCCCAGATTCCATGATACGCGTGTTGCACGAACGTATAAGGGTCGGCGTGAGCGCGAAATCTATGGAGCTTAGCTCATTCCCAAAGCAGACGGCGATTGTGTTACTAAGCCGTCTATGGAATTACTAAGTAAAGAAATCCGCTACCTGGTTTCATAAAAGAACAACCTGCACTGTTCAGATTTTCCTTTCCTTGCCTCGCGCCTCTGGCCACGTCTTGTATCGCTGCGCTGTATCAGGATTGCTAACATTTGGTCAATGCACGTGTATAAATCTTATGTTTTGTGTGTATTGTTCGATGCACTTCATTTTTATGATGTTTCCTTCTCGCCTTCCTCCTTGGGTATATTTCGCAAGCCGCGGAATAAACCAACGAGTTGCTAGTCAGCGTCTTGTGTCGTCGTTTCTTGTCCCGTCTTTTTGCGCTGTTTTGAATTTTAGTTGGTATGCACAAACTAGCCCAAACCGCCGTTCTAACTCGAAAACAACTCTATTCACAGACGCAGTTACTAGCCACGTACAAATACCAGCCCACCTGTGGTCGCCACCTTTCCCACCCCCCTTGGTCTTATTACTAGTATTCTCTTTCACCAGGCTGCCATCCTCGAAGCGGAAAAGCGGCACTCGCACTAGCCGTAGCCGAGACCGCAGCAAAGATCCTCAGATCATCATTACAGACTCGTAAGCGGCGTGCAGAAAGTACACATGCGGAATAATTTCCACGAAAGGAGTACAAATCTTGGCCCGAAACTCTCCTAAAAAGAGTCAAGATAATTTGGACGCCCAACCCCTCCTCCCTTCACGCCAATGCAGCGGCTCGCGCTCTTGCCCAAGTTCTTGCTCGCCGATACCACAAGAGGACGACGAGAGGGCCAGACACTCACTTGTTACATACAACAATATCACACAACACTACATGCTCACACGACGCACTTTCCCGCCACCGGAGGAAAAAATAACAAAAGAACAAGTCACCCTTCGACAACTTTAAACAAACACATTTTCACACTACACACGGCTACACACCATCCACCCGGCATTATACTGCCCCCTGTGCAGGCACTGCGGCAGCCTAGCAACGATTTTTCATATGGTTTGGGCATGCCATTTAAACCCAGACATTTCACCAATTCCCAACCCTACATAGGAGCAGTGCTATAGGAGCAGTGGGAGAGTTAACTTCTCCGCTCGGACCTACGTGAGCAGCTCTGGCTCCATAAAAGCGCAAGGAGGGCAGGTCACACCAGTGGAGTCGACTTCACTTAGCCCTATTTTGCTGTCGATTAAAGTTTTCTCCTCCTCTGGTGGCAGCTGGAGCCGCGCTCTCGTGTTTTCTCCAAGCGTGAACCTCATAATCCCCATAGTACGCACGCGTGAGTGAAAAAGAAGAAACAAGAAAAATGCGTTTAGAAAGACGCAGCGTTCACGAAAAAAGGTATCAATTGAAATGAATTCTGCGATGCGAACATACCCTTTGCAGGCGAGAGGTAGGTGGGAAATTCTTGATGACCACCAGAGTGAACAAAATACGGTTTTTGAACATCCGCCAGCAGATACGTGCTATCAGTATCTTCCCCTAAAACCGCTTACCTACCGTCTACGGCTCATGTGAAATCTTATTCAAAAAATACACGCTGTAACCATCAGGAGCAGCGTCTACGGCTAACGAATCGCCAAAGTTTTCTACCATTCCGGTGGTTCCTGGCATATTTTCTTGCCCGTTCAAAAAAATTATATTACGAAGCAGCATGAAGTACACCTGAGGAGTGTGTTGGTTTTTTCCCTTCTAGTGGTGTTCGAGGTCAATGGGAGCCGAATTACTCCGAATGCAAATATATTCCAGAAACAACTGTGGGTTCAGGGCTTACACGTTGTTTAAATAAAGCATGCGCAGAAGAGGGTGCAACCATAGCTATTGAGTATAATTAACTACTAAAATTAGCGCGAGTAGAGCATTATGGGCCAGTGCAAGAATGTCAAGGAACGAGGCTCCGCTGGAAACAGTAATAATGTGTATGCCCTTACTCCTTCCTTGTGTTTTACAGAGCTTTTCATCGTCGCTCATATTTTCATATGCGTGGCACTTACCATTCCTCAATGCCCCATAAAAACTATCGCGGTAACAGTACGATCTACTGTGGAGAACATCACCTCCCTTTGTCAATTCGAACGTGAAAGTTGAGGTTCTTCCATTCCACACCAACGGCGCCACACGACGGTAGTCCAGCAAGCTTTCCGCCGTTCGAAGCCATATCCAGCTCGACAAACTTTCCGTTTCTCGGAGGCATGCTCGAATCTTGTTGACTGAAAAAAGGGAAGAAGAGATGTGTTTTCCGGCTGTTACAAAAGTAGGCAGATTTCTACAGTCTGAATTCGCAGGCAGCTATAATAGAATACAGCATCCCCGTATCTCATTAGAAAGACATTCACAACTTTTTCTCACTTTTTAACGTGTGCTCACACTTTCTCGTACGCACTTGCTACAGTTACGAAACTTCTTTCACGGTTTTTTTTTTTCAAACTACACCTCAATAACCGAAAAAAGGTACCTTTTGAAAACAATCTAATTTGAGAGGTTTTGTGCGCTGAAGCTAGAACTGGGCTACGGTGGCACAATGTAGCGGAGGCCTACGATGTATCTAAAGCCGCCAGAGATTATGAAACATGTGCCAAAATCTTGACCCACGAACGTTATTGTTTTTCGCGTCTCTTAAAAAAACCGCCGTAGCAGCCGCGACGGAAACCGAGTCCTAGAACTCAGTAGCAAATCGCCATAGTCACTTATCCAAACGGATCAGTAGCTAATTTAACAAACAGGTTCACGAGAAAATGTTCTAGTCAGCGTTTTCTTTGTGCTAATGTCTGAGTACAGCGAGCATAAATAGTGCGTTCTTTTTCAACGTCAGCTAACAACGTTTCACCAATCTTTTATTTAACAAAAATATTGGTCGTTCGTTCAACATACTCCCTTAAACGGTAATTGTTCACTATGGGTTGTAGCCAAATCACTGCTCCTGTCAAAGTCAGCATAATGTATGCTATTCTTAAATTATTTCTGTTGCCCCTCCCATCCCGAGTGAAACATCCTTTGGCACGTAACTAGGGGTTGAAGCCCACACCAAGAAATTCTTGAGAACAAGGATAACTTATCAGCCTAATTTAAACCGATCGCTAAAACTGACAGACTACACAAATGAGGGTTGTTATGTAATATTTTACCTGGCGGTGTGGACACATTAGGAGCGCAGACAATTTTGTGGTGGGTGCAAAACGTTTAGGAAATATACATTACCAAACGCAAAGTATTGGTTTTACGGACCTAAACGTATGGGGCGCTTGCGTTTAAACCCGCACAGATCGAGATAGTTTCCATTTCATGCTGACCATCGCGCCGCAAATTTGTTAAAAACTCTTCCTTTTCGCAAGTATTCCAACCATGTTATTCCAGCACTAACTCTGCTTTGCACACCCATAATTTGATAACATCCTTTTGTGCCGAGGTAAAAGTTCCCCATATGAAAGTAAATTTCCTAATTGAGCTTTAGCTTGCTACTGAGAAAAACTGTTGCTGACCCAATCGCTTCATAGTTTCATTTATACTTTCATTGGCAGTAGTTTCAGCATTAGAGCGTTGATCCTGTGGATCACACTCAGACCTCTACCCAATTTTCCACCGTAATAAAAACAAAACAACTGGACTTACAATATCCCCATAGTCAGTCCGCTCTTACCCAAGTGACTTCCAAATTATGATACCACTTTTTTGACCGCGCACCCTCAGCCGGATTCTTGTATCTCCACCCTTTCATGCACGTACGGAACTATCTTGACAACAGACAAACATCTTTCTCTGGGTGTTGGCGCGTTTATATTTATCTCAAGGGCATGGTGAGTGACCCTGCTAGAAGAGGCGACATATTTTGGTTCAATGTCCTCTCAGTTCCAGGAACTACAGATAAGAGATTGCGTACGCGTTGGCGGTGATTCTGTATTTTCCCGCCTTCTGTTCGGATTGTGCCGGTTCCTCTGTGTTCATTCTGTCTGATAAAGTACCAAGCCGTTCGCACTAAACTCTTTATGAGTGGTGTTTTTGCGAATTTGCCCGACATTTCTTTACAAGTTTTTGTCAACCCCGCCCGTGTACGTGTGCGTGAGATTTTGGGTGGTTGCATTGTAAGAGCGCCTTAAATATTTCATACCATAATGCCCCGCCGATAAAAATACCAAAATATGATTTTGTGTTGCTAAACAATTGGAGCATAGCGGAATTAAGCCATTATTTCAGTATTGTGTGTTCTTTGTCAAGAGAGGTACAAAATGCATAGGTCTTGGGCCTCAAACGTTATCTCGATGCAAAAGAACCTCAATTTACCGGCATGCATAACCTTAGTGAGCATGCCAGGGTTGGTAAGAGACATAAGAGGTGTTCCAAGTACACAACCAAGCTTTTTAAACTCTACTGCCACATTTTCCATGTGACGGCTAAATGCCAAAACTGTTTGTTTTGAATCCTTAATAAATGACTACGCTTTATTATTTTGCAACTTAATCGCCGAAAAGTAGAACCGCGGACAGTCAGGAATAGACGATAATCGTGTCATGTTTATGATAACGCGAGCGGCAGTGTTTCAGGGGCCGTTCTTTTCTTTTATAGGCCGTCGATTAATAATTGTAATACTCTGCGGAATACTCTCCGGAAAGCAGGACTGCTTTTTTTCAACGGTACTCTCTTTGTACGTACTTTACACGCGCATTACACTCCCAGTTTAGTTGTCTTTCTCCGATTATAGGAGCGCTGGGCGTGCGAAATGACTTTATCCCCCTGGCAGGTATTTGGTTCACAAGTCACGGAGTTTACTGCATAGTGTTTCGGCATTCCCGCATGAACTGCCACAACTTGTAATGAAGTGGTTATGTTTGTTCGAGTAACTGCGAAGACCAGTCCCCGCATGCCCCTTTGGAGGTCATAATTATACATGACAAAACATTATATTCATCGACGGTTGTTTCATGCCCAACTATGGAAACTTTCAGGGAGACGAGCGTTTGTGAGACTTGCTCATGTGTATGGAAGGTGTTTAGAAAAAGTACAGCTGCACCACAGCTATTTCCGGAACGCCTTCTAAACCTACAAGCGCCTATGTCTTTTCAGCTTCATGTTTCAGCTAAAGCTTGCAACCACCGACAGTACGGAGCAGACACAATAGCCGCGTCATGTTTATGATGCCGGAAATTCGCCCACAATTTGTCTCCCAGCCTCTTTGAATATCAATGTTGTTGCTATGAAGATTACCCCAATGGTGCTATTGTAGAGCTGCTACAATTACTAGTGGTATTTGGATTTCTTTGTCGAAAACATTATACCTTGCAAATACGTGTCAGCAAACCCATTTTATTACGCAGCTCCTTTTTAAACTCCCCCTTGAACGTTTGCATACTTCTATAATACGTGGTGCCCAATTCCAAAGCCATCCCGGAACCAAGAGGACAAAACTATAGCGTTTAGTCAAACTCACTTGAACAACGCGCTTTCAATACGTGGACAGCAAAGTTACGTAGGTGGAATGAGTGACTTCAGGAAGAACGTTAGCCATTGTGGGATTGAGTTGGCGGAAGGAATGGTTTAGTGAAGTACGCAGAGGCAGTATTAGGCTGGCTATTTTGAAGTTTGACAGGATTGAAAGTTGGGCCAGTTGGTGATACATTCTGGGAATAAGCGCGAAGAAGACGAAACGCAGAAAAGAACATACAGGACGGCGCGTGTCGTCTTTTCTACGTGTCACCTTTTTCGCGCTAATTTTCAGAGACTATTTTAAAGTGCTTCTCGTTTCTTCCCCGCATGCAAAACCCGCTATCCTGCAACTCCATTAAAGGTTACCAAAATGTGATAAACAGAGGGCAATGTGCTCTGACCAATCTGATAGTGGGTATCAAAAACACTGAGGCGACTGATAACACACCCTCCAAGACTTGCCGAAAGGAGCGTCGCAACAGAGCCTACAAGAGTTCGTTCCCTCCTGATTTTCTCATCATGTTTGAAACTGGAAACCGAGGCACCATCCAGTAAAACTGTTAGAGAATCATTTGTCATTCTGTTTTCTTTAGCTAAATGATTTAAAAGTTTATAAACAGGAGAAGGTCAATCTCGTAGTTGTAAACTCAATCATGACGCCTGTAGCCGTGAAGGTACAGTAAGTATTCAGGGCAGTGCGCAACAGCAACGAATATCATGCCACAGAAAACAAACAGAATATGACAAAAAACTACCAATCCAACAAAGGAAAATTGAAACAGGAGAATAAAAAAGGAAATAAATGTTCATAAGTGCGGCTATCAATGGTTGGAAGGAAATTTCAAAAATACTAGAAGAAATAGAACACAAAAGAGACACGCACTTTCATAATTGGAAAGCGGGAAATAGTGATGATGCACTCATGAAAGATTGCGAACAGGTTCAAATGACAAAAATGAAAAAGGTGGGCTACAAATATGCGGTGTGTCGCATGAATTCTGGAGTTTCTTGATGAATTTGCTTATTGATTGCGAAAGTAGGATACTCGTTTGATATATCTTGATATATTATGATATATCGTAGGAAATATCGTTCCAGAGACATATTTCTGTAAAGTACGCAGTTTTTCTGCTATGGTTACTTTGAACTGGAAGTGGAGTCAACTTGTCATTACGGGAAGATATTGCCGGATTAGTATTCGCTAGTTGTGAATAAGAGACGATGAATAGAGGAAACTCATTTTTCATTTGTCTGAATAATAGCAACCCTCAATTGTACTTAGAAATGTCACACTGTTCGAAGGCTTTTGGCTTGTAGGGCTCTCACTTCGCTGAGATAAGGACTGCAGGTGCGAATTTAAGGAGCTGATTTCTGGTAGTTTGTAATAAGACAATTTGGAAGCTCTGGGCATTATTCCTAGATGATACGCAAAAGAAGAGTGCGAATAAATAAAATGTATTATAAAGAAAGTAATGAAGGCGCGGAAAGGGTATTGCAAAATTTAGTTTAAACAAGTCAGACACATGGAATTGAACATTTAAATAACTTTAGGGTCTAAGGTCCCAAAAAGTAACTTATAACGCTTCGTTTCCAAACTAATATATATTTTAGGTGGAATATAATTTTGTGTACTATGGTGGCAGCGAAAAAAGAGACTGATTTATTATGGTGAATTAGTAACTCATTATGGAAGCACCGAGACGAGTAGTTTACAAACTTATTATTTCGATCATAAGGCAGTGATTGGAGACGTTATCAGTGTTAGCAAAGGTCGTATGATTTCGAAGATGCATTCTGCGGTACTATGTGGTATTTGAAGTGGCAAAGGAAGGTGGTAGATTATACACAATGCCAAAAGAAGTGGTCAGGGAGGGGTTCTGGGGGTGTGCTCCTACATTTGTCGTTCGACGTCTAGAGTTTCAAAAGAACAACCTAACAGCCTTATTTTATTTGGTAAGGAATTCTGCATTATTAAGTGTACAGGACCGGTTACCCCTGCTGCTTCAAGCTCCGCAAATATATTGCGCCGGTTCATTGTTTCGAAGATTTTGGTGCAATCTATAAATACAATACCTGTGTACTACCTCTGAATAATTGCTTCTCTCGCTTTTCGATAATAGATAAAAACGTTCACTGGAATATCCTTGAACAAAAACACATTTGGTTAACGGGAGACGATTTTTTTATTTTTCTGCAGTCCATTCCAAAAGACGTTTCTGAAAATTTATTAAACTATGGCTGCAGTCAAAGTAGGTGAATAGTTAGCCAGTACTATATGGTAAGGTTTTTTCCTGCAAGCAGGATTAGTTTTAGCACTTTGCTGGTTTATAAGAACGATGAAAATTTGGTTCGTGCGGAACAAAATTTATTATTGCGGCAAGAACATCTGCTGCCACTGTGTGCGCCACCATATCTGTGTAGGGGAGGGGGGGGTGAATACCAGTCAGACGATCACTTGGTGCTTGCTGTCCCCAGTAATATTGGGAACTTCACGAAACGTGGTTGCAAAGAGGAAGGAAGGCTGTGGCAGACGAGTTAGCGGAAGAGATTCATCGCTGCTGGTCGATTACTTTATTATAAAAACAATGAGGGCATGTAACCAATTTTTATGGTTTTTATATGTAAGGGCGCTACTTTTCGCTACCTGGGGAGCTGAGTTACGGATCTTCATTTGCTACACCAACGCGAGAGATGAAAATTGTTTTAAAGAAGCACGTCGCTTCCATTGTTTCGCTGCATTGCGATGTTTTGTTTTTCGTCACAAATGAACTGGTGCAGCGGAACTGCTGCGCTGTTGTTGTCACCATCTCCAGTTTTTAAATCGACACTGCACACGCCCAGCTGTTACCTAGTAGATGGCTATTTTTTCTTATGTGCTCTGTGTCCAAGGCACATGGTGCACTCCTTTTCTTTGCGTTTTATTTCTGAGTAACGCACTATGAAACACGTCCAAGCCAATGAAAGACAGTTGTGGACCATATTTTACCACCATTTTTCTGCCACTACCGGAATTTCTGATGATAGCGGAGTTTTATAGAATAGGCCAAGTAAGTATGTAGTGTTAAAAAAATGCTCAAGGGCCGAATAACCTCTAATGAGCACTGCGACGTGTCATTGTTGCGTTCGGTGGCAGCTATGTCTGAAGGTATTTTGTTCTGCGCACAAGCGAGCTGACATCGCCAGTTTTTTTTTTTTTTTTTTAACATTTCAGCCAGAATCTTTCATTACCGTTCATTGCACGCCATCATTGCATCTTATTCGTAGTTCAAGATTGCTACGACTTTTTGTTCACCGTGAATTATTTAGATAAAACACTTCAGCTTTTCTTTAAATTGTTTTTTGCTGTTACATATTTTTACCTTGATAGTGTTCCTTGTGGCTCGTTCAATAGTTTTGTAGTAACACGAGTCTTCTGAGGAGAATCATACCCTTTTTGGATTTTTGTTTCTGAGAAATACGTTCAATTTAGGACAACAATGTAGATGAGAACTCTATAAATCCTATTTTTTGGTCGTTTGAGGATATTTCCGCAGACCAATCACATGGCGTAAGAGCATCAAGGAACACCTTTATACTAGTACATATCTGATGAAGGGTTTACAAAATGAACTAAAGCTGAACCTCCGCAGCCTTCAGAAAGTACTACTTATATTAGCGCTTGAACGCGCAGATGTACAAAAAAACTTGACCTGTCATTCCGTATCTGTGAGATACTCTTGTTGTTTTATAGATTTGGACGTGGAAGCAACTCTCCCTTCCCACCTGCTACACCATTGGTCGGTGTCTCTATAATTGATCACGCGCGTTCTAATTGGTTAGTAAGACCTGAGGCAGGGGTTATTAGGGTCGACAAAACTAATTACTACCCTCCTTTATGCACTATATCGCTTACGGAGTGACAGAGAGAGTTGAAAAAACTTGATTAGCTTGCGCCTGGACACACAGGCAGTCAGCAAATTTAACTCAACATCGCTTCGTCGTTTGTGTTCGTGTTACAAATACTATAATTCGCTACACCTCCTTGATTTTGTGGTCACGTTATTTAAGTATTACGAGTGGTAACGATAGAAATAAAACAACGTTTTGGCCGACGTGAGCTCGACATGCGCGACGTGTACTTGTAAAAATTACATCAAGGAATCCATCAAGTTACTCGTCAGGGTCCGCATTCAAGCTCAATTTCGTTCGCTCAGCTCAGCAGTACTAGGCATTGCGCATAATTTAGCTATTAAGTACAAATACGGGTAACACGATCAATTAAGCGAAGCCACAGTCAAGCAATATGGCAGCAATAACACCTGCAAACGTAAAATGGCATTTAACTGCACTAACCTGTAAAGCATGGGAACGTGCGTATTGCCGCCAACGTAGTACTACAGCACTAGCTTCATCGCCGATGACAATTCCTGTGGCTTTTTGCGGGCCAAGCGGACGTGAAACCGTTCAGCCGAGCATCAGTGCAGTTACCCTAAATGACCGCGCCTCCACACGGGTCGTGCATGTGTGGGCAGCGAGTCGGCTTTCGCGATAAAGCGGCTGGCGTCGATGTCAGCTTGTCGATGCATCGTTGCAAGGATAACTCGGCAGAAAAGACACGTGCGCAAGCCTGGGGATGCTCCGCTGTTGCACTGCCTCCACTGCGAAATTCTGAAGAGATTAGATAAAGTGAGGGGTGTCGTCAAAGCTTCTGCGGGTACTTCTTACTATAAGATGAGTAGGAAAGCCGAAAAGAGGTCTAAGGAACGGCTTTCAGTTGGCCTTTTGGCAGCAAGCTGCGTTCATCCTGCTTTTAAACCAGGTTGTCGGAGTCCGAAACGCAGCATTTGAATGTTCAAAATATTAGAGTTCGACGGCATTTGACTAGGTTTCATTGATGTTACACTGCTTTACACGTATTTTGATATGAATGTTTAAGTTCCCCGACAGAGTAAAGCCAAATGTCTTTCCAGCTGTATTTGTAAAGTAGTCGAACTTCGAGTTACTATGTAATTTTACCAGCCCCTAACCTTGTGCGTAGTTTGCGTCGATACGAACGAGGTTATTGTCACGACGTTCAAAATAAAACTCAGAAAGCAAAAACACATCAGTTAAAAATAAATTTGAGGAAACATTCTTTGAGGTATACTTTGCTTTTCCACAAAAAAAAAAATTAGTGTCCTTCCACTCTGTGAGGGAGGATGACCAGGAAAGCTGCGGTGCCGAGGCTCAAAGTGAGCTTTGACTCGGTCGAAGTCCAAGGGCTGCACGAAGCAAAACACTTTTATTTGTAATATACGATTGAGCATAGTTCATGGTTAATTAACTGGATGAACTTTTGACGAACTAGAGTTTTGTTCCGGTGGACAAACATGGGGCTGCCCGTTTCCCTCCCGTAAAATCCGATGTGTATATGCAGCGGACGAGAATTCCACAATACTTACAACTTCACTGTGAATTTTGTAATTTTGAACACAATATAAAACACGGCGTTGTGTTACAGTTGTCTTAGCGGCTAATTGCCATATAATTTTTTTCGGTATAGTTTGAATAAAACGAGCGTTAGAGACACTTTCTGTAATGGTATTTCCTCCGAAGACTGACGTGATTCACTGTGCAACACGGTGTGGGAAAGCCATCTTACAAATATCAAGCGTACAACGATCCCCTTAAAGTCTGCTTCACCTCCTAACACAAACGAAATGCTGGGAAAACATTTTAGGGCGCAACCCTTTGGCGCCCGTCTCTGGGCTCAGCCGCGTCGGCGTCGGCTTGACCGAGCGAACGATGGGAAGACCGACGAGTGAAAGAAAACAAAGGAGGATAATATCGCGAAATTGGGAGGGGAGGGCGGTTTGCCGTGGCAGCGCGAGCCAGCGCTCTCCGAAAGTTGGCGATGTGGGAAGGGAAGGGGCAGTATGCTGTGCCCGCATGAGGCGCTCGACGCTTGGCGAAAACGTGAGGGGGGCGCTCGCGTGACAATGATGTGCGTTCGCTTAATTATATGTTCAGACTACCGACGTAACCGCGTATCGTGCGCTATGGACGTAAAAAAACGGCGTTTCACGCAGTTCGGTTGACTGAAACGTCAAATGACGTCATCATTACAGCAAGGCTGCCTATGGCTAGGATCCGGCAGACCACCTCCGGTAACAGAGCGTTGTAGACGAGCATCGAAAGGGGGCGTACAGCTACGTCGTGCGCATCTGCAGTGGCTGTTGTGGAACGCGCACATGAGCTATCCGCCAGTTCTTACTGAGCAATGAGCGACGCTACTGGAGGAAATGCGTCGTCTGCCGCTGCTGCTAAACGAGCTTGCAGAACAGCTGCGCCCAAATATCGAATTAGGGAGTATCGTATTTGGCAGCCAATTTATCAAAAGAAATATAAGCCGTCTTGTATTAAAATATGAAGGCGCCAGGTCTTTTTAATTTTATATGATGTTTTCCATGCGCAGGGGGTGTGGCGCGCCGTTTTACGATCCCGGGGATTTGATTGGGCTCCGCAACGTGGTGCTACGCCCGCTAGCGGTTCTTGTCTACATTGTTCTGTTACTGGAGATGGCCTGCTGGATCCTAGACATAGACGGCTTTCCTGTAATAAAATTTAGGACCTAACATGGCGTCATGTGTCTCGCAAGCTGAAGAACGTAGAATCGGGAACGAGGCAGGTCTAAACTTCCAAGGATTTTATCAAACAGTGAGAAATTCTATACCTGGGTAATACTAGAAGAAAACGCACGAACTCCTAACCAATATAATGGAATTGTGGCAGCCCGAGGCAATGAAAATGCCGAGCCACAGAAACACACATATATTTAGAACAGAAGTCAGCAGCTGACGAGGCAGCGGCAGCTATGCCTGGCAAAACGATCGGAGTTCCTGGGAGAACTGACCGCTCGCGCCACGATGCTCGCGCAGTGAGCCTCAGAGTGGGGCTTCGTCATCTTCGTCTTCGTCAATGCTGCTACATAAGCACCCCCGCTCCTGTAGGGGCAAAGCCGTGGGGTAAGCCAGAAGGATAATTCTGAGGTCGTCTTGTGGGTTTTGTCGTCTGTTGCGACTTGGGCGTTTGGGGAGGGTGATCCGCAATTAGTATTGGGGATTCGTACGGTTGTGCAGAGAGCAGATCCTCAATGAAGGCTGGTTTGAGGCGATCAACAGAAATAATGCCCTGTCTGCCATCCATATCCACAGTGAAATGCTTATCAGCACGGTGAATGACGCGGTAGGGTTCGTCGTAAGGGTGATGAAGTGGTTTCCGCACGGCGCCACGGCGAAAAAAAATTCCCCGCATTTCCCAGAGGGGAAGAATGTGAAAGTGCGAATGCACGAGTTGAATTTGCGCGGTTCGGTAATGTTCGCGAAAGAGAGATCACACACACACACACAACTACAAAGAAAGAAAGATGCATTTATTCACAGACACCTACTTGTGTTGTCGTTGTACTTGATTGCTAGAGCGGATTTCAGCTTTGAAATTTCGTGTCAGTACTCCTTTAAGCAGGTGCATTAGCCCTTCTCACGCCCGATTCTTGGCCAATCCCCCACGTGGGTATGTGCCATGTCAGCGGCCAGGCAGCGCGCGCCCATCTCCCCCCGTTGCCAAGGAAGACGAGGAGATTCCTGGCCAATCCCCCACGTGGGTATGTGCCATGTCAGCGGCCAGGCTGCGCGCGCCCATCTCCACGTGCGCGGACATCGCCGGTGGACGCAGGTTCAGGGTCGCTTAAGAAGTGCATTCGCACTTAAAACCGTAGGGTGACGTCGCCAGTTCGATAGGCACGTGGGCATTCATCCGCACGCTGCTGGCAGCGTGGTGCGGGCGCACGAAGTGAGCGAACCGAGCCTCGTAGTTTGGAACGTAGTCGGTGGGATCAGGGCACGGTGATTTCTCTAAATCATTGAAAAACTCTCTTGGCAAGACCATGTCTGCAGGCGTGCATTGCGAATCCTGCTGCAAAGAACCAACGAAAGGAAGGGTGGGACCAATGGGTAGCGTCCGGCTGTGGACTGAGTGCAGTCTTAAGGGAGCGGTGAAAATGCTCAACGAGCCCGTTGGCAGTGCACTTATGGTCAAGAGATCCAAAGAGTCAAAAGGTCCAAAGAGACAAAAGATCCAATAATCACGTGACAGCCGAGTCAAAAGATTCAAAGGGTCAAAAGGTCCAAAGACTCAGAAGAGCCAACGAGTTAAAAGGTCCAAAGAGAGTCAAAAGATCCAACGACTCAGAAGATCCAATGGGTCAAAAGGTCCAATAATTACGAAACCGCGCCAGAAAGTCCAACGAGTTATTAGAGCCTTCGTAGCCATGGCTAGGATATGCCAGTTACAGACTACGTCATTTTATCGTATTTTTAGTGTTGTTTTGGCTCCAATACCTGAACTTTCACTACTAAATGTACAAGCTAAGGTCTTGCCGCTCCGTATTAAGCCGTGGCTAATTTGAACGTTATGAACAACACCATTCATCAAGCTTGCTTTCTCCTCGTCTTGAGTGTCGCTTCGCTTATTTCTTCTTGAGATCTCTTGCATATTGGATTTCAGAGAACTTCCTAATTAGGACGCGTGAAATTATTTTCATTCCAGACTTGCAGGCATTACAATATCGGCTTCTCTTTGCTCAGTCTGGCCGTTTGAGTAATAAGGCAGGCGTAAGCGGGCTCCAGAATAATATAAAGGGACAGACAACC